>NW_026901454.1:0-600000 GCF_033783945.1 Neopsephotus bourkii | reverse complement strand
CCTTTTCCCTTGGAGAAACGCCAAGGGCTAGAAAACGGCTACCTGAGGCCCTGAGCCGTGAAAAGATGTGGCTGGAGCGCAGGGAAAACAAAGTAAAATGCCATGAGAAGGCAGTGCCCCCGCTTCCCCCCCTCCTTCCCCTCCCCCCACCCCCCCCTCGCCTCCCCACCCCAGATCCACCAGAAGGGGCCGGAGCGGGAGCTGGCAGCCGGGCCACAGGGCTGTTTGATTGCCTAAGCCTGGTGGCCAGACAATAGGACCAGAAAGAATGGCTGCTTCCTTCCTTCCTGTCGAGTGTTCTGCCTGAGTGAGCAAATTCAATAGCACTTCGCTTCGCAGCAACACCAGGCTCTCTCGCACAGGCGAAAATCAACAAAGAGCCATTCTCGGGCATTTCCAACTGCACCTAAGCCAAGGCACTGAGCTGTGGAGCCATCCGGCTAGGGAAGGGGGGCAACCAGGCGTCTCGCTTGGGTGTGCGGCCAGGCACAGTAAACATCCAGGTTATTGTTTATAGCGAAGGACTGACTTATTATTTTATTTTTCTCTCTGTCAGGCACCAGGTGGTTTGGTTCCCCATTGCACCCCAGACCCTGACACTTATGTTATTTAAAGTGCTCCTATTGAATTCACTGTTTTAAACCCCTCTGAACAGGCTGGTTGAAGGGTGCTATGAAGTATTCAGGCATAACAACTAGGAGAAGGTGACTCAAGAGTTGCTGTGTCCACAACATAAGCCTGCTGCTTTTTTCAGGTTCGAGTGGTTGCACATTTAAATCAAAGGCTGACTGAAAATGAAATAGGTGTCAGGCAGATAAATATCTGAGAAAAGCAGGTAAGCAGGTGACCAAAACTATGCTCAGGTGGGCACTAACTGAAATATCATTTCCTATAAATTCCATAAATAAGGTAATAACTATGGATTGTGATTTTTATTAGTATCAGGCTCCTTTCTGTCCTCCAGATCCCACTGTTTAGTTCAGTGCTCTGCCAGACTAAGAGGGAGCATTGTGTCACTAAAAATACAAGGACCTGAGATGCTCACGTCCAGAGCTTCCAGTGAGGAGTAACATTTTTTGTAATCACTGAGTTTCTGTGTCTTCAGGGCCCCTAAAAAGGGTTCAGTCCATGAAGCTTTCCCTGTGCAGAAATATAAAGCATGCTCAGTTTCCCTGCTGTCTCTGCAGCACAGTTTGTATATCACTTTGCAGCTCAACAATTGGTCCCCTGGGATTCCTGTGCATCTGCAGCAAGGCAACTCCTCTTGTTGTACATGCATGGCATGGGATGTGGCTGTACCGAGGGATGTATTCTTGTGAACATCTGGGTTTGTTGATTCAGTGTGTGTGGGAAGAGGAAGGGGGAAGCACAGAAAGTATCTCAGAAAAGAAAAGCTTACATGGGATCTCTGGAGTGATCTCTCTCTCTCTCTGTCTCCTAAAAAGCTAGATTTTTTGCTTTTTGTCTTTGAAATGAGAAAAGTAAGATTTTGCACTTGCCTGCTGCATCTGTTTTCCCAAGCAAAGACCTGTTTGTTTTTCCCATTGTGTCTGAACCATATTTGAAACAGACCACTAAGCCAAGATACATCAAGCCTGTTTCTTTTCTTTTCTGCTTCTGAACTATGACAGATTATCCTAACCCATCTGCAGGCATGATTAAAAATATGAAAATAATTTTTACTTTTCTTTTGAACTGCCTTTGATATAATATTTGCTGTCAGATAATCTATAGAGTTTTAACATCTGGTAATGGAAAATGGTATGTTATTGCAGCTGAAGAAAGAACCATTTAGATATTTTTATGGTGAGTTTTTTGTGGCATCCAAGATTGCAATTGTGGCTTCAGCTTACAATAAGCTTGTGGTGGTACAGTTATAACTAAATTATTTATTTTTATGCATCAGAATATAGTTTATAACCCGAGGTGGGGGGTGGGGGTTGGGGGGAAATCCTAGCACAGAGGATCTTTATTAAGATACACATACTGCTTACATGATTACTATAAGTGATGTTCAAATATGTCATCACATAATCTTAGGAAACTAGCTCAGACAACTTTCTATTAAGCAATAACCTATAAATGACAAAACAATATCTATGTCAGTCATTGCACAGGAAAGGCTAGATTACTGTAGTTGAAAGATTTTTCTCTTTCTCCAAGAGCAGTCAGGAGCAACATGTAGAGAAAAATTAACAATCAAAGTAGGACAACTGTACAGACTTCCATCTCTCAGAATTTGGCATCAAAGAAAATTCATAGAACTTATAGATACAGCTGATCAAATTGTGCCCATTAATGTTTATGGTCTACTTCCCTACAGAAAGATAGTAGCTGCTAACTTAACAAAAGGCCCACTCCTGGTTTGGTTTGCTTTGGTTTGTCTTGATTATTGTATTCACTGGAAGAAGCTCAGATACCATGCACTTGGTTTACTGCTAGCAAAAGTAGTAACCTAAGGGGAAGTTTACCTAAGGAAGCATTTCTTTATTGATTGTTCTGTGGAACAGAATTTTCAAATGAGAATGAAGAAGCTGATTTAGGTCAAAGAAGACCACTGCCAGTCTGTACTCTGATCACCCCAAATCTGGTACTTGTAACAATTCTGTTTATGCTGTTCCCTACTTAATATCCTCTGAAAGTGACAGTCACCACTTGCTTCAGCCAGAAGCATGCATCACCATAAGGATATTTCAGGCTCAAGTTTGAAGATTCCACACATTCAGGTACATCACATTAACGCTGAGGGCAAACCCAATCAAACTATTGAATTCTGGCATCTGGGAAGGCGGTTGTTGGGAAGAGGCACTCATTATAATGCAACCCCTTGCTTTTAACACCTTCTGCTCTTTTAAAAGGTCTGGTGCTTTTTTTTTTTTTTTTCTTTTTAAGCTCCACTGTAGTCGGGCTAGAGAGAGGTCAGATGAGTCAGACGTTGATTAAACCAACAGAATTGAGATAATTTTTGACAGTTATATAACCTCCCACCTCCATTTCAGTAGTTTGCTCATTCCTCTAGCTGCACCCACTAGGACTTCCCACAAGGTTCTAGGGAAACTTGAGACAATAACTATCCAGTGTATTTTAGACTATATATTAAATACTCTCATTAGCCCTATGGGGTCTGGTTTCCTCAGAGTCTTCTCATCTGCTAATATTCAGGTTGCACCTGTGAGTGAGACAATACTTTTCCAGGTGAAGAGCTAAGGCACAGTCTACACTGCAGCTGGGAAGCATAGCAGCAGCAAGGACAGACATGGGAGAGCTGGTGGTAGCCAGACTAGGTTGGGCACACTCAGAAGCATAGACAAAGCAGTTTAGGATGACAAATCTGCCTGGGAGCCTTGGAATTTAACCTACACCGAAGCCATGCCGTTACAGCAATTCCCATCTGCAGTTCCCAACTCATAGTAAATGGCTTGCTGAACCATATGAAACAAAGTTGTCACAATGGTGCTTTTGATTAAAATTTTATAGGGGGCCATGGTGGCCTTCAAAAACAGTGGGGGTTGACAGTGGTCTGCTGGTGCTGCTAAAAAGTTCAGGAATGCTGAACTTTAAGGTTAGGTTGTCTGATTGCAGTGCAAATATATGCTAAGTGACTTGCCCAAGGTCATTTGTATTATGATATCTATAGTAGTGCAGGCACTGAACGCTGATTTTCCATAGCTGTGGTTAGTGCTCTAATCTCTGCTATGAAAAGAAAAAATATTTTCTAATCTGACTAAGTGTGTTGAATTGTATCTTAGGCAAAATTTAACTGGCAATACAATATACATAAGGAGGCTAATAAGCATATCAGGAATCTCCATCTTTACTTCTTCCCTATGTGAACACTTGAATTGAAATAGCAGTTCATTTTAATTTACACCTCCTGATATTTTTCATGCAGACTCTAACCCAGGTATTGAAACGGAACACGCTTGTTCTCAAGTGAGAGGAATCACAAACAGGTTTGCACAGAAACAATGAATGATCTGACTTGAAACCACTTTTGCTTCTCCCTGCCAGAGAAAGTTGCATTGGTTAACTAAAGGGGCAGTCTAAACTAATCTAGTTAAACTATATTAAATGGTGGGTGGAGGTCTGTTACACATATTCAGGCTAAACAGAGCTTACAGCAGTTTAACTGGGTCACCCCTGAAAAACCGTGCATGACTGTTCTATAGGCAAAGACTGCCATTATTAGGGTGCACGTTTCTGTACAACCCCAATGTCAGCACTCAGAGGAAACTCTTCTTCAGGTTTATGCACTGCCATAGCTCATGAAATTGTCACTCTCTTGTTTTCCATAGAGTAGTAAGTCATGGGGCAGACTCCCTTCTCAGAGTTTAATGGCCTGTCCGTATTGCTAACATGCTAATATTTCAAAATGACGTATGATTACTGTAATCAATATTCAGTCTCTTTTCCAAACAACCCAACTGTACTGATTGCAAAGGATTTTCAATACCTGAGAAACTGCCAAAAGAAAATATTTTTTTTTCAAATGAAAGGGAAGAATGTTTTTAGTTGGTTGTATTTTGATTGGGTCTTATTGAAACAGAATTTGAACATTCAGAATACATAGCAATTTTGGAAATTGTGAAAAAAAGCAAAAAGTGGTAAGAGCAGAATCAGTGTTGTGTGGAAGTTCACTCAGGGGATGTAAGAGCCTAAAGGAGCAGCCTTCTTCATACCCCAGAGACTGTTGTGCAGTCACTAGTGGAAGCCTACACAGAGAGAGTGGATGACATATAGTCTGCAGTACCATTCTGTAAAGTATGTAATAAGCTCAGCAAGTAGGATGACATTAGCAGGTAGTAGGTTTCCTTTCATTTTTGCTCACAAAATGAATCATGGGCATAGATTTGAAGTTCTAATACTTCTCTGTTTAATTGCATTACAAGCAACTTACACCTGCAAAAGAAAAATGCCCCTTTTGCAAATTCACCTCTTGGGTGTGGAGTGGGGGTGAGAACCGATGTCATGCAATAATTCATGAAATGGAAAATGACTGCCTACACGCCTTGTTGCATCAGGTGCTTTGTGCAGTTGTCTGGTTTACTGTGCGACAAAGCGCAACAAGCTGATATACCCAATAGCATGAAAGAAAGTTGTCCATATTAAAAAGTGCAAACAACCAAACCATTTTTAAATATAGGCAGAATCTATAATAAGCAGTAAAACACCCATGCCTCTCAACAGCTAATGAGTATTCCCATCCGTAATGGTCTGCCACATCCCTGGTTAATTAGAAACTAAATTACTAACATCTCTAATTATTCATAATGACATTCTTTTACGTCTGTTAAATTAGTTATAAAAATGATTAGCATAAGAAATACTCAGCTTTGAAATACTAGTCAATAAGTCAAAAAGCCTCTGTTTGCCTATTTAATCTAATGAAAGGTATTTTATCTCACATGGCATCTATGCTCACAGGCAAAATTAACCCTGTGAAAATAAATGGTTTTATCAAACAAAGCAGAGCTAGGTTGCCCTGCTATCATTTACATGTACAGACTGTTTCCCCTATTAAGTGTATTTCAGAATACTATACATACTTTGAATAAGTTACATAATTTTCAGGGCCATATTAGAAAAAAATAAAAAAATAAAAGCTTTGAAAAAATGTATGTCATGTTTTAATGTATTAATAAAAAGATGACACAATTGTCTCCCAGGCTTTCCAGCCACTTGACTAACCTATTTGATTAGAAGGTGTATATGAACAGGCAAGTTTTCACAGGGTGTCATTTTCCATATAATCAGGAGGGCTTTGTGCTAAATTGTATAAGAAAGCATTCAGGGTTAAAATTCAGCATGACTCTCCCCCAAACAACCCTTCCTGCACCTTCACCCCCACTCCCACTTAAACCCTTTTGGAGGTTCCTGCCCTCCCCTCCCTGTTCTCCTCTTAGAAGCAAACTCAGCGCCATTAGCACACAAATGCAAAATAACCAGCCTAGGCCTCTTCCCAGGAATACAAATTAGGGGCAGGTAGTTGAAGAGCTTAGAAAGCTGAAATAGCGAAGTTCACAATGAAAAGGATGAATAGATGAGAGACTGAAAGTGGGGTAAAGTGTTCAGCTTTTGTCATTTAAAGTGACGTCTTTAACTCTTTGCCTTCATGAGGCTGCTCTTCACAAAAATAATAATGAATTGCAATTAAGACCTGGAGGACAAAAGGGAATTATGTGGGAGGAAAAAAGAAAAGAAAAGGAAAAAAGAGAAAAAATATGACAAGAAGAAGATTTTTTTCTTTTTCCTTCTACAGCATATGCATATCTGTCAGGAAAGCAGAGAGGATAGTTTTAGAACTCTCATTGTTTAATGTGACAATGGTGCCACTGTAGATAGTGAAACCAATGATGTCATCAAAGCAGCTGGAGAAAAGTTTGAGATGGCTCATCAGATCTTCTAAATTTATATCCAGTCATGAAGCCCCAGAGGTACTTTGTGTTCTGTTTTACTTTTAGGGACACATTACCGTTTCCTACTGAAATAAGGGATATTTTAGGTGTAAAGTGCTTCTATGTCTAAAGCTATTCGTCCTTCATTTATGTAAAGTTTTGGGAAATTAAGTCTTATCTTACCATATTCAGCTGCATCTCTGGACTTGGCTGCCACCTGTTTGTCACCTGCGACAACAATATTTCATTTTATAGCACAGACCTGTGCTCAAATCATGGTGAGAGTTGGGGTTTTAAGGGACTTCTTCAAAACATATTATTTGTGGATATAGTATCCTGCTGTCAGTGTAAAATGGAATGCCTCTTTGATCACACTGAAGGCAAGCAGTTCTTTAAACCAGTCCTCTGATCCACCTGAATGTCAAGTTTGAATAGGGACCCAAGCTAGGTACAAAAGCTTTGGTCCTTATTTTCGCTTACCTCTCATGTTATTAGAGCTCTTCTGAAAACCTGTGAAAGAACTTTGGAAGAGTTCCATAAATACTTTTCCCATTTATTACTACTACAGTATTTCCAAACAAAACGCAATCATCAACCTTCCATATTTACCCACAAAGAGCACAAAACCAAAGGTAAGCCAGCACTATGGCATCTTCTAGCAGGCCATGTAAAATGGATCCATAGACTAGGGCTGCACTATTTGGCGTAGGACTGCACCAGTACTTAAACAGCAATGTCACCAGTAGAATCTGGAAAAGATAGCTTTTGAAAATGGAAAAAGAAAAACTAAACTGCAAAAGTAAAAGTAAATAATGAAGCTTCAGATATTTATGGTAAAAAGATAAGTGAATAATATTAGACAGCACTGTTCTAAACGACTAGTGAGGATTATGCATCTATCTTTTGTTTTTACCTGAGGTGTTCTTATTACTGAAGAGTTTTTATACACTGTAATGGCCATTTTTACTTTGCTGCTTTACTGAATTTAATAACAAATACACTTTGGGAAAACTGTGCCAACAGACACATTCATACAATACTCATGACTTCAAAGTATGGAATGTAATCCAAAGATTAGCAGGACCTTTAATTTTATGAAAGAAAATTAAAAATTTCACAGGCTTTCTTGTACTTCCTGTACCAATAGCTAATATTTCTTGCTTGCATTTTGGAAACATTAAAATTCAAGTTCTTCTTAAAATAAGAAGACACACATTAAAATAGGAGAATAACGAACAAAATAAAAGGTGACTGCACACTATTAAATTAGCTTTTCAAAAAGAGTTTACGTCAATTCCAGCTATTGCACTTACATGACAGTTTATGGGTGTGGGAGGAAAAAAAATCTCATTTGCATTGTTTTACCTGTTCTCTTTGTTGAGGATTTTTTAGTTCCATGGTGATTGCTTGACATTCCATATTCATTGTTTACTGTGACATAAAGAAAAAAAAAAATCAGCTATTTAGCAGCTTTAGGGTATGTCTACAAGGACAGGTACAGACAGATGCAAGCTTGTCTGTCTGTTCTTCAAAATGGCCAGACATGAGCCAGCCCTGATCCAAAGTCATATATAGACACATTCACATGGCACTTCTGTTTTGAAGTAACAAGCAGGGTTGAGCAACCTGAGTGCAATTACTTGATTTTGGACAGGACCTGGCCCTGTCTGACCAGGTCAGGGCATAGCCAGAGGATCTCAGGTCTTCTTGTGCTTGTCCAAGTAGTCAGGCTGCAAAAACCTTCCAGAACAAACAGAGTCACAACAGTGACAGCACAAACCAGCCCTTTCAATGTCCTTATAATGTAAGGGATAAAAATCATAAGACCTATTTTCTTTGTGGTAATATGAATTTGGATGCTTTTCAACAATCTCACTGCATTAAAAAGCAAGTTAAAGCTTTATCCTTTATTTACATCTTAGAGATGATACATCTATTGCGAGATGTTGTGATTAAATAAATAGTTCGTAAAAAAGCCTCCCAACGAGAAGTTTTTGTGGCTTTCTTCATTTCACCATTCCTTTGATTTCTTAAACATATTTTAGTGATTTGTCTCTTTCTTGTTAAAAAAAACCTTAGAATCTAAGGTGCTTAAATTTTGTTCTACTGTATGGAAATATTAACATTTATCCAGAACTACCAATTTTCCTTAGCGTGCCTAAATAAATGTTTCCAACACTGTGGTCTATTCCAGCTTGAAACTCCCCAGTGAAGTCAATAGGAACTGAATACATGTATCAGAAGTCGAACTTTGCCTCTTTATGATTTCTAGAGCATTTTTAAAAACCTCTGAAGAAACACCCATATAAAATACATTCTGAAGTAAGTCCTGTAAGGAGAACAAAAGTAAGTATTATTTAACAGCCTCACCAAAACACAGAGGATCTGGAATAAATCAGGAAGAGTTTGGAATGGATTTATTGGAAGAGTGATGCCTCTGTTTAGCTTTCCATTTTTTACGGGAAGAATTAGAAATGTCATTTGGCAGATGTCTATAATGTTTTTGGAACTGGAAGGAAATTTGCCTTTTCCATTTGGTGTGGGTGGATGTTCCTCTAGGCCACATTTAACATGTAAAATGAGAGAGGTGGGTTTGAAACCCTTCCTAAAGGGAGACCTGTAGCTGCATGTTTTGCAGACTTACCTTAGAAAAAACTCTGCCAGCAACCTGCATACCTGATCCATATATTACCCCTAGGGACATAGCTCTAAGCATCAGTTTCACCTTTTTTGCAGCATAAAGATTCAAGCCAAAAAATCAAAGTATCAGGATTCAGAGCAACAAGAAATCAATAGACCAGATAAACAGGTTTATCCTCCTTGCTGCTGTGCAAAGGAGTTATAAACATGGTCTAACCAGCCAGATTCCAGGAGTGCATCTAACCTTATCTGCATTTTGTGCTACTAAGTACGTCTTGTGTTTATGCTTGTCATTATATATAATGGCTGTCCTATCTGTCCTTCCCTTAGCAGGATGCAGTTTTAATCTTTCTGGATTTGGCGGAGGGGTGGGGCTACAGCTCTAACACTGATAGTAATAAACAAAAAAGAAAAAAAGGAAAGATGCTATACATTCCAAGAGACCATAGGAAGCTTCAAACAGTACCATACAGTGCTACATGCAAAACAAAACTGCAAAGATGCAAAACTGAATACAGAGGGGCTTGAACTTTTCATCAAACTTTGACAAAAAAATATAAATTTATATTTATTATGCCCCAATACTGAAGAAGGTCTCCCTCCCCATAAAAAGAAACTCTAAAGTCATAATTCTGCTGCTGCTCATACATTTGACTTACAACATTATGATGTTGCTGTGATTCTTGTATTCTGCATCACTCTTTAAAATTCTTGCAGGAATTTTAAGTGCAAAGACACTGAAACCAATCTGGTAATATTTCTTCTCCACAACTTGACAAAAGCATTAGCAGCAACAGCAGCATAATAAATGCCTACAGAAAACAGTGAAACAGTGCAGAGACCCTAGAAACATGTGTACCCAGTTAGATGAATTCGCTTTGTGGTGCACCTGAGCTAATAACCCCTGCTGAGAGGTTCATAGGACAGGTTAAGTGCTTCAACACAGTCATGGAATTCTAGATCAAAGAACAGATCAGTCAGTGTACCTTCAGTTCTCATAAATGTACTGAAATACATCTATAACAATCCATTTGCAAGTGTTTAGTGTGAAATTAATCTTACCTTCTCTGGCCAGCTAAAAACTGGATTTATAGTCTAATGGTGGAACTGCTTGATGAAAGAAACTGTAGATGATAATTTTAGAATAGCTTAAGAAAGTAGGCTTTAGAAATCATAAGAGAGGTCATTAAAGGCCATTGAAACAGTAGATTGGACACAGGAAGTTTCTGGGTTTAAAGTTGCTTAGTTACAGGATAGTGTTCCTGGGGTAGTATCTGTACTAGCTAGCATGTTTTATGTATCCCCTACTTCTGTAAGGAGTAGGCTAAAGGGCAGTATAGATCTTTTGTCTGACCAATAGTGGCCTGCCTTACATTTCCGTGGTGAGAAAAGGTCATGGTGTTTCACTACAGTCAATGCAGACACAAGCACTTCTACAGGATGTTCTAGATGTAATCACCATAAAATGCACATGCAGCTGATGGAAAGATTTTTTTTCTCAAGAATCAGATCTTTATAAAAGGAAGCAATAACAATCTTTCTGTATATAGTAGGTAAAATATTAGAACAGGGCCTTAACAGGAAATCATTCATTAGGCTTATTTAGGAACAGATTAGGCAACTGCCTGCAAGGAATGGTTGCAGTACATTCAGTCCTTCTTACTGTAGATGATTACACTAAATGATCTTAAGTAATTCTGTACAGTCCTGCCTTTTTCTACATGCCTGCAAAAAAAAAATCACTGGCACTGTTATTTGACAGTGTATTTTATAACCCATGAAACAACTTTCTATTGAGTCTCCATGTTATGCTCCATGAAAGTTGTGCTTGGGGAATTATTTTTGGCAATAACAGGACTGTTCAGCCCCAGAGATACAACTGTGAGAAGTGGGATGTGCAGTTTTCATATATATTTAGTATATTGCACTAAATATAATGAATAAAAGACCTTGGGAAGCTGTCATAATCGTCAGAACCATAAACTGATTATACTTGTAACAGTTAAAAACACAGCAGTGCCATTAAAATGGATAAAATAAGGACTTCATATTCCATTTCTGAATTAGTGTGCCATATAGTCGCTTGAAATTCAGTAACAAATTCTTGTTACTGAATTACAAGAACAAGATGCAGTAATTCAGTAACAAGGGGTAGGATTCTGTTCAAGATTCAGACATATAAATTTAGGAAAAAATAAACGTAGGTGTCTAAGCTAAGACAATGGAGACCTAGCCATTCCAGTCGAGAGTTTCTGGAGCACTATTCATCTAGTCAAACCTAGAGATTTGCTTTAGGATGATTTAAAAGGTACATTTTTCATTGAATCTTCTGACCCTGCTGATTCTCTGACATCTGAGTTGCCTTTGTACAGGTAGCTAGGGCAGTATCTGGACTCCATCTGCCCCTCTTGATGGTCATGCCAGACCATGAAAATATAACAGATGCACTTGGACAACTCAAATGGCACAAAGCATTCAAGTCTGAAAACCTGCGTAGAACTCCCATTAACTGTAGTGGAATCTTAAACAATTCTTTCACATATGGACAAATGCATTTAGCACAGAAGTTTGCAATGAATTAATTATTTCTAAATTAATACATAATTTAGAAATAGTTGTCTTTTAATTTTTTTGCTTTTAAAAATCATAATTTTAAAATAATATTTAGATGTAGTTATGGAATGGTATGACATATCTAAGAAAAAGACAGGGCTCCATATCCAAATAATGTACAGGTTAAGAGTTAGTAAAATAGTTTCAGTGCAACATCTTATATACCTGAATGTGGAGAAAAAATATTATCATAAAAAGAAGAACAGCCTCATATTAATTTTAATCACTCTTAAAAACAAAAGTATAGCTATCTCCATCTGGGCTAGTTGCATATGTTTTCTTCTCAGTTCATATTAATGTAGATGAATAAGATAAGGGAACCAAAGAGTGATGAGTATAGAAATAGATGCATAAGCTATGGACATCTGAAGTTAGATAATTTTCAGCCATCCAGGGCTCCATTTTGCCAAAGCAAAGCAAGGAAAGGCAATTAGAAGGAGAAAAAAGAAAAGGAGAAGAGAAGGAGAAGGAGGAGGAGGAGGAGAAGGAGGAGAAAGAGGAGGAGGAGAAGGAGAAGGAGGAGGATGAGGAGAGGAGGAGAGGAAAGGGGACAGGAGAGGAGAGGACAGGACAGGAGAGGATCCTCAATTAACATTTACTTTTACAATTCCTTTATCAAGTATTTAATACTTTAAAATGTCTAACTTGAAAAAAAAATCTGCATCAGAAATATAGTTATTTTCTAACTGAGGTGTGGAAAGCAAAAAATATGGGCTATAATTGTTTTAGGTTTTGTCAGTTCAGTCAATGCTCTAATAGCTCTAAGGACTATCTATTAAAATACTACTGCTGAAGATGAAGAGTAGGCTTAAAGCTAATTTTACAGACAGGAAGGCATTGGGTGATCAAATCCAAGTTAATCCTGTATCTCAGTATTTCCTTTACAACACATGTGACTCTGACCTGAACAAAACTAGAGCTTGAGAAACCATAATTTTCCCTCCTGCTATGTCTGCACATTAACTTTGTCCCACATTACATTACCACTTCTCTGCCCAGTGAAGCTAATATGTAGAAGTACAGCCTTTAAACCACTAAGACAGTGTCCAAATATTTTCTAGTGTTTTACTTTCATAGTTCAACAATATCACCCCACTGAACAGGTTTTTATATTAAAACTGCAACCAGTAGGATGTGGGTTTCCCCATTCAGCAAAGCTGCAAAGAGGTGCTTTACTATTTCATAAATATTGACATATCAGAGTCTATCTTTTCTGCATATCCCAGAGCTGATCTCCTGGGCATGAATGCTTGCTGTCACCTAGCCAACTTGCTAAACTTGCAGAACCATCTATAAGCTATAGCTAAATAGCTCTCTTCACGTTGTTTGCCTTTCTGTGGGACACCAGTTGTAGTGTCTCATTGACTTAACTGTTTGAAAAGCTGAATTTTAGTGAAAAATCTTCCTGAAGACCATTATAGAGAATTACTTTATCAACATTCCTAGCAGAACAATTTTGTCTTTTCCCATTGTCAGTTGTCCCCATTTCCACTGGAAAAAAAAAAAAAAAAAAATCACAGTTTGAGCACAGCTCCATGAGATGTTTCTCAGTACTTCTACACAAGTTTTCCATCAGAATTCAGATGGAGATGAGGGACAAAGATGTACAGCCATATGAGCCTTGATGGACTGTAGTAAACTGCAGCAGAGTGACACACAGGCAGTACTGTAATTCCCCTACACCTGCTTGAGGAAAACATAAGACAGGTCAAACTTGGTATGAATTTCTGCATCTCCAAAACATCTTGAGAACATGGGTACTTCCTGCGGCCTCAGAAAAGTGGTGCGTATATCCCAAGATGCAGTTTCTGATGGTGACAACAGAGATGTTATTTAGGGAAAACATGCAGACATGGTTACTGTCTGCAGTAAATTCCCTTTCTACCCCTCCCACATTCACCACTGTTGGGCTGGGATATCAGGGAGTACGCACACACACACACCATCCATCTTAAATTCTGTTCAAGGATCTGCTGTCTATAAAGCAAACATTTCACAGATACATGCAAGGTGTATTTCTCACTTTTTAACACCAAATTCACAAAAATGAAGTACGTTAAGCGAGTCCAGAAGCAGGTTGCTGTTGGGCTCTTGAAGCTGGTTATCATAATGTTGATGGGACTGTGTCTAGTTCTGAAGACTGTCCCTGGAGATTGCCTTATGCACCTTCTTAACTAACTCCTGTGGCTTGCCTATTCCTTCTTGAAAGTCTCCTCAGAGGTTCCTAAATAAACCTATCGACAGACTCTTCCCTTACTGGATGTCCTTCGTTTTAGCTAGCCTGGAAATACAGAATATTAGGCTATTATAGTCCTTAGAAATCTGTAATCCCTAAAAACCTGTTTTTATAGTCCCTATAAATTGGGGGAAGTTGAATCCAGGGTTTAATCATGGTCAAGATTCCCTTCTTGCCCTCAGTGAGTATCTGAAAGCAGAGATGGCTCTTTCACAGGAGCCAAAACCAGGACACACAATCATATTAAAAAAGTAAGAATCAAAAAAAGTGTTTGCCACAAATATTTACAGTCCTGTGGTAAGGTTACATTGCTTACCAAAAGGATGTTTACACATCGTGTGCTCTAGGATGTATAGTGAAGTGTGCTCCTGATACTTCTTCCTCTCTGCACCCAGGATGGGGGATTCTCCTGAAATGCTCTCTCTGTGCCTTCCTGCTTCTAGGCTAAAAATCAAATGATCCTGCTTGGGCAATGAAGTGATCATTACCTGGAATAATAAAAAAAAAAAAAAAACAAACAAAACAAAACAAAACAAAACAAAAACATGTTAAGAGGAGAAGTGTTTGTATTATAAAACCAAGGTCCCTTGTTTTTTAAGGCAGAGATGTGAAATGCTAGATGGTTAATAACATCTTTGAAGGCACTAACGGGAAGCTTTAGTCTTATCTTTTCTAAGAATATTGGCTGGGGAATGGTACTTATTTGCTTGTGTTATTTAAACAAACATTTTCTGCTTATCAGATGGTAAAATCACAGCGCTAAGAGCATGACTGTAGCTTTTAACACATATTGGTAGAGATGGTAAACATTTTCTTGGTAACATGAATGACCAAACCACATGCACTGGAATTTGACCATCATGTCAAATTGTTTCATTTTGACCACATGAACATTTTACCTTATGCTAATGATCATGTGTGAGCAGGCAGTTAATATAAAACATACAATTTTTTTCTTTCCTTCTTCATGTGGATGCAAAGACAACAGCTTTCTTCATCTAAGATAAATTAATTGAGCTAACAGAACTAACCCATCTACTTTCTTTTGGCCTGTTAAGAAAGGGAGCAAAATCTGAACTTCAGAGGCATCTCAAATAGAAAGCAGGAAGTAATTTTCCTCCACCAAAGAAATTCACAAATTATTTTTAAATCTTTTTAAAGCTGTGGAAATGTGGCAACAACCTAAAGTGGGAAAGGTTTCCCTAAAGAGGGAAAAGCCTCTCTGACTGGAATGGTAAAAGCTTGGTGGTGAACAGCGACCAAAGCCCATCAATTATCTGAAAGCTCTAATATTATGTGGAAACCAGGCTCTCAGTCAAGGCTTAGGAGCCAGTCCTTGTCCTGAAAATGAACTGAGCATTGGATATGAGCTAGAAAGTTTTTTGGTTTTTAAACTGCATTATATTCTTGTTTTCCACTTTGTTTCCTTGTTTTTAACTGTGTTATAGATCAGGCTTGGTTGCAAAACTATAAACCAAAGTATAAACACACCTAGATAACGAGCATTGTTGCTCCACCTTATCTCTAAAGCAATTCAAATGTTTTATGGAAAAACATGAAAAGTTTGTACATAAGCCAATGGATTTGAGTATAGGCCTCAGATTCTTATTCTTCTGCAATATAGTCCATGGTGGGTGAGCTAGTCTGCCCACCCTTACTCTGAATAATAGCTTTCATAGCTCCAGATATAATCATTCATGTCACCTTACTTAACTGAGGTTCTGTAGAGCATGCGATTCACATGGTGACTGTCAGTAATTAAATACAGGATTTGTGTGCTCAAGACCTGTAGATGGTTTTCTACCATGATTAATACATTGGCTGTTACTAAGCAGAGCTGATGCCTCCCTAAATTACAGACCACTTCTAACTCTGAATCTTGAGGAAATGACAGAATTATCCCCAAACAGCCCAGCCTAACAAACAAACAAAAACCACATCATGCCAAAATGCAGGTTTCTGTGTCAGCAGGGCAGTTGTAGTGGTTGTGTTGTAAAAGCACAGCTGTCCAGAGATGCTGTCTCTCTCAGGTATCACAGCCTACCCACAAACCTCCTTCCTGACAGCCCAAGGGCCCAGGTTTTTCCATCAATTTTTTTTTTTTTAATCTTGGATTTGCCAACAAGAAACCATCCCTACCTAGGAGGTGTAGGAGCTCCATTTTGCTTGATGTGAACTGAACGCCCAGGGGCACTGAAGGGGTTAAGTGGAGGAAATTCTTGTCAGCTTCAATAGAGAGTCAGGCATTTTCAAGGATTTTCCGTAAGAAGAACGCAGTATGTCTGACATCAGAGCCACAGCGCATCACAGCGAAAGAGTAAAATTTTTACTTAAAGGGTTTTTTATATTTTCAGAGTGGAAAATATTCATACTGTGGTTTTGCACTAAAAAAAAAAAAATCTTCCATTTACAGCCTGCAACAGGTAGCTGAGGTTAGATCAAACCACCAGCTTACTAATGACTATGAATTGCAATATCTATAGAAATGACCAGAATTCAAGGCAGCCTCTAAAATAAACCAGATGAATCATTCTTGAAAAATATTATTCACCCCATAATAAATAGGCTCAGCATAAATGTCTGCCACTCAACACATGCTGTAAGTATCTTTTAAAAATGTAAAATGTTGTTGCATGCAAATTGAAATGATCAGGTTTTTTCCTTTTGCAGGGATTATACTGTTTTCATAATGATCTGGGAATACTCAGGTGATCCTGGGATCCTACAGTTAAGTGACTGAATTGAAAGCATTCCTTTTGTACAAGAATCTTGTATGTAATAAATAATAGTTTTTAAAATATTATAAATAAGGAATCTGAACTGTCTTGAGTTATAGCGAAAACTATTGTTCAACAAAGATGCAGTAAGAAGCAGAAGCTGATAAAATCTTTAGATTCTTATTGTACTGTGTAACACCTTTTATTTTTTTATATATATTTTTTTTTTTAATAATAAGTTTTGAGGTCATATGTTCTGCTTAGTGCAAATCGCCAGAACGTCACTACCATTAGTGGAGCCAGGCTGATTAATACAACTCGAGATTTGGGGCCTCACTTACCTTATTAATAAACAAAACCCCAGAATCACAAAAAGCCCTACAGTGACAACAACGACCATCCTGCAATGCTGTTACATAATCTTCTACAGGGGTATATTTTCGCATTTCATATCCCATGTTATCTCATTAAGGCAAGGGGCTGATCATGCCTGCAGGACTGGCAGACCCTGAAAGATCTGAAAGCGATGAGGACGGTTAAGAAATACAGACTGAAACAAACAAGCAGTGGAAAAAAGTCACCACGAACAAAATATACCCACCCCACCAGAGGAAGCAAACACCAAAACAGCCAAAACCTCCCACTCTGACACTTTTGTTCTGTCTCTGGTGTTTCCTTGTCCCACTAAGCCTGCAAATCTCTGAAACAGGTACCAAGGATGGCACTTGCTTTCATTGCCATGCACTCCGTAGCCTGCTTTCACCAGGGAAAAAAACTTAAACCAAACCCAAAACCCCAACCAAAAACCACAGACAAAATGCAATACCTTTCATGTTTCATGCTGTCAACTTGAGATGTCTAAATCACATGTGGACAATTCATATTTATGTCACTAAATTCAGAAAACTAAGTAGATATTTTTTGTCTACTTAGTGTCTGTACTACCATGGAACTGAATCTCTCTGTAAAGCCATGCCAACAGTAGACCCAATGAGACAGTCATTATTTCATGTCATTTTATGGCCATTGCTACTACAGCCCTCCCATCTACGCAAAACATTTTTTTTTTCTCTCTGAAAACCAGGATATAAGCTATTTATAGCCAAATAATTTTATTTGTAGCACATCTGCAGCCATAAACGGAAGCTGATAAACTGATTGTATCTATCCAAATCAAAAGAGAAGAGGTTAATTTACTCATTTTTTCTGCTTTTCTACATACATTGAAAATCTTCAGGATTTAAAAAGTTCCTATACTTTTAAAGAATATTTAAAAGATTTGGCATCATCACAATATGCATATTTTTGGCTTATATAACCACATCATATTTCTGCACTCATCCTCTCTTTTACTACTCACCTTCTGAAGATTTTGTCCTGGGTTCAGCAGTGGCAGTCATTTCTTCTCCCAAAGCAGTTTATATATTGTAAGGGGCTGGGAATTTGCCTTTCTATGCATTTGTGTGAGAGTATGCACCAGTGCTGTTCAGAATTAACAAAGCCTTTGAAAGTTGCTATATTATGTACAATTCGCAATAAGAAAACTAGCATCTTCCTTCATTATTTCTCACTGAAAGTACACGGTGGAAAAAGGGTATTCTGTTTACTGGACTAACATACCATGCCTGGAAGACTTCAAAATACAAAGTAACAGAGGACAGCGTAGATGCACTCCACTCTGAAGATGTACCCTCTCAGGGGAGAGAGTAAAGAGTGACTTTCATGGTTTCATTTAGAAACTAAGGAACAATGTTACAGAGAAAGATGATCCTCGGAAAGAAGCACATTAGTAACTGTGAAACACGGTAATAGGAAGTAGCTTCTTTCCTTCCATTCGTCACTTCCCCTAAAGAAGATGTAATTGTGATTTGCATATATATATATATGAGATATAATGTGCAATACAGAAATGTAACTGTAAAACTATTTTGCCCATCTTAATGGACATCTTAGATCAAAGCAATGCTAGCGCACATAGACACTTCTGTCTGAGTAGCTCACTGTAGTTTAAGCATGCTTTCACTCATTTAACTTCAGGTAGTGCTTATAGCTGATTTAGTAATACTGTCACAAAACACTGTGCAGATACTTTTAGCATGAATGAGCCTGTGCCAATTAACCAGACTATCATCTAAAGCAAATTAATACTCTCCCTAGACTTTTTTTGCAACAGCTGAGCTAAGCTGAATTCAGTGAAACTGTTGCATCGTCAGTATACAAGAAAGGTTTGATAACAGTAAGCTGAAATACAGGGAGAGAGTCTACACACAAGCCTGTATTAGCACAAGTTTGTCCGTAAAAAGCCTAACAGGAATCTGCAGCACCATTAATGGAATTAAACCCTAAACAGAATCTCTCAGCAACATCTGAAAGATTGGTGCCTAAGGGACGCAACTGCATATATACTATAGCAGTGATAGGGATAAATTATCTTAGTCATAGAGTAAGTTAAGTAGGATCAGAATGAAGGTTAAAAATCCTAAAGTAAGGTAGCTATTACTTGATTCAAAAGTGTGTCTCATGCAATTACAGAGTTTTTTTATTCCCCTAGGCAGCTGGGATTTTCCCAGGATACCCATTCAAGTGTATGCTCAATCAGTACACATTCAGGAATTCACCTCTTGTCTATACAAAGTTTCAAGGAGGTCAAGGAGAATTTTGTCATTGCCTCTAGTGAGGCCAGGCATTTCACCCACCAATCTTGCCGCTGAAGTGAGATCTTTGGATAAAAACTATGTGAAATGTAGACAGCACAAATCCTGGCTACATTTGATAAACCAAACAGGATGTCTCTCCATCTCTAATATTTCATTTTGCTTAATTTATAAACTAAAAAACAAACAAACAAGCCAGAAAAAACAACAACATCATAAAAAAGTGTTATATTGTTAGATTTTTCTAAAGCAGAGATTTTAAGGGGTGAATTGTGAATTGTGATAGTCTTTTTCTTTCCAGCCACATCCCTCAGATTGTGTTTATATAGAAATATAGTCTGCGTACACCTAAAATACTCGAGATCCATTCTCTCAGATGCCAAGCTCAAGTGCAATACTTTACACACCAGTTTTTCTCTGTGAAAGCCTCCAAAATTACTCAGCAATCACAAGGTTCCATAAGCCACCCACTCTATAACCTGGGGGCTAAGGGAGCATGAGGCTAAAAGGGAAAAAGAATGCTTTCCATATCTTGTGGAAAGATGAGGTTATAGTGATTATCAA
Source organism: Neopsephotus bourkii (assembly GCF_033783945.1). Taxonomy (NCBI): domain Eukaryota; kingdom Metazoa; phylum Chordata; class Aves; order Psittaciformes; family Psittacidae; genus Neopsephotus; species Neopsephotus bourkii. The sequence continues at coordinate 580,181 of NW_026901454.1, read as the reverse complement.
GGAAGGAAACAATTTTTTTTTGGGACTGCTTTCTTCAAGATGCACGTAACTTCCGAAAACAAGATATGCCATCTTAATTAATTCTTAAAAATTAACCAAGTGCTGCGATATATGAAAGCTTGCTTGGTAAAGAAAGATAAAGATAGACAAAAGTCTGTTTCTATGACTTTTCAGTAGATATTTAAGGAATAATTTTGCAAAAAGAAAAAATGCCATTCCCCAAATCAAACAAAAAAATTACAGATTCAGGATGATACAGAATATCAATATACAATTTTAGATAGCTACCCTACACTGGAGCAAGGGCCCCTATCACCTAAGCTTTTCAAAATTCTAACAAGTGACATTGCCAACTACCTTACTCCTTTGACAAAAAAAAATGAAATATGTTGCTTATGTGCAATTAAGTTACTACGTGGGGATTAGATTGTGTCATCCTAGCACATGAGGATGTCTGTGAGTGAATTTACCTTCAGATGAGATTTGTGGGAGGGATCACCTTCATCCTAGACTGGTAGTATACATGCCCAAGAACATTCCTGAACACCACGTTCCAGCTGGCCTTGAAAGGAGAGTGTCCATGCTGAGCAACTCCTTTAACCACTAAAAGAGGGGAGCTGCTGGCAAGCTGACTTTTGGGAATGGCCCTGGAACATTTTAGCTCCTGAAATGTGCTGGGGAAAACTTGGGAGAGTATTTTTTGGCACATGCTTAACTCACACCAGGGAAAGTCTTAACGCTTCAATAGCGTGGGCAATTGCAATCCATTGTCCAGGAACATTTCCACCTACTGTCTGATTTACTAGTACATAGGTGGCCAGGGACATTGTTGCATACTCTCAGACTTTGTACTGTGATTGTTCATATGCAGGAGAGAACAGTTCTGGCACAGTCCTGATGTAAAGTTCATGTTTTACACCATTACCCCCTTACCCATACATATTTCTGAATAATTTACAGTCTTTTTGTTCCACTTGAGACAAAGGGGTCTGAGGAATGCCCTCCTTCCTAAGGACAGTGAGAGTAGTAGGCAGGGTGCAGTTAGACAGCCTTCACATTAAGCTGCAGAGTATTATAGGATCCTCATGCACTGGCTTTAGAATACAAATACAGTGCTTCTCCAACAACAACAACAACAAAAGTCACTTAGGGATAAAAATGTATACATGATAAACAACTGCATAACCTCCACCTGAAGAGCAGCAGAGGTAGAAGATAATACAATAAACCTACCACTAAAAGGCACAATGCATTCAGTGAGTTCTGCAAGAAGTCATTGACACTTCTGGCTGGGTTTCTTCACTACTCAATGCAGCTGCAGTTAAGTAAGTTGCCAAAGTGTAATCTTGGTCCCTTAACTGCTCTACCTTCATACTTCATTGTGCAAATACAGCAAGAGAAAGAAAAAAGAAAATTAAAATCACAAATCCAGCACTCAATTATCACTCTGTCTACGATAATTAAACAAAATGCATAAACAAAATGACCCAAAGCAAACAAAACAATTTTGAAATTTTCTCCTTAACAGTTTATGCAAGAGAAATGAGGGGGAAGAAAAACTTTGTTCACTTTGTGCATTTGACAGGGTTTGTGGTACACCAAGTTTTGCTTGTCTGGTATGGAAACAAGAAATGACATCAAGGAAATCAGAAACCGATAAAAACTGCACTACAGTGGAAGCTGGCAAAGGTCTGAATTGATTTTTAGACCTAATGTGAATCTGTCACTAATTAAAGAAACAGTTTTAAGTTAACCAATTAGTGCATTTTTCTGACAGAACAACTAATTTTGAAACTTCTACTGCCCTAAAGTTTTACTTCATTTCTGAAGATGACAATGTTAATTTTGAATGGTCATTTAGAAATTTTCCATTTCGTTGTGCTTTTTTGAGGCACACTGAAAGAGCATCAAGATATTCTTTTATCAGTAATCACACTAGCAATCACATGATTGGCTCATATACTCTGCTTCTTGATCAAAATAAAATTAGAGGGAAAAAAACAAATTTAAATCCCCCACTCTGTTCAAGGTGCTCTCTAGGTGTCCATAAGTCCATAAGTTGGTGATTCATCCTAATACACCAGGCTCAGATTCTCCAAGTTAAACTTGCACCTACATCATCTGGTTTGCACCAAGTGCCTTATCTTGTAACGTATCTCAGGTGCACCAAGTGGTTTTGCAATTATGCAGCAGGCTTTCAGGAAAGTACAGCTCCTCTGATTACAGTTTTTTACATTTTTTAAAGCAGATTATCTCCCTTGGTAAGAGCACTGTAAAATGTAAGTTGAACTCCTAAGTATTAAAATATCCATAAATAACCCTATGTAATAGATGGCTACGCTGTCAAAGCTTCTGATTATTGGTAACTTCTACTGAAATGGGAATGGATCCATCTTAGTCTAGAAGTTTGAACATTTTGGCCATAAGCTTCTGTAACCAGCACGCAGACTCCCAGTCAGAGAAGGAGAAGTTTCCAACAGCACAGACAAGGAGAAACTTTTTGATACATTGTACAACTGTTGCCTTTTCCCAAGGTTGAAAATGCTGAGCTCCTACCCTGTTTCAAGGGAAATTGCTTCTATCCATGCCCAAAGGTAACTGCATCAGCTATCTTCTGAACAACCCCTGTGACAGAGGAACAGCAGATTATGCCTTTACAGTAACAAGACCTCCATCTCTGCCACCTGAAATACAGCACCAATAGGTTAAAACAAAGCAAAGCTCTTTAAAGAGACATAAAGCCTTTTCAGGTAATAAAGATCACACTAAAGAAATGAAAGTAAGATGTTTTCCGGAACTGTGGATTTCAATGTCACATGAATTGAAAACCACTTTGTCTCTCTCTAAAATGCAGGTTAAGTACAGTAAGGTAATAATTTTTCCTACCTTTTCTTAAACTTTCAGAGACAGAGAAAACTAATAAGAAAAGCATGTTTCATCCTCCTCTTTCATGTTTTGTCCTAGTAATTGGCAATAAACTTTTATGTATTATGGCCAGGAAAGGGAGGGAGGGGGACCAGAAAGAATAAATATGAAGAAAAATAAGTAAGACTACAGCATAATGGGGTCTCCTCAGATTGAAATGGACATTTTTGAAAGCAAAAAAAAAAATATATATATGTGAACTATATCTGTATATGCACAGTTTCCATGTCAAACTGTCCTGAGTTCAATGAGACATCAATTTTAACTTCTACATTTCCAGTTTAAAATCAGATTGGGTAAACAGGAACAAAACTGAGTATTTTCATTGGTAAGGATTTGTTGTACTTTGTCACAATGTAGTCTACCTGCAAACCCAACCTGTAATTGATTTAAGATGAGCCAATACATCACTGACATTTTCAGTAAGGAATCTATCCAATACTATTCATACAGACATTACTCAGTCAAGCATGCTCTCACATTCAGCCAAACTTTTTCTGGAGCTCTGCTCTGCTCCATTGACTGATTGAGAAATTAGTCTCAGCAAGTGAAATCGTTCTTACTTGCTGTACCTGCACGCATCTAAGAACATCTGAGACAGACTGTTCAAATTCATCTTCCCCAACAGTTAATTCTTAAAAACAATTGAATGTTCTACTGCAGTACAGAAATGAGTTCTATTCTCTCCCTGCCACCTAAGAATAAGCCTTAAGTTTTCACTCATCATGAAACGAATTGGTTTATATTTTGTCAAAAGTGAAAAAGGTAATACAGGTAATATTGTAGATTAAAAAAAAAAAAAAAAGCATGGTGCATGAATGATCTGTACTTCATTACTGTCAAGTCACTTCCACCTCACACATGCCATGAGCTTTGTAAGAAAGTGCAAAAAAGCTATCATGTTAATCATCATGAGCCCTTAACTACTGCACTTCCTCGTTTGGAAAATTTTGGTTTTTGAAGACTGATTTGGTAACTCACTTGAATATATAAGTACTCACCTCAATATGATCTTAAATCCTTTAAGAACACATTTTATTTCCATCTAAAGTACTGTACCTTTTTGTTCTCCACTTGAATCCAAGTTTCCTTTTTTTTTTTTCCCCCGTGATCACTGTCTCAAAAGAAATTACAATCAAGCCTCAAACCATTAAACGGCAAAATAAAAAATTTGCTGGAGGATATTAGTAGAGACTATTTTAAGTTACCGTACAATGAAATTTGATGTACATATTTGTAGCTCATGTCATATTGAAAAAATATTTAAAAAAATTTATGTTTCCACTGTTTCTACAGTGAACTGTCAGTCCAATCCTGCAGGCCTTTAACTTTAAGCAAACCTTACAGGGACTTCACAATTTATCAGAGGTTAACAGATCAAAATACTAAAGCAACAACACAACAAATATAGCAATAAGACAGGTTTTCCCCTTTCTCATGGCTTAGTAGCTGTCTAAAATCAGAGTCCTGTATGGTATGTATCTGGCATGACTTTCGCAGTTATCCTCAAAACCTATGTATGGAAATTTTTCCTTTCTTGGACCTCCACTTTCCTATCTCGAAGGACAAAGTAGGCATGTTTTAATAACATTATCTCAATCCACTTAAAAAGGCCTCTTAATACTTACTAAAACAATCTAATCTGTTTGAGGCAAGATTTTGGTTTTATTTAGTATAGTAAACCTTATCTAATTGAGTTTTGTATTAGAATGGTAACTGACATACACAAGCCAACTTTTAAGAGTCTACTGCACATGCACACACTAATTCATACTAACTGAAGCCAAGACCCCAGCACTGTAGCTAGGTCAATAGTCTGTGCCTAATGGCATCCTCCTGTATGTCCTCATTCCCAAGTCATATGTGCAACCCAATTCATTGGTAGTTAGCTTACCTGGGGTGGGGAAGATTCATTATTTACCCTTGTTAAGAACCAAGTAGAAAGTGAGGATCAGTGTTTAATGTTAAGATCATCTTCAGATTTCACTATCAGCAAGAAGATGAATTTCCTTTTCCCTTAGAACTTACCTAGATTGTCAAAGCATTTCCTACAGTGCAAAGCAAAACACAACTTTAGCACTGGGGATTTTAGCTAGTAGGTACATGACAGTTTTCCAGTTTCACCTTCAGCCTTCCTTAGAGATATCTGCCTTGACCGAAACATAAATCACTGAAAAGACGGGGCTCACCTTCAGTATTGTCAAGCTCATCCATGCAATGAAAATACTGGATTTAATGTCTACGAAAATCAGTGGGTTTTGGGGTTTTCAGCATAAAGATCAAAGATCCCCCCAGTAAATGGATTATGCCCATGTTTGTTTTCAATCAGTAAGATTAACCCTGGACAGTTCAGGCATAAGTACCTAATTCAAGAATTACATTCAGTGAATGGAAACACATGATGGTTACCAGCTCCTTCAGGAACAGAATTTCTAAAGAAAGTAATAAAAGTCTGTTTATCAGCAGCCAAGTATAATCTCACATATATGCCCCAGCACTCAGTTGCAATATACAGATGTGCTTTAAATACAGACAAATTACTACTGTAACATACAGCCACCTTCTTCCTGGCAAACTCCACTCAGGAGGCTAAATATATACTGCTTGTCTTTGCATACCAAGGTATTCAGCCAACTGGTGCAGAAAGCAAAGGAAAAAGAAAAAAAAAAAAAAAGAACGAGAACAAGGCCCATGTATCAACTATTTTTTGTTTTGCAAACTAGTCAGGACTTGCACTTTTTAATTTCACTTGATGATTAATAACCAATACACACAAACACAGAGCATTAGATTTACGAGTACTACAGGCCTATGTAAAATAGCCCAAGCACCAGATCACAGATGAAAATCAAGGGGCAAAAAGATGCAACATTTACTCAATGCTCTGGTTTTCAACTTTTAATGAGTCCTTAATTTATTAGTTATAACTTGTTTTTGTTGGAGAGGGTTCAGAAAAGGCTGTGAGATCTTTCTGAGCGTCAGCTTAAAAATACAACTATTTCTTAAATGCCAGCTTAAGAAACATATAAATAAAATTCAACATTAAGAGCTCTAAATTTGGAGAGACATGCTCAGAACAGGAAATGATAGTTTGTTAATAAAGAAAGGTAAATCATTCTCTAGGCTTCCGGTGAGAAACTTGGCAGTGAAAAGGATTTTGACCTCAGTGGAAGGTAACTGCCACAGATGACAAATCAAGCAACTTTCTTCTTACAAGTGAGGCACATGTTTGACATAAGGCTGGACTGCATTCAGATCTATCATTCACTGTGGCGTATTCTTCTATTTTAACAAATAATCCTGCAAGCTTTTTGCACTGACTGTATTAATTTTCTTTTTTTTTTTTTTTTTTTTTGTTTATTTTCTCTCTGAGTAAAGCCATGCAAGCCTAACATTTTTTGTGAATGATTACTTATTTCCTATTTGAAGCACAAATCTCATCACTTATAGGTCAAGCTTTCAGTACCTATTAGTCCTAGTCTGGAATGAATTAATGCATTTTCCTATATTCATTTTCCTTTTTGGTCATAGGAACTGTGTAGGGGACACTTCTGCAAAGGAAGGAAGCAAAAAATCCCTCATCATTTTCAGGTGAAGCAGCAAACAAGCACAAAAAAATACACTTAAAAATTCTATCTTCATTCTTGTATTGGACTCATTGTGACTGTATCTCTGTGAAATTTTCAGTTAGAAGCACCAGTTCTCCCAACTCAGAACAGTAAATAGGGGGGAAAAAATGACAAGTAGCCCAGTTTAATTTCAAACGTTAATATATTTTCTATTTTATAGTGAACATATGCATCGTTCACCCCTTATTTGCAGCAACTATGACGTCCTCATAAAAAGGGGTGACATTTGTAAGATGCCTCTTAAAATAAATATTTCTTTTTATAAAATAATAAAACTTCAAATAAATATTCTTTACACTAAACAATATGTTGAAAAAATTAGAAAATAAAGGCTGAATTTTACTGTAACTGTACAATATACATGAAGTCCAAAGGGAAATCAGAGTCTTGTAATAGAAGGTTTCTGTAAGACAAAATACAATCTAAAAACATACTGATTGATTCACATTCTTCCGAATGTACAACATATTAGTATAATATTTTGTGACTGTGCCATGTCTTATGACACCACTTATTTTTCACAGTTGAAAATATTATTGTATATACAAAAATATAGCACATTATCTCTGGCAGAAAACAATGAAAAAAAAGGAGTCATTTGCTAATTTACAAATTTTGCAAGTACTATTCACAAACAACAGAGTTGCCTAGGAGTGTCTGTGTTGCTTTAGCTTATGCAATATGTGGGTCACAATGTACTGCATCCCTTTTTTTTCTTTTTTCTGTATGCCACTAGCTGGATTCTAACAAGCGTATCAGTTAAGATGGCACACAGAGACAAGCATTTCACTGCAAACAGCAAAGTAGATTCCCCAACCCTTCTACTACAGTGCCAAGACCATAGCTGCTTAGTTGGTTGCATATGTACTTTAAAATAATCCTTGTTACTTTAGTATTTCTGACTAGTGATGCTATGTTGGCTTTTCAAAGTTCCTGGGGGGGATGCTGGGAACTTTGCAGCAAACGGTGTTGGAGTGTTTACAGCGGCACCCTGGCCGATTTACCCGGTCATAACAGCCCTGGCACAATTTAAGGCAACCCTTGGCTGGTAGGTAACACCACAAGCAAGGCAGAAAGAGGGACACCACACCCATGGCGGACCATCTAGTGCAGCAATGTGACTGACTGCAGGAGCAGGGGTTGTCAGCACAGTTGTCCTCATCATCATTAGAGCAGTGATAGAAGAGGCCCTTCACACAGCAAACGCAAGTCCCATAATCGACCACATTCTGGGCTGAGCAAAGACACTGCTTGTCACAGATCCAACACGATGGGAGGGTCCTTGGATAAGTGCACTCCTTACACTTACACTTTCCACAGTCCTCACACCTGTAGCTGTGCGCTCCCAAGTCTTCTTTGCTCAGCGGCTTCAGCTCACTTGATTTGAACTCAGACTTGGGCTGCATTCGGACTATCCCATCAGCAGCTGGCCCTGGAGATGACCCAAGAAGTCTTTGTTCGGATGAATTACTGCTCGTACTTGTCCTTGTACTGCTCCGTGAACCTGTGCTGACCGTGCTGACAGAACGGGACAGAGGCACTCGAGGAGAGGCATGTGTTTGTGTGTGCTGAATCCGGCTAAAATGGCGATGCTCAGGCAAGCCATGGGGCCTTTCATTTTTGGGTTGGGTTGCTAGTCGAGGAGTGGACTTGATCCCCGGCCGTGGAGCCACTGTAGGTCCCTCTGTGTACTCATTTGTATTTCGGATGGCTCTGATCTGGTCCAACGACAAGACGTGAACCTGCTGCATCAGGACATCCCGCGGGTCGGGCTCCCCGTGTGGTCTCCCACTGTCACGCCGAGCCTGTTGCAAGGCCTGTGACCCGCTGCTGTGCTGAGCTCTTGTCTCCATCAGTGCCCAGAAGCGTGCTCACCCCGGCAGGCTTAGAACACATCTGAATTCCTGCAGCAACAAAGAGAGGGTTCACTATTGCAACACATTTCATGCAGCCTTTCAAGCCTGCAGGAACCCACAGCACTGCACACAATCAAGTAATGCATCAGCCATTAAAAAAAGAGTCACATCTGGGGCGGAGTGCCTGCCAGCTGAATGCACTTCCCTTGGCCTGTCCTGCCTGCTCCTATGGACAGCTTAAAGGGATTCTGTTCTCGGTCCATGCATCTTATGGCTCTAGAAAGTCTAGGTATCACTCCTGATGACCAAGGCTTCCTAGGCTATCTTCTGGTTAGACCATGGCCTTTAGAGTGATCATATTTCAACCACTTGAAGTGACTCTTCTTTTCACATCATGCTACTGAAAAACTTACATTAGAAAAAAAAGAAGCCCTCAAGTATTTAGCAAGTGTAATGTGACCTGCTGATGACAGACATGTAATTCTCCAATTTTGTTTAAAACTGGATAATATTTTGGTAGGCTAGTCTTTTCACACGTTAAACTTTACATGATGTAAATAGGAAATTTTAGTTTAATACCAATGGTCCCAAGAAAAACACTAAATAGCAATAAAATGTTTGAGGTTAGACATTTAATAAGTTAGTGCTACCAAAAACTTCAACAGCATAAGTAAAAATATCTCTCTCCAGTATTTCAGTGTGTGTCATACATGTGTGTCATACTTGTGTACACCACTGTGATTGTTATTTTAAGGCTCAATATTACAAAAGCAATACTACCACAGTTTTGGTGGGTTTTTTTTTTTTTTTTTAATGCGGAAAAAATTCCATAGCTTACATTCCAAATTGTAAATATTACCAAGAGTGGCTTGTGGGACAGAGGCATGCATAATATAACCAAACATTGCCATCATCTAGGAAGTCTACTTGATTTCGAATAGTGCTTTAAAGGATCATTAACTACAAAGTAGAATTGCATACTTAAGAATTTAAATGGAAACCCAGTAAAAGACCCAGAAGATGAGCACTTGTAAATAACTAACTTCCATGCTCAGATATGCAAAAGTTTCAAGTACTGCCCTCTAAATCGCTTAATATTTGCCTTGCCTTTATCATATCTTAAAGCGGTTCCAAAATCCAATTACCTAGACAAAAATCCAGAACAATATTTTACAATTAAAACCCAAGCAGGAAGCAAGCTTCTTACAAGGACCACACAATGTCTTCAATTATACCTAGAAAGAACACCACAGTATTACTCTGTACACATCAGTTACCAACAATAATACTATACCCTTGTATAATAAAATATGGCCAAACAGTTTAACAATGACTACCTCAAGATGCTGTCTTTAGCAGCAGTGCAAAATATTTAACCTTTTAATTCCTGGCTCCCTCCCCTCAAGTGCTTTTTCTTTAAAAAACAAAACAAAACAAAACAAACAAACAAAAAAAAACCCACCCTAATTTTTAAGAGTGACTGCCTACTCCAAATATTGCCAAATCCTGGTGACATGAAAAGTGTATGTCATGGTGTGTGTGCACGCCACACCAACCCCCCCCCAAAAAAAAAAAAAAAAAAAAAGCCTTGCAAACTTATCTTGAATTATTACTAATGTTTTCTTCATATTAAAACCTTTGCCATATAAAAAGTTTCAACCAGCAGTTTAAGTAGACATTTTCTCATCTGGAAAACTATCTTAAAAAGGAAAAGGGCAGAAAATAAAACCCTTTCCCCACCCTTGAGATGAACTAGCAGCCTTATCTGTCCTGCACATCCAGCTTTCAGGCAGACTCAGCCAGCCGAGAAGGCACGCCGGAGGAGACCCAGCCTCTCCAGAAATGCCAACCCAGTGCAAGAGCGGAGCTGACCCTGACCTGCAGGCGCTTAAGACGACACCGGCTCAGACGCCAAGGTGGGGGGCGGAGGAGAAGGCTCCGCGCTGAGCTGCCCAGCTCCCGTCTCCATCCCGGCGCGGCAGGTGGGAGGCGGCAGACCCTCGCCCGCGGAAGCCGCCGGCAGCCCCGCAAGTGCAGACAACCTGGAGATAACCAGGAGACATCCTCTGGGATGGGAGGTGGGAGGGGGCTGCTGAGGCCGCCTTATCAGGAAAGTCAAACCCATGTTTCCTTTTAACTCTTCCCCCCTGCCCTCCCCCGAGAGATGCTAAAGAAGACTTGTTCCCCCTCCCGGGTAATGCCAGGAGCCCCGCAGATGGTTGGAGACAACACCTCCGGGGCAGACGAGCAAAAAGCAGATTACCCCCCTCTCGCCTTGCCATAAGCACCCACTCAGCTTCACAAAGCCAGTCGCTGGAAAACCTCCCCTTATTTTATGCATAATCTGCAAATTGCCTGACCTTCAGCCCATCCCCCTCTGCCCCGGCCCGAAGGGACCCAAACGACCTTTTCAGCGGGACATCGGTCCGAGCCCGGCTATCCTCCCTCCTTTTTCTCCCCTTAATCAATCCGCTAACAGGACGAGACGCAAACCTCCAGCATATTTATTTGCGAACATACGTTTGCCTGAAAACTCTTACGGGAAAGCACGTCTCTTCCTCCTCTCTCTGATCTAGCACTTCTCCCCTTTCCATCCAAGAGCAGGGAAGCAGCATTCACCTTTTTTGTGTGTGTGTGCGATAACACGATTCCACACTTCTAAAAGCCAAAGTCCACTCTCGCAGAGCTCAAGTGCCATGATTGCTAACTTTTCCTAGCTGGGATTGGCAAAAGGGCGAGCAAGGGGGCGGGTTTCGCGTTCGGCACATTCGGGGAAGTTTAAAACGCAAGGGGCTTCTTGCGTGCTGTGGAAAAACCCCGTGTCTGCCTGGTGGGGAGAAGGCGAGCCTAAGGGGTAGAAGTCCTCTGCCCGTGAATTTCTGTTTTGTGTCCGGAGCCTGTGCAAGGCACCCCCACCCCCATCCCCACCGCACACACACCAACCACCTCCTCTTCTTTCAAAGTGCTTTGAAACCCCCATTAAGGGCCGAGTGTGTGATCAGACTATGGATTAGGGCAAAAGAGACTTTACCATCGGGGTGGGGCAAACTGACACACAAATAACTTGCTGAAAACACCAGATTTTTGAGGGGGAGAGTAAAGGGGGTGTTACAAAGTAAACCCACCTAAGGAAAAAAAAAAAAAAAAAAGTAAAAGCAAAAATTGAAGCCTTCCGTCCCCTCCACACATGCCCTCTGTATGGCAGAACCTGGAAAAGAACTTCCCTCGTCTGATGGATCGAATTAATTTCATCACACGAGAAACAGAGATGTATATACACACACGCGCTCACGTAGGTTTGTACCAGACGTGCACTCACTTCCGAATTGCACGGATCTCCCGACGCCACTACAGACGGGCGTAAATCACGCACTGAAAGGCGGGTTGCTCGCTCTCCCCCAAGACGGAGGGACACACCACACACACTCACACAAACAGCCCCTGCGCTAGCCCACCCCGCTGCGCCCTCCCTTCACCTCCCCGCGGGGCTTGTCGGAAACCCACGCGTGACCGGTGAGGACCGCCCGTGACCCGCTCCCCGCAGCACCCGAGAGCACGCGGAACTCTGTGTCTGCGTGTCCCGGCCCGTGTGCTCTGTGTCCCCCCCGTCGCCCCGCTCGCAGCCTCCGTAGGCATGCCTGCGAGCCCGCACAGCCTTCCGCCCCCCGCGCCCCCGAGGCACCCCGGCGGGGAGCAAAGGCGGCTCAGTCGGTAAACCCCAGCAGAGCTCCCCCCCACCCCCTCCGAGAGAAAACGCTCTGAAATCCCACCTCCGGCTCCTCTCTGAGAAAGGAAGGAGAGGGGAAAGGGGGGAGAGGGAGAACCTGTGCGAATGGAAAAGGCATCAGCCTCAAACATTTCCACGAGTTTTCTTGGAGCAACTAAGGGGGCTGGAGGGGGGTTACTGAAAAGCTTGTTTTGCAATGAAGGAAAAGGCTCTCACCGTGATCGCGGCGCTGCACCAAACCCCTCTCTCTCTTGTATTTTCTTCTTCCTGCGGCTTGCAAATAAATCCAGCCCTAAAGCAAAAAAAAAAGTTCTTTTCCAAACTGCTTTAGTCCAACTTGCAAATTAAAGTAAGAATGATCACGTAAAAAAGTCCAGAGCAAAGTTAGGTCCCTCTCCCAGATCGATTATAAATACGTGTGTGCGCGTATATACTATAATAATAATAAAAACACCTCTCCGGATCGGGGTGGGTTTTCTTTGCTCCTAAAAAAAAATCACTCAAAGTCTCTCACACACACTTTCCTTTTTTCCCTCAATGAACCGGAGGCCGAATCCAATATCAAGTCACTTTTTTTTTGTTGTTGTTGTTGCAAATGATCAAGAGGAAGGGAAAAGCCAAAGAAAACAAAATAAAGTGAATCTAAAATAAAATCCCAGAGCTTTCTTCCACTGAGCTCCTCCAAAAAAACAGCTTGTGCAATGTAGCCGTTCTGCTGAGAAGCTGCTTGCTGCAAGCTCCTCTCCCCTCTCCCTCTAGCTTTCTCGCTCCCTCTGCGAGCGTGTGTTGCAGGCAGCTCTGTGGTTTGCAATCGGGGGGGGGGGGGGTGGGGGGGGGTGTTTTGGGAGCGCAGCGGATTTGTGGTGGTGGTTGTTGTTGTGTGTTTGGAGGAGGTGGAGGAGGAGGAGGAGGAGGAGGAAGGTTTGAGATCTGAGCTGTAGGGGCTCGGCGTTTTTCTGCTCGGTCTCTCTCTCCCTCTCTCTCTTTTTCTTTCCGGAGGAGGTAGGGTGATCTCTCTGCAAAAGCAGCAGTAAATGGCGTCATGTGGATCTGAGGAGGAACAGAGCAGTTGTTGTCCCAGAGGATATATCGCATCCGGTCCCAGCTCATTGGCTCTGCGGGGCTACATTCACTGGCGCTCCCAGCGCCCTGCCAGCACTCCGAGCTGTGGGAGGCATTCAAAAGGGCAGCGCCGCCGACCCGGCCGCGGTCTCGGCCCCGGCCCGTCGGTGCGCGGCCCTGCGCGGGGCGGTGCGTAGACCCGCTGAGCCCCTCTCCGCCCCTCTCTGCCCCTCTCTGGAGGCCTGGCCGCAGCCTGTTTTCACAGGAGGCTCCTCCGTGCGCGGTCACACGGCGCTGCGGCTGCTTTTGTGCTCTTGTATTTATTCAGAGGCAGGCGGCGATAGGTTTGCAGGGGAGCCGAGGGGAGCTCGATTCTCCCGGGCAGGGAGGAGCGCTCTCCCCGCCTCGGCGGGCTGTCGGAAAACCCGTTTCCAGGTGCCCCCCCCCGAGCCCCGTGTTTCTTTAACTGTGCGGAATTAAAGTTTACACTTTTTGCCCCCCCTCTTCTCCCATTCTGCCCTTCTCTCTCCGGCCCTTTTCAACCGGGGCCAAAGCACGGTGGTTACCGGGAGCATTGTCCCGCGGATTAACGCGATGAGGCGGCGCGGAGAGCGGCCCGCCGGGCGGCAGCGCGGAGCGGGGCCCGCAGGGCGCGGAGCGGTGCGGGGGAGCGGGACAGGCCCCGGGTACTTCCCGCGCCTCCAGCTACTGCGGAGTTTGCATGTCTCGGACAGCAGCGGAATGCTCTCGCCTGTGCGGAGGGTGGAGGGTTTTTAGGGGTAGAAAAAGAAAAAAAACTTTAATTCCCATTCATGTAGGGGATACGGTCTGCGAGCAGCTCACAAACGTGACTGTTTGTCTTCTGGGCGTTTCCTGACACGGCCACTGCTCGGTCCTTTTTTGTAGGAGCTGAAGTCGCCGGGGGGGCCACTATCGCTGTATCTTGTGCCTCCGTGTATCTTTAACCGCGGAAAGCAGTGTATCCACGTAGGCAGGCAGCGAGCACGAACATTACCCGCATCACGTGTGGAACTGCTTAAAATACACACGATGTGCAAGGCAGCAGTGCACTGCATTATTTACATGAGCACTCCCCGGTGCAAAACCCCTATCAGCCTTTTTTACTCTTCGAGGCAATTTTGTAAGCACTTCCTCTTCTACACCTGCTTGTCACCACTTTTGAAAAGGGTGGTCATCCTCGGTAAAAACGTGGAAATAAAAAGGGCAGTGCCTTACACTGGCGGCCCTAGGGTTTTCGCGTTCTTACAGGCATATACTTATTCTTTCACGATAATATTCTGAACCTGCAGGTTATTTTCCGCAGTTGCCTGACTGTAGAGTTAGCCTGAGTTACACGGGTCTTTTTCCCCTTCCCAAAAGGCCACCTCACTCCATAAGCATGCACAAAACCACTGCCGCCTCGGAGGGGACGGTGTTGGGGCCCAGGCGCCGTCCCCTTCCCATCCTCTTCGCCCCTCTGGACGTGCAGACGGAGCGAAACGCCCTTCGGGGACGGGTGCAGGGCCGCCCGACGGCTGGAGCCGCAGCCCCGCGGGGCTGGGTTCCCTTTCGGGGCTGCCGGGGAATGGAGGCTTCGGCGGCTCGGCCGCTCTGCCCGCCAGAGGGAGCGCGGCGGCGGCGGGGCTGCGGGAGTTGCCCCCAGAGACTGCCGAGGAGGGCAGCGCCAGCTGTGGCAGGGGAAAGGCGGGAGGAAGCCTGCAGGCCTTGCCTTGGGCTTCCCTCACGGGAGGGGGCACCCAGCGGCGCGGATGCAGCGAGCACCGACCTGGGCATCGTCGGACGTGTGCTGTGCAGGCTGTGTCTGCAGGCTGGAGATCCACGGGTTACCTGGGGAAGAGGACACGGTCTTAATGTCATTCACTGCGGAAAGAGAAAAATCACTTCCTCCTACATAGCAAAGTAAAAAATGGGCGAAGAACTCTTTGTGCAAGCCTGTATATAGTTAAAGGGCTGTTAGGTTATCTATCAGTGTTTATACTGAGTATATAAATAGTGTTTAAACTGAAAAGTTCATAATACCATTTTAAAATCAGTCAGTAGTGCAATCGGCTATTTATATGCCACTTTGCAAGTACAGGTGTATACACTTGATACAGTGAGAAGTCCCAAAGACAGATATGAAAACAGTGAAGCTATTTTTATTTGCAAATCCAGTCATGTGTGCAAAATGGTGAAGCATCAGTGTCATATGCAAAAAAACAAAACAAAACAAAACAAAAACCCACAAAACCCCAAAACCAAAAAAAAAAAAAACACAAAGAAAAACCCAAACGAGAATAATAAGGAAAAAAAATAAAAATTCCCAAGCATACAGCAGTTCTGAGTTTGAAAAAGAAGCCTCTTTTTTGCACTAACTGGTACACAGGTTATCAATTAGTAGCGGACAAATACGCAATATAAAGTGTTATTTGCTTGTTTGTTTGGTTTTGGTTTGGTTTTGGCTTGGAACCTCAAAGCTGAATTCTCAGGCCTTTCATTTGATGTTACCTTGGAACCAGCTTTCTCAGGATTACATGTATCATTCACATTTCCTATCACTTGTCATAGATAGTGGCTTAATGCATGTGACTATGTTTCCCCTAGTGGTTTGTTCTAACCATTGCACGATTATTTTTTTTTTTTTTAATTTATTTTTTTTCTTTTAACTCAAGCAGACCTCGTTTTTGGAGATGGAAGGTCTTTAGTTCATTCTCCACTAGAGAAATGGTAGCTGGTGGACATATATATATGTGTACACACACATATATATTGATATGCATATAGATACGTATGTGTGTTTGTGATAGAATAGCAGCAATTTCAGTGACTTGAGGTGAAGAGTTGGGCAGAGTGAGGTCTCTGACATGACAGAAACAGCTGAAACTTTTCTGCATCCTGAAATTGTCCCACACGATTTTACTTGTTTTGATTTTCAGACCCAGGACCTGAAAGCAAGTAGTATTTCCCCTTTTTATAAAATAAAAGGAAGTTATTTCATAAGGAATTTCTTGCAAGGGGATGAAAGTGCAGTAAATTTGTTGACTTCCAGAACATTCTGTTCACAATCTCATGAGTTAATGCAGTGATGTGAGGATATTAATTCTGCACATCCTGAAAGGACTAAGTTTGGCTGCACACTGCTTCCAATGCCCAGAATTTCCTTAGGAACTTAAAACTTTAATTGATTGCCTTTCATGTTTGTAACTCTGAAAACAGTAATGTACATAAAAGAATTACAGGATTTTTTAAGCGTGATTAGCTGTAAAGCTTTCTGCCAACTGTTATTTCATTGAGATTCTCAGGGCAGACAAGGACACTTAGATATATCTCAGAGAGAAACAGAGAAGTCAAACTCACTGTGCTGTAAAAATAGTTGGACATTTTTAATGAAGAAAATTAGGTCCCTGACTCAGTCCTGCTGATCTTGCTTGCGTGATTTTCATTGTAGGTTACCTGAAGGAAATCCCAGAATTCCTTAAGAGGGGAAAATGAGCAGAAGCTACTTGGAACCTGCTCTGGTGGGACAAGGAACAGTATTGCTAAATGTGAATTACAGAATAAATACCTGCTGCTCTCATTAGGGGTACACATGCTGTGCAGAAGCCGGGACTTGGGCTCCTGCATTTAGGGATGCCCAGATTTTCTGGGATTAAACTACTATTATTCAGATCTAGCTAATAATCTCCACCTTCCTTAAAGGTGATATAGGCCAGATCTTGTGTAACTTTATCCCTTCTGATGAATGCCACAGTATAGGAGGGACACTTGCCAGTAGGGTATTTTCTCGTTAAATACCAAATATATGTATGTAAACTTAAAAAATGAACAAATCCTTTTCCTGATCCTTCTGAAATTATACTGAAGAATACATACATTTAGTACTTATAATATAATGTGGAGCTTTTGCATATAAATTGTTCTAATAAAACTAGTATGCTCTTTGATGTGCCATTCAATGTTATTTGGTTATACTTGTGTCCTTGATAAAATCAGCACTGGTTTTTTTGGAATTCAACTTCTCCTCAAATGAGAAGACCAAATATTCAAAAGTAGGACAATTTGGCATGGGTAGGAGTAAGTGCAGTTTATTTGCTAAATTAGTATTATAGCAGACTTTTTGTATTTGTTTGTTCTAGGATTTTCCTCCTAACATTTTCAACTGCTTTGGTAGAAGTAATCATGAGTATGGCATAGACATGGCATGTCTGTCAGAGTTTGAAACACTGCACTCTGTAACCTCATTCAGTTAGAGGCTAGATAAAGCTGGGCCTGACTATACTAGAATTTTATGCAAAATTAACTGTTTGCCTATTAAAATGTTAGTATGTGCTTGCTAGTTTGTAAAATCTGAAAATATTTTGTAGCAGAATGTAGACATTTTTGTGTTGACCTGGGGTAAAAGTGACTCAGAAGAAATGGAAGAGGTCAATGTTAGTAATTATGGGAAATTTGAGAACAAGAGGGGTTTGTGGAGAAACTTATCACATCTTTATGGTGGTTTGCACAGTAGTTTTCAAACTTTATCAGTCTGTAGATCTTTTTCTATGCTTTGGAAGAGAAAAAAAAATCACGAGGGAAGTGTAGACTTCTTTAGAAAAATTATAAATTATAAGACCTCCCATTTAGAAGTAGTCCATAGGAATCCACAGATCACAGAAAACAACTGATGTAAAGATACCCAAACTAGCTCTAAACTGCAATGTAGTGGAAAGGTAAATGAATATCTTGGGTGCTGTAGGCAAGGTAGCTGGAAGAGCACAGATCTTCCAGAAGTCTGAGGTAGCTTACACTGACCTCTATGCTCTGACAGCTACTCTGTTCCCAGAACCTAAGGGACCTTCTCTCGCTGGAGGTAGGAGTTCAAATAAATACCCCCAAGAGATTAACAATTGGTAGTGTATCGCATGCAATCCAGCCAAGGGGTATGTATAAATAAGACTTAGAGATTTTGCTGCAAATCAAAGCAAGCAGGTTGAGCAACTGTTAAACACTGTTATCATCTTTCTCCCATATGTTGAGGTTATTTTTATTTTCTTCAACTGTGAAAGGCTTATATTCATTGGTGTGGCACACAAGCACATCCTCAAAGCAGAGGTGTCCTATGCAGAATCAAACAGTTTCCTAGAGATAGAGGAATTTTGTATGAAAAGGAAAACAAAAGCTGGCATTTCCCATTATTTGTCTGAAAATCAGAACACACAAGAAACCCCATATTTGTATGGTTGAAAAAAAAAACAAAACCAAAAAACAAAACACCAAACACAAAACCAACAACAACAAAAAAAAAACTATTGGGAAATATGCTGATCCTGCTGTCAGATCTGCATAGAACTATTTCGTTCTTCTGATTATAATGACAGTATCAAAGACAGCAATTAAAATGCTGGGTATTCTATTACAGTTTTCTCCACAGATCTCAAAACACCTTTCAAGAGATGTTGCCATGTCTGTTTTGTATAGGTGAGAAAACCCAGGGTTGAAAGAAAGAGGTAAATTATTTGAAAAGCAAGAATTGTGAATCTCAGGTTCCAGTCCTATCTCTCCACTGTGTACATGCTGCTTCCCACAGAGACACACCATGCTGGATTTCCTTGTGGGCTCCAGGGTCTTTCTGCACGACTAAAATTTCAGAATCTGTGTCTAATAGGATCGAAACACCTTAAAAGAGAGTAGGAACTGTTAGATAATTATACTTATCTTTCTTAGGGAGGAGAGAGGACAAAATGTTTGATTATCTAAACAAGGTTATCTCTGCAGAAGCATCCACTCCCACCACTTGATTAAAGAGTTCCTCTAAACTTCCGTCTCTGCATCTGGTGCAGTTATTCCTATCTTATTTGTGGTTTTGTAATCATCTTTCCTGTATTTTAAGCAGGCCTATTACTTTCAAAAGCCCTGCAGAGACAAAGGCAGAAATTAACTGAGAAGCTGAAATCTCTGAGCTGTTCCTCCTAAGCAGGCCCTGACGCCTTCTGGAACCAGAGCAAAAGTCTGTGGTGCTTCAGGTCGAGGAGGGAATCCAGCTGCCCAGAGCGGCTCCCAGGATGGTGTCCTAATTAACAAAAGCTAAAGGAAACAGCATTACAAACATACACAATAAATCCACTGCATCTGACAGAACCAGCTTGCAAAAATAAGCCCAGTGGAAAGCTTCATTCTTGAGGTTAAATGTTTAAGCCGTTTAACATATTTTAAGTTTTCTTATTGTTGTTTTCTTGCAACACATTTCAAATTGACAAAGTATATGAACTTCTGATGGCTTACATTCTGTCAAAGCAATTATGTCTTCCAAACTACATGCTGTTCAATTTTTATTTTCTTTCTTAGCACTGTAGGCTTGTTTTCTCAACAGGGACACAGATTACAGTCCTATAGAATCTGTCGTAGCTGAGGAAATTTCTGTTAATTCCGTATTCAGAGTCCCACTGAAATAGAAATCAAGGTAACAGTAGAAATCAAGGTAACAATAGTAGAAATCAAGTTAACAACAGTAGAAATCAAGGTAACAAAAGTAGAAATCAAGGTAATGATCTTTATTCAGGTAAAAAGATTATGCATCAGGTAAAGTTTGGGTTTTGAAAAGACAGTCTTTGCAGAGTTAGAGAATATGTGTATTTACAGTCAGTGTGTAAAATTATATGTATGGGTGCTTTCTGCTGTGCCACAGCCCAGGCTAGCTTTAGTGCTTTCATGTTTTGTCAGAGCTAGAGCTTAAGCAACAAAGGCAAAATCTTCATTCGGCCCAATTTCAAACCCAAGTTGTTTTTTTTTTTTTTTCTGTAATAAAAAGGAATAGACGCTAAAAAAGAACGCTAAAAGGAGACGCTAAAAGAAGAAAACGCTAAAGTGTTTTCTCCGTGGTGAGGGGGCAGCGGGAGAGAAGAAAGCCTCTCTTTTGCGGAGACCTCTTTTTTTTAGCATTGCAGAAGCAGATTCTGAAGGCGAGTTAATGAAATACAAACGGGAATTTCCTCAGCTCTCCTTCCTGCTTCTATCTTCGGCTGCCTCACCTTTTGAGAACCTGATTTGTATTTGTATACATGTGTGCGATCCCGATTTTATTGTTTGCCTTTTCACACAAGCACTTTCACCTACATCTTCCCCCCGCGCCCCCCTTTCCCTCCCTTCCTCTCATTTGGCAGCCAGTTGGGCTTCTTCCTGCCTTGAATACCACATTCCCTGGTTATTCAAGCTCAGTCATTAGCACCCTGTCCCCCTACTGAAATTATGAATGAAAAGCCTTGTTGTTCTTTACAAATAACTCGGGCTTCCTCAGTCAGTCAAATTCAAATGGAAGTGACTGCCAGACAAAGCGCCTGTATGATGGACAGTCCTCTCAGCAAGTGATCAAGGCATACAGGAAGTTTTTAAAGCACAATATAGGTAGAGCAGCCTGGGCGTTGTTCTCTCCCCCCCACAACCCCCCTTCCCCGCTTCCCCCGGTGTGGGCTGAGGAGCAGAGATGCGGAGCGGAGATGCGGATGGTGATGAGAGGCGGGGATGGGGAGCGGGGATGGGGAGCGGGGATGGAGGGGGGCGCCGCCGCCCCTTTGGAGCTCGCCACGGCGACGCTTCCACCTTGGCCTGGCGGAGCCGGGGCCGAGGCCGGGGAATCCCGGCGCTGAATGCCGCGGGGGTCGGGGGCTCGGAGCGGCACAACCCCCCGCCTTCGGGGCGCATTGTCCGCGGCCCCCTTTTCACAACGGGGGAAAAGGTAATTGACAGCCCTATTGTCCGCCCCGGCCCCCCGCGGCTTTAAAACACTCCGGGGCCCCAGTCACACGTTGTCAATAAGAGCTGTCGGAGGTGACGAGTGAAGAAGGGCTGTTCAGGAAACAGTTTGAGCCCTTCAAGTGGACAGGCCTCAGTGACTTCTCCGGCACTCCGGCTGCCACAGACAGCCCCTTCAAAAATAACCTTAAAGCAATAAATCAAACATGTTTCCTGCACTATACAAGGAACAGCTGGTTATTTTTCCTCCCTCCACCCCCCCCTCCCCGATCCCCTCCCTCCCCCCCCTTTTTTTTTAAACCCAAAAAATTATTTAAGCACAGGAAATCAAGCATGTCAAAGTTTGGCAAAGCAGTTTGGGTGATTTAGCAGTTACAACACTTCTTTCTCTATTAGCCAATCTTTGGGCTTTGACTTTTTATCTCCCCTTTTCCACTGGTTTCTGCAAGTGCTCTGAGAGCTAGGGTGACTCATCCCTGGTCTTGCACACAGCAAGGGAAGCACTTGGTGTAGTTTGTAAGAAGTTGTTTGCTGTGATTCTCCTCTATCATGAGAACTCTGGATCCTGGAGCTAAAAAAGACGTCTTGGTCTTAGTGTGTTTATTTAGGAATAAAACCCCTGCACCTGAGAATTACTGAAATGCCTTGCCATAGGCAAATCTGGACGCCTGTGCCATACAGTTTTATGTTCACAGCACTCATTGCCCTTATCTAGTGCAGGCAGTGTTGATGTATCATCACATATGACACATCATATATGATGTGCGTGCATAATGATTGGCAGGATGCATTAGATTTTAAACACAATTACAGGGGTTTCTGCAAAGCCTTCTGCAACCTTAGGCTCTGTTGCTGCAGCTGGATCTGCGCGGGCCAACACTTGTATTTGCTCTGAGCTCCTTTAGGAGCCCACCTGCCTGGATCTGATTTCAGCCTTGGAGCTGTCATTTCCTGCCATCACATGAGGTAGTTAGTGTATGCTAACTAACAACTAAACCAACCCCAAATCTGCTAGACTAAGTGTTGTCATTTAGCAATGCCCAATTCTGATAATATATTCAGGGTTTGGCACTGACAACACATTTAGGAAATAAAAGGCAGGGGTCAAATATTCTTTGCGATGTTCTGCAATTGTTCCTGCACTGTGACAGAAGCATTGTATTCTGGCCAGAAATGTAACTCTTACAAAAAAAAAACAAAAACAAAAACAACAACAACAAAAAAAAACCAAAACAAACCCAAAACAACACACCCCCCCAAAAAAAAAAAACAAAAAAAAAACCAAAAAAAACCACCAAACAACCCTGACAGTAAAACAAGAGACTGAATTAAGGAGAAAATACAAACTTTTCTGAAGGTTTGGGCTCTGTGAATAACCGAGTTAAAAAAGAGAGAGGTAGTTAATCTCCAGCAACATTAAATTCTTCTTACTCACATAACACAGGATATGTGTTCTTATTTCTTTATCATGACACCTACTAACAAGATTTAAAGAACATCACTGTTCACTTAAAAGTGTTTAAGGGGTGTTTCAGTGAAATAAATTGTAATTAGAAGGAAGATGTTTGGCAGCAGATTTAAGTTTGTGTTTTATGGGTGCAGCACAGTTTACTCTGTTGCTTTAACCTATCCATTGTGGCAGCTCCGAACTCATGGGTCAGCCCATGTGAATATTTTTATTATTCTTGGAATACTGTTATTGTCTATCTTTCATTTGCAACACGATACGTTTATATGTCTGTTAATATAATTTAATCTCTGTGCATCTCATTTCAGTCCACCTATCCACAGCACATTTCTGTTGTATTTTAAAGACTAAAGTAACACAAACTTGCTAAGTGCCTGAGACTAGTTTACAGTCAATTTTAGCCAAACCTTACAGCATCCTGTAAGATATGGCCTTCCTGAATACCTTTCGGAAGCTTATGGGAGTAAAAGCTGTTCAAAACCTCAGACCAGATGCTTTGGTAGGATCCAATCTTTAGACTGCAAATTGCTTCAGGCAAGAATCTTCTTCCTGTTTGGCAACATCCTAGAACACTTTTGCAGCAGGATAAATAAACAGCTTATTATATTGAAGACAAGATACTGGGGTGATTTCCCATATCTAACTTCCATCCTCTGAGAATCCAGCTCCACATGGAAGTCAAGACTTATCCATATCCTGCAATGGTTTCACACTTTTGGAACCGATGATGGGAAGATTTCACTGTTTGGACCTGTTTCTCTTACTCTTTCTTTCTTTGCTCTGATCAAGAATTGCACATTCTCATTTGTGATGTTATACCAGCTAATGCTAATTTAATGTCTGCTTACATAGTGTGCATGGCCGTATTTTGTTGTTAAATTAAGCAGCATTTTAGAATCTGCTAGCCTGCATGCTTTAGGGTATGTCTTTTGTGCTGGGGAGAGGTATAAAAATGCATGGTTAGCAAGTTTGCTATTGCCTTTGCCCAGCAGTGCAAAATGACTGTTTGGATACTATTAGATCAGTAGTGAAAAAAAACAACCAAAACCAAAACCCAAAACCCACCCCAAAACCAACACAACAACAAAAAAAAAAACCCTCACAATTCCCCCCCCCAAAAAAAACAAACAACCCCCCCCAAAAACAATCCCACAAAACAAAACAATGATAATTACAAAAACTCCGCTATTCACTGATCTACACGTAGGAAAGCACTTGAAAAGCCATTATAAAATATATATGGTTATTACCCAGCAGAGCTGAATCATTCAGTTCTCAATTCTTCACAGCTTTTTGGAGAGGAAAAAGAAAAGCCTCCAATATTTTGAACACTATTGGCAAAGAAAGCCAGTGTCAGTACTTTCCTGACAGCCTTTTCCTCCTTAGCTAAGCTCATTTTTAATGGGGGATGAGAAGCAAGTATGACAAATATTTGTCTTTTGATATACAAACGTGTATGTGAACTAAGGCTGTGAATCCTGCCGTCTGAAAAGAGTGGCAGCAAGATGGCAGGAGGGCTGACATCATGTGCTGAAAGAGGAGTGACAGCAAGGCTGACAAAGAAGCTTAACTGGACAGTCAAGTGTGAAGAAAGAGCAGCTGGACGGGTGCCTGTAAATGAGACACATGGGAGAAAAAGGGCCCAAGAACTAGCAACTGTCTGAACACAAGTATCCATTTTATTTACTTATTTTATTTTATTTTATTTTATTTTATTTTATTTATTTATTTATGTATGTATGTATGTATGTATGTATGTGTTGCCTTAAAGCCCTGGAGAACCATGCCCTGTCCCTGGATTGCAGTGATTAAAGTGTTCTTGCTTCTACATTGCCTTTACCTCAGTCTTGCAGCCACACTCTGTTAACATTTGTTGTGAAATCAAGACTCTATTCAAATCAACAGGAATTTTGCCATCCAACAGGATTTTGCTCAATAACTCCAGCAGTGTCAGCAATGTTGTATTTGCATAGGCCAAGGCTACATCTGGCCACAGGAAGGGAACATTTCCTACATTTTCCCCCACCCTTTCTTTCCAAAAGAAAGATGTAAGAGGCTGTTTAAGGATAGTTAAGTCATTAGTCAGATCTTTGTAAGCAGGGAGAACTTGCAGGAAAAACACCCATTCTGCAAGGTATAGGCCAAACGCAGCCTGCAAACTCAATTTATCCAGCCTTTAGCCTTCTCTCCCCAGTCCTCTGCAGGGGCAGTTTGGGAATGAGCTGCATAGGACATTCATGGTTTCTGGGAAACATTGTGCTACTTTGCATGTCAGTCCAACGGATCTCCATGTGCACCCTAGCTTCTGTTATGTGAACTGTAAGGGCTGGGATAGAAAGCTCTTTCTGGCTCTTAGAAGGAGCTATGTTGCTCAGACAGCCAGAAAAAATGTGGGTACTACTGATTTAGATCATGGTAGAATTTTCTTTAGAGATTCTTGTCAGTGCTTTCACCATTCAACCAGGAAGAAGTTGGGCTGCCAAATGAATTGAGGGTGAAACCTGTTTTTGAACATATCGCTGGGTTCAGTAGCACATAAATGTAACAGATGAAGTTCTGAATCTTTTGAAGTCTATAGGAAAACTACCCTTGACTTTGATGAGGTCTGAATTCCATCTTTTCCCCATCACCTCCTTCTTCCCCCTTCACTTTATTCACATCATAAAATAAAAATTGGGGCCCATGCGTATTTTTGTATAGCTATTTAGATTCCTTTGAGCCCTGCACTAGCATACAGGCTACATTTGTATGTACAAAAGCCAACTATACATATGCAATTGCAGTAACTGTGCATGAGAAGATCCTCTACAACCTTAGGCCTCAGCTTATGAAAATCTGATCCAGGAAGCTTTATGGTTCCAGACTCTTTGAGGGAGAGTCAGGAAGCCAAGGGATGCGTCTGTTGGCTAGATTTTGCAATGAGCTTTTCACTTGGGAATAAAATCCGTAAGATGCTGAGTGCTGCTGTTTCCTTTAACAAGAGCTCCTTTGAAGGCGTGGTAAAGTAGGATCCAATTCTAAGAGAATCCGATAATGAGAATCATGAGGGAAAGAAAAGGCCCTAATTGACTCTGTCTTTAAGTTTTCTGCAGTCCTTTGTGTGGATTTTCTAGTGCGTGGAAGAGCTTAACACACATTTTTCCTCTGGCTCAAGTCTCTGGGCAAACAGTCCCTGCTGTTGTCAGCTGTGCAAGTAGCCCAAGTGTCAGACGTTTCATCCTCAAAAGTGTTGCAGTTATTTGGCTTCAGACACATGGAAGTTTTACCTGAGTAATGACAGGAAGATAAGGCTCATTAGCTAATTAATTCTCACAACACCCAGGTCACACCCTATTCATAGTCAGTTGGCCACAGGTGTGTTGTATACATGTATGTGTACAAACATGCCCTTGGAAAACAGCATCTCCTTTTTGTGCGGTGGCTGCTGTGCCTGTGTTGTGCTGCTAAATGAGGGTGATTTGAAGGCACGTTTTGGGGACACAATCTAGCCACCCTGCCGTGCGATACCTTACATCTCATCTTGGTGAAATTCCCTACCTGTGTCTCTTGGTGTTCCAGGTACCAGTAGTTATTTACCTCACAGCAATCTGATGGCTATGGTATCTTGCGGCTGTATTCTGGATGTGTGGAAAGGTACTTTTAGTACTGAAAGGGGGATCATAAAGTTTAAAAAACCTTTTAGTGGGGGAAATATTGGACGAGGAAAAGGCAAACCTCCACTCCCAGGAGTGCAGCCCACAAAAACCCATGCTCCATGCTCCCTCTGCTGGCACCAAGGCAGCAGCTGGCCTCCAGCACTTCCTCTCCGGGGTGGACCAGCAAACCAGACGCTCATCCCATTCAGTGGAAAACTCATACATTTAATGGCGCTGCTTTTGTTAGGTGGAATAGCAGCTAAATAATATGCCACTTCTTTTTTTTTCTTTTTTTTTTCTCCTGTTTTTTAGAAACAAGGGGTTGAGAAAGAAGCAGAAAGCATAGCTAGGCTGCATGATTCTGCATTTATACTTAGGTCTAGCGTGAATGCACTACTTCTCACAACATCGTCCATGACCAAAAGGGGAAAAGGCACATTTAGAGTGTCATTCATAGTGAGCAGAACAATAGCATATTATTATTCTTATTCCTTTTTTTTTTTTTTATAAATGAGAACCACATCTAGGCTAAGTGTTGCTATTCTCTGACTTCCGTTCTTCATTGTAGGTGTTTTGGAGGCTTTTAGATTATTAATATAGCTAACTTATTTATTTATATGATTTAGTGACTATTAAGTAAAGAGTTTTTCTTTGCTTTTTCTTTAACAAATTGTAATAACCTTTAGTAACTGGCCATTCACACTGGCTTAATGAGCTGCAATTTATATCACCTAATTTATTTCTTTTAACTATCCTGATGTTTAAAGTCTCTCATTTTTGAAATTACATTTATCTCCTTTTAATTGTCAAACTGAAGAGAAGAATAATTTTCCAATTAAATTTGTTATGCAATAATTTTTATTATGTTGAAGTAAAAATAATGGCAACATGCTATTACTTCTCTCACCTAGCTGTGCTTTTGTTTGCAGTGGAAGTGTTAGTGAAAGTGAGCAAGAAAGTCTTGTAAAGTGAGATTTTTCTTCCTTCCAGTATGTTTTTCCTAGCTTTAACAACATAAGAGTGTGAAACCTTTGGTTGAATAACTGAAACATCACTGATCAGCTATCTATCTCTTGAGGAAGAAGTGCAAAGCTCCCCCTGAGGAATGGAGCAGAAGTAACAGAGATGGTCATGTGCTGGGTGTAGACTTTAGCTCTGTAGTCACTCTTTCCTAATTTCCTTGCTGGAGGGAAGTGATGAGGACACTTGCTACTCGTCAACTGCCCTTTGTAGTTACTGTCTTCTGCCCTTTTTTTTGTCCACTTTGCTTCCTGCAAAGGACATACCTGGGAGGAGAGACAGATTGTCAGAGATCAGATCTTTAACAGCTTTGCTTCAGGAAGAAAAACTGCAGTAGGGGCTACTTTGGTATAATACAGAGGCTTCAGTTTTATGCAGATGTGAAAAGCACATCTTACACAGACAAGGCTAGCTGATGCCAACCTCAAGTATGGCCAAGGCTGAAATATTAATATACACATACAATACAGATCACATAACTCTTGAACAAATCCAGGGACACTCTCACCTTCAGACAACGTCCTCAGCTACAGTCCCAGAGTACTGATTAATTTTGAAGGTTGACTTCTTCCATGTATTCTCCTCCCTCCAAAATCAATGACAGCGGCTGATGCCATGACCAAACAAACTTCTTAAAACAAAATCTTTATTTAACTGATAAACACTTCAAAGAAAACAGATTTGAAACCAATTAAAGAAATATATGCATATCTAGCTGTTCCCTGAGGCTTATCTATCCCTAGATCTGGAAAGGCCTAACAAACTTCAGCAAGCTCCATGAACATTTCTCTCTCTCTCTCTCTCTCTCTCTCTCTCTCTCTCTCTCTCTGTCACTTAGCATTTTTCTTGAGTTTCTGAAAAGTAACCGAGCAGGGGTGAGAAATGTTATTCCTCTTCCACAGTTGGACAAGACTTTTAAACTTATGTACACCGTACACACAAAAATAATCCCCTTCCCTAAAGATTATCACTGAATAAATAAATCCAAGTGGCCAGGCATCTAATACAAATGTGATTTCACACTTTAAAGAATATGTACTCATTTATATCAAGCAAAATATTTTCATCAGGCAGCCATATATTGCTGGGATTCTTTAAAATGCTGTTCCAGTAGCTGGTGTTGAGTGAGCCCTAGCATTGCCTGGCAGCTTCCCTGTTGCCATCTGCTCAGGAGATGAATTAGGTTCTAGAAAGACTGAAGTGAAGAAGTGTAAGAAGAGGAAGCCAAGGGAAGAGGATGTGTGTGGAAGACCTGTTTTGTAGTCAAGCAGTTAGACAAAGAACATTAAAATGAAAAAAAGTGCAGTCTCAACTCGGCTTGGCGCTGGTAGATTGTATAACCTAAAGCAAAACCTCACAGTATAAGCTTCTATTTAATTTGGAGGAGGCTGGCTGATGAGGAATCCTGAAGTGGGGTACAATAAAGGGCTGCCTGAATTTAACCCAGATAAAGGATGAAAATACATATTTCCTATAATAAACACAGTTTTAAAAGGCTCTGACTGGAGGGTCATGTTCTGAATGCAAAAAGCAAAAAGAAAAATTATATGAGAGTGCTCTGTTGATAAACCCTGTTATGCAGTCTCAGAGCAGATTGTAGTTTGGCTTCTGGTATAATGAATTGGGATGTGATAAATAACTGTTCACAATAATGGTTCAAGTTAAGTTAGACGACTGGGTATTTGTACTTTACTTTCCCATGTTCTGTTCAAACTGGGGGGCTGTTTGGCTCTCTGGAATGATGCAGATGATGTTTGTTTCTCATTTAAATTGAAGTAATTTTTGTTTAGACCTGAAAGAATTCCTTAGCAATAATTTGATCAGAAATGTTACAATCCCACAAAAGATTTTCTGATAGGAAAAGGCTCCCCTCCCCATTCCTGTCTAGCTTTAACAATGTGACTTTTGTTATCAACCAACAAGTGCTTTCCAATTAATTTTTTTTTTTTTTTGCCCTAGGCTCCTTGGTTTTAAATAAACTTTACAGCAGTTCATTGAAGATGGAATAATTAAAACACAGCTTGCTCCTTT
Organism: Neopsephotus bourkii; assembly: GCF_033783945.1. Classification (NCBI taxonomy): domain Eukaryota; kingdom Metazoa; phylum Chordata; class Aves; order Psittaciformes; family Psittacidae; genus Neopsephotus; species Neopsephotus bourkii. Next base: position 551,097 of record NW_026901454.1, on the reverse strand, counting down.
TCGAGTGCACAGAAGTGCTTTCTCTGATACGTTTTTTTCAATTGTTCTTACTACAACATTTCCTAAAGCCATTCAGAAAATTCTCATTATTGATGAGTAACTTTGTTTCATTGACCAGATCACAAACACAATTCCACAAATTATTATTCCCCATATTTTTATTTAGCAGCTTGGTCAGTTCTACAACTGCCACAGGTATCATTGTGTTGGATAAAGTCTGGCTTAAAGGTTTGTGCCTGCATTTGGAAGGAAACATGATCATGCACAGTTGCAAAATCAGATAGTATTACATGTCACAGAGCAAACAAACAAACAAACAAATGTCATTCTTTTTATATATGCACACTCAGAAGGAAAATCTTGCTCTACTGTTAACTGAGTTTTGGAATGATGCTACAATTTGCAGTAGCTGCTCAGGCATAACCTCAAATAAAATGCTTTGCATTCATGTAGCCCAAAGGGTCATGAAAAATGGATTTTATGGATGAAACATTATTTTGTTATCATACTTAATTGTTTTTCTTGTATACTTATTAGTACCACCCACTTCATGGGTAATTTAAAACAAAACCATCCAACTGATAGCCTACAGGATATTGTGGCCCATGAGACCGTTCTAGTCCTCAAGGCAACTGCAACATCAGAAAAGTATTATTTACCCTGAGAAAATATCTGCAATGTAATCCAGCCCATTGACAGTGGTCAAGAAATTGTGCAGCACAAAGTTAGATCAGTGTTGAAAGTCTAAACAACTCCTATGATTTTCATTGCATGTGCACAGTGGGGAAAATAGGTTACCGTGGGGACAGTGCGTGAAGGATGAATCAAATCCTACTGAAAACTGCCCCCCTGCCTACAACTGTTAAGAGCCCTTATACAAACATTTACCCAAGTACTTCATTCACAATGTTGTGCTCTAAAAATGTAATTTAAATGCTTACGCAGGTAGTAAGAAAGGAAGAAGGGCTGTACTAAGGCAGAAGGACTGTGATAGCTGACCAAACACATTCTCTTTTTCAAGTATAAGGAGCAACCACCAAAGTAAGTGGTGATAAAGGAATCAGAGAAAGGAACAATTAAAATTCTGTATACTGCAAAAACATTGTCTGTCTTCTTGCTCTTTTCTATTTTTTCCCCCTTTTTCTCCACTTTAAATAGCATAAATCATCTCCCAGACACTTAACCTTATCTGTAGCTACACAGGAAAGGTGGAATTAATCTTCAGAAACTTATGGTTATGGTTAATGGAGAGCAACTGGCACTTTTAGAGTATTTCAGATATCTGCTATAGGTTAAGATGAGAGACATCATGCAAATGCTCTCCAATAGCTAAAAAGGAAACCAGGATGACTACTTTGGAAGTAGATGTCTTTAAAACACTCTGATAATTTCACCATTTATATTTGTATTTGTAGTAAGTCAGGCAAAAGCCACTGTAATTCAACTCCTATCTCTAGGTTTCTGCATAGCCTGGGACTGGGATAGCACTAGCGGTAAACTGGTTTTTTTTAATTATATATATTGGACTGCTGTGAGAGCAATATCTTGTGTGTGTAATTCAGAAAAGTATGTAAGTTAGTTCTATATCAGAGATACAAACTAGAGCAATTAATATAATCTAGGATAATATTAGAAGGAATAATAGTACAACTGTGGTCTTAAAACTCCTCTTTACACCTGCAAATAGAGAAACTGGTTATTCCCTTGGATACTTCTGCTAGATTTAACCTCTGTTCTGTAGAGAAGTTTATGCTCTGTGTAAGAAACAATATTGACTTGTGTTGCAGTGTGCTGGCTGCTGGATCAGCTGTCACTAGATAACAATGCATAATTGCATTCTGCCTACATGAGAACATCCTGTTGCCTCTCCTCCAAGAATAACTTCACTGCAGAGCACATTGTTCTGCAGGGTCACTGCCAGTGAAGTCATACACTGTGAACCTTCAAGAACTGGAACAGTTACACTCGTCCAAAAGTACATGTTTAAAAAAAGAAAAAGGAAAAAAAGCAAAAAAAACCCAAATCCCCAAAACAAAAACCCAACAAAGCCCAGCAAAAGAACCCCACTGGTGAAATCTGCAAGGAACAAAAATTAAGCCTGCAAAAGTTAAGAAACTTTATTTTCTTAACAACCTTAACACTCCATTTATGCTACAACTTTTAATCCCACAATTATATACTATTTTTAATAATATATAGTGGCAGTTCTAGGTGTCATAGCTATAGAAGTCTTGCATGACTGTCAAAAAAGTTCAGTACATACGTATGAATGGGAAGATCCTCTCATTCTTTTTTCAACCCAGTATTTTAAGTGGTCTTTCATCTCTCTGACAGAGCTGTAGCACTGAGAAAATTATGCCTTAAGTAGTCTTTTATAGTTTATATCACCACAAAAAAAAAAAAAAAGAGGGAAAGGAATAAAAGGGCATTTTCTGTGTATTAGGGGAGAACTGAATGTTTTACTCACATTTGGAAGCGCAGATATAAAAGTTTATGTATTCTTATGATAGTAGTTCATTTTAACTTTTCTCTGTTTCCTATAGGCTCATACTTCTAATGAAATATGCAATTGTCACAGTAGTATTTTATCAACAAAGGTACATAGAGGTGGATATTCATCACTTTTATGTTTCCATAGTGGAATGGTTAATTTTAGAGTACTGGTAACTAGTGAACAGTGTTCAACATGCAGGTGTTACCTTAGTTGCAAGATGGATACTGTATGGTTCATGCTGTAATTTATCTAACAAAATACTCTATTTTCCCTGAAAAATAGAATTTTACAAAAGTCAGGTCTGTTTTAAGCAGTTACTGTACAGAGTGGTTTAATAAGGTCTTTTTAAATTGAGCATTAAATTGAAATTGGTAATTTTAAACTAGTTTTCCAAACAACTCAGTGATAGCAGTTTTCCTGTCAGATCTGATGGCAGATGGATTATGCTGCCCTTTTCAGTACAAGAGAAAAATTATCAGGAAGATAAAGCAGTTTTGTTTGACATCAGAAAAAAGTAATACACACACACGTACAATACAGTCTTAGTCAACCCTAGTCATAGGTCTCCTGAACATTTCTGTATGCATCTTCTGTCCAGTAGGAATTACATGAGCTCCATTTTGGAGATGACAGGGCCCACTAGGATGATGATATGTCAGCAGCAGTTATATCTTCCAATAATATGCACTGCATTTTGATTCATGTTGATGGCTGCCTTGTGTTCCCAGCATGGTGCTATTAAGGGTGTTAAAGCTCTCTAATAATTTCCTTTCTTCCTACTATAAAATACATGCCAAATGCACTCTTTCAGCTCACATCTCCATAACATATACCATCTAAAGCTTCTGAAAGCAATTCGGATTACATTTTTCCATTTCATCCCCTTTGATTGAAGAGATTAGACATTGACAATACCTCCTAGGTCTTTTATACCCTTTCTTTGCCAATGTCAACTTTTTCCGCCCATGTTTTTATTTTTTCTGTTGTCTTACCTGGTCAACATTAGGCATTTCTAGTAAGTTATTATTTCAGAGGTTATTAAAGCTCACTACTGCATGTTTTCTTAATGGTTAGCCTAACATTGGTCTTGGTTAATATTGTACTTTTTCTTCAGTTCACTCTCTTAAACAGCCCTACATAATTCTCTGCACTTTTCTGTTTAAATCTGGTTATATCAAAGTTCATGGGAATTTTCACATCAACTTCAAAGAGTGTAGGACTTCACACTTTTGTTTATTAATGTGTACTTGTATTTTTCTGGATAAGCAAGTCTTCTGTTCAGTGCTTACCATGGAGTTTGGGGAGAGTAGGATTAGACAAGAATTCTGCACAAGTTAGAATAACAAAACAAGAGGTTATCCTGTCCAGACCTAATACAAATATTCTTATCAAAAGGATGATACACTATTTCTACCATTCACAAAAAGCAGAGTTAAGAAATGGTTATCAGAATTTTTGAATTTTCTTTCATTTTGACATCAACTTTGTAAATCATCTGCATGTATTAATTCAGCCTCCTAGATTTCCTAATATTAGGAAATAAAGTGTGGGATTTGTCTCATCTGACTTGAAGAATATACAAGTTAGATGCCTAAATCTAATTTAGGCTGGGTTTTATACTTACAGAAGAAAAGTAGGTATCTCTTGAGATGATTAGTCTGACCTTGCTCAAGAAGCTAACATTGTTACTCAGAGGTTATGTTATGGTTTAACCTCAGCCAGTAACTAAGCCCACACAGCCACCCGTTCACTCCCCATGGTGGGATGAGTGAGGGAATCAGAATAGTAGAAGTAAGAAAACTCATGGGTTGAGTTAAAGGCCCTCTAGTAAGTAAACCAAAACCTGTGCATACAAGCAAAGAAAAACAAGGAATCCATTTACCACTTCCCATTGGCAGGCCAGTGTTCAGCCATCTCCAGAAAAGCAGGGCTCCATCACTCCTAATGTTTACATGGGAAGACAAACACTGTAACCCTAAACATTGTCCCTCCTTCTCCTTCCCCCAGCTTTACATGCTGAATGTGACACCATATGCTATGGTCAGTTGGAGGCAGCTGTTCAAGCTGTGTCTGCTCCCAACACCTCATGCACTCCCAACCTACTTGCTGGTGGGGTGAGGTTAGGAGTAAAAAAGACCTTGACTCTGTGTAAGTACTGTTCAGCAACAGCTAAAACATCCCTGTGTTATCAGCGCCATTTTCCACACAAATCCAGAGCATAGTCTGATACTAAGAAGAAAATCAATCAGCTAAACCCAGCACAGGTTAATTTTTTGTTTGTCTTTGTTTATCATGAAAATCTTAGAGGTCCTGGCTCAAAGCTGTTGAAGCATTTACTGCCTAAAATAGATCACAAGTGCCATGACCCAAATTTCCTACCCCTATGCCAAGGATAGGTCTCTTGATTACTCTCAATTCTTGAGTACCTCAAAAGTACCATATGTGTCTCAAATTTATTCTTTTCTGGTCCTGTTCCAAACAGTTCAGGGCAATTTTGGAGGCAGTGGCTTTAACTGCTAGCAATTCTTTTTGTTATATATATATATATGCATATATATATATATATACACATTTTTATAAGACACACAGTTCTGGCTGGCATCTTATTTTATTGTTCCATCTTAAATTTCAAATTCTTTCCTTTTTATTTCACCGATACACTCACTTTTTGTCTTTCAGATTCTTTTCCCTCTTCCTTAGCTATAAAAGTCCTGTTGTTCTCCTTTTCGCTTTTGGCCTGCTCAGACTTAAGACTCAGATTCTTTTCCTGCCACTCCTTCCTATATATGTACTTTGAACTCTGAATAGCCCTTGTGAAGACACTTGGACCATTGCTTTGTCTTATTGTCACTTTTTTTTTTTTTTTTACATATAAATTTTAACCTGGTTGTATTTTCCCAAAATGTCTCAAATTTTCTTTCATAAAGGTAAATTTTAAACATTTACTCTCATCCTATATTTAATTATTTATGTTCTCTAAAATCTTTATGAAACTGGAATTCATCCCCTTCCACTGTTTGGCCTGTGAACTATTTTCTGGCTGTAGAGGATTCAAATACCCTGCCTCCATACTGTCAGTGCCTTCTTCCCAGTAGGCTCATCTTTTTTATTCTTTGGAATTCACCATATGAAACTGATATCATTGCATCTGTATGCACTGCCTAGAGACTTGATCAACTAAAATCAGCTCAGATTGTGCCTTTCCTGGCTCTGCTCCAGAGTGGTGGCCTAAAGGAAATACAACCTATTATAACTACAGTTTTTCTTTCTTTCTTTTTTTTTTTTTTTAATTTTTTTTACACTTACCTGGGACTTTTACTATTTAACTATTATCCCTCTCAAAATTATAGCATGTGTGCTTTGAAAGCATTATATAACTTTTTTTACACCTATCAGTTTTCTTTGCTCTGCCTTTCCCATGCATACTGCATCCTGTCTTTTCAACACACAGGAATTATCCCACTAAGTTTCAGTTAGTCTTTCCAGATCATAATCTCCTTTATTTAGTACAGCACATTCCAGTTGTTGCTTGTTTCCCCACACATTTGCGTCAGGCATTATATTCTTGTTATCCTTCATCTTTCACTTCAGAACAATTTTAGTTTCTCGCCTAATTTGTATGTTGGAAGTACAAGACGGATTATTCAAATTAAGCAAAAGCTTTCCCTTTCCCTCCTTCTCCTGAAGGTTTACAGCCTGCCTAACAGGCCCTGCCAGTTCTGAGCCCAAGAGGCTGGCAACCTGTCTGCATAAATGGAGACACTGTAATCCAAACAGTTGGCTCAGGCTGCAGGAGGCATTCCAGTGATCTGTGCATTCCAACCCCTCTAACCTATCCTATCAGATCCTTGGTTGGCTTCCAGTATCATGCTTGGCACGGGGAAAACTTCTGCAAGTTACTTATCTGCACAGTTCCAATTAATTTTTTTTTTCACAGTGTCTGAAGAAACAGTTGTTTATATATTATATAAATATACTTCATTAGTGTCATTTGTTCCTGTAGGTAATATGATGATTAGAAATTCTGGAGCATTACTCAATAAATCTAGCAACACCTCTGTTATGACAGTCCTTTTCATCCTGGCTTTCTTTCATGTTTTCCTTTTGTAATATTTTGAACTACTTTCCTTGTACGCAGAGTAATCGGCTGAGACTGCTCTTCCTTTCCACCTTTCTGACAGCTTCTCAGTGATTGTGCTATGGTCATAGGTGGCTTTCTTTATACTAAAAGAATAATGCACCTGTTACAGGTGTTAGCACTGCTTCCATACTTATTTCCTATCCTAGAAGAAATTCTGCATCGGCACAAAGCTTTAATTTCCTCATCTTCTAAATGTGGAGTCTCAGCTGCCTCATCTTTTTCTTGGTAATTCCTCCTCTTGGGTTTTATCCAGTCCCTGTTTTAGTTTGACTCTCTAGTTTGTACTTCATTTGATTCATTATCATTTGTAGAGTACATCTATTTCCCCCTGGACTTATGATGGAATGGTCATGGACATATTTTTTCAGCAGCTGTTTCTTCCAGTTTTTCAGGCTGGGTTGCAGTGTCATGACCCTTTGCATTCCTTTTTCAGAGCTGCTACGTTGTTTGCGTGTGTCCTATAGAGAGTGATTCCGATCACTGCCAGGTTTCTGCCTTGGTTTGCCACGTGCTACCACATGCTTGAGGTGATTCTAGCTAGCACATATGACCAAAAATATGAGAGTCAAAAAAATGGAGGAAAAGGAGGTCTGTATTTTGTTGAGGATACAGCATACTGTGAGAGCATCAGCTAGCAGAAATGTTCATTGCAGCTTTTTCTTATGTTGGGCAGATTTTGCTGCCTAATGTTGGGAGATTTGTTATAGTCATGGGTAATCAAAAGGAACAAAAATAAAAGGAAAATTAAAAGTGTATGCAATCTATATAACAGTCACCATAACACTTTGAGGACAGATAGCCTAATGCAATATCATAGAGTCATAGAATCATAGAATGGTTTGGGTTTGAGTGGACCTTTAAAGGTCATGTAGTCAATCACCCCTGCAATAAGCATTGCCCCTCTCCACACCTATGAAGACCCAACAGGTTTTCTTGGGTCATTAAAAGTTAAAATAAAATGCTTAAGAAGGTAAAGTAATAGTCATTATTATTCCAGAGCCAGCAGGTGCCTTCTCTTTATCAGTGCCCTGAGAGCTACCTCAAATGCTTTGTCACTGTGGAGGTGGGCAGGGGAGGGGGACAAGTTGTTGCCTGCCTCAGTCTGGGAAAGGTACAGTCTTCTCTGTGCTGTCTTCCTTCTTATGTCCATGCATAAATTACCTGGCTTTTAGTCTCCATATGGCCAAGCTACAGTCAGACGTAGCAGAGGATGGTGGAAATAAGGAACTTTTCTCTGGTTCAAGGCTGATTAACATCAGTGCAAGTTTTATAGGAAGCAGGCTGGGGGCTCCTCATGTAGCTTTTTATATAGATGGAATATGGAGTCATCCGTAAAAAACTCATATAGGTCACACAGGTTCTGAACTGCTTTTTGCCTTCCAGCTTGTTTGATGTGAATTTGCCACAGGCCACTTCCTTCAGACAGGAATTCCTCACCAGAAATTGTGGATTAAGAGCACTTTGTTCAAGACATATCTGAGCTCATTTTCTTTCAGAGCAGGTTCCCTAAGGGGGCAAAGGTGTTCAGCCTGGTTGTCTGTATAGGGTGTTAATCAGAATACAGTTTTCTAAAAGTGTTGCCTAATTTTGTTATCCTTAGATGGTTGGTTTCTGTTGATACTCTACTCTGTGGATGACTTGTATTTTATTTCCTCATATTTTTCCCTCATCTTATTAGATGTCCATGTAAGATTTGCAGGCCACTTACATGAGGTTGCTGAGTAATAGTTACAAATAAAATTATTGGAAACATTTTGGAAGATTATTGTAATTTTGTCAAAATAAGCTACAATCAAACATATTAATACTAGGTGAAAATAACATTGAAAATAGGGGGTAAATTAGCAGTCTGCTAGTAATTTTCCACTCTTCTCAAGAAGGTTCAGTTTTGTCCAAACCAACTCAATCCCTACTCTTATCACTAATGTACATAGCACGACTGATGTTACATTTTGTTATGTAAACATTGCTTTAATGCTTCTCATTACTTATGCTCAAGTAACCCTGAATAAATACACTATCTGGCACAAGATGCTATTCCTATGGATTGTTTCAAAATTAGTGGCTTCGTGTTGCACAAGATGGAGCTCTCAGAGACATGGCAAAGCTTTAAATCTTCACTTTAGCAAAACTGTTCCATCTAACAAAAGCCCTACATCCTACACAGGGTTCTGGATCAATACCCCATGATGACATTATGCCAGTGACGCAAAAAACCTAGATATGAAAAGGTCTTGAAATCAACAGAAATAAGCAGGTTAGGGCCTATGTATGGAGAGCATTAGGGAAATACCTTTGGTTCTGTTTATATCCAGTCCAAAATAATTATAAAAATACTCTGTTTTGTTGGGGTGGACAATAAGAGATGCAGGAGAAGAGGAAGGAAATGAGTGTCTTCTAATTATGCTTCTATAAATGTCCTCAAATACTTTGCTAATGTGGCCAGGGGAACATTTTTAAAACCAAAATGTGAAGCTTTCTTGTCCAGTTAAAGTAGCATTTTACACTATCAGGCTTGGCTAGAAAGCTGGCTTTAAATGTGTAGCCATACCACATAATTTTCTGTGTTACAGGGGCCAACATAAATGACACCTAAAGCTGTCTATAACATAGCCTTGACCTGTAGGCTCTGAAACCTCAAAGAAATCCTTTATTTGAGTCCACTGTATCTATCCTGATGATGATACGATGATATAATTGGCAATATTTAGGTCAAAGGCGCAAACTAACAAACTGTTACTCTGTGATAAATAAAAGAAAGCAAGGGAGAGAGTTAGAGTTTTGGAGTCTTCATTGTAGACACTGCTTAATTGCTGGCTCAGTCACAGGCTCTGAGAAGATCTCTCCAAACAACTGTTTCTGAGTCAATATGTGGCACAGTTCTGGGGATAATTTGTTCCAGGGACGACCTCCAAAAACAGTGTCACATTTTGTATTGGTCTCTGGCCCTTTTATTTACCAGCATAGACATAGCCATTAGGTTTCAATTGGCCTGCAGTCTTATGGAGCTTTTCTAGCTACATCTAAAATCTACAAAAACCTTTCATGGTGGTTGTGCTTTTTGGTGACTGCACTTCATCAAACGTCAGCTTCAGACCTGGCCTGTCCAAATTCCCATCTGCCTTCTCACAGTTTATTTCCTCCAGCCAGCAAATGTCAGTGATCTACTGTCTTACGCAAATTAATGTATCTGTGGTGTTTATTTTTTTATATATTTATTTATTATTACCTATGCATTGATTTTTTTTGTTGTTATCAGAAAATTAAATCTGAACTCAACATGAACAGCAGAGTTAAAGTTCTTTCTCATGCCTTTATGCTGGTGAAACTTTTTTTGTATTTTTTTAGTTTGGCTTTGTCAATATACAAGTATGTGCAGAAGAAAAAGGTTAAAATAAAATGCATTTTATCTATCAGTCCCTTACGTGATTTCCATTAGAAGCATAAAATACAATAATGTAAGTCTTCAACTGAAGACTTAGCAATTTAGCAGTATCCAATTGTGTTTTTTAATGAAGTAAATTTGATTTAGAGGGAGAACATCTCAGACACAATTTTTCTTTTTTTTTTAAGAAAGTTGAAAAATATGTGTCTTGATGCATACAATTGTGCTTTATGAAGACCTGGAAGGTGGCCTAATAAGCTCTTGTTATCAATGAGCTTATAACTAAAGGAATGAAAGCTATACTATATATTGATGTGGAAAATGTAAATATTGATGTCTTGATGAGTGGGAGCCAGGTAATGGAGAGATTGGTCTCCATAGTCCTTTAGGGAAGGGAAAAATGTGCATGGTAGCAATACCTGCCCTCAGCAACTTGGTATTAGTGTACTCATTCATGGCACTGGCACATGCAGGGCAAGATGTTTGCAGGTATTATTGCTCTTGCTATGTTTTAGGAAAACATTTCTGTTTAGAATTTTAGGATTTCTGTATTTGAAATTAGTCATATTTTCCTTCAGGGAGGAAGGGATATTCACCTACTACAGAAAGGTTAAGCCTACTTAGTCTATTCAAACTGGTCTTCAGACTGCATCTGTAGATTTTTGGTATTCTACGGCTATAGGACATCAGCTGCCTTTTGCAGTCGTGCCTCGTCTAAGGCTTAGCTGCTTCTTTGAACAGTTTACCATTTCTTTTACTTTCTACTGAGCTTTTCAGGTGTTATGTTATTTAACAAACACACATAGTTCATTTTAATTTTTGTATGTAGAAATTAATCAGAAATTAATTTATATCTATGGTAGCAGAAAAAATGTTCCATAATGACAGCGTATATGCTGAGCAGTGCATATTATGAAGAGCTCTTTGGTTATGAAGAAATTTTTGGTGCAAATGTTGTTCAGTAACAAGCGTGTAGTTATATTCAGACACACAATCCACTAAAGATACTTTGAAATCAATAGGAAATCTCTGTATTTCTGCATAAGTGGAAGGACCAATCTATTATTGTATGGGAAAGAGTTCCACTTTATTCAAGCTTCCTTTTTGTGTATATTATCCACTATATTCGTTTTGAATTTAATAGTTTTAGAAAATGTTAAAGCATATTCGCTAATAAAACCTTTGCTTGAAAAGTCATATTATTCAGAATTTCCCACTTCAGAAATTGTATCATATCTTTATTCTACTGGATTCATCTTCTCTGTCAAAAAATTACTTACCTAGGGAGAAATATATGGAGAGATGTGACATGCTTAAGAGTATTTCTTTAAAGTACATAAGAAAATCTCAAAAACATAGCACTGAGGTTAATAATCGGTAGAAATTCTTGTGCTCTACACGTCTGTGGGCATGTGTGTCCGTTCACAGAATTAGTGCTTTGACAAGCTGTTAACCTTATAATGTAATTCAAATCCTCTGATTCAGTTGATATCACTAGATATTAATTGCTCTGAAAGTCTGAACTTTTCTCAGCATAAAGCTCATTTTTTAAAAAGGGCTACCATTGTGCAGTGTTGACAGCACAACATGAAAACTCCTGCTGAGCCTGTCCATACACATGTTTTGCTATGGCTGAGCATAACATTCTTTGTTATCCAACCGAATGAATATAAAAAGAGAATATGAATACATGCAGTAGAGAAATTAAGTGATTTTGAAAGGCTTTTCCTCTGAATGAAAGAAGAACAAAGCAAGGTTGGCTAAGAATCAGCAAGTTGGTTATATTTTTTTCTACCTTGGGTGTCTCTGAGGTTTGACTAGGTGCCAGCTAACAAATTATGTCACTGATATGTTACTTTTGTGTATGGAGTAATTCTTGGTATCTGTATGGTCTGTCCACACACGCGGGACTAATCTTAATTTCCAACATCCTTCTTTCCATCTGGGGAAAGAGTTTTTACTGTCAAAATAAAATCTACTGATGCAGATTTCACCTTCTCACCCTCTCTCCAAATAAGAGCAAATCAAAAGTAAAGAGAACTTGTCAGACGTTATTTAATTTCAAACCACCTCCCACCAAAAAGAGTAATAAATAAATCTCACAACATACTTTCAGTCCTCATAGGCATGTTATGTTTCAGTTAGAGAAAAATGACATATTGTCATTTTCTGTGACAAGTAGGTAGAAACTTTTTTAAAGGTAAGAAAAAAATGTTAACCACAATGTATTACATTAAATATATGCTTATTTCATGAGCCTGGGTTCTCCTGGAATCAGGAGAACTGAATGTAAAGTATCCACAAGGTGCTACTGTTCAGATTAGTAGTGATTTAGGACCAGAGAGTAACTTACACATATTTTGTGCATGACAACTTAGCAGGAACTCAAGCCTGTGCTTCCTCCCCCTGCTTTTCAATTTTTAGCATATACAGCATTTACCAAATGGTGTGTACTGACAACATCCACATTTGGTCTGCCTTCTGGATCGGCTCCTTCCTTGAATGTTGCCAGCTTCTCATGTGTTCAGCAGATTTTCAGCCCCCGCTGCTAGCGTTGCACAACCCTGTGCCTCTGTGCAGCCACCTGGCAAGGAGACAGGCTGTCTCCCACTTGCATCTCCCACTCCTCCTCTCCCACCCGGATTGACCAGCAAAACAGGAGGAGGAAGAGAGGGAATTGGTGGCTGGCAGTGGTTGCTTTAAGAAGGTCAATTAAAGGCTGAGAGTGAGGAAAGAAAGGATTAAATAACTGGCTGGTGCTTAAGGAGCAGGGAGTTGAGGGAAACTTGGATAAGTGCAGAAGAGGAGAAGGGAGAGGATTTGGCCACAGTAGGAAGGAGGTATCACAGGAGTGGGGGCTTTGGAAGCATAGTGAAAGCAAGATGATTGATGATAACTGATAATTTGCAATGAAGGAGACACAGGGGAAAGGGAGCAGAGTAAGGTCCTTTCCACATCTAACCATTCTAGAACACTGTGATTCTAAGATACTGGGTTTTTCCTAGTCCTGTCCTGTGACACGTAGTCCTTGTCACTCTACTCAAGTCTGTCAGTGTAGTAATTCTTACTTGAATGTCATTTAAGCTGCTGATATGTATGTTTTCTATACATTTTAAGTTAGGGATGTCAAATAGGGAGAAAAGGAATCTTGCAATGGGAAAACTAAAAGTGTACAGTATAATATACATTATAATATATACAGTGAGGTACCAATAGTGTATTCTGTATGCTCATTTTTTACATTGTCCTTTCAAAGCTTTCTGCCATTTAGATACTGTCACTTTTTGTATGTCTTATCTTTTGCATGTACTTTCACAAGAGCAAATGTTATGTCTGAGCAGCTGAACAAAGGAGGGCCAAATAGAAGGTCAAAACACTGAACTCTTTATTGCAACTCAATATTATGTATTTATGCATTTTGCGTTTCAGGAAATTAGAAGTTACTGTGATAGGATTGTTTAGAAGTCTGAATGGTAAATTAGGCCAGTTTTAGTCTTTGAAACATAAATTTATTGGATTGATATTCATAGACAAAACACATTGCAAATAATTAGCTCCTGCTTGTTTGTAATCATTATTATTTCATATTCAGAGCAGTTAGTCCTTAACAGTAATTTCCTAAATTAACTATTGATTGTCTGTACTAACTCTCTGGCTCTGTTTTGAACTGTGCTAATTAATTCTTTCCAGGACATGTGTGGTGTACAAAGGGTGACACCAAAGCAATGTGGGTATGTGCCAGTCAGTGCCAGTAAAGCCAGAGATCTCTCCTTATTTTAACGTTATAGACAAAGCATGAGTGACCTTGGAGAAGTCACTAAAGAACAGTGGGTTGTCCTGTTTCAGCTGCATTGTGTTGAATCAAAAAACTAAGAGCTTGTTCCTAACCTCGCTATTGTATTTATATGTCGTGGCAATTGGAGATTTATTGATCTAGAGTAAAAAAAATAGCATGATGATTTAGGATACTCACCAGAGGTGTTCTCACATCCTGTCCCTCTGTAAGGGTTGTTTATATGGAGGGTAAAAAAATGTATTCTCACAGCAATAACAATTTCTGCTTCTACATATTAGGACTGGGTTACAGCTTATTCTCAGAAATAGTAATGTTTTTGTCACCTGGTTTAGTTTCACTCAATCTTCCTTTTTTTTTGAAAATCAGGAAGAGGTAATCATAGAGCTTGTGATTATTGGTTTATTTGTTGCTGTTGTTTCGTTCTATATCAGCAATATTTAATACAGTTATAGCTGTTTCCTGAAGGGATTGCAAATTACTCAAAACGTGTTGTCTCTGTAAAAGAGCATCTTTTACCTTCATTAACAAAGTCACAATGCAGGCCTGTAGTGCTAACACACAAGGAACAAAAGCATTTCTTCTGACTAGGTAAATACAGTTCAGTCAAAAGGTCTGTGCTGGGAGTTCATACAGAATTAGACATGTGGTGCAAGGTTTTTATAAATGAATATCAAAGGTATTTTTTGCCATGACATTTGTGCAAATAGAACTGAGAAAACCATGAAGGAAGCTTTGTCTTCCACGTATACTGTCACAGAAGGGTGTGTTCCTCTTCTCCCTACAGCTCTACATTGTCTCGTCCCTCCAGGGACACAGCTGATATTAATCTCTGTACCTTGTGCTGCAGTCAAACAGAAGTTTCATTAATAATGACAATGGCACGTCCTTTGCAGTGTCTTCCTGTTTCACTTGGAGCCTTCTCAGATGTTATCTTCATTGTTTTGCAGTGGCTATAAATACAAAAGTATTTACAATGAATTGTTTCCAAACAATTAATTACTGAACTATGTGCTAAGTTTATACTGTCTTTGTTACACCCAGGCTCAAAGCAGAATCAGTTAGATAAATACAAGCATTCACATTTGGGTCATGAAAAGTATCTGCTCTTCTATCAGCATGGAGTGGTTTCCATTTGCAAAATATGAGGTAGTATTTTGGATGAATATACCCCTGGATAATTTTTTTGGGGATAGGAATACAAGTACTAACAGGAAGAAAACAACAGACTTGAATTCTTCATTTGGTAATTGTATTTAAATAAGAGTAATAATATTTAACATACGATATCTTCTCTTGTTTGTAAGTCTCAAATGAGTCTAGAAGTGGATAACAATAAACATGTGGAAAATGGAGACACTAGGGATTATCTGATGTGCCCAAATCACATTTCTCCTCAGAAGAAGAGCATGGAAATTAGGGCTAAAGCCTGTGAGACAGGAAAGTTACAGGTTTTTGGATGCTTTCAAGTGACGGTAATTTTTTATTTCTCAAGAAAAATCTCAAGAAAAATTTTAGGTATCTTAAAAATGGATGTATGAATACAATTAGGTGAAAGATATGTTTAACCTTGCAAGTTTGGGGTTTTTTTTTGTTGTTTTTTCTGTAATTTTCAAACTGAAATGGAAACAAAAACTCTCTGAAGGCTTGGAAAAGATTGAATTAGATTTATTGATTTTTAATTGTGTATCTCAGAGTTCATAAACTTGGGTGGAACTTACCCAAATACCAAAATTTTCAGTGGCATGTTCCTCCCTGTAGCTCAGACAGTATTAGACCAGCAACCTGGTCTAGTGGGAGGTGTTCCTGTCCATGGCAGGGGGGTTGCAAGTAGATGATCTTTAAGGTCCCTTCCAACCCAAACCATTTTACGATTTTATGATTCTGTGATTCTGAGCTGTATATACTCTGTTCATTTTTGACAATGAAAGGTAGGAAATATGGTATACTACTGAGTAAAAACTGAGGCTTTTCAGGTGAATGTGAACAGCAGATTTACTGAAAAAGGTATTTGTGTATAAAATCACGTATGAGGGGTGATAGTCCTAGTACTGTATCAAAGTAAGTTTTCATGTGGTACTGGGTCAATGTAAAAAAGGTTTTATTTCATGAAGTGACTTGATAAAGTGTGGTGTTTCAGCCACTGCTTCAGTTATGCTACTGATCTGCTTTGATTACTCTCAGAAGCATTTTACTCACCATTAGAAAGAGAATTTAAGCATGTGGAGGTAAAACTTGAAGCTGAGAGCCAATGCTGAGTCAGACTGGTACAGATAGCACAGTGCTGAGGCAATGATATTCCCTGTCAACATGTGCAGACCTATTAGCTTTTAATTTCTAGTCTTAAGGGGATTTTTTTTGGTCTCCTTTTCCCTTCATGGCATGTTTATATAAACAGGAGGTTGAGGAGGAAGGAGGCTCAAGAGACAGAACCTTCCCAGAGAAACTATCAGGAGAAAGGAGGGGATGAAATTCCCCACAACCCCTCCTCCCACTCCCTACAGAGCACATTTTTCTGTCTCTCTTTTGTCAAGCAGATTGTCAGGGCTAAGGCAGTGGTAATTTTGCTGCCACCATGGATGCAAAGTGGTGTGTTTCTCTCTTTCTCCCATGGGAAGTTGAAATTAACCTTCAGTCAAACCAAAATCTCCAGTCCAAACCCAAACAGTACTGGAGACAGAAGTAAAATTAGTTTAGAAGGTCCCAGGGGAGAGTTCAAAGCATAAGTGATTTTGAGCCTGTGAGATGTCATTCCCAAAAGTACCAAGTACCCTCTCATGAAGATAGCACACAGTGGCATCCACAGTCTAGGTAAGTGTCACAGAAAACCCTGGAAACATCCTACCTTTCAACCCAAACACTTGGGATTATGGAATAGGACATCATAAAGAAGATATTAACCCCAAATTGCTGAGGGATGAAGTCAGGTAACTGCAGCCAGAGTAGACGCAAGGAAATGGTGTCATGAGGCACAGGAGATACAAGCTAACCATGAATGTCTGCATCAGACCATTCTCTTGAAAGCATTAGCATTACTTTTAGTTCCCTGTGAAGTATTATTGACTCCAAAGCCTCAGCCGGAGTTTATTCAAGATCCTTTCCACATGAGGAACAGAAATCCAATTTCCTGTTCCAAGAATGAACAGGATTCAAATGCATTAAGCTCTTGCCTAGATTGTATCTATCGTGCCAAAAACTTAAGATCAATTACTATTTCTTTCTCGTTAAGTGCAGAGTATGTGCTTGGCTCTCTGTAAGATATGTGGAAAGACAGCACCTACAGCTAATTGCTTTCAGTTTCAATACATGATCCTTCACAGCCATGCTTTTCTATTCTATCCCATTGGAACTTTATTTAAATGAATAAGAGTTATTTCAAAGACAAACAACTTACACAGAAAGATTCTGGCACATGTAAACATTTAAATTACAGTTGTCTCAACAGGAGATAGAGAGGAGAACTGACACGGATGCACCTGCAAAGGGCACTAAACAAGAACATAGGAAAATAAAATTCTGTAGTTGTATATTCACTGTGTTCACTGAGTCATTTCCTTGTTATAATATTTATACTCTGATTGTTTTTTCTAGTTTAGGGGAATAAAGAGAAATAGTAATTCATTTTTTTTAACAATGGGGTTTGGAATAAAAATAAGACATCTGTGGTCTCATTGAGCAAACCAGTAGTGCATTTTTTATTAACTTAAATTTAATAGGATATTAATTTAATTTAATTCTCAGTTTTCTGTAATGCATTTTATAAGGTAATTTAAAGAGGCTCCAAATTTGAAATGATGAAACATTTCCAAATGAGATGCAGGCAATATTCAAATAATACTTATTCCTAGAGGTATATTATAGCAGTTGATATAGAATTCAGAGCAACAGACCTCAAAACTTTATGGTTTATAGAATGACTTATTGGTGTGGCTAATATGGCTATATTCACAAAGGACTGCCAGAAGTGCAGCTAAACAGCTTTTTGTTGGCAATGCTTAAGCTGATTTTCCAAATAGAGGAAATTATACTAGCAAAAAACTGTCTTGGCATTATAATTCAATAACCATTAAGCATTTCTATTATTTGTTTTGTGTGACTCATTCAGTTAAGTCCCTGTCTCATCTCCCATGTTGCAGCATCTGTAACACAGATATCGCTACTTTGGACAGTGGAGAGAAGATCCCCAAGTTAGCTGTGCCAGGCACAGAGGCCTCCCCACACTGTAACCTGGGCACTGAGTGTTTATGGTTTCTACAAAGGTCAGAGTCTCACAGAAGTCCCTCTAGAGCTATGTCCTCTCTAGCTTCAGCCTTTACAATGTTCCTACTTCTATTTTTGAATCATTCAGTGTGGAAAAATTTGAGATATCTGTATTTCGGTGGGTGTAATCAGGTTTCACAGAGAATTAGCTTGTCTAGGGAATTAGGTTTAACTAGAGAATTAGGTTTAACTAGGGAATTAATAGTCACTGGCAGTTCACTTCAATGAAGCAGAGTTCAAGAAAATCTGAAAGAAAGAAATAGCCTGAAGATGTGACAGACAAGAACCTGAATGCGAGTAGTAACATGGAAGGAGAGTCCGAAGGAGCTTTGCAGTAGGCTGGAAGATGAGAAATGTTGCTTCTGTGCTGCAATGTTTTCCACAACTGAAATAAGTATTCAGAGGGCTACACTGAATAAGCTCATGTCACTGCTCATACTTGCTGCAGTTACTTCTTGGATGTGATGTCTGTGATGTTATAGAAATAACACAGGAAGTGAGATCCATATCACTGTCATTCTACATACTTATACATACATTCTGCAATACAACAAGAAAAAGAATACAAGCCCACTGGCACCTGCCATATTAGCATTTTTTAATCTTTTTTTTTTTTTCATTTTTTAATAAAGGATATGACCTAGAAAAAGAAAAGTGCCTGAAAAACCTGCTCTTATGTGATAATAAGGCTGTGGTGGTGAAACTACTCTGCCTGCTCCTTGTAAAAGAATGTCTTGTTTTTCAGCATCATCAATTGAGGGCATGTCTATAAAGCACTTTTTTTGAGCCACTTATTTTTCAGAGGACTGCAACATATGTTTTTCCTCTTCCACTTTTTAATATTTTGGTCTCTGGTGAATCCACATACAAAAGCTTCCTTCCTTTAGTTGGAGTCCATAAATGAAAGGCTTTTCTTTCTCTGATTGCAGATTAGCCTGCCAAGAAACCAACTCTAACTGGAGAACATCACTTTATTTATGGGATACAGATGACAAGGAAGTCTGTCCTCTTCTCAGGCTTTTTGGAAAGCTTTGGCCTGACCCAGCCCAGCAGAGTTCATATGGCAAAGGCAAATTGTGCCAGGAACCAAAGCCAATAGTCATTGCAAACCTCTGAACCAAAACATTCCTTCAGTGCTTGAATTTCCCTATAATTTGTGTAGATTCCCTTTCTGTCAATGAAGCTTGCAGTGGATAACCAGCTTAGTGCAATCAGACTAAACAACTGTGCTATTCATTCAGCAATTAGATGATAGCAGTAATGCATGCTTTATGGTTTCCGTTCTTCATTCTTTCCTTTCTTTTAAAGTCCTTGGAGACAAACTCTGGGATATTTGGCAAAGAAGAGGCTCTTGCTGAAAAATATCCTGTCTTTTTTTACTTTAGGGTTGCTAATAAGTTCTATTCTCAGAGGCAAAACATCAGATCTGCATAGGAAGAAAAGATCAGCTGGAGAAAAAGCAACTCTACAATAATCTTATATATGTATATATATATATGTGTGTGAATGTTTGATCTACTTAAATGATGGAGGAAGTTTTTTTTAAAGTAATCATTAGCATATGGTTTAATTTAGAATAAAATAAGTATTTTTAATGCAAATAATTTTAGCAGAAACAGTGAGGTATGTTTGCTCTATAAATGGCTTGAGAAGGGTATAGGGCTAAAAGTAGGAATTCTGCTGTTGTTGCAGAAGGTAAATCATTGTGAAAGGGCAGGCTTCAGTATTTCAGCATTCAGTTAAGAGTTCTAGGTTTGGCCAAAATCAGCTGTGATTTTTAACTCTTTCCTTATTACTGTACATAACTACTCTGTGTTTGGAAAAAAGGGGTAGTGTTGACATTATTATGGGTATATATTATATATGGGTAGTGATGACATTGTTAATGACCCTATTAACTAATAGGCAAACTTCAGCTCTGTGTGTATTAAAAAAAAAAGAAAAAGTAAACCAGGTTTAACCAAGTCAATAGAAAAATGATACAGCTTAGCAAATGTTCTCTCCATATAGTTGGAAAGTAAGCTTGAGTATCTACTGCTTTTGCATGTTCATATTCTGGCAATTCTTCCTCCTTCGTTTTACACCAGTTCTGTTGCTTAGCCACTGTGTGACCTGACAGATTAATTAAATTCCCTGTACTATAGTTTCTTTAAGGACCAATCCAAAACCCATTAAACAAAACGTGAGATCTGAGAGATAAGTACTGGCAGATTTAGCTGTGGTATCTTAAAGCATTACAGCACCCATATGCCTTTGCTATCTCTTTTCAAAGGATTGCTTCCCTAGTAGCGGGCAAGGAAGTATAGCACGAGCCATGTGTCAGTCACCATGGTTCGCAGTACAGAATATTAAATTGCATGAAGGTAAGTAGTCATTGATAAACCAGACTGTAAAATGTGGCAGTTGAGGAACAGATACAAATCTTGTTCTGTCATCATGTTATATTGGCTACTGTATAAGGCAGATGGCCAAGTCAAAAACATAGGGCAGTAACTCCTATAAATATGAAAGGTCATCTCTTAGAGCTCTGAAAATCCAATATGAGTGCCTCAATGGTGTTAGAAAACACTGATTTCTGTAAACTGCTTGGAGATACTGATAAAAAACAATGAATAACAATAAAGTACCATTGTACATCTTAAGGACACAATGGTTATATTTAAGTTTTAAATGCTAAAAAGAAGAAAAAAATGGGAAAAGGGAATTTCCAGCTGAGTGCAAGTACATTGCATTTCTATTCAGACCACTTCATTTAGCTTCCAAAGATGCTGTTTTGAAATACCTTTCAACATAACGATTGTCATTTTTCTCAAAATGGCCATCAGTCACAACAACATGAATATCTGTGAGGCCTTGAAACAGACATAGAGAAACAAACATAAAGAGAAGAAGACATGATGAGAAGCCAGTGGGGTAGCATGGCATTCCAACATGGTTTGTATTAAATTGAAATTGAATGAGTTGAAATAATTTTAATTTTGCACCATTCCTCAGAAACTGGTCTAGTGCCTCTCTAATTGTCCACTTGAATTCAGTGAGATTTTGTTCAAGACCCAAGCTCACTCCAACTTTCTTTGATATTTAGCTGAAGTGCTCATGGTCAGAGTCTTATTGTGCTTGATTTCCTCTCTTTTAACAGTGTACAAGGCTAGGTTTTCAGAATTAACTGGCTGTCCCTTTCCAGTGAATGCTTGAAGGAGAAAATGTATGGAGATTTGGGCTGTGGTCTGCCTTTGCTTTACTGACATCTTAAAGCAGCCTTATTGTTAAGATAGATAAATTTGAACAGTTCCTCACCAAGGCAGAAGAGATCAGACTTTTTGTTTTCAAGTCCAAAGCTGCAAATCTGGACAGGCTCTGTCAGAAATAGTATGACCAGCAGGGCCAGGAAAGTGATTGTCCCTCTATACATGGCACTGGTGAGGCTGCATCTAATGATCAAAGCCTGCCTTGCACCAGTGAATGAAAAGTTAAAAAAACCTGTTATTAGTGATTCAGTCAAATACTTTATTTAACCTTAGAGAAATCAGAAGTTCCAGAACAGAAACACGTATATGAATTCTACCATACAATGTTTATATTTGTTCAGTCGGTATAGCCTTTGAAACACAGGAAAATGCAAATGGAACAGCTATTTCAGGGGGTTAAGGCTGAGGGGGAAAAAAAAGAAATTTACATCATTATCTTGTGGGAGAAACAAAAATTAAACGTAAAATGATCTCTGCACATAAAGAACAGTGATGTGAAAAATATGCTTTTTATTTTACAATAGAAACATTCTTACTGGAAGGAGTATGGCATTGGTCAAGTTCCGGCTATCGTGAAACCTACTTGGAAATAAATGTGTGGTTTTACAGGATATGGGCTATCATGATGCCTTTGAGCTTGGTGTTTTTCACTTCTGGGACATGAACAGTTACCAGCAATGCGCCGTGAGTAAATTTACTTTATTTGTACTGCTTGCTATCATTTGTAGTGTGTCATTATTTG
This sequence comes from Neopsephotus bourkii, assembly GCF_033783945.1. NCBI lineage: Eukaryota > Metazoa > Chordata > Aves > Psittaciformes > Psittacidae > Neopsephotus > Neopsephotus bourkii. Next base: position 529,034 of record NW_026901454.1, on the reverse strand, counting down.
AAGTTTGGTGTAAGTCTCAACTGAAGCATTAAAATTTTTATTAACTGGAAATCTTGGAAATCCTTCAGAGGAAGGTTTTTATTTATGATATTGTAGTCAGTGTTTCCATTATATCCCCTGTTTTCAGGGATTTATAACTTAGTTGTAAAAAAAATAAATCATTCTGGACTGAAATTTGGCATATGTGATTGAACCCAAAGAATTAGTTCTGTATTAATGAAGTTATATTTCAAATTAGTTCTGTATTAATGAAGTTATATTTCAAATACCTTTTTCATCCCACACTTCTGTCTCTTGGATGAAGAATAAAGTTATTACTACTGAGTTTATCACTGAAATGTGGTATGGCTAAGTGTTTCTGTAGACACAAAGGAACATGATGGTTACTCCTCCTGAGTAGCATAGCTCATTAGTCTGGTACGCAGAAGAAACACAAGCAGAAAGAATGAAACTAGGCATTGGCAAAAGCCAACAAACCAACAGAAGAAAAAAGAAAAACCCAAACTTCCAAAATTAAAAAACATCATACAAAGCTTCAGATGATACTAAGTAACTCAGGGACACAATAACTGAGATATTCTAGTTTTTGCAGAGAAGTATGGGATATAGTGGTACAGTGATACAGCATATTTTTCTTCTTTTTTCTTTTTTCCCCCTAATATCTGCAGTTCTGTTTCTAGCTCAGAAAATGTCGATTTTAACTGTCAGATTCCTGTTACTTTCCAGTTGGAACACCTCCACAGTAGTGGTCGAGAAAAAAGACTGTCATTGCAAATTCACTGATTTATGGGTTATCTTTGGAGGCTTCATACTGAAGTAATTACCAAGATCTACTTTTTTAGCTTGTCTGTTCAAAGGAGAGCACAGTCCAAGTAAAAAAAATGCTGCCATTTCTAAGCACTTTCACCAGCCAGCATTTTTTAGTGAGAATTTCTTCTCAGATTTCTATTGGTTATATTAAGACTTCAATATAAATTTTGTCCTTCAGAGGAAGAGAATCTCATTGGAACTATCTGATTTCCATTTTTGCTCAGAGGATTTACATGATACCAATAAGATTATCTCACAGACCTCAAACACAGAAAAGCAATCCTGAAAAGCTTTAGACAGCAACAAGACATTTAAGGAGCTGGAAGGACTGCCCTTGTTCATCATCTCTCTTATTTTAGCTGAGAAGAAAGCAGATGTGGTGCAGAATGCACTAGCAGGTTTGAATCTGGTAATTCATGACAGATGTAAACTTGCTGCTCTTGTGGAGTTGCCACACATAAGATGATAAAGGATGTCACAGGGCCATTAAGGCATTAAAAGCTCTTTAATGATAGAGAAGTTCAGTCTTCACCATTAATTCCACCAAGCCTAATGTATCTAAGGGGAAAAAAAGACACAAAAAACCCCAAACTAAACCCACCAGCAACCAGTTCTAGGACTGTGAATTGGCATGCTGTTGCAAATACAGAAAACCTGGAAAGCTGTGATTCCCATTTTTTTTGAAGAACATGAGAGCAAAAAAGAAAGAGTGGTGTCATAACAATATTTTGAGAACATGGAGGATGCTACAGGGTACCTTTCTGTGAGGGTGACCAAGCACTGGCACAGGTTGCAAGACAAGTTGTGGAGTCTCCATCACTGGAGATATTCAAAAGCCACCTGGAATGGTTCTGGACAACTGGCTGTAGGTGGTTCTGATTGAAGAGGAGAGGTGGGCCACATGATCTCTGAAAGTCCCTTCCAACCTCAAATATTCCATGATTTTGTGATTTTGTGTCAGACTGGTGTACTCAATTTTGGGTTGTGCTGCAGTGCCTGAGTGTGATAATTTATACATGAAGAGGAGGTTTTGGTTTGTTTTTTTTTTTGTTGCTTGTTTATTTGTTTTTTGGTTTTGAGTTTTTGTTTGTTTGTGTTTTTTTTTTGTTGGTTTGGTTTTTTTTTGGGGGGGTGTTGTGGTTTTTTTGTGTGTTATTTTTTGTGTGTGTGTGGTGGTTGTTTTCTGTTTTGGGTTTTTTCTTTTCTTTTTTTTTGGTGCATATATTGATACAGTCAGCACAAACACGTGACACATCTCAACCCCAGCCAAACAGGAGAAGGTCATAGGTTTTTCTATGGTTTGGCTGAACTTACTATTTAGAACCACCATGTAGCGTTCCTGAAGCAGTTTGCTTTTAGTCTTGCGTAGCTGATCCTAATGACCATGGAAGTCAGGAAGGAATCTTTCCATTAACATCAACAAGATGTGGACAAGCTCCTCAGAGTTTCACACTGCTCAGTAGAGTACATTAAATATATTGTTTGACAATATTAAGTTCATCATTAATAGCTTAGATTCAAATGTCTGAATCCTAACTAGATATTCAGAAATTAAGAGAAAAGGATGAGATAGAATTGCAGAAAATTAGCATCTTATTTTGTTACATGTGTCAGGATAAAGGAACATGGGAGGGCAGAAACGTGCACAGCAAGAAAGAAGTAAGTGGACTATTAGTGACAATACGGTTAAACTATCTAGGGAATAAGGGTTGCAGTTAAGGATTTTGGAAGGGACCAGTAAGGAGGAAATTAGAAATGTACGGCTGAAAAGGGAAAAAATGTATTTCAGAAGGTTTCCTCAAGAAGTGTAACAAAGATTACTCTTGAGGCTGGTCTTAATATTTTAATTGGTACTCCTCTGTAGAGGAAATGTGTGTGATACAAAATGAGGAGGCATTGGCAAAACAATTAAAAGATACAGGCAGAGCTGACAGACTGACAAACTTGGAGGAAGAGGATTCTAAAAATTCCTGTTATCATCTGCAAGATGTCTTCCTGAGAGGGAAGACAGGATGTGCTAATTAATCACAGTAATGTAATCTAGTATTTAAAAAAGCATACAACAAGTAGAGTATATCAAAGGTATAAAAGCTCAGATGAAGCTTTAATGAGGCCTCCTTCACATTATTTACAGTTTTGACCATCCATATGTTTAAAAATATGTTAAGATGAAACAAGAAGGAAGCGGAAAAGACAGGGCAGCTACAAAAATGAAGAATCTGTCTTCTGAGAAGAAATTGAAAAGGAATGATATTTACTGAAATAAGGATTTCTTACTGAGATGAGGAAGCTCTCGGGAGTACTAGCTACACAGGATTTGGAGAAGGCTGAGGTTCTGAACAACTTCTTTACCTCGGCCTTCACTGGCAAAGGCTCTGACCTCACCACCCAAGTCTTGGAAGGCAGATGCAGTGACTGTGAGAATGAAGACCTTAAGTCCACTGTAGGAGAGGAACTGGTTCGAGACCATCTTAAAAGTCTGAATGTGCACAAGTCCATGGGTCCTGATGAAATCCATCCGCGGGTCCTGAAGGAGCTGGCAAATGAAGTTGCTAAGCCGCTGGCCATCATATTTGAAAAATCATGGCAGTCAGGTGAAGTTCCCAATGACTGGAAAAAGGGAAATATAACCCCCATTTTCAAGAAGGGGAAAATGGATGACCCAGGGAATTACAGACCAGTCAGTCTCACCTCTGTGCCTGGCAAAACCTTGGAGCAGATTCTCCTGGAAGGCATGCTAAGGCACATGAAAAACAAGGTGTTTGGTGACAGCCAGCATGGCTTCACTAAGGGGAAATCCTACCTGACCAATTTGGTGGCCTTCTACGACAGGGCTACAGAACTAATGGACAGCAGTAGAACAGTTGATGTCATCTACCTGGATTTGTGCAAAGCGTTCGACACTGTCCCACACGACATCCTTTTCTCTAAATTGGAAAGACATCAATTTGATGAATGGACCACTCCGTGAATAAAGAACTGGCTGGATGGCCGCACACAAAGAGTTGTGGTCAATGGCTCAGTATCTGGCTGGAGACCTGTAACGAGTGGTGTCCCACAGGGATCGGTGTCAGGATCGGTCTTGTTCAACATCTTCATCGCTGACATGGACAGTGGGATTGAGTGCGCCCTAAGCAACTTTGCTGATGACACCAAGCTATGTGGTTCGGTTGATACGCTGGAGGGAAGGAATGCCATCCAGAGGGACCTTGATGTGCTTGTGCGGTGGGCTGATGCCAACCTCATCAAGTTTAACCATGCCAAGTGCAAGGTCCTACACCTGGGTTGGAGCAATCCCAGGCACAGCTACAGATTGGGCAGAGAAGAGATTCAGAGCAGCCCTGCGGAGAAGGACTTGGGAGTGCTGATTCATGAGAAACTGAACTGAGAACTGAAAGCTGGCAGTGTGCACTTGCAGCCCAGAAAGCCAACCGTACCTTGGGCTGCATCAAAAGGAGTGTGACCATCAGTCAAAGGAGGTGATCCTGCCCCTTTATTCTGCTCTCGTGAGACCTCACTTGGAGTATTGTGTGCAATTCTGGTGTCCTCAACATAAAAAGGGCATGGAACTGTTGGAAGAAGTCTAGAGGAGGGCCACGAGAATGGTCAGGGTACTGGAGCACCTCCCATATGAAGATAGGCTGAGAAAGTTAGGGCTGTTCAGCTTGGAGAAGAGAAGGCTGCGTGGAGACTTCATAGCAGCCTTGCGGTATCTGAAGGGGGCTTATAGGGATGCTGGGGATGGACAATTCATTAGGGACTGTAGTGATAGGACAAGGGGTAATTGGTTAAAACTTAAACAGGGGAAGTTTAGATTGGATATAAGGAGGAATTTCTTTCCTGTTAGGGTGGTGAGGCACTGGAATAGGTTGCCCAAGGAGGTTGTGAATGCTCCATCCCTGTTTGTGTTCAAGGCCAGGTTGGATGAGGCCTTGGGTGATATGTTTTAGTGTGAGGTGTCCCTGCCCATGGCAGGGGTGTTGGAACTAGATGATCTTAAGGTCCTTTCCAACCCTAACTATTCTATGGTTCTATGATTTGATTACTGTCTTTAAATATGTTAATGACTTAATGCCAGAAAGGGAAAAAGCTATGATAAGGGACAATGTTATCATAAAATCTAAGTACCTATAAAATAGCCAGGAATATGTTCAAATGAGAAGAAAGTTTTAACTCCTGAAATACTGAGGATCCCAAAAAGATGTAGATGATTAAACAAACAAGCCAACCCTTCTGTAAATGCAGATTCATAAGTTTATGAGGGAGACCCTGTAATACTGTTTTCTTCAACAGCAGCAAAACAAACCTGATGAACTGTAAGGTCCTTCTTGTCTTCAGTAAATGGCCATATTTTACAAACTTTTCTTGTAGCTGTCATTGTGTTATCTCTCTTGATATCCCTTGTTTCCCTGTGACATTCCCAGAGCTCAATACCTGGCGGATGGAAGTATTTAGTAAGTTATAGTTTTACTGTATGATTGCTACGAAGAATCTATTTTAGGTCTATGGCAAAGCAAACTTGCAAACAGCAGTATTATTACTGTGAGATACCTGGTTAATTTAGTGGTGTGGTTGCTAGCCTGCTTATCTTGCCAGTGCAAGCTACAGAAAGCAAGGGAAGAATCAGTTGACTCATTTATATTGTCTAAACAACACTGAGGCATACCCTCTTCTCAACCTCCATAACTTTCCTTTCACTCTGTCACCTTCTTAGAACAAGTACTACCTTTCCCCTGAGGCAGTCAGTGGGCAGCCTTAGCTCACATCTAGTTTCAAATATGTGCACATATTTAGCTTTCATAAATCACAGGGTATATAGTTTTGTATTTACATATATGAATGAAGTCTAGTGTTGGTTTGTAAGTGGTAGCTGAAAGATGTTTTTCTGTAGTGTTTGACTCAGATTGAGTGACCTTGGTTAGTAGCTGTCTTAAATTTAGCATTAGTTTTTGTGGAGAATTGATAAAATCTGCAGAAGATTATACATTTGGTCTGTTATCCTTATGGTATAACCTGAGACTTCACGACACCTGCTCAGGATGAAGATGAAGATAGGTATGTAAACTATGGGTTAAAGGAATAGTGGAAACCGAGAAGAGAAGCTCAGTGGAGAGTGACTGAATTTTTTACATTAACATTTTCTGTTGGTGGGATTAGCAGTCTGGCAAGCTACTACCAAATTAATGAAGTTCATGGACTGGAATTTCACCCAGAGTGATAGTTATTTGTATTGACATGTATCATTTCCTTTGTGCCCCCTGGCATTTTTTTCTGTACCTGTACTTTCAGGAGCACACTATATATATTTTTTAGCCAGATCTGTGAGATCTGATCTAGTAAAAAACCATCAGTATTTATCCTCTAATATTAGCTTTGATCTGCCAAACATACTTCATATCAGTGGGCAAAAAGAGGAGTGTGGGCTGAAAGTTTTCTACAGTGATTTAGTATGCCATAAAAGCTTGCACAGGCCACTCCTCAGTTCCTGCATAGGCCTGCCTACACTGAAATGAAATTCTGACAGCTTCTACCTGGATTTAATACAAGATCAACTAAGCAGGTGTTGATATCCTTAGCAACTTCTAAAACCAGACACAGCAGTATGTCACTTGTAGTTTAGTGTCAAGGGCAGCTGAAGGGATACTTCGTCACTGTGCAATGCCTGTTGATACATGCCTTGATTCCCTCTATTTCTATCAAAAAATGACCTGCCTGGGTTTTGTCATTTAAAAGGTACCCTTGGGATTTCCTTTGTTTTTTACTCTTTTTCTTTTCATAAGCCTTTTCCTTATTAATCCAACTTGTTAGCCAAAGCAGAAACATGAAACTAACTCTGTAAAACTATAATTATTTTTTTTTTGTTAGTACATTTTGACAATCTTGATAGCTTCAGTTGTGCTCATCTTTCTTTTTCTCTACCATGGACTCATTTCCAGAAGCATTTGATTTCTGTCTCTCTATCATGCTATCTTTATGCCACAATAAAACTGCCTGCCAACTTGTGCCCTAGGACAAGTGACACAAAACAGCTCATGTTCACACTACCAAAACCCCCTCTGAAGCAGATTTTTCCTAGGTTTAGCAGTCCAAATCTGAACCTGTGAGCAAAATAACTCTTAATCTGTACGAACAATCAGCAGCTCACTACTTGAGTCATTCCCTGGCCCTTTTTCATTTAACGGTGCAGTTATAGCCTAAGGCAATGTCTATACCAGCAAATAAAGTGAATCAAGGCCCTTTCTCTGGACCTGGGAGTGTGGCATGGCACAATTTGCGCTTCTGCAGCTACATAGTCTTTTACCTCTGTGTAGGCTGCTTTCATCTCTAGCAACAACTGTGATCAATCTGTGGCTTGTGCTACCCCCAAACTATGCCTAGGATCAGCCTGTGAGACTGGTATTTAAACCAAAGCTGTCAGGGTATGTAATTAATTTCTGAGGTGGTGCTTGACCCCATGTCCTGGCCCTTTGTATTTTACTGTCACATGCTGTAGCCATTGGACCGGCTACAGGTCCTGAGAAAAACACTGCTGAGCACCTACAGCTCTCTCTATCCTGTCCTCCTGAGTTTTGCCCCTTTGCCATGTCTGTGTGCCATTCTCCCACTTTTGGCACCAAGACCCCTTTCTTTCCAGGCCTGTCTCTATACTTCATCACCCATCTCTCTTACCATTCTCTATGTTCAGGATAAGTTATCCAGCTCTTTCTAACTCCTTCAATCCAGTGAGCTGCTTTTTATGCTTTTAACCCATTCTGCTTCTTTTCCCTTAGATTTTTTTTTTTCCTCACTGTTCTTCCCAGTTTTACCACGTTTCTATCTCCTTTAGTTCTGTTATCCTTACTTACTCTTTTTGCCTGGCTTCCAGCCCTGATATCCCCATATTTCTCCCACTTCCATATCTTCTCCAGACTCCTCGGCAGATCTGTTCTCCCCACCCTATGGCTTAGCCAGTGTGCAGATTGGTCCCCATAGACAGCCCCACACTGCTTCTGCTCCCTGTGTCCAAGTTACCAGTGCCCAAGTTTCTCCAGTGTCATTTCCCATATCCACATCTAGGATGTATGGAGAAAAGAGTCAGTCACCAGGGAGGCTCAATTCTTCCACCGTAGCTCTAGTTTGCTTCCCTGAGGAAAGCACATGCATGTTTGCGTGAGCAGAAAGCATAATGACGAACTAGGTGATGTCTGAATTTAGGCTCTGCTTGATGTAGTCTACATGCTGCATACGTCTCTTTCTCTAATGTTTCTTATTGGCTGCTTTTAGTCCCAGAGTCACCTGAAGAATAATTAAAAAAACCCAATCAGAGTGACTTCAGCAGAGAGTAGAGCCCAAGACTCTGAGCCTATGAGCCCCCACTGAATACATTAAAAAGGGAGGCTTTTAAAAGTTTTAAAGTTTGGCCATTTCTATGCAGACATACATCACTGACAGAGAGGTGGCTTCTCCCTCTACACATTTCTGTCCCCCCAAAACTTCTGCTTTATGCTTAAAAACACTTGAACTTCTCCAGGAAAAGGTCGTGAGTATTTTTTCAACATTGCTAAACAACAGATTTTCTTTAACCTCATTCTCAGAAACAGCTGTACCATTTTGGATGAAACTTCCTGAAATATTTCTGCCTGAGGCAGGCACCTGGGATGGAAAATTTCAGCCCAAACATTTAAGGTTTGGCAAAGCAATGTGCAGCTGAAAACAGGCTTTATAATGGGAAGTGTTGGGCAACTTTAATAACAAGCAAAATTACCAGCCTCACCCCAGCACCAAACCTAACTGATGTGCCAAACTCTATGATAAAATACTCAGTTTAAATGAATGAAGTCCTTACATATCAAAGGACCAAAAATAACTTGGAACATAGTCTTCTTCCAGATATAACAAGCATTTCCGACTTAAGGCTTAGTGATGTAAAGAGGACAAAGTAGATTAATAACAAAGCGTAAGATGTAATCTTCAGTTTGTGTCTGTTAGAGAGAAGAGTGAAGTGTGTGAAGTGTACTGGCAAAGCCTATAACACCTTTGTTGCTTAGATCTTATGTGTTTGAGTCATCCAAAAGTCAGATGGTTTATTTTCTCCAAACACACACCAAAATGTTAGCTGGAAAATCACTTAGACATTTAGTTGGTAAATGTAAGTTCTGAACACAATAACATAATTTATTAATCTTTCAGCAACTCACTCAAAATGTTTAACAACTGTTTTTTCATTCAATTTCCCCTTCCAGTACAAGAAGAACTTCATTTCCTATTCCATTTGTTCTCCTCTCTCTGAAATATAGCCCTGTCATGGTAGTCATGTTGTTCTTTAACCAAAATAAATCAATAAATATTCAGACATGTAATAAAATTTGTTCTCTTTCTTCTGTGCACAAATACATTGAAAGAGCTCTGTAGTTTTCTCTTCATATCTTAAAAAAATACTTTTATTTTTTTAATAAAAATAAATTTAAATAATATATATTTATCTGGAGAAAGAGAAGTAAGCAAAGGGAAAAAGGAAAGTGAGGTTAAGGTAGCACTGATGATATCCAGCTTGTATTTTGAGATTTTTTAGGGGCATGCTGAGAGCATCTAAATTCTGTCTAACATACAACTTTGGTGGATCTCAGATACCTAAATATTATAGAATATTTTCTGTTGCCTTCTCACAAGTAGTATGTAAGCTTTAGAGACTCTTAAAAATGCAATAACACATTTTTCTGGAGGAAGAAACAACCCCTGAGTATGACCTTCACCTGGTAAAGAAAACTGAATGCTCAAGTGATTAATTTATATTTTATTTATTGTAGAATAATAGAATCACAGAATGGCTTGGAAGGGACCTTAAGGATCATCTAGTTCCAAGTCACCTGCCATGTGTACCTTTCAATAGACCAGGTGGCTCACAGCCTCATCCAACCTGGTCTTCAAGACTTCCAGAAATGGAGCATCCACAACTTTGAGAAGAAGCACTAGAACATCCTATTGTAATGCCTCAGCACAGTCACAATAAAAGCCTTCTTTCTTGTAGATAATCTAAATCTCCTCTCTGTCAGCTTAAAGCCATCCCCCTGCTCCTATCACTACCTACTCTTGTAAAAAGTCCCCTTCTCCAGATTTCTTGTAAGCCCCCACAAGGTATTGAAAGGCTGCAATAAGGTCTCCCCTGGGCCTTCTCTTTTCCAAGTGAACAATCACAGCTTTCTCAGCCTGTCTTCACAAGAAAGGTGCTCCAGACCTCTGATCATACTTGTGGCCCTCCTTTGGACTGTCTGCAACAGGTCCACCTAAGCTGTTTCACCTAAGTCACAGAAAAGGCTTCATCTGTTAGATACACTTAAACCTACCTCATCCAGACAGCCCTTAGCTCAATTTGGATAGTAGGTGATGTTCAGAGAGAGACGAGAACTAGAAAATAACTTTATCTGTAACCTGTAAAGAGGAAAGAAGAATTTGGTCTTTGGGTTAGTGTTGCCCCAAGTCCTGGTTTATGTTTTATCCTATTGGATCAAATGTACAAACTGCATGGGAACCATGGTCTGATCTCCCACTTTCTCTGGGAGTACTCTTACCACTAGCTTCAGGGAGAAAACTGAGGCTGCCTCTGCCTTTCATTGGAATTGTGCATTGTACTAGTGTAACTTGGTACTAGAGGGAAAGTGGAGATACAAATTATCTTGAAGTCAAAGGTCTATTTCTAAATAGGGGTCCCAAAAGCTCATTTAAATTTAATACACACTTCATATCATACAAAGCTGTAACAGTTACCATAAAATGAGTTGCCTCTGGGATGCGATGCCTCAGAATCTGTCCCATTCTATCTTTACAAAAAATGTTATCAATATCTTGCTGTATGAACAGCCTCTTCAGGTATAGTATATGGACACTTTGCATCATCTAGTTAATTATGACAATATTTATTTTTATTTACATAAAAGGCTTATTAGGTTTACAGCATAAAGTTATAATTAGTAGTAAGAGATGGTAAATCAGACAGCTAACATCTGTAAATTGTGGGATTTTCCTCTACTAATAATAACTTTAATGCATGGTGACCAATTGTATGATTTTAACGTACATTTATCCTTTAAACAAGTTCCATGTAGGAAAAAAGAAGTACTGCATTAACTCTTCTTCTCCTTGTCGGCAAACAGCAACTATGTTAAGATGTTACATGAAAGGAAACCCAAATCATACAGGATTATCAATAATATAGAAATCATGTATGTGTCAGAACAAGGACCTTACTAAAGAAAGGTGTGTGCAAATAAAAGCATCCTAGTGTTTCTGATATTTTCGATACATAATCTCTGGTAAACAGCTTTTAAAATGTACCAGTGATCAAGATGGAGTCAGAGGAGTACAGCGTGCAGAGAGATTCCACTTTCTGAGACCATTGTCTGATGGGAGCAAGCAGCTGGCTAAAAGCCATGCCACTGTAGAAACAGAGAAGTCCTTGGAGTGAGCAAACAGAATCATAGAATAGTTTGGTTTGGAAGGGACCTTCAAAAGTCATCTAGTCCAACCCCCTGGAATGAGAAGGGACATTTTCAATCGATCAGGCTGCTCCAAACCACATCCAGCCTGGCCTTGAACGTCTCCAGGGTTGGTGCATCTTCCACCTAACTGGGGAAGCTGTGCTAGTATTTTACCAGCTTCATTGTAAAGAATTTTTTCCTTATGTCCAGCCTGATTTTCCCCTCTTTTAGTTTAAAAACACTACCCTTGTAAAGCAAAATGGGGGGCAGAGGGAGGAAATTTCTTCTTTTCTGAGGACTGAACAAGAAATGCACATTGTGGATCACATATAGCCATGCATATAGTATAATATGCTAGTAGCACTTGTTTTACGAATTGCTGTTGGGATAGTTGTTAGGCAGCAGGAGAAGCATCTAGGCTGCTAGGATGCATGGATAGAACTGCTCAATACCCTGAAGAGGCACCAGGTCAGAGACTTAGTGACTAACCAAGATGTTTATACAGACCTTTTACAACTCTCAAAGTACATGTGAATTTAAGACAGCATAGGCTAACTGCCCTGAATCCAACAGGCTTGGTAAAAGTGTAAACCAGCTGTCTCTAATGACATGACTACAGCATGCAGTTCAGCAAATGTGACTTGGGGCCTTATTACTGTGTCTCCACTTCTGACATTTATAGCTAAATAATGTTGTTGATTCTTGCAAGAGATGCTACAATTTCTCTAATTAAGGGAAGGAAAAAAACAAACCAACAACAAACCAGCCCCCCAAACCAATCTTCTTTTTCCTTCCCAGATTGTTCCCATTTGCTGCAAATAAGCATGAGTTCCTGCCTGGAAGCACTATCTGCAAACTGCAGTCAGATGTAAAAGAAGCCTAATCAAGCTTGGGAACCAGGCCTTAATTAGACTGCTTGGAAAACAGAGCAGAAGAGCAAATGAAAATTATTATCCATCACTCATGATTCCTGTTTCTAATTTTAAAGAGGAAATCATGCATTAATCAAACCCTAGCCTTAAGCTCAGGGACGCGTTTTAGAAATATCCTGAAACAAGAGGAAATCTTTTCAGTGTTTAGAGAAAACAGCTCCCAATCAGCTAGTATGTTTAGCACAATGTATTTTGACATGAAATAAGCTATGTTTCAGTATGCTTAGCTTTTGCTGGGTCCAAGAAAAACAAAACCAGTACCAACTGAAATGAAGGCACATGACAACAATTGGGGTTAAGCCTGGGTTTTGTTAAAGGAAACAGAAATGTAGAGCATGTTGTTTTCATGGATAAAGACATAGAAGGATAAGAGGAACGATGCAATAATATCACTTCTATTGTGTGCTTCGGTCATAGCAAAGAAATTCTTTGGTGTCCATAAACGCTATTTAACACAAATTATTTCTGATAAAAATAACAAACAGGAGCACAACTGTTAAATATTGCTCAGCGATCACTTAAGATCATGTCATAGGATTTATCAGAACTTGCTCCATAGTTTCTGTTATATTTGGATTATAAGGATAATTTTCTGGGTTTTGGCAAACTAACATAAGTTTTCTGGCTATGATTCAGAAATTAACTTTTTCTAGTGGAGTCAGATTGAAGTCTTTAATTTTCTTGGAACTCTCCAGGCAGAGGAGAGAAAATGGATTCTTGACCTATATTAAACATTGCACCCATTCTTGTGGAAATGCAACATTATGAAGAATGCTCACTTTTTTCAAACACAAATATCTAAGCTTCTAGCTTTGAATTGCCAACAATGCTTTCTAGAACATACCAGGTTTCATATTAGCTCTCCAAGCATCCACCAACTATTGCCTGTTTAGATTTCTAAAGCTACCAGTTTCATGATTTGAAATTGCATGTCTAGAAATGTTAAGTTGGCATGCATGCTTGTGTTGTTATTGTGACTTGTAAACCACAGTTATTGTTCTGTGAATAGATTAAAAAAAGTAATGACAAACGAGAAGAATACAGGCTTTTTTTTTTTTTTTCATCTATCATGGTATTTATACCATGGTTTACTAGAACTTCATTATTAATTTCAGTAGTCAAAGTTGGTAATTAGACAGATCATTACAGTCTAGAGGAATGGGCACAGGCAAGAGTTAGTAAGTACTGAATTTTAATGATGGTTTTGGCATGGATTTTTCTAAAGTCTTGTGAGTAACCCCTGTAGTTCAGCCCTATGAAGAAAATGGTCTGAACAAAGTGAAGTTTTTGTACGTCAGTTTGGTGGCATCTCCCTGCATGGTACAATATAGAACAGAGTTTTTGTTCCAGTTGAAAAATTACAGTAACTTTGTTTAGTTACTTTGGCTGAAGTTTTTCTTTCTGAGGCCTAATGTGCAGACCACTTGGGTGATGCCCCGACTAACAAGATTCAGTTGCAATGGTTCTACTAAATGAAATATGACAGGATTCCAACTCTTGATTTCATTGGAAGACTGAGGACAAGATAGAGCATGTCTGGTCTAAAAATTGGTGCATTTGCCTTGGAGGTGAAAGATATAGGTTTAAATCCTTTTAGGCTGAACAAGGATCTGAACTCAGATTTCTCATCTGCTGTGTGAGTGCTGTAAACACCACCCTGTTGTGCAAAAATGTAGATGTCAGGATTAGAATGTTTTGTAACAAAGTGGCTGAGACTTTTTCCTTTAAGCTAGATTCAAAGTTGCCTACACTTGTGTTCTTGCAGCACTTCAATTTGGTCATGCCTGAGTTTAGTCTATGTTCAGCAGCAGAGGTCAGGTGGTAGGAAGGAGCATTGTAATCCAGAACAGCATAACCCAGGACAGCACCTTTCTGACAGTTTTATGCTCCTCGAAGGTTTCTGTTACACACCGTTCATTGTTCCTACAGTTCTTTAATCATTTTGTGGACATTGGAGAAAGCAGTTTAACACAATTTGAAGCATAATATTATTTTTTCAATACCTATAGCTCTTTTTTTTGGCCTCTATTAAACAAAGTGACCTATGACAGTGTACATTTAGTGTCCAGCATGCTGGAGAATTTGGTAAACTCTAATTTTGCTGTGGCTACTCGATTTTAACCTTATTTTTTTTTTCTTTCATTTGCTTCACTGGCAATTGTTTTCATGCCACTGGTTTTGAATTTTATCATTGCAATATAGCCTTTGTGTCAAAGCAGTGATGGTACTACAACAAGCAGGGTCTGTCGATATCTTGACTTGTTTTCATAGTTATATGAGTGTGCCCTGCCAAGTTTTCCTTACAGGTTAATATACTATTCCAGGGACTGCCATGTGATTTCTTGTAATAATAATTTTTCCCTGCTTTCTTATCCTATACCTGTAGTTATCCATCAGAGCCATACAGCTATCAACACTCAGAACTCAGAAGTGGAAATGTGCCTGTCACTGTTCTTTCTATATTTATGTGCCAATGTTAACAGCCTGGTAAAAATCCAAATTTGATTTGATTTTGAGTGAGTTCCAGCACCATTTAACTGTTTATAGAGTAAACTTAGGTTTAGTTAGCTTACTTTGATTAAATTACACATCTACGTGCCATAACAGTGTCTGAAATCTGTTCTCCTCACCCCTTTTTTTCCTCCTCATCTTCTTTGTTTTGGCTATCCTTTTCAGTCTTTACACATTTGCTGTTGTTATTGTAACTGTGTGTTATTGGGTAGCGATCACAAAGTTCTAGGTGCTTTCCAAACATTAAAAAAGAAAAGCTCAGTTTCTTGGCTATTGTAATCATGTCCTTGCAAGTCTATCTCAATGCACCCTCTATGTGAAATATGCCCACAAACACGTGGCTTGTTTGATTTATAGCTGCTTGTGTTTTTCCAAGTGACTTGACTGTTGAAGAACTCCAATGACTGCTTTGTTTGTGTATTTTAGCCAAAGCTGGCTCTAGCACTTGGGAGTCTGAGCACTGGAACAACTTATTCATAAGGTTTGGTTTTGCTTTACATCCATCTGTGATTTTTAGTTCCCTTTGCTCCACCTTTTTTTTGTCCTGCATTTGGTAATTCCAAACACTGTGCCTGTTCTGTTGTTTTGATAGTCTACCCCTTGTAGATTCTCAGTGACTGAATAATAGTGTCACTTCAAAACAAAGCAGAAAGATACTTGTATGCGTCACTCATTCTTATGTATTTGTGTTGCTGTCCTCATTTGGTGCAATTGTTGTGTTATGATGGAGGCTTGACTGCAATTATAAACACTAAAACAATAAAAAAAAAATCCTACAGTAGATGCCAGACCCTAGAAGAGAGAGATAGCAAGCACAACCTGCGATTCTAGGAGGTTCTTAATTTGGAGTTCTGAGAGCACTGCACAAAGCGCCTGTGAAATAGGAATAAATATGTGTTCCACAAATATGACCTGATTTCTCATAGTAGGAGCTTACCACTTTTCCTCATGGTTACTTTAGCAGGCTTCTTAATATTTTGAGCTCTATGAGGCTGCATTCACATTTCTTTTCTGTTGCATGCTCTGGTGCAGACTCAAATCCTAATCTACTAATTACCCAGATTGTTCTTCAGTTAGAGTTTGCTCTTGCTCCTAATTAGGCTGTGAGAGCACAACTTTGTTTTGCCAGGCAACTGGGACGTAGAGATTGTACATATGCAGTCTGCAGCCCTGCTGCAGTTGCATCATGTCATCTAACTTGGGGACTGGAAAGTGTTCCTTGCTAATCATGATATAGGCTTACAACAGATAATTGTACAGCAATAAAACATGAGGCTTGACTGCTGAAACCATACTGGATGAGCTTTGGAAGGTGACTTGTACATTTTTATCAAGGTGGAAATAGCAAAATGTATTTTGCAGCACAGAAATATTTCCCATGAAGTAAGAAGTGTCCAAGAAGGCTGTATTAGCATTGTAAGGGCACATAATACTATCAAGTTTTTTGTTGTATGTGGGGATCTTTGGGCAGGAAAGAGAGAATTTCCAGAATTTTGTCCTTATCAACTTACTGAGTGGAGCATGATCTCTAATATGCTTTCCTGATGTTTAAAGTAAAGCTGTTAATAAGCTATAACTGGTCACTGAAGCTTTGCCTAAATATAAATTCAAAGAGAGGTGGGGATTGGTCCCTGGCCAGTGTGGATACTTCAGGACTAGTTTCCCCTGGAGAAGGTGTATCTTATAGGAACTTGTTTTGAATGGTCCAAAACAGCTGTAGGAGTAAGGCAATAATGAAGTTACATGGATAACCATGGGTCCAGTGTTTGAGGTTAGTCCTTGGTCTGACTTAGCAATATAGACACAGCCTTAGAAATCTGGCTGCATCCTTCACATCTCAAGCTGGACTTAGTTGTGCTGTACAGAAGACAGGTTCCAGGCAGATGATCTGTGTAGAGTGCACAGGAGGTAAAGGGTTCAGAGTTTTTTACAAACTCATAAGCAAAAACTCAGGATCCGAGCATTGGAACGCTAACCTGAGATGTGTCAAGGGTTAGCCCTGCTTCACTGCTCTATTGCAGAATTCCTTCCTGACCTAGGGGAAAGGAGTTTCTGTGAAAGGGTTTTGCCCATTGGTAAAATGCCTACTGCAGAAAAATGACATCAGGCGATGTTATGAGTTGGTGCCATGCTTTGGGAACAGGGATCCTAAAAATTCCTTAAGTAGGTGGGCATATCAGTGCTAGAGACTCCTGCAGCAGGCTGGTTTCCAGAGCTGATCCAGATCATATCTGCAGTCCAGAAGGCAGTGCTAATTCAGAGTTCAGAGCCAAGCTGATTCTTAGAAGCAAGATTTAGGCAATAAGGAAATGACCTCACTGAGAAAAAATCAAAGAATAGGTACTTCATGTACAAACTTCCTTTTTCTTTGTTTCATAATGAAGGAAACTTTTGTGGTGTTCAAATACACTACTTTTCCTACTTACCTGCCCGGGATATATTGACATCTTACTTTGTTTTTAACTTCCACTTATAAATCGTTGTAAAACAAGACAGAACCGGCAGATACCGCAAAGCGTAATAAAGTCATTCAGAACTTGATTACAAAATGAATGGAAGAATTTATGAGAAAGAATGCTGAAAACTCCATTTCAACATTTACACATAGTGGAAGGAATGATCCATTTTTTTTTTTTTCCTCTACTTTTCACACGCATTATATTTTTCCTATGTCTCTAAAGAGTGCTTGATATCAATGAAGTTTCAGCTGATGAAGGTCCCTTTAAACCAACAAATAGAAGTGCTTTAAAGGATTGCCTTGCATAGGGCAACCTGCTCGTGGTGCTCCTGCTATGCTGCAGGGCCTGCTACTGCTGTCTCTGCTGATACTGACAGGCCTGTTAGGCAGACTGGCTTTGATCAAGTTTTTATGTTCTTTTACTATAATCATAGAATCATAGAATCATAGAATAGTTAGGGTTGGAAAGGACCTTAAGATCATCTAGTTCCAACACCCCTGCCATGGGCAGGGACACCTCGCTCTAAACCATATCACCCAAGGCCTCGTCCAACCTGGCCTTGAACACTGCCAGGGATGGAGCATTCACAACTTCCCTGGGCAACCTATTCCAGTGCCTCACCACCCTAACAGGAAAGAATTTCCTCCTTATATCCAATCTAAACTTCCCCTGTTTAAGTTTTAACCCATTACCCCTTGTCCTATCACTACAGTCCCTAATGAATTGTCCATCCCCAGCATCCCTATACGCCCCCTTCAGATACTGGAAGGTTGCTATGAGGTCTCCACGCAGCCTTCTCTTTTCCAGGCTGAACAGTCCCAACTTTCTCAGCCTGCCTTCATATGGGAGGTGCTCCAGTCCCCTGATAATTCTCATGGTCCTCCTCTGGACTTGTTCTGACAGATCCGTGTCCTTTTGATGTTGAGGACACCAGAACTGCACACAATACTCCAAGTGAGGTATCACGAGAGCAGAATTAAGGGGCAGGATCACCTCCTTTGACCTGCTGGTCACACTCCTTTTGATGCAGCCCAAGGTACGGTTGGCTTTCTGGGCTGCAAGCGCACACTGCTGGCTCATGTTCATTTTCTCATCGACCAGCACCCCGAAGTCTTTCTCTGCAGGGCTGCTCTGAATCTCTTCTCTGCCCAATCTGTAGCTGTGCCTGGGATTGCTCCGACCCAGGTGTAGGACCTTGCACTTGGCATGGTTAAACTTCATGAGGTTGGCATCAGCCCACGGCACAAGCATGTCAAGGTCCCTCTGGATGGCATTCCTTCCCTCCAGCGTATCAACCGAACCACACAGCTTGGTGTCATCAACAAACTTGCTGAGGGCGCACTCAACCCCACTGTCCATGTCAGCGACGAAGATGTTAAACAAGACCGGTCCCAACAGCGATACCTGAGGGACACCACTCGTTACTGGTCTCCAGCCGAACATTGAGCCATTGACCATAACTCTTTGTGTGCGGCCATCCAGCCAGTTCTTTATTCACGGAGTGGTCCATTCATCAAATTGATGTCTCTCCAATTTAGAGACAAAGATGTCGTGTGGGACAGTGTTGAACGCTTTACACAAGTCCAGGTAGATGACATCAACTGCTCTACCACTGTCCGTTAGTTCTGTAGCCCTGTCGTAGAA
This sequence comes from Neopsephotus bourkii, assembly GCF_033783945.1. Lineage (NCBI taxonomy): Eukaryota > Metazoa > Chordata > Aves > Psittaciformes > Psittacidae > Neopsephotus > Neopsephotus bourkii. The sequence continues at coordinate 510,224 of NW_026901454.1, read as the reverse complement.
GGCCACCAAATTGGTCAGGTAGGATTTCCCCTTAGTGAAGCCATGCTGGCTGTCACCAAACACCTTGTTGATTTTCATGTGCCTTAGCATGCCTTCCAGGAGAATCTGCTCCAAGATTTTGCCAGGCACAGAGGTGAGACTGACTGGTCTGTATTTCCCTGGGTCATCCATTTTCCCCTTCTTGAAAATGGGGGTTATATTTCCCTTTTTCCAGTCATTGGGAACTTCACCTGACTGCCATGATTTTTCAAATATGATGGCCAGCAGCTTAGCAACTTCATTTGCCAGCTCCTTCAGGACCCACAGATGGATTTCATCAGGACCCATGGACTTGTGCACGTTCAGATTTTTAAGATGGTCTCGAACCAGTTCCTCTCCTACAGTGGACTTAAGGTCTTCATTCTCACAGTCGCTGCATCTGCCTTCCAAGACTTGGGTGGTGAGGTCAGAGCCTTTGCTAGAGAAGACCGAGGCAAAGAAGTCATTCAGAACCTCAGCCTTCTCCAAATCCTGTGTAGCTAGTTCACCTGAGAGCTTCCTGAGGGGGCCTATGTTATCCCTAGTCTGTTTTTTATTTGCTATGTGCCTGTAGAATCCCTTCCTGTTATCCCTAATATCCCTAGCCAAGTTTAATTCTAACTGGGCCTTAGCTTTCTTAACCTGGTCCCTAGCTTCCCGGACAACATCCCTGTACTCTTCCCAGGCTGCCTGTCCTTGCTTCCACTTTCTATAAAACTCTTTCTTCATTTGAATTTTTCTCAGCAGCTCCTTATCCATCCAATGAGGTCTCCTGGTCCTCCTGCTGCACTTCCTTCTGGATGGGTTAACTTCCTTCTAGTTGGGAATATTAATACAAGTTAACTTTATTGGACCAGTTAAAGTTTCAGTCTTCCCTTGTTATCCCCATAGGGTAAAGCAAAGATGCAGCAAACTTAAGAATTTTCATTTATAATGGGTTTATGAGTTAGTGTTTTATATCTCAAAATTGACTTTATAAAATGCAGTTTTCCATTGAACTTGCCTGTCTTTTTTGTAATAGATATTTTAAGACAAAGGATTTAAAAAGTATTAGACAGAGATATATCAGGTTACTTAAAGACCCTTTTGCAACATTGATTACAAATGTATTTTAACTGGTCAGATGTCAATAAAATCCACTTTGATTGCAAATCTATTTTAACTGGCTAAAATTAAATAAAATTCTATCTTTCTTTTTATAATTGCTTAGAGTATATAACTGGAATAGAGTTCTGCTCCACATAGTTCACGAACTATGTTTACAAATAGGACATATAAAGAAGATCAAAGTGAAGATAAGATCAGAGGTGATTTCATAACCATGTTTAAGACATAAAAGGGGTGATCTTGACATCCTTCTTATGCCAGAATTATATTGCTCCTTAGTGTGCAATCAACTGCATCAGATTATGTACAGGTAGTCAATATTATTTTTATGTCAATATTATTTTCAACCATCTCAGCTCATGCTGCTGCTGCTTTTCCACCAAGCACAGGCTAGTGCTGGTGCAAATGAAGTACCTGAGCTCCTCCCCATTACAGGGCAGCATAACATCAGATGGGCTTAAGCAACTCATGCATCAACATGCACATCTTGAGTATGAGCATCAGTCCTGACGAAATTCTCACAGACACTGGTGAAAGCAGTCCTGATTTCTATTTCCAGACTTAAAGTACAAATGCAATAGTCCATCTTGGTTTGCCAGTGTTATATAAAAATGAGTGTATCCTTTTATTATTGCTCCCATATTATTAAAGCTTCATCTACAGAGGAGGAAATGGCCCAGTCAAGGACATTTAACACAGAAGAGATGTGTTTGTTAAATATGGTGTTATAACTGCCCCAAGACAATTGCTTTTGATGCTTTACAGGAACCTTTTTTTTCTTAACGTGAATGTTCTTTATCAGTCTGTATGTGCATAGACCTAAATATTACCTGTCTTTTGCCTGTCTTGAAGTATTTCTCTAAGACTTATTAATCAATGCTTTCTACAATTACAAGGTACTAGTAAATTAAGCAGTAACCGGTAATTTTCCTACGCAATGGAACTCAACTGTTTATTCTTTTACATGATCATATCATTCCCTCTCACATTTTTGTCCTGGGCACCTCTCAATTCGCGAGTCATTTCCCAGGCTTGGGGATAAGTACTAACACAGATTAGGGACCTTTTCTAATTATCAGCCTCCCTGTGGCCATGATCTTCCTGGGAGTAAAGACAATTTAACAGACCTGGGTAGCTCACACCAGTAGACCTTACAGTTAGAGAACATTTTGGCGCACATTTAATTATTGGTAAAGATGTGGGAGCTGACCAGATAGTCATATTCTAGTTTGTGAGGACATTCTGTGCTAGACTTGTATCAGGCTGAATATTTAAAATTTCAGGAAGCACTGTGTTTATTGGAATAATAAACACACTGGAGGAGGGATTTGAATATGTTGATGAGAGGTTGCCTTATCTGAAAGGATTGCTGCATATAATGGGAGGTCTCAAAAATGGATGAATTAGTTGTGATGGATTTTACATTGCATTATTGTTCTGAAATACTTAAAGGAAACACAGATGCAAAGAAGTAAGACCTTTTCATTGCCCTTAGTAAGTCTTTTTACAAAATCAAAGAACAAGGTGGAATGTGGGGTTTTCTGGAGGGATGTGTGGGGGGAATTTTTTGTTTGTTTTTGTTTTGGATTTTACTTTGTTTTGGTTTTGTTTTTGTTTTTCTTCCTGAACAAACTCTAAAGAAACTATTCACAATATTTGGTCCTTAAATATGTGATACAATGGCAACATAGTAAAAATAATAAATTACCTGTTTTATTTACAACAGCAGAAACCAGCATTGACTGTAGACAGTATTTTGAAGAACAATTTAAGATTTTCTTATTTCCAAATTCATAGATTTTTGCATTTTTTAAATTGTTCTATGCAAAGGTAGCCCTGTCACCTTTTAATACAACCCCTTTGCTAATTATTATGTGACTATAGCCCTTCCTCCACAAATGCTATTCTCCCTTCTTTGCTATAAAGTGTTGATTTTGTTTCTGCTAAATTGACTAGGAAATACTGAGGAAGAAAAGTTTTGAATGCTATTTAATTGATGCTAAAAGGCAGCCTTGTTCAGGCCAAAAAACTCTTTTCAAAGGGATCTACTTGCATGCTTTACAAGTGTCAGCTGCTGGTGTAAAAATTCCTGTTCCTTTTCTGTAGAAAAATCAGATATTTTCCTTAGAGCTATTTTTCAGAGAAGCTGAACTTGTGTAAAATTGAATGAAGACCTTGACTGAGTCAAATATGGTCATACTAATTCCCTTGTGTAATTTTGGCAAAGAGTAAGATTTGGCCAATAAATTGTCCCACCAGAAGCATTTCCCAGAACTCTTGCCTGATCCAATTTGGTTTATATTCCCACAATAATGGAATAACAGAGACTTAAATCACAACTTTTGATAGGAATGTAGCAATGTGCAATTGACATCATCTACCCTACCCACTGCTGTCTGATACAGTAATAATGACCTATATACCAAGAAGCCATTGTTAATCTGCCTGTGTTCATGTGCATTCTATACCATGGAGTAGTATTGCCTCAAAGTAGGAGAAAAGAATCACTCTAGAGTTTGATGATTGAATATCAAGGATAAGATTAATCAACCATAATAACACTGCTGTTTAGATAACAAGGCTGTGTATATAGCACAGCAGCTGGAAAGTATTTTCAGATGCTTATATACTATTTATATGATCTGTTCATAGGAAGAGAACTTAACTATTTTTGTCACTGGAAGCTTTCTAGAGATTTCAAGGTGACCTTGATATCACTACTTCTGTGAGAGTGATCAAGATGTTAGAGGATTTATCTGAAAGTCATAAAAGTTATTCCTATCTCTGATCAAGTGTTCACGAGCATTCATAGCCAACAGTGAATTTAAAAATTTAGAAACAATTAAAAAATGTGCCCATCAAGCACAGGAACATGCAAAATCTGAATTAAAAAATACTAGCTTTCTATACGCCTAGGTACCATTTTTAATACCATTTTTAGCATACCCTTGGTCATCTTGATTGTAGTAAGAGTGGGTAAAGCCCTTCCCAAATCTTCGCTCACGAAGCCAAGCCATCAATCAATCAATCAATATGGGGAATAAGAAGGCACCAGGAAGGTAGTACTACATTAACACACACCACAATCATTTTTCTTCTTTTAGGTTTGCTAAACAAAGTTTTTTTTTGTCTGTATTGAAAACCTGAAGTGTAGCTTCAGCATCTCTTGCTAATTCAAAATGAATAACTGACTAATAAGCAAGCTGTGCTATCCACTGATTTTATTACCATTCTTCCATAAACTTACAAATCCAACTTAAAAACCATTCCTCTTGATTTGTTAGGTTGACAGTAAAGGTTAACCTTATTCTGAAACAAACTGTCAGTGAGGCCCAGCTGCTCCTTAAGGGACAGAAGCCAAGGGTGATGGTACAGTCATGAAGTGCCCAGACCCATGTTACAGCAAGGCAAGAAGGACAGTCTTAGAGACAGTGGCTTGATCTGACAGAGTCCAGATAATGAGGCAGCACCATGGTGATGAGACAGGTCTGAGGTCAAGCCAGATTTTTTTTCCATATGTTCACCAAATACTATCACTGGGATCATTACAATTGCTACTGCATTTCTTTGAGATGTCAGTGCTGTGTTAGGTAGAAAGACCCTATGCTCTTTGCTCTAAACCTACAGTCTCAATTATATCAAAGGATGGGAAGATGAGAATGTATCGGAAAGCGTGGGACCTTAGCATTACTGAAATGGTATCGAATAAGAAGTAGAGTGTGCTAGTTTTCTCTGGGATAGAGTTAATTTTCTTCATAGTAGCTAGTATGGGGCTGTTTTGGATTTGTGCTGAAAACAGTGTTGATAACACAGGGATGTTTTTGATATTGCTGAGCAGTGCTTACACAGTCAAGGCCCTTTCTGCTTCTCATCCCACCAGCAAATAGGCTGGGAGTGCACAAGAAGTTGGGAGGGGAATCAGCTGGGACAGTTGAGCCCAACTGACCAGAGGGATATTCCATACCACATAGTATCATGTGGTGGTGTTTGTCTTCCTAAGTAACTATTACACATGGTGGAGCCCTGCTTTCCTGGAGATGGCTGAACACCTACCTGCCCATGGGAAGTAGTGAATAGATTCCTTGGTTTGCTTTGCTTCCACATGCAGCTTTTGGTTTACCTATTAAACTGCCCTTATCTCAACCCCTCAGTTTTCTCACTTTTCTGATTCTCTCCCCCATCCCACCAGGTGAGTGGGAGTGAGCAAGAGGCTCTCTGGTGCTTAGTTGCTGGCTAGGATTACTCACAACAAGAAGTTATTAAGAAAGTTGAGTCTTGAAAGAAAAGAACAGGAAAAAAATGCCTCTCTGAACTTTCTTTCCAGAGTAGAATCATGTCACAAGGTTCTTTACTGATCCCAAGAAATAACTACAATATAAAAAAGATATTTTAAAATTGTTTCATATTAATAATTATTGCTGATATGAGTTCTCCATTTCTCATGTTGATGAAATGAGGAAGCTTCTAAAGTGCTAAGGTGCTGATTGTAAGATACCATGCATGGCAACGCATTGTCCCCTCCCTTAAGAATTTTTTCAGAACTGCCCTGAAGACAGCAGACATATTTTTGGCATATTTCTTTTTTATCTCTTGATCTCAGTCAGGGACCAGAAGAAATGTTTGAAAATATAAGAAGACAGGAATTAAATTAAAAACCTTGACAGCTAGGAGAGAGGGGAAATTTTCTATGAACAGAGTAGTAAATAACTGAATTTGAATAATAAAATGGGAAGCCTTCAAAATAACTGTGAAGTCCAAAACAGATTCTCACAGTCACTTTCCAGAGAGTGAACTTCTCCAAATCTAACATGAGGAAGTTATCAGTGTAGGGTGCAGACATGATTTTATCTCTCTAACTGTTTGTTGTACCATTCTTGTGTTAATAACATCTGTGACTTACCCAACAAACTTGAGTATTCAGAAAATAGTAAAGCATACTGAAGGTATACTGGTTAATCTAGTAATTATTGTATTTTCTTATTACAGTAGTGCCTAGAAGCTCTTATCAGTGATAAGACTGGCAGTGTTATAGGTAAAAAGTCTTAGCTCATAACGCACAGTCATTTGGCTTCCTGACCCTTATTATGATGAGGTGTGAAGAGGCACTAAGTGGTTTATGGGAGTGCAATGTCAAAACAATGTATTAAATGTGATAATTTATAATGCAGCATTTTTTTATTTCTCTCTCACCATGCTATTATTTGAAGCAACACAGTAGTTGTTCACAATAAGAACTTTGAGAGTGACCACTCAGCTTTGGAAATGTAAGAGTTTAATAATACGGACGTAGAACATGCTGTTCCAGTTGTCCCCAATACTGGAGAGCAGTCATAGGCTTGTTTGATCTAGTTAAACTGGAGATGTTCTACAAGGGACAAGAGGTATCTGGCGATATCTCAATTTCTCAACTGAAAAATGCCTTCACTGTCTGTATATGCTATTCCTTTCCTCTTCAGAAAAGAAAAAGAAAAATACTATTTTATGTCTAGGCCTTTTCTGTTCTCCTTACCATATGTAATGTTCCTTGCACTTCCAGTACGTTGGAAGAAAATGTAACATCTTATTCATATGTTGTTGTCTTCGGTTTTTTTTTCTCCCACAGTGGATCTCTCAAATTTTTAGTGATGGAACTATTTGGACATACTGCAAAACACTTCCTAGTTAGTCAAATAATAGAAAACCTTCAAGACATGCTGAACACTTTCCATGATGATATAAAAGGGAGAAGAAAGTGAAGACAACTGGTTGGTCAACCCATATCTTAAGTGCTAGAAACAGTCCCTTAAGGAAGGAGCTGGTAGCCATAGTTCTTGAATACACTATGTTAAGATCATTTGCCAAAATTGTATGAAGTCTTTTATAAAGTCTTTTGGCTTATTTCTACCTACATATAATTTACATGCCTACTTAAACCTATTTATCTTGATTAGTATGCATCTCTGATACTACTTACACTTTGAATTTGGTGAGAATTGGGTCACATACAAAAGGGGACACTTTAAAAGGAGTGAAAATGATTCATTTAGGACATTTGAACATAATTAAAGAAATATTATAATACTTTTAAAGTTATGAAACGCATTTGTTCTGCAGTGAACTAAAAAAAAAATATATTACCAATATTAAGGCTTGCAAGAACGTATTTTAACTGCAGAAAAGAATCTTTCTGTAACTTATTTCACTGACATTTCTCAAAAATTCCTAGCTTGGCTCTTAAAAAATGGTATAATATTTGTCTATTGGAAGAGAGGTTTTTAAAAAACACATTCTTCACAAGTCCTGCAAAAGCACTTAATGTTCTTTCTCCGGTCTCATGCAAGACAGAAAGGGGGTTATGAATTTTCCTGGGCTCCTGATTCTAATTCTGGGTCAGCTACAAAACATTTTCTAAAGCCAGTCTGTCCTATCTGAATGTCTTTTCTTTGTGTTAGATAAGTAACAGTCCTCAGAACAGCTTTACGGAGTTACAGGCTGTGAAGCAAGCATTTTGCATGTCAAGAGCAAATTTGCAACAGACTTCAAGGAAGTCAGGAGCCAACATGGAACAGAATTTCATAAGGCTCAACTGACTTCCACTGAAATCAATGGGAAGCTTTTCCTTTGACTTCAATGGGAGTTGGAACAGATGCAGAAGGGGCACTTTAAAAGGAAAGAAAACTGGTTCATTTAGGATTTTTTTACATAATTAGAGAAATATTTCATTATTCACATATATGAATGCCAACTTGTTGTACCATGCCTTTCATGATTAACAATGGTTGGATATCATCCAAGTGAAAATTCTGTCTACTGGCTATCTGGCTTAAATGCAATGAAACATAATGTGCCAGATTCTTGCAATACCATATGTGTATGCCAAGGATGATCTTTGTACATCATATGCAGTTATCTTACACGGGTTGAGTTTAGAAGGGAGGGGCTTCGTTAAAGAAAGTCCATGCTGCTATTAGGAAATATTTTTATCATACAATGGTGTCAGTGTAGTATGTTCAGCACAAAAAAACCTCCAACCTGACACTGATTATAAGGACCTATGAACATTGCTTCATGCATTGCCTGAACTTGCACAAGAATAGCTTCTCCCATAGCCAGAATACTTGAAAACATACTCAGCAGAACCATACTGCCCTCTGTCCCACAAATACTCAGAAACAGATGTGCAACCAGATGTAACATTGTATTAGTCATATGCAGTTCCAATAAAACTATTCTTTTTTTTCTATATGTGCTTTAGTAAATTTTTCCCATCCTCTATGTTTCTGGTTCTCTAACTTGCCAGTGTATCAATGTGTCAGTGATAAAACTGTTGAAAATTACACACAGCCATATTTCAGACATCTTATTTTAAAGGTCCGTCAAAAATATTGTTTGTAGACTGTGTCTGGTTTAGCCATACTGTCACTGTCTCTACCTTCTCTATCATATTAAATGCAGGCTCTTACTCTTCAGTAGGAGTGTCTCACAGTCTCCATGATCTTTGTTCTCTCTCTTTGTGCCTGCAAATTGACTTTTGCACCCCACTGGCTGCAGCACTGCAGTTCTCCCTGTTTTGGTTACATTTGCAAGAAAGCATTTTTGTAATTTTTTTCCCCTGCTGCCCCTCCTAGTTGGAAAACATTCTCCTCAATCACCTGCTAAGCTGTATCACCTTGCTTCAAGCACTTATCACAACTTCCTTATTTTGATTATTTTTTTTTAATTGAGATAAAATAAATAGTCTTTTCCAAGATTGTGGCTGTCTGAGTGCAAAGGGACAGTTTTGTTATGGACAAGACAAATACTACTTTTTTTAAACAACCAAAAGCCCTGTGGATAAATTTGCATACTGATGATTGAGGTCCATAGTTTTTGCTTCCTTTCAAGACATAGCAGACCAACTCTAATGACAAATGACAGTCAAAAAACATTTACATCAAAAAGAAAGAGAGCTCATAAAGAGAAAAGGTTTTGGTTCTGATAGATTTGGTGGGATCTTTTCAGAAGCTGCATTTCCTTCCCAGCTGGTCATATTGTTCATATTGCTAATCTCAGTGATCACATTTGCCATTGTACTGAAAGGGAAATAATTATTTTTAATAGCTGATGAAATAAGAACTATTTTTAATTGTCTTTTCATACCAGCAGGATTAAGCCATTAAGCCAACGCTTAGCAACCTCCAGAAAAGAACAAAATCTTTAAGAATTTTGTTCTCAAGCTTAATTCAGGATGATATCAGGATTTAATGCGCTAATTGCAATCTAACAAGGGATGTTTTTGCAGTTACCTCAATGTTTGCAAGGCTATGACTCATGAACAAATTACTTTCATGGTTGGGTTACATTTACACAACCCAGTGTGTGAATTTTACATGCAGATCAACAAGATGGGACAGATTTAGGTGTGGGCATATTTATATAAGGGATTTGAATATGGACATGGACAAGCATAAAGCAAAATATCTGCATTGGTACATTTGCTACTTCAAGTAGAAATTGCTCACAATCATATTGATGAAACTTTAAAGAGACTAATTTCATACAGGGCATTAAGTAGGATTTTGGCAGAGAGTTTGCGGTAGAAGAATCTGAAAGCCAGTGACATTCCAAATCCTTAACTAAATATGGATTGATGCCACATGTCACTCCTTCACTTACAGCAAAGGATGCGGACCTTATCCCAAAGATTGCAACCAGCCACATCAGCCTATCCCATAGAACCCTGAGCTTCAGAGACTAAAGCGAAATTACATGCACGCAGTTCAAATGAAAATAAAAGACAGCATATGGCACTGTACAGTGACTCCTCCTAATGCAACACGTGTGCACAATCTGTCACAATGGTGTAACTCACAGAAAGGAGGTGGCACTTCAGTTTTATACTGAAAATTCATTGCTTAAAAGGCTAGGGGTAGACACCGAGCTTTGGTAATGGGGAAAGTAAGTATTGCTTAAGGGATATGCAAACATTGAAGCACCTTAGCTAAGAACATTTAGAAGAAAAGCAGATTAGTCATAGATTCAGTAATGTTATTGTGTCTACCACAGACTTCTGGCATCTACTTTTTTTCCAGTGCTTACTCAGTTTATTCAGAAAAGTTAACCTTTAGGAAGAGAAAGAGATCAACGATGATCAACAACTATGTCTTAAATAAGAGCAAAAGGATTATTTAGGATCACTCATTAAACCACTTATTAAATCAGTCATGTCAGTATGAATTTTGATAGTAAGAATGTAATTCGCATGGACTATTTTTAAAGGGAACTATCCTTTCTTTCCTCCTAGAACTCCTTCACATTTCACATCAGGAAGAGGTTGTAAACTAAAGAAAAATGGAACCATCCAAGGTTCACCTTGTGTGTAATTTTCCATATTATGAGTAAAAAGACTGACACTGTGAGATCTATTCTTACGGTTTATCTTAAGAAACCTGGCTTGTGATCATGCTTGCTGATAGGAACACAAGTATTCTTTAAGAGTTGCAAGGAATGGGTATATAGGTGAGGAGAGAAATTGTGGTGGTATTTTAAAATAAATTCTTCTGCAACAGAGAAACTAAAAGAACAATCCTACCCTCCTTCCTGCATCGTTCCGTGCATAGCTTGGTTTTTTGTGTCATTTTCCAGTTTGAAACATTTGTTCTTGGATGTAATTTTGTGCTTTTGATTTTGACAGAATTGTAAAAAAAGCTACTACACATTCCATGTAATTTTAGTAGGTCTCTAAAGTAAACTGCTTGTCACCAACCTAAACATTTGTTTCTCACCAACAGTTTTCTGCCAGATATTCCAAAATGTCACTCCATTTTTCAAGACTTGAACTCCAACATTTAAATTCCTGATTGTATTGGCTTATATTTTTCATGGCCCCTGGAGAAGAACAATTACTTTCACTTGGTTTTTGGAAGGTCCTCTTCTGTTTGTGTTGACTTCACCTGCATTTGCAAGTATCTAAAACTTTAAGGTAAAATCTTGGACAATGCATTAAATCTGAATGGAATGTGACAACACATTCTCATGTCAGCTTTTTTTCTACAGTGTTGGGTCCACTGACAGGGCCCAGAGCAATCTAGAAAAGCAGGACGGTGGTAAAGGAATATGCAACCGTCAATGTTGCAGTTAAGTTAGTTGTCATGTAATCTTGTACATAACCCAGATATTAAAATGAATAAAACTTCTCTGATCAGTCATCTAAAAATCGTAGCAACATATGAGTGAGAAAAGCTCTCTGGGTCAGAGAGTCCAGTCCCTTGCTATTACAAGCACTACATCATATAATATCTTTAATAAAGTTAATACATCCCCTATTGTATAGATGTTCCTGCTGGGAAGGATATAGTAAAGTACACGCAGCCTTTGTATACTTTCTTTACTTAAAAATATTTCTTAATCAACACACCAACACATAGGGACGGAGGTCTTCTTCAGTAGAATAATGATATACTGCTAAACTTTAATTAGATGAAGTCATCACTGTCTTGAATAAAGCTCAGTGCCTATTTTATCTGCATGTTTTCTCTAAAAATCCATGCTGATTCTGATGGGAATTGTTTGCAGAGGGAAATTGCTTTCACCTGAACTTCTGAAAACAAAAGGGGATCATAGAGTTTTAAAAAAGTGATGCCCTCAAATAAATTGAACATGACTGAGCCAGAATGTCTCTACAGACAGTTTGTGGTACAGTGTGAGATCTTCCAGTACATCTTCAGCTTGTTCAGGGGCCTTTCCTTTATGCAAGGCTTGGTAAAAAATGTCTTCTTGTCCTGGGTTTAGCAGTAGCAGTCATTTTTCTCTTTCTTGGTAGCTGGTGCAGTGCTGTGTTTTGACTTTCGGGCTGGGAACAGAGCTGAAAACAATGATGTTTTGGTCTGGCCAAGGACTTTGTAAGCCTCATGCTCTGCCAGGGAGGAGGGAAGCTGGGAGGAAGCAGAGACAGGACACCTGACCCAAACTGACCAAAGGTATTCCATACCACAGCACGTCATGCCCAGGATGTAACTGGGAGTTACCTGGAAGGGCTAGAGGGACTGCAGGGTTGGAGGAGGTGTCGGTCAGTGCTTGGTCAGACTGGAGGGGTGAGTTATCGGTCACCTGGTGATGAGGTGTTGTATTCTCTTCCCTTGTTATTTCCTTTATCATTACTATTATTGGTGGCAGCAGTAGTGATTTGTGTTATACCTTAGTTACTAAAGTGTTCTTATCTTAACCCGTGGGAGTTGCATTCTTTTTGATTCTCCTCTGTGTCCCTCCAGGAGTAGGGGGAGGGCAAGAAGGGGGGGAGTGGGTGAAAAGCTGTCTGGCTGGGGTTAAACCACGACACTTCTCTAATCCTATAAGGAAAAAAAGCCACGTGGTGTTCACTAACAACCATTTTGACTATCAAAAGCACACGAGTGACATCTTCAAAAGAAACAGTAAGTAAATATTGTATGTAAATCAGTATAGGCCTGTGCAAATATGTTTCGCTGTCCCTGTGTGTGCCAATGCATATGACAGAAGAGAGAGAAGGGCAGGAAAGGTGAAGTGGGACAGGATGACAGCTTCTAAAAGAGTATGAGCCAACATCTTTTGAAGGCTGAGAGAGGAAAAAATGAATTATGAAAATTGTGGTAGTTCGAGCTATGCCAAGAGAGAGCTACTGTAGCTTTATTTGAGACTCTGTATACTAATATCAGAATCTGCAATGGCATTTTAGTTTGGTCTTAATGGATAGCTGAGATTTACAGTACCCATTAATAGTTTATGATATACAGAAATAGCCTGGATGAAGAAAGTCCTGTTAATGTACTAGCTTGGTTTGAAAAGAGTTACAAACAACATAAATCCCACTACACTGATTTATCCCCTTTCAGCTGAATTTAGACAACATAGTCTAGCCCTGTTGAGGATTGTGTGTCTGTCTGGTAAGTGGGTTTTAGTCCAGTTCCTCAAGTACCAGGATATTCCTCTTTCCTGTTTGTCTCCGTTACAGCAATTGTATCAGACATAGATTTACCATTATTTGTAAATCACAAAGGACCTTTAGCTTAGGGGAGAGTCCGATTTGCTGAAATTTTAGACAGACTTGAAGCAAGTGTGTTCGTGTAATAAAACATTTCTCATGAACTTATGAACCTGTAGCTCTTATAGACTTGTCTCTCATGGTTTACTGTATAAATGGTATGTATACTTTCTTTACTAAGTATCTGTCAAAATGATGCATAGCTTTTGCATAAAGTATATCTCCGGATGCATCCAAATATGAGATATGTCTAAGAAGTCAAAGAACATGCAAAAAAGGAGATAATTTATCTACATGCTCTAAATAGCATTTCTGAATGCCACTTATCCACGATTTTAATGAAACAAAACAGTGTTTAGTCTGAGGCTTCTCTCGTTCATGGAAATCAAAATTCACTAGATTTTGAGCAGAAATTTTTCCAGTCACTTCAAGCAGGTTGTAACAAAGTCTTTGTGACATACTGTCATGGAATTTTCAGTGTGCTACATTTCTGACAGAAAAACAATTTCAGAAATATCAAAGAAATGAAAGTAAATGATGACTTATCTTTAATGCAGCTTCCAAGCTTTAACATTAGGTTCCCAAATACCATGAGCACAATTGTAGAGGACTTGGAGAAAAGAAAATTTTAATGACTATTTTTCAAATTTGTTGGAAAAGTCCTCAGTTCAGCAAAATGCTGAAATATTTATTAAGTACCATTAAAATAGACAGGAGCTGAACACAAACTTAAGTGGCTTACTAAGGGGATCATTTCCAATGTAGGAAGCTAAAGACATGGTTCTTTAAATAATAATATTGTGAATTTAAAGTTCAGAATCCTGAACAAAGAATATAAGCTTTTTAGCAGAACAAGGAACTTCTTTTGCTAAAGGGAGAACTTTATTTCCACAGGGTTAGTAGGATGATAATGAATTATAACAGTCTAACAAGATAGAGTGTAAAAAAAAAGCCCAAATCAAACCATAGAAATTCCTTAAAGAGTTTTAAAGAAAATATTAACCTTCAACTTTCTGTTGGTCTAAACCCTTAAAAGTAACAGACTCGGTGCAAAGACAGCTTAGTTTTATAGGAAGCACATAAGAACAGTGACCATATGTTTTTGAAGACATTTAAAATACCCCAAAGATATTTTGAAATGCCTGAAACACATTATATAAACAGAATACTTGGTGGAGAAAGATTTCTATTGTCATTTTTGTAGAGTGCCCTGTCTGACTCGTTCTTGAGTGATGTGACCATCTGAAACTCATTCTGTCGTTTGCTTCAATATTTTCTCCTCCCAAATTCAATGCACTTTAAGTTCCCATTTCTGACTTTAATCCTTTTTGTCTTCACCTTCAGAAGACAAATGTCACTGGATGAAACAGTAGTTTATATGACAGACCTTATCGCAGTGTTTGCAGCTAAAGCATAATAAACTTAATGTATCTTTGAGATGTTAAAACTCCCCAGAACCGATGTGCCCAGTACATGTTGAACTTCTTGATGGTGTGCAGGTCCTCTTTTCACAAAAGGTGCCAACTTCTTCCAGATGTTAAGCATCTTGTACGATAAAGCATCTTGTACCATACTATTACTCCTATTGGATTGACAGCTATCTGGAAATCTGGAAAAAATGACTCAGTTCTACATTTCTGCTTGGAGAAAGAAAACATATCCTGGTACAAATAGACACAGTGTACTACCTCCTGGTGTGAGGGAGAGTACAGAGTGGGCTAGAGCTTCCTAGATCAACACTGACTCCTACCTCACTTTTTTGATGTGAGGCAGGAATTGATATGATCCTGTGCCAATAAGAAGCTGTATCCTTAAAATGAGAAAAGAATGATGAAGAAACCAAAATGCTTTGATTTTACATATGTTACTATTTTGCTTGTTTAAACAAACAGAATATATGCCGGGTACTAGTACATAAATATTATATGCTCTTTAACTATCAAAAAAATTGAAATAATATTTCCTAGGAAAAATGTTGTGCTTATTGAACAAGAAGACATAAAGCAAGGTCATATCTGTCAAAAGTCCCAGTTGAAAAAAAAGTTGCATGGCTGTCTCCAAGAATAACAACAAACTTCCTTCTTTAATTGTGCCAATAGTTCACCCTTATTTGCCAAGCAACCAAAAGGTATCAGCCCTGAAGGACATGTAAATTTCATAACAACTGTTGTTATGAAATGTTGTCTTAGCTGTTTATTCAAACACTAACTGAAATATACACTGTTGTTATGCACTTAAAAGCAAGCATGTAGGAATTGCTGGGGTGTTTTTTTTTTTTTATGGTGCAATTTTGTAGCCAGATTAAATGATCTACATATGATATTCTTTCTCTAAAATGTGCTGAATCATTTAACATAATATTTCTTTGTACTATGTAGAAGAGTGATAACATGAATCATCTGCCCTATAGGTTCACTATTTGTTTGATCACCTGTTGTTTTCTACATCTAATATTTCAGAGAAAGAGAAGAGAAACAGGAAAGGAAAGGAAAGGAAAGGAAAGGAAAGGAAAGGAAAGGAAAGGAAAGGAAAGGAAAGGAAAGGAAAGGAAAGGAAAGGAAAGGAAAGGAAAGGAAAGGAAAGGAAAGGAAAGGAAAGGAAAGGAAAGGAAAGGAAAGGAAAGGAAAGGAAAGGAAAGGAAAGGAAAGGAAAGGAAAGGGAAAGAAAAAGGGAAAAGAAAAGGGAAAGGAAAAGGGAAAAGAAAAGGGAAAGGAAAAGGGAAAGGAAAAGGGAAAGGAAAAGGGAAACGGAAAGGAAAAAGGAAAGGGAAAGGGAAAAGGGAAAGGGAAAGGAAAAAGGAAAGGGAAAGGGAAAACGAAAGAGAAAGAAAAGAAAAGAAAAAAGAGAAAAGAAGAAAAAAGAAAAAAGAAAAAAAAGAAAAGAGGAAAAGAAAAGAAAAGAAAAAAGAAAGGAAAAGAAAAAAGAAAAGAAAAAAGAAAAAAGAAAAGAAAAAAGAGAAAAGAAAGAAAAGGAAAGAAAAGAAAAAAGGGAAAGAAAATAAGAAAAAAAGAAAAGAAAAGGAAAAAAGAAAAAAGAAAAAAGAAAAGAAAAGAAAAGAAAAGAAAAGAAAAGAAAAGAAAAGAAAAGAAAAGAAAAGAAAAAGAAAAAGAAAAGAAAAGAAAAGAAAAGAAAAGAAAAGAAAAGAAAAGAAAAGAAAAGAAAAGAAAAGAAAAGAAAAGAAAAGAAAAGAAAAGAAAAGAAATAAGAGCTCCTCCTAACAGTGTAAGTACTCTAAAGATAAGAATGATTCTCTTGTAGTACCAATTTAAGTGGCAGTTGAGCCAAGAGTCACTGTTCCTGCTTCCCTGTTCTTGAGTTTCTGTTAGTTTATTCCCCTTTTTACTAAGTGACAGAAGAATCGGATGGCACCTGCCTTAGGTACTTTCACTGTTGTTATCTCTGTAGGCAGAGACTATTGTATTTACATATGCTTAAGGGCGCACCCTTCAAAGCTGTCTAATCTGCTTTTACAGAGCATGGCTGAATTTCTTCCTGACCATATCTGCAGAGTTTAAAATTACAGGATGGCTTTACAGTAGGTGTAACTACCTATACATCATTTTAGGCACCTCTTATCTTTTAAATGACTATTGATAAATCCCAAACTAATTAAATGCCATGTCAGCTTTTCCTAACGACAAATGGAGAAGAACCAGTTATACTTTCTAGCTCTTGGCAGAGAAATAGCAAGAGATTCAGTACACTGCTGCCAGGATAACCGCCCAACTAACTTTTTGCTGAAGTCTTCTATATATCAGACAAATATTAATATTTTTCTACAAGTCAAGTGGCAAAAAACTGTCGTGTCACTTCTTCATGCAGCAGGTGGAGGGACAAGATGCCAGGCATTGTCTTGTAGTATCTGCTTCTTGTCTTTACTCCTGAAGATACAATAGTTTTCTGTTTAGCAGATCAGACTCCCTGCAGCACAAATCCTGCAGCAGTGGCTGCAGAACTAGTTTACTGATATGTGTTGTGGCTCCTAAGACCAACGAGAATCCTTGAAGAATTGCTTCTTCAACATTTGGGAGCATGTAGCTGACTTTCACATGGGGAATACTTATAGAGAGGAAAAGTTTCTAGCCATTTCTCCGTTAGCTTTTACATTTCGTGGCAACCATTTAGCTCTGAGGCAACACAGTAGACAACAATAATAAGCTAGGGCTGGGATTCAGCTGCAGGTGGTGATGACTAAAATGTTGGTGAATGAGACATCCAAATGCATCTACAATTAGTGAAGATCCAGAAAATTTATCAATGGAGTCTCAATTGCTATAGAGGCTATCAGTATATGTGTGTATTTACACTTGAACTGAATTATTGGCAGACTTCTTTGCAGGTGTCAACCAGGGACATAAGTTGGTTGCCTAACACAGGCAAAGTGATGTTTCAGATATCATGAATATCAGAGAAGTCCTTGTGAGTTTAACAGATGAAAGACCTCATGCAGGAGCATTTCTAAGCAGAAGCAAACTTGATGTTTGACATGGAAAGTCAATGCCATGGTTAGCATTACAGACTGACATTTCTATTGAAACAAAGAAATACAAAATGAAGTATAATCTTTTGAAAATAAGTAAAATCAGTTCTGCTTCGTGGTTAAGTAATGTTGAGCTTGGTAGCTTTGCAACAATAATAATGGGCAAGAGCTTTGTAGCAGATGGCAGTGAAGAAGTATCTTAGGTAAATGTTTTACAATAACCAGCTATAACCGAACTAGTGTTTGCTGGCATGACAATGGGACTTTCCAAACCTGAAGTTCAGCCAAAGCATGAAGTGAGGAAGAAGAACTGAGGAAGAAACCACCACAAGGGGTCTCAAAGACCACTACCACATTATTGTGCGCTTGCGAGAGGAATTTTCTAGAAGAATGATGTCATGTACAAGTAGCTTTATGAATATACATGTAATGTAATAAATATGTATGTTTGATGCCTATATAAACACGGCTTGTTTGGTGCTCAACTGAGACATGCTTGGAGGAGTGATCTCCTGTGTCTCCCAGAGCTGCAATAAACAATACCTGCTTGTCAATTTAAACTTTGTTGGCGAGTGCTTAGAGTTTTTCTACGAATCACTATTAATGCATCTTTTCAATGCAGCAGGCTAAGGGAGAATACCGGCTGAGAGGTGGGCATCAGAGACAGCACAAAGGGCAAGGATGATGGCTGCAGACAGCTCTGCATCCCACAACCTGCTGCAGAACCATGCCTGTGGACACTTGGTGAAGTTCCTTCAGGCAAGGGGCTGTTATCGTGGGACCCCCTTATTCACTGCAAGCACATTCAATAATAATAATTGGTTATTTGATTGTAAAATCCTGGTAGCTGGAAAGGACCAATCTGTCTCTAATCAGACAAGGTGTATGTAGTGTCTGTAGTACCTGTGTGTCTGTACTGTGTATAGTGTGTGGTTGTAGCTCTAATGATCTAAGGATATTGGTTTGGAGTTTGGAGGTAATGGCAATGTTCATTAGAATAACCCCCCTGCTTAAGTAGGTAAATAACTTTTGCAAGGCTGCAGAAACACAAGAATTTCCATTTATAAAGCCCTTAGTTTTAAAGATCATGAGAAAACCAAGGATTCAGAAATTACCTGCTCACCTAAGGCTTCTGTTCTAAACAATATCCAGAGCCATTCCTGTTATTCACAAGTCAACTGAAAATAGTTTGGACCTCAGCCTTTTCTCCTTTTAATGAATTAGATTCAGAAGGCTGGTTGGCTGAAATCAAAGTGCTCAGTGTGATTTGTACTGCAGTACACATGGGAAGTTGTCTTTTGTTTTTTTTTTTTTTCTTCTGTTAGTGCTTGTTCTGAATGACTGCAAGGATTGTCTCTTGTTCTTTCAAAAGCAAGTCATTCACTAGGATGCTTTACCTTTACTAAAAGACATGTTTTCAACTTTGGCATGGCCACTGGCCAGAAAAGCAATTTCTGTTTTTTTTTTTTTTCTTCCAAAAAAAGAGGTTGGAAACCATCAGCCTATATCAGGAAGAAGGATTTCAGTTTTAAAGGTTAAATAACATTCTCTCCTTTTACATGATAAATGGAAGAAATAGGATACACTAATGAAAGCGAGGGGACATAGCAATTAAAAATACCAGGAGAGGGTGGTACGCAAGTCTATCCTTATGTTATCTTAAAGTAAATTAGCATGAGAGGTTAAAGAAGCCAGACTTCTTTTACTTCATAAATTACTCAGCTTTCAGTACAGGTTTTACAAGAGCACATATTACTTACCTGAACAACTGATAGTGTGGTATTTATCACATGCTGCCTCCATTTGTAAGGTCATAAATTCCCTTGCTGTGGTTGCCTGTAACTTGTTTTAGTGTTAAGTGTAGCAGTAAAATGCTGGAAGAAAATCTATAGATTCAACTTATAATACCTGACTCTGTATTTTACCCTATCTTGAAGGAAGTGAGAGATAAACCTGAGGTTACCTAAAATGAGCAGATATAGGAATAATTGCTACTTAGTGTCTTAACTGTCATTTATAGATTGATTCCTGGCATTTTAATGGATGAGGAAAGAAAGCTTTTGCTTCCTACATTAAACCAAGGTACTTCAGGATCGTATCTCCCCTGAAACTGCTGTCCCTTTAAACTTAAACACATAAATTAATAAAAATATATAATTTCAAACTATACAATATACATATATTAAGATATCTTGTACTTATAGTGTATATTTTATATCTTATAAAAAATAAATTACCATAGTGTTTTAGCATGTGTGTTATTGAAAGCAAAATGCTGTTTTGACATTGTTTTAGTCCCCAACAAGAATCAGTCTTTTAAATTTCAAGTATTTTAGGGTGGAAAATTAGCTTTGCTTCCTTAGATATGAAACTAACCACAATGTCATGTTCACCGATTATTCCTTAACATATATGCCCCTTCAAAGACAACATGGTACACTTCTACATGTGCTATTGAAAAGACATGCCTATGTAAGAAAATCTTTACTTTTGTGAGCAACCAAGATCCATCTTACCCAAATGCATAATAATGCAGGAAAAGAATTTCCTGCCACAGCTCATAAGGCAAATAGTTGCCTTTCAGTGTTTGTTAGAATTCTCTGTTACCCTGAGCAGATGAAACCTCTGCATGTGACCTTCTGTGTGCCCTTTCTACATTCACCCAACAGAAGTTGAAGGGTGGGATAAATGAATTTTAAAAAGACAGCCAAAAAAAAAAAAAAAATCAATTTGAGAGGAAACAAGTCAAATACATCCCAGTGATTAAACAACTTTGTCAGAAAGGAGTGATGGTCTAATTGTGTTAGGCCATGACTACGTTAAAAAATACTTTTAACTTGAAAGTCAGTGGTAGAGAAATCCAGAATTGCTGTCATCTTGTTCACAAGTAGTCTAGGTGAAAACGATGATTTTGTCATACTTCCCAATTTTGAATGAAACAAAAGCAGACTACTTTGTCATGCATGCACGTCGTAATGTTGATTGCTTTAGGCTAATACTTAGACTTTTTTTCCCTTTTGTGACTTAATTGCTTCAGTGTTCTTGAACTGAGATGAGGACGTCCAGAAAACTCATCTGAAGTATGGTTAAATGATGAATTCCTCAGTAGGTGCATATGTGACAGAACAAGTAATTTTTAGAGTTTAGCTCAAAGGGAAATACCAGGTGTAATGGAGGATGTAGCAGTATCATATGACTTTTTTTTTCGTGCTCCTTGATGCAGGTTCACTTCAACTCTTCTGTCTCACAAGTTATTTGCAGATATTTGGAAATAAGACGCCACAGCATACCTGTTCATCTACAGGCCTCTGATACTGGTTTGCCACTGTCATATGGTGTGACTTGGTTGGAAGTTGTGGGGAGACTTGCTCCAATCGTGTGCATCAAAGCTGTATCATCTGCTGTTGTTAAATTTACTTCAAGGAGAAACTGCTTTATAAAGAAGTGTTAAAAACCAGAGCTATTTATGTTGAATACAGCAAACTAAATATTCTGCTAAGAGATATCTAAGCATATTCTTTCTTTTTTTTTTCTTTTTTTTAAGGAAGTGAGAAATAATTATCTGACAGCATAAGATTATAAAATCATGAAATTTAGGAAAAGTATTATTTGCTTTAGCTATCCAGCTTTGTCCTGGGTTCAGCAGTAGCAGTCATTTTTTTCCTCCTTCTTGGTAGCTGGTGCAGTGCTGTGTTTTTGACTTTCGGCCTGGGAATGGTGCTGATAACACTGATGTTTCTAGTTGCTGCTCAGGAATGCTTACTCCGACCAAGGACTTTCTGAGCCTCATGCTCTGCCAGGGAGGAGGGGAATCTGGGAGGAAGCAGAGACAGGACAACTGACCAAAGAGGTATTCCATACCACAGCATGTCACACCCAGGAAGTAACTGGGAGTTACCCAGAAGGGCACAAGCTCTTCTGGGTCGGGCTCGTTTCGGTGGGTGATATCGTATTCTCTTCCCTTGTTATTTTCTCCTATCATTATTATAATTGGTGGTAGCAGCAGTGGTTTGTGTTATACCTTAGTTACTGGACTGTTCTTATCTCAGCCGGTGGGAACTACATTCTTTCGATTCTCCTCCCCATCCCTCCGGGAGTGGGAAAGAAAGAGGGAGGAAAGGAGGGGGAGTGAGTGAATGAGCTTGCTGGCTGCGTTTAAACCACAACAAGCTTCAATTGTAGTTTTGTAGTATTAACAGATTTACTGAAATGTTATTTTTTCCCTGCACTTGACAATGAGAAGTTTTCTTAAGAGCTACTGCTCAGATTGCTTAGGAAAAGCATTCTTCTTTTAAACCACATGAACAGAAACTTGCTTCCTGAAGTATCTTAAACAGTTTAATTTCCTCATGAAAAACAAAAAATGGTCTCAATTTTCACAAAAACTCAGAAATTTGTGCCTGACTTTGAGCTACTGCTGCTACTAAATGTCCTCAGGCTATTTAACTCCCATTAAAAAAAATCAGGCGTAGATGTTTCTTGTTTAAAATCTGTTCACTTCAAATGTCTAAAAGGAGCCATTACCTACCTTCTGTGTCCTATAGTTCAGAAGGTCATGCCAAGGTTTGGCATGATTGTATCCAGTAGAACTTAGTCTGATTTTTCTTTGTTTTCTGTTTGTTTCACAAGTTATAGAATATGTGTTCCTACTGCTTTTTATACTGTTTTTATTTGCAGGATAATTATGTTGTCTTAAAAGCAGTCAGGAGCATGCTGTTTACTGCAGATCTAGTGTGTACTTTAGATTGTGAGGACTTTGTGTTTAACACAGATGCCTGTAAAAGTTTTTCTCAGGCATCATGAGATATCTGGAAACAGTTTTGCTATTGATACCTTAATAATTTTCTCAGATGCAGAATAAGACTGAATCATTACTGGAAATCAAGCTGCAGTGTTTTGTGATTTGCATTTCCCTAATAGGTATGACATCTGTTCTAAGACTCCTGGAGCACGGTTAATGATGCTGCTGGCAGGTTTTGCTCTTTTCTGCATTTTGCAGATGTTACACTCAAAGGTGCTCGGTTTTACATCTCTCCTGAGGCTCTCATGAAAAATCTGTGATGTTGTGTTCATGTTGTATATTATGTGCTACAGGACTGAGGTGAAGAAGACTTTTGCAGGTCTTTCTCAGGGCTACAACATATGTCTTTTGTGACAACAGGCATATCACCTAGGATGGTTTCAAGTCTACATATTCTCTGTTATATGGAGAAACAGATTATTTCATTGACAGCCATGTACAGTTGCTAAAATTTATTCAAATTTAATGAAAGGATTTTGTGAATTATGACACCTACTTACCAAAAAAACAAACCACAAATTCTAATCAAAATTGAGAATTTCACATGTTAGTAGGCTATTGCCATAATCATCCTGCTTTACTCTCATGAGTATAGCGCAGAACTAATCCTGTACCTCAGAAAGTGAAGGTAAAGCAGGAAAATTAACTTATTTCTTCAGGGTTACAAAGAGGTATGTCAAAATCACATTTCAAAAGCAGTTCTTTTGAATAAGATTAATGAAACTTTAGTCTTCTTCATAACCTACATCTTATCTATTTATGACTCAGAGACCTGAACTCAGGCATCTAGTGACATTTGAGAAGACTTACTCAGGGTATCTAGGGCATGTTGACATACCTGGGAGATATGACACAGGACCTGGGGAATACCCAAGACCTTCTGATGCAGCACCTGAAAGGCAACATGATATTCCAAGGAATCTCAAAAGATATTTTGTACCTATCCTTAGGCGGCTGAATCAAGTCTTTACACTTCCTTTCTGTTCTGTGCTTTTAAAAACATAGTAGATTACCCAGTTTATTTGCTGACAGAAGACAGAGGTATATCTTGAAATAACTTCAGTGACATGAGCAATTGACAAGGTCATGGTAGTACTGCAATTTTGAATTTATTTGGAGTTTTGAGAAGAAAAGCTAAAGACCTGTTATGAGGGCTTCAAAACCTGCATCAGTGCACATGTGCATGGGCACAGATGAGGCCTGGTCCACTGACTGTGTGTATACTGCACTTCTCTTCTTCATGAAATGCATGTTTCTCTTTCTTTTCATGGTCATGCAGGATAAGGAGAAGAGGAGTTGATGTGTAACAGTATGAGGCTAGCATTTAGTTTTCATAAACACCTCAGGCTATCATCAGAAAATCTTGCCTAGATGTGATACAGATACAGCTATAATAAGTTGATGAAATCAACTTTTACATCACCTGTTTTAATCTTTGACTAACCCAACACAATTTACACATACTGCATTTTCTGCAATGTCTTCAAAACCAGAAGGCGGCACAAGGGACTTACTTTAAGGGAGAGGTAAAAGAGATAAATGGTAAAAATGTTGTCAAATGTTGACAGTAAATAGAAATTATAACTTTGTAAGCTCAACAATTTTACTCTCTTGTGAAGAAGGCAGCTGTTTTCAGCTTAACAACACAAGGCAAAAACATAGTAACGCAAGACGATCCACACTGGGTCAAAGGATTCCTCCTGCTGTTAG
Organism: Neopsephotus bourkii; assembly: GCF_033783945.1. Classification (NCBI taxonomy): domain Eukaryota; kingdom Metazoa; phylum Chordata; class Aves; order Psittaciformes; family Psittacidae; genus Neopsephotus; species Neopsephotus bourkii. The sequence goes on along the minus strand of NW_026901454.1, from coordinate 486,131 downwards.
TTGTGAGACATGTCAGACACCTCAGCAAGAGCATGGTAAGAAATCAAGTAAATATATCCTGCAATATATTCCTTGTCTAAAGCAATCTAGGGTTTTGCAGATAGATGTTTTTTATAATGTGAAACAAATACTTCAAAAGGGAAATCACAGAGAAGTAGACAGTGGTGGTGTCTTTGTTTTCGATAGCTCTTGATGGATCCCCCCCAGTTGCTTTTTGATTCATATGGGTAGAAGATCAACAACAAAAATACATCTTATTTGAAAAAATCGCTTCCTTTTTGTTTGTTCTGAACCTGAGTTCTGTGGTCCCTGTGTCACTGGGAAGTGCTCTTCAGGGTACTTATAGCACTATAATGAAAGACATTTTAGGGTAATCATTAACAAATGGTTAGCCTAATCTCATTTTACATAGGGAACTGAAAAGTCTCTGTATAGAAGTAGCAGTTGGTATCTACTGAGCCTGAGCTTTTGCTAGGAACAGAGAGGTGAAAGGCTTTTTATTCTGTTTTCACTACCAGTCTGCTTCACCACACAGTCCTTCATGATGCATGATTTAAATGTTCAGCAAAATGATTTCCACTAATATGACAAAACTTTTCATGTTGAAAGCCCAGCTGGAGAGTTGCACCTTTTATAGGAGTCTAACACTGTGTTATTACTAGCATTCTGAAAGTAATTTGTGACGATAAGGAAAGAAATAGGGGCTATCAATCAGACTGTCAGTTCCTGTTTCAACCAGAACACATTCAAGCAACATATTGTAAACCCAGATCTTTCACTGTGCCAGTTTAAGAAACTCTTTCTTGCTGATTTGCAGCTCAGGAGGAAGAACACTTGTTAGATGCTGGTAGTTCTCCTTATTAAATTCATTGTAAATTCATAAAATAAATTACCCAGCTAATTGGCTGTGTCCTCAGTCCATGTGCACCCAGACTGTATTTTTTTTCCATAGATGCAAAACAGATTTACAGCTTAAAAGTAAGTACAGCAATAAAGGAATATTACCAGTAATAGGCTTGTGTCAAGTTTTATGGCCAGCTACAATAAAAAAAGAGGTTCAGCCACTTTGAATAATGGATCTGTCAGATCCTACTCACTGTTTTGTAGATCCTGCTGGAAAACTCAAGACCTAAGTAGACAGAATGAATGTGATTCTTTCATTTTGTCCCTGCCTGTGGCAGGGGATTGGAACTAGATGATCTTTAAGACCGCTTCCGACTCAAACCATTCTGTGATTTTGTGATTCAAAATGGAATGCTTGTAGCATTGTAACAATTTCAAAAGAATAATGCTAAAAAACCCTAATGCTGAGCTAAAACCCAGCTCAAATTTTATTTTGCATCCTCTGAGTTAGCCTCCTCAGCTGCAACTTGGATCTTCTTGTTGTGGAATTTCAATATGAAATTGCAAGCTGTAAGCTATGTTGTCAAGGTAGCTCATCCTTTTACAATGCAGCACATAGAGTTTTAGAGGTGTGGCTATAATAACAATATTCTTGTATTATTAAAGTGTTACAAATGGTGTTAAAGCATTAAAAAAAAAAAGAATCTGGGATAAAAATTAAACTAGCAGAGGGACAACTATGAAAAAGATGTAATTAACATAAATGAGTGTGCTGGCCTAAGCATAGCAGGGGAGAAGACCTTTGTATGCAAGATATTTTTAGCAAAAACATGATAGATAGCTAGCTGTAAAAAACAAGCAACTTTTTCTGTATGTTTTGCCAATGGTGGAAATTGGACCCAAGAGTAGAAAATACGGCAGTTGTGGTGTCTTATGAAGCATGCTCTCCTTTGTATGAATGAAGCAAGGCCAAATACCTTTAATTAGACTAACAGATCCAGCTGATACCTTGTCTCATTTTCATAGTATATCCATTGCCACAGTAAAGAAATTGCTTTTTTACGCATACATTTTTGTGCTTGTAGAAAATGGTATATCAAAATCCACTATATTTTTTTCAGTTTATAACTATTTAAGAAAAAAAGTAAATATTTTGTTAAAACTTGTGAAGCAACGTGGGTTCTTTTTTCTTTTTTTTTTGTTTTGTTTTTTGTTTTAAATCATTTTAGCATATCTATAAAATGCAGGGAGTGCATCCAGCCAAACAAAACTATTGCTAGGCAGGGATGGCTTGGTAGTCCCTGAGGGGCACCTGTGCTCTGGGGGACTGAATTCCAACCAGTGTCATGCCCCCCAGCAGCACATCCGTGCCCTGCCACAGGGAGACCCACAGGGCAGAAGGCGGCGCTGGATTTTCTGGTCCTTGTTCACAGGCCCTATAGGACCTCCAGCTCTTTCCACCCTGTGAATCTGCCTAATTTCAAAGGATAATTTAAATAGTCTTCCAGCTTTTCAGAGCTTTGCCCTAGGGAGGACACATTTCCAAGAGGGCAATTTTGTGCCACTAGTGGTCAGACTTTCATAGGAGTGCAGTACCTGGCATTTTGCACTCTGAATAATTTGTTTCTTACTTTAATGACAAATAGGTTAGGTCTCTAAAAACTCCGAATCTAGGTAATTATTTTTTCAGAAAATATGGACTGAGGCCTCAAACAAAAAAAAAAAAAAAAAAAAAAAAAAAAAGAAGCCTTTGCCCCTATTTTGAATTCTATGAAGAGCATTAGAAATGTGTATGAGATTTTTCAAAGCTCTTTGTAAGGCACGTGAGGGGAAAGAAGACTTCAGTATTTCCATCTTTAACCTTCAGTGTATCACAAGCATTTTTTACCTTGCCATACTGAGAACCTTCCTTTCTGCTGTATTGTGTCTCAGGATTAGTCACATCACATTACATTCCTGTTTTCTACATTTATTTAACCAATTTGGCTGGAGCATGACAGATCTTATCGTGTTTGGCAGGATTTGTTTTGATGATGAATGGTTCTACAAGTCTTTACTTGCAAAGTATGACAGTCCACGTGCATATTCTTATCTCTCACTCCATTTATTAGTTCAGTTGTACATGTTTTTATATAATTCTGATGAATTTTTGTGTATTTTAATTCAGGTGCAGAAATCTAAAAGCACATTTTGGGGTTGTGTCTGAAAAACAATGCTCTAAAACTTCACTGGATTCCAAAGAGATAGCACGTACAAACCTTTAAAAAAACATACTTTTCTAAGCAAGATTTTATTTGTGAAAATTGAAGATGTGTTGTGGTAGATATAAGGTTTAAATTATGGTAATATGAAAATTTTGCAGTTGTTTTCATTTGGTCATTTTCATTATCTTCTATTAGTAATTTATGAATAGTCATGTGAAAAAAATGTGAAAGAATATCTGAAAAATGCTTATCCTTTTATATGTGTACCTAGGCAGTGTAAATAGTTTACTTAAAAAAAAAATATTCTACAATTTGCTGATTTTATGTCATCTTCTCAGGGAACAGGTACCATATTACATGCTATAGAAACAAAGCAAATGTTTTGTGAATGCATAATCTAAAGTTTTGAAATTAATTATGTATAAAACCTGATTTGTTGTATCCGTGCTGATATGCTGGTGACTGTACTTCTGTTGTTTAATAGAATTTCTTACAGATCTAAGCACTTGCCAGCATGAACCCTCAATTCCAAGCAGTCCTTGGTATTGGGAAGAGTAGGTAAAAAGCACTGGGTCTTTTTATTCATTACAAATTGAACTAGAACTGTTGCATAGACAACAAAACCCCTAAACAAACAGAAAAAAAATCACAGAAAAAAACCAACCACCCTCCATTTGTATAAGGAACTGAGAGGAATTTTTAAAATTATTAGAAATAACCCTAGCTATGATATAGCTCTTATATGAGAAAAAAATTACCTTAACCATTCAGAAAAGGGAAGGAAATTTAGCAAGTAGCTGTTCTCAGATGCATAACAAAGTCAAGTGCATTCAGTAAAAATTTCAGTTCTGCTTCTGAAGTAGAATTTGTTCATATCTTGCAATGCTAATGAAGTATATAGTATTTCATCAGTAGCTGAAGCAGACATTAAATGACAAAACTAAGAGTGAAAGATTTTTAATTCCGGTAGACTGTATAACTTGTAGCCAAGAGTATTAAAGGAATTGCAGATGAGCTCTTTGAGACATTCATGTTGATTTTAAGCAAGGCTTACAAAATGGGGGACTTTCCAGGATGCTGAAAAAGGTAATGTAGTTCTAATATTTTAAAAGAGAAAATTTATGACTCACATAGGAATATCTTGATGCTGGTTCTGAGCAAGAGGCTCACGGGTGAAACATCCACATAAGAATTAAAAGATATTTACATAATTAGTTCCAGTCAACATACTTGAGGAACATAGATCATTTTTCAATGTGCATGTAGGCCTGCTTTATCATGCTGACTATCCTGACAGAAATTTATGTTTCTACTGTATTTGACTTTGTTTCATATGACATCTGAAAAACGGAATATAGGAAAATCAGGAGAGGCAATATTAACCACACCGAAATCTGGTGAACAGATTACAAAATGTATCTGCAAGTGGGAATGTAAATATTCCTAAAACAATGTCACAGAGATATGAGTTCATTGTCACTTGATGCTGGCAAGTTAACATTAAGATTTAAGACAAACTCTTAAACAAAATACGGAGTCATTTTAAATAATGTTGTACATGGTAAAAAAGCTGTTAGAAAGGCAAATGACCTCAGCGACAGATTGCTAATAAAGAGCAACCTGGGATGTTGGTAACAAAGTATCTCTTAATGTAGTTTAAGCTGCTTGAGAAAGCATAGGCCTATGAAAGAAGAATGCATGGGAAAAGTGGTTAAAGGCATGGAAAATGACATTTCAGTGCAGTGTTAGCTTTTGAGTTCATAGGGAAAATCATGTGTGTCTGTGGTATGTGTGTGCACATGCACATATAACACAGTGGGAGCTTAAGAATATTATATTATACAAAGAAGAACAATGTAAGTTAAGTACTACTAAGAAGATACTAACAAGATTAGAGTTTTAATGTTGTCTATCAGAAAAGGGAAAAATGTTCAGTGCCTTGTAGAGAACCATGTAACATCTCCCTCTGCATCCTTCTTTGTACCTGTCCATCCCAAATTGCCACATACTTGTCACAGTGAACTTCAGGAGAGCTGGCAAGGTGCCCATTGAAAGCCATTCTGTGAATGCAAGTGAACTCCATAACATATTAACTAAACTTGTTTTTTTAACAGCGAGATCTACCTTATCCAGCTTTGTTAAGAAAAGGAGGGAAGAAGCAAAGTTAATGAATCAAATGTAACCACTCTGCTAGAAATTAAATCAAAGGGTAGGCAGTGTGTTGGGAGCTTCTATGTTTCTTCAATGCATTGCTTCTGTGTTTAGAACACGTTCCCACAAATCAGCTGGCACAGCCAGGGGAATCCTCTCTGAGAGCTACCACAGACATGAAGTGCATGTTGTATGTTCATGTTCTGATTTGTTGTGGTCCTGTGTTTGGTGTCAGCATTTGCGCCAAATGAGCTTGGCACAAGAAGGAAAACAAAGAAAAACGACTAGCCACCCACCCAAAACCAAAACCCCAAAAAGATCTTTGTTAAAGATTGTACAGTTCTGAAGGGGATGGAACCCAGTGTCCTCAGGATAAGAGCTGTCCTTGCCTCGCTGTCATATGATAGATATCAGCCAAACATCATTTCTCCATGTTCTGTTATAGCTAACAAGGCAAATGTACAGATCACTCTGCAGAACATGGTTTGGTGTTTCTTCTGTGTAGCACAGGACTTCAGCTGAAGAAACCACAGTCTCTCTTGTATCCTTACTTCAAATAGATGTTGAAAAAATAAATGGAAGGAATTTGAGACGAGCTCAATTCCGAGGTTGCACAATGGACCTACAAACCTTGTTTCGCAGATGTCATGCAAATATGTTGTCTGTTTTCACAAAATCCAACAGTTTTCTTCTAAAAAATTCAGAAGCATTTCTTACACATGCTCTGTGCCATGCAGTCTCACTGTAGCTGAGTTACACATGGATGCAAGCATCTGATGTAACTTTTCTTTCATGCAAGCAGGCTTAGCCAAACCTGTGAGGGAAGGTGATTCTTAAAAATTGCTTGGCAGGTGTGTGCTAGGATTCACAGAAGAGGATGGCCTTCAGCTTAGCTTGTGAAGAGAACCACTGAAAGAAACAAAAATTTATAACTTCATTCATTTCTATGTGCCAGGGTGGACAGTGAGAAGTGGGCATGTCTATAGAATTTTGGGAGTTTGGGGACGAAGCCTGGTTTTGGAATGCAGCTTCCCTGTCATCTACCCTACTCACAGCAGCTTCCCTTAAACTCTAGCCTGCAGAAAGTCAGCTGGCTTTCCAGTCAGGGAATTTCAGGCTTTAGGAAATGGGAGACAGAAAAGGGGGAGCAAGGTTCACCCTTGACCTTTACCCCAAGGAGGCAGAATGGATGCAGCTGACCCAAGCCACATAGGTTTGCAAACATGACCTTGAACTTCAGTACAACTGTCAAACCACTTCTTTGCCCTAATTAGAAATGGGTAAATATTAAATATGTCATGTTTTTTTCTTAATTATACCACATTCCTTCTTTTCCTCTGACTGAATAGAGAAGTTGAAATTCCTCCTAAGTAACAGCTACTCCCTATAGCGCAGCTGGCACTCTCATTATAAGGATGTCTGGAGAAAACTGGTAGGTCTGTGGGGCTGACAGCCTTGCACTGATTTGTAGTGGATTTGCAAAGATGAAATCCAGTTTCTGTACTGAGCTGAGGTGTTTTCTTAATCCATGTCTTTCTCTCTCAGGAGTAAATCTATTGCTTTGGAAAAGAGTAAGTGTAGGAAACTCCATGAATTAAAGCAGGTGGTTCTCCAGCAAACTTTATCTCATCCCTGGGATTCTCACTGGGAGAGACAATTGAAATTATAATAGGAAAGCAAAAGACACTTTTTCAAACAGGTCAAGAAATGATGATTATTACACAATAGAGAAGCCTATGGGAGCCCAGGGGAAGAGGTGCATTTAGTCATGTCAACAGAAAGGGCTGGATGGTCGCACAACATATACTCCAAAATTTGGCTGGCCTTTCTTTGCACCTTCAATCTCAGCCTCCTGTCCAATCTCCCTCTCAATCTTCTGTTATCCAGCAGTATCTGGAAAGAAATCATTAAACTGTATAGCTGTTCCAATAGCAGCTGCTTGCAAGGCAGGCTTGGGAGTTAATGGCAATTCCTGTGCTGTGTAGGGCTGCTCAGTGCTCTCATGAGCATCCCTGGCAGCTCCCAGCTCTGACGGCTCCAGCAGTTGTGTGCAATCTCTACAAAAATAATGGAAAGATGTGAGAGTGGAAAGAAGGGGACAGCATGGCTTATTGTGTGAATTACCTGAGTGCAGAAGAGCTACTGCTCTTGATATGAGTGTGTTTCTCCCTCATTTTCCCTTCTTTGCCTTTCTTATTTAACATTTTGTTGTTGCTTGATTTTTCTTTTTCTTTATCTCTTTCCATCTCCTTTCCTCACTTTTCCACTGTGCTTGTATGTGTCCCTTTACTGCTTTTTATATTCTCATTCTTTTCCCCTTCTCTTCTTACCTTTAATAAATTATTTAAGTTCCTCTTGTTTTTTAGAAATATTTCTTCTGTTTCCATTTCCTTAACTATTTCCTTCCTTTGTCTTTTTTCTTTCTGCTGTTCTTCATAAACTGCTTCTCTTCGTTCTTTCTCTGCCTGATTTTCTCTTCTCTGCTCACTTCTGCACTGCTCCCTTCCCCCTCTCTCCCAAATTCCCTTGCCATTATTTGCTATCTCTGGCTGCAGGTGCTGCAGCTGCAGGAATCTGAGACACTCCCAGGGTTGGGGGTGGGAGGGAAGCACCACATGTATTGCTCCCACCCTGCAAGTGAGGGGAGGAGGGTGCTGCGTGTGCAGGTCTTGGGACAATGGTTCCTGTCAACAGGATGTGGGAGTTTTATTTAAATGTGGGAATGTCCCATGAAAATTGGGACATCTGGCAACCTTACATTCCACATCTGACTTCAGCTTCATCTGCTGCTGTTATGAGTGTCATAAACATGGGTAATTTCACAAGCCATTGGAGTCAGAGTACACAATAGATTGCATTGCAGATGATATGCCTGCCCTTAAAAGGACTGGGTCTTGAAGAGTTACAGAGATTGCAGCTTGGCATATGCTGGAAAAAGAAACATAGACTCAGGAATGCAGATTCTACCAGAGCCATCACATACAAGCACAAAAAGTTAAAAGTATTGCAATCATGTTTTACATCCCAATGTAAAATCAGAAAGGAAAGAGATCAAACTGAGCAAATCAAAAGGAAAATAAAGAGCATTAGTATAAGACCTAACATCCAGTACTAGGCTTCAGAGCATTTATGTGCTAAATTAGCAATTTCCCAATGATCCTTGTAGAATCAGAGAAGACATCTCAAGGAGACCATTCAGAGCACCTAGGCTGGTATTCTGCTCCTTCCAGGACCCTCAAGGGATCTGTAGCTCTCTTCTAGTCTGGGGTGGCTTTGTTCCTCACCACCCTACTGTTCAGGTTAGTCTTCCTCTTTCCTACCATTTCAATGCCTGTATAATTTCCTGGACACTTTTCCATAAAAAAAGGCAAATAGATATTTTTCTGTACATATTTGCAGTTCTGGTCCTGTCCTTTGCAAGTACTGTGGCAGTTCCCTTTGTGTGAACATGATGTGAATTGTAGCAGTGTATTGACTTACAGGTAATTGTCAGAATTTTGGCTGCAGTTATTTCTTGGTTTGTAGCCACACTGCCAATGAGATAGCCAGCAGAGGGAGTGCAAGTTAGCTATCTTGGTGCCCATGGCTGTTGGTGATCATGCAAGGAAACGGTTCAGATGTAAATAGCAGAACATGTTCATTTAAACAGGACTGATAGCATGGTAGAGATGAATTGCCAGATGGATGAGACTAGCTGATGAGAGGAATGTTTTCTCTAAGCATTAAGAAGATCATATGCCCAATGTCAGATGAAAAATAAACTGGCAAGAATTTAATTAATGTCATCTGCTTAATCCAGAAATCCTTTTTGGTTGTTAATTTAAATCAGATTCTTTTGCAGAAGTTATTGGAAAAAAGCCTTTATTTCCTTCAAGAATCTGTACCCCTCAATACTGCCTCCTTAGTTATGGGTTAGGGGTGAAGGTGGAGAGGTGACAGAGGCTGCAAAGGAAAATGATGTTCTTTGGGAACTGCATTCCTTTCCACAGTGAATCCCCCACCTCCTATATGGGATAGAGTTAGCTGCTTCCCAGGAAGCCCTCTCCTTTTGTTTAGGCACAGGGAAGATGTGCCAAAGATAAAATGGTTAAAAATAATGTGGATATCTCATATGACTTCTAACTGTATAGATTTTGATAAGTTTACACATCTTTAAATCCATTCATATAGATCTAACAGCCTTTGCAACACTTCTGTGAGATGAGAGCTGGGTCCCTGTCAAATGGCTGGAGTCATGGCAACAATGCACTACATTAGGCACCAGGTGTTAACCTTCGTGTTAGGGTTGATAATACCCGATTCTTCACCCACTTTATTGGACTTTACTATAACCCAGATGTGTCCCATTTGATCAGTATATCTAGCATCTCCTTCAGAAGAATGCTGTGGGTCCAGTAATGGGCATGAACACACTAGGGGACATAAAGGTTAAAATCAGGAGGAAAGATTGCTCTAATAAATCTGAAAATGTATTTGAAGGTAAAAGCATGTATTTTGGATAGCACAGATAGGGAAAGTCAGTCACCAGTACCATATGATGGTTAGCCAAAACCCTGGTAGCACATGGGTAACAGTTTTGCCATGGGTCAGAGAGATGTTCATCTCTTTTTAGGAGTATGGCAATATTCTGCAGACATAGGCCCACATTTCTTATCAGATTCCTGTGGAACTCACCTTGGCCATGATATGCGCAGACAATATTCTGTTCTTATTCCAAATGAAGAAAACTGTAACAAGTGCTTAATTTGGCTTATCTTGCTCTTGTTAGACTCTGATGCCTTTTTACAAAATGCCCTGAGAGGAAACTTCTTTTTTTTTTGGTAAATCATTACTATGCAGTATTCTTCTGTCCTGACAAATTCAGTGATACTATAGTTTCCCCCTGTTTCAATTAGATTCATGCAATGAAATAAGACAGTGAAGGAGCTAATCAAAGTGCTCGCAAAAGGCGATGCTTCATCCATCCCACATAGAACCAGTACAAACATATAACTCATAATGTGAAATATTATTCTAAGTTAGTGCTTTTCCAGCTGTAGTATGTGGAGACCTGGCTGGTTACACTGTCCTAGCTCTTCTCGCTTCAGCTGCTAAATTACATTAGTGATACTTTCTTAATACTTATTTTCCACATAAGCAATTACTCTAGTGGCTGCAGGGACTTCTGTGGATTATGCATGGGCCAGTAAATGTCTATGCGAGCTGTGATCCTCACTATGTTCCTTCTCCTTACTCTAGAGATTTGGAAAAATTATGTTTTATAGCACAAATAAATTATATTTTTCTTTCCCTTTCCCTTTCAATAGCATGTTAATTTTAAAGGCAATGGCATATAGTGCTCTCTCCAACTTTCTCTGATGTCTCCGTGAAAAATAAGATTTTTGTAGAAGGGAAGTATTATAAAACCAGAGACCTTCTCTTGCTATTGTTATAAATAGGTAAGAAAACTGAGATAAGTGACAGCATTTTAGAGAATTCTAATCTGAATTTATACCCCTGAAAAATGAATCACTATTTGGAACAGAGATTGAGACCAAATGTCCACCCCCCTCTTCTAGATGTCATAAATGAATTTTGTAGCAAGAGCTCCAGCACACACTTGTGTATACTGAACTACATATCATCTGGGTTTCATATGCTTTAAAACTGTTCTTTTCCCCAATATTTAATAAATGTAATTTTTTTTATTCTGATTATGCAACACTTCCACTGAAAAAATAAAAGAAGAATGTAAATCTTTTTTTTTTGCATGTGCTATGCTATAATCAAAACCCACTGTGGACATGCGGACATGTAGACAAAATTGCTAAACACTCATTTTTGCCAATAAAGTAAACATGCTCATTAATTTTCATCCTGAAAACATTAAAATGGAAACAACTTCTGAGAATGTATGATCACATATTTCAACCACATGTAATTTATATTTTTTCCCCATCAGATATTAGAAATATTCTATGGTGTGAGTATCATTTTGTGAATTCCTATTTCCTCGTTTAGTTGAAGCCCTTCTTAAAATAATCAGCTGCTTGTATATGATGAGGAGGAAGATTAAAGTCAACAATCTTAAATTAACAAAGCAAGTAAAAATTTTGCATGCCTTACTGAAAGACCGTACAATTGTTATTTCCATTACCCATATCCTGTCCTTTAAAAAGTCTGAGGGTAACAGTTACTCCCTATGAATGTAAAACTAACAGTTTTACGTTCACAGTATTTTTCTTTGACAAGGAAAAGTCCATAATTTTGGGCTGTTTTTTTGAGAAGTGAATCAAGTGGAGGGAAATGCCAGTGAAAGGGGAAAGAAAGATTAACATGAACATAATGGACAGAGGATCTGTTCTGTCTTGCTGGGTCTTAACAGCCCAAGTTTTTCTTGCCAGCCCTGGAATATATTACTAGTCAAAGTCCACTGAAACTTTTGCAAACATATTTTTCAAACTATACTGAGCAAAAGCTCCAAACCTGACCATCTTCGTTATTGCAGATAATTTTATAAATCAAATATTAAAATGAGCTCACTGAAAGAGTTGTGAACGTGATGCTACTAAGAAAATACCATGAAAATTCAAGTCAAAATTTAAAAAGATTGAAAGTGAGTCCCTTTCATTTGAGGTAAGCTTCTGATCTGCCGACTTCAGATGCTGATGTACTGGACTGATGCTGAAAGCCTTTGCTACTTATTACTTTAAAAATAGTTACCTCACTGCATGTTCAAAATTTATATTGAAGTATATAGCAGAAGATTAACTCTTCATGCATATACTTTTACCAAGCAGGAGAAATGTGTAAGTTTGATTTGGGCTTTGGGAGTTTTTTTAAATCTGTTTTTAAAAAAAAACAGACTTATGATCACAGAAGCACCAGGTTATTCAAATTAGATGTATCAGTCAAATAATGCCAATTTCCTGTTGGCAGTCTCTGCTGATACAATAATTTCCACAAGACATGGCTCTGAATTTATGCCAGGAAGGTAACTGTAAATCAGTAGAATTATTTCTCTTGAATGAATAAAAGCATTTAGAATTTTAGCTAAATGCAACTGAAGAAATAGGATGCTTTTGTCTCCCTGTTTCTCTTAGAGGTAAGAAAATACAAACCTGGCTATTGAGTGATGCAACAGGTGTCTAATGCAAAGTTCAAGAGTTTTCTGTATTTTGCTTTGCTTTCAGGAATCAGTTGCAGGAGAGTGATCTAATCAATAGTCTACAGGGTCAGACTGCTCTTGCCTAGTACCCCTCTTACTCAGTGATTTTGTCATTGCTGTCTGTGGAGATATACAGCTTCAGTTGAACAGGTGGATCACATCTCTGCTCCTGATTACTGCATGGTTTTGTGGGTAAGGTGCCTACAGCATCAAGTCCCTGCAGGCTGAAGACAGTTTTGAATCCAGACTTTCTGCTTCCTGGGCAACTGCTTTCATCATAAAGTGGTTATAAAACCAGTAGGAAACACATCCTTTCCTGGCTGTATTTTGAAATCAGTACAGTTCTTTGTGTAAGTTTTGGCTATGGTCTTAGCACAGAGAGAAAACTGTGTCCTTTTAGTGGTAAAGACCTGCCTAGTTTGTAAATTTGAAGAATTGAGTAGGCACTCAACTGTTTGGATCAGCAAAGAACGTATCCTCTTTAGGTATGTGCAATAACAGGATACTTAGGCTTTGGGGTAAGTGCTTCTTGGGCACTTGGCCAAGGATTTTTGGAGAGCACTCTGGGATTTAGATGCCTGAATCCCGCTGGAGTACAGTATGGGCTACTGTGAAGGACTGGATTGTACCTTTAACCACTTCTGTTGTGGAAAACTTCATATGTTTGAAAAGACGAAGATTACATCTTTACTTCAGGAGTAACTAAAAGCCTAGAAAGCTCCACAAACTTCTCAGTGAATTTTCATTGTTGTTGCAATGAAAATCTTGAACTCAGGCCAGCTGTGCATCCTCCGTGCCCCTACGGAAAGTGAGGGACCTTCAGAGAAGGCAGTTTTCAGTCACATTCATAGTGTATACAACATATACAACATGAGTGTATACAACACTCATACAGAGTGACATCATCACTAAAGTACATAAAATAATTGGACAGAATTGTACTGGGGACCACTACCATATTTAAAGTTTGATTTTTGGTTTTGATTTTTTTTTTTTTTAAATGAACTGTGAAGTTCTAATTGTACTCCAGTTTTTTCCCACATTGAGCAGGTAATTGCTGGAGCAGGAAATCCATGTGAAAAAGTGACTGATACTTCACTACAATGTAAACACAACAATGAGACTATCTGTAGTCATTATTTGCCAGGACATGTTCTTGGGCCTGATCTTCTCCAACTAAAGTGGGAGTGAGGTGGAATTTTAATACCTAAGCCCAAACTCATGAGCCTAAGGATCATTACCTTGCTCTTAAACTTCAGTACTGCTGATTTTAGGGCTTCTTTCTGTTTAATTTTTCTTTTTGAAACATCCCAGAAGCCTCACCATCATGATTTCCCCCTCCCCCCACGTCTGTATAAAATATACTGAGAGAGAGAAATCTGGAGCAGATAAAAAAATAAATTCTGTGAAAGTTTGTTGGGGTGGGGTCTTTTTCTGATAAAAAAACAGAAAAGTTTTTATAGGATATATATGGGATTTTGCTATGCCTACTGCAAAACCACAGTGATTTATGAGAAGAAGCATTTTAACTCCACAACAACAAACTAAATGTTTCCTTGTGTGGGACAACACAACACTTTCTCAGCTGGCTGAGTTTGCGGGGCCATCTACATTTATCACCCTCATAAAGTCCCCTGAATAAGTAAAAGCTCCCCTCACCCTCTCTCGCCTGTGGCTTTTAAACAGGAAGGAAGTATCATTTTCTTCTCCCTTAGCACAAAGAGAGCTCTGAGCATCTAATTACAGTTTCTGTGAGCAAATAGAAGCAGAAAAGCACTTCCCTTTAGCTAAAATGCCCAAGCAGAGCTCGCACTCTCTCAGTTTTCCCAGACTAAGGTTGAAAATCTGCTGTCTAAATTATTCCATTGCTTTACAGAGGAAGTATTAATTACACGGCTGCAAATGTAGATCAGGGTGGGATGTAATTACAGGGTCGGCTTTGTGTCTGTTTTCCAACAGAATTAGTCAGGAAGTGTTTGCGATGCCAGCAGTTTCAGGTGTTGTGCAGCCTATTATATTTGCTGGTTCTCACCAGGTCTTGCAGATGGATCAGTTGACTTTCCGCTGCCTGATTGTCTGGAAAATCCACAAAGCTGCTATTACTGCAGGTTCATGGTTTGTACAAGGCTGACAGCTTTAGATTTTCAGAGGAGGAAAAGAAATAAATAAAAATTCATTCTGGGTTTTCAACCCCTGCCAAATTTTGCTGTCTTTCTTCCTTCAAAGACTTGTTTTTTGTTTTGTTTTCAGCTTTCCGAAATTTAGTTCTGTTATTTGCTGTGCAGCTTCCCTGATCCTTCGGCAACATCTTCCTTCCTAGAGGGTAAAATGGCTGTGCATGCTCAGGAAAGAGTATCAGACACTCTAGCAGTGACAGAGTCCTCACTGGCTCGCCACAACTGGGGAGCATGCTGGGACATGCACTTGACTTCCAGCTTAGGTGTGGTAGAGACTTCTTTTCTGGTTCTTGTGCCTTTCAGGAAAGCATCTCCATTCTAACTGTATTCTGCAGATGGTGGGAAGGAAATAAGTTTTCTGTACTTTTTAATTGCTAGTACTGTCACCAGGTGCAATTTTGGCCTGAGCTGAATGAAGATGTCCTGATCATGGCTCAGGAATTAGCATAGACAGAGGCCATTTCCTGTAGTCATTTTTCATGCAGATTCCCCGTGTTATAGGATGAGAGATGAGCTGTATGGGTACAGGCTTTTCTCTCTCAGTTGAGCTGGGTGCAAACAGATGGTTCTGGGCACAGTTAACTTTTTTGTAAAGACAGGATCAATGAGTTTGAATATTTAAGTTGAGCTCTGCAGAGTGGTGAATGTAAACACAGATAATAGTAACAACTTTTGTTTTAGTAAGCAAATGGCTATCTGTGTTTAAACATGTTTTCATCAAGTCTTTGGGATGATGGCTCATCAAGGAAATACATTTTTATGAAGCAGTTCTGTCCTATTTGTACAATATTTGCTACTTAATAAAACCTATTTGTACTGACTGCTATGCATGAACGCCATGCTCTGTTCTGTAGAAGCCTGAATGGAAACAACCTTATCTGCTGAAAGCAGATAGAGAAGCGAAGACAGTAAGATCTCTCCATGTATCTTCTTTTGGATCAAACTGTATAGCTGAAGATACTGTCATTGTCCTCATCCCCGTGGTTCTGCTATTTCATTCTCTTCAATGAGCCATTTCATCTGAATGTGTAATCTCATCTGACCATGAACAGTCAAGCTGAATTTGCCTGCCTTCCTTTTGGAAAGGGCAGGAGAGAGGGGAAATGGTAAGAAGCACCAGCATGGACGGAGACTTACAATAAGGCCAACCAACACAGTCATAAAATGGCAGTCACAGTAAAGACACTGCAGCTGTATGCCTTTCTGGCACTATCACTAATTCCTTTATTTAGAAGAACGAGTCCTAAAGAAAAAAAAAGCCTGGTATTGTGATTTTGTCCAGTTCTATAAAACCCTAAAGTCAAGATCAAGCCTCATAAAACATTTATTAGCTTGACTTTTAATGCAAACATAAGATCGCTGAGGAATGCTCCAGGCCCATATATTTTGTTATGGCATTTATCTTTAAAAATGTAAACATTCAGAATATACCAACATTGATTTGTCATGGCAGTTACCAAAGTTTCCGCATACAGTTTTCAGTTTGGATACTGTGCTAGCAAACATGGAAGACATATACTATGTTTCTTTTAGTCCTTATACTTACATAAATATGAAAGGTAATTAGATGCCAAAGCAACATGTGCCTTCAAAATTCCTAAAATAGATAGGATAGCTATTATGTATGCATAGACCCCATGAATGCCAGCATTTAAGATGTATATTCATGCATATACTGTAGCTGGTGTAGTGAAATGTGGAAAATATTTATATTCATTCTTGAAGAAATAAGCTTAATAATTCATTTTGGACTCCACCTCTCCTGAATTACAGCTGCCTCACTTGTGGAATATTTTCCATATCTTGAAAAGACCCTAATAAATTCTAATATTTTCCTAAATGTGGAAATAATTGGTAGTTTATGATGTCACAGATTTGCAAACCTTTTTCATAGTTGTGGTTGCAAGACATACATATTTCCTCTCCATTCCCTGATGCTTAAATGTGCTTTAAATTTCTTTCAGTAGTAATTAGAGCTTTTTAAAGAGATGCAACGTTTACTTCAGGTGTTCTTGTAATTAATTGAAAAACATATGAAAAAAGAATATAACAATGAAAGATCAGTGACTAAAGGCAGAAATACTTTGATTGTAAGGACTGTTATACTGTATTTTGAGATATTATTCTGAAGACTTTTCTAATTCATCTGGCAAGGCTTGTGTTTGATTGGAATGAGTAGTGCCAATTGCTGATCTAAATGTTATAAACCATGTTTTCATTCCTAGACAGCTTTGCATATTATTGGAACTAGTGAAAAATATCTAAAAATTATGAAAATGTGGCATTTCTTTCTAGAGTGAGGCTTGCAGCTGAATTTAAGACTGAACATTGATGACCTTCACACTGAATTAAATTTAGCAGGAAGAAGCAGTTCTGGACTCTGGGTTCAAGCATGCATAGGATTTTGACAATCATGCCTCTCTCCTGCAGTGATTCCGGTGTGAGTACATGTGAGTTTAAGTGAAGACTTACTGAGAAAGCTTAGGATAGAGTGGTAGAAAGATTAAGAAAAAAGATAAAGGGATTTGCCAAAAGGCTGTATTCTGACTTGGTCTATATATATGGTGCTAGCTAAAAAAAAACCAAAGAGAGCTCTGTGTTTATATCCAGTCAGATTTTCATCTTGTTCATATCTGGAACTTACTGAAAGACAACTGCAGATGGGAGGGCTTCATTGCACAGTGGACCACCTTCTTAGCATGGTAAAATGTGGTTATTTAGCAAAAGAACTTGAGCAATTTGCACACTCTTTTTGCACACAAAATACTTTTCCAAATGCTTAAATATTCATTGAAATTCAAACAGAAGTAGGCTTATGAAACAGTTTCAGGAATGTCAGCCATCATATATACAGCTGTATTTTCAGTCTTCTATGTATTTATTTCTTTTTTTTTTATACAGTCTTCTATTCCATGGATTTGTAAATTTGTGGGTTTTTTTGCTTTCTCTTTCTTGCATTCAATCTTTTCGCTCCCTATTATCTCCCTATTTCTCTCTTTCTCTTTCCTTGTATTTCTTTCTCTCTTTCTTCTTTTATTTACTCGCTTCTTTCCCCCGCCTCAAGAAGCTGAAATACCAACATTTTAGATGGGAGCCAGCAATAGAAAGACCTAGCAGCCATTCTAAAAATGTCCATATGGCCCAATAATGGAACAACGTTGCATTAGAAATTAAAATAAATGAATAAATAAATAAATAAATAAATACTAACATTAGGAAAATGTGAAAGGATACATGTAACATGTAGGCTACTAAACAAAGACCATCTTGTGTAGAGTGTAAGGGAAACATAATGACTACAACCTGCCCTAGGGTTTGAAAACAATTTACTGAGAAGTCTTTTACAGTGGCCAGCTTTGGTGCCATTTCTAATTATCCAGCAGGTAATTCAAAGTCTGTTTAAGTATGTTCGATAAATTTTCTTCAGAGTTTCTGTGTTATAAATCTGTCATGATGATCTTTTGGATCTTCAGGAATTAACAGATCTTAATCTCAGAACTGAAGCTCAGTTATATGCCAGCGTGTTTTAAAGACTAATATATTTCCATGAGAAAATTCCTTAACTAAACTGTACCTGAGAGATACACATAGCAACATATTTTGAGGGTGATTCACTGCTTGCAATTATAATACTGACTTTGTGTCTCGATAGGAAACTATGAAAATTGCCAGAGAAATTTTATTTTAAATACATTTTTCAATTTTTCACAAGGAAAATGTAAATTCTCTCAGAGTATCTAATTTTCCAACTCTCTTCCCCCTCCCCCCCCACCTTCCCCTTTTAATTTATAGACTTCAGTCTGTTGCAATGGAAAATACCTACAAGATTATTTGGTCTGTTTCCATCTCAATGCAAATTTAGGAAAACATGCACCACATATATTATGCATTCCTTTCTTTGTAGATAAGATATGGGTAGATATGGGTAGAAGATCAAAACACCAATGCTGTCATACTTATTATCCAGGGTACTAGGGCGGGTGGATGAGAGACCTTGGATGACATAGATACTGCAGTGTGTGTTTGAGAGTGTCCTACAGACCAGTGAGAATGACCCTGTGGGTAGCCAGCTCAGGTCTAGCAGTGCTTTTTAGTTCAGTGTCAACCCAGGCAAACATGTACTGAGCTGACCTTGGAAGCAATGCATCCTTGTTCTTGTGCTGTTCTGCATGGAGACAGCCTAGGACACTCTGCCATTGTAGCATGTTTTTTGCAGCAAAACAGATGTGCTGCCCATGGGAAATGGACAGTCAATTGTACCTGGGGGTTTATTGCTGTGGAAGTATTTTGCATACTGAATGTATGTACCATGGAGGAAGTTCAGTGTGGAATGAAAGCTGTTTGATATATAAAAAGATGGAAAACTTGTAAGTACAGCAGGAAGACTGAAAGTAAGATTATGCAAAGATAAAAGGAGAAATGCCATACGTCACATGTTGGACACAAAATCATCCTGAGAATAACTACAAGTATTACGAGATTAAGAAGAGAAGAAAAAAGAACAAGTGACTGAACAGGTGGCAGTTGTTCCATTGGTACCTTTCAGTGCCATGTTGTCAGACGCACGTAAGCAGGAGCAGCTGTGCTGCAGTTATCAGTGTTAGATCTGATGCTGTGTGTCCGTAACAATTTATGTGGTGATTTTGGCCTCCCTTAAGAAAAACATTTCTCCTCACATGTTTTGTCATTCTGAGTAGTAATGAAGTCTGCTTCCTTTCTCCAAATTTTCTCTCTCTCTCTGTAAGCTCTCCAAGGCCACAATATTGTCTCAATTACCACTCCCTCCACTTTTTTTGTCCCTAGTCTTTTCATCACCTGTCTCAAAGGAAGAGATGGTGCTCGTATCGGATTTCCCATCTCAAGGCTGGGAGCAGCCAACAGTGTGCCTGTAATTTTCTTGTATTCTATCATGTTGAAGGCAAAGAAATTTCCCAAAATTAGAGACTCAGGACTTGATTCAGATGTATTCACATGCACTTTGAGTGTATGTGACCAATCCTGTGCTATTCTGCTTGGCCTCCAGCCTCTCTGCAGAGGGCCTGCGTCTTCTGTCTTTACCATGTCTACCAACTCCATTTCAAAGTCTATGTGAAAAGCAAGCAAATGGTATTAAGAGCCAAAATATGCCTAACTCAATCATGTCCTTGGGATAATACCTGATGTATGATGAAGACATACCTGTACCATGCTGTTTATTTTTTTTTAAATTTGGCCTAATGCCTAGTGTAGGGTAGAAGAAACTTATGGTTAGTTCACTCATCTTGTAAAGGATAAGCTAGTGCCTGCTCCATAACCTTTTTTTGTAAATTTTCTACTAAGTAAAAAAAAATAAGTTTTAGGATCAGGCACTGGAAATCTAGGATTCCTGACATGTTTCAGAGCTCTAGGTACTGCCCTGCAGAACCATAGTCATGTTTCTTCCTGCCTAATCCTTTTATGACCTCATGAATCTTGCTCTCTTTTTGCATATTGGCTGACACCAGCAAGGTGAGTAGATTGCTGCTTCTCACATCCATAGAATCTTATGCTCTTCCCCTTTCTTTTCTGTTGTATAAACGTCTCCAGTGAGTTTTCCTGGTTTGTGCAGTCACCTGGAAAGGAAGAATCATGGGCTGACATTCTTCAGCCAGAGAAAGAAACTAAAGCTGAATCAGTTTTTGAGCAAAAGGCTTTATCACTTCAGCTTTATAAAGATCATTATCTCCCTTAGTATCTTTTATCAAAAGAAGGAGGCCGTACTAGCAATTTCAAGGAATCTTTTTAGATCGTTACATTCAGGAATGAATCTGGGGCATTGTACTCTCCAGAGTACAATCTGAAACTGTGATTTGTCTAGGTTTTGGAGAGTGGATCTGATTTAGAATAACTTTCTGGGGTTTACATTCCCTGTTGGCTGATTTCATACAGCTCATTGATTGAAACAGTTTTTCAGTTTACCTTTCATAATGCTTGAATCTCTCAAAGTAAAATTTAATGGGCTTTAATATATATTTCAGTTCTGAATTCTATTCTGAAATTGTGCACCAGAATGGTAAATGAAGAGCCTAACCCGAAAAGTACACTTAGAGGATATATTTGCCTATGAAGCCTTCATAAGTACCCTTGTCATGCATCATAAACAGACTCGAAGTAACTGAAACTGAGTGAAAATGGGAAAAAAATACTGACAGAAAAGAAAATAATAATCTACTGGAACCTATTCATTAAGATAATAGTTTTTAAGCATTTGGGGAGGGTCGTATCTATAAGAAATTGAATGTTAAAAATGCAATTATAGATGAACTGTCTTTGGAAGCCCACTAAAATATAATTGAAGATGGGAATATTAAACCATACAAGTTGAAACATTTTATTGATGGTAGTGGCTCAATTAACTTTTACTACAAATTGCGTTATAAAGTTGAATCCGTTTCTCCTTATCACTGTTTGAACGAAGATAATTGTCATTTGTCAAAGCATGGTTATAATAACACTGTAGTGAATGACATCACCTCAGAGAATAGTGTCTGTTTGCAAAACTAATTGTTCTTAGGGTCATCTTTCCACCCTGTGCAAACCTTTGATTTTGAAGAGCTCTTGTTCTTGGAAATATTTTATTTATTTAATGCTGATCAGATACAGTAGGTTGAAACAGTGCCTGGGTCATGACCAAATGTCAAGGAATGCTCTGATAGGTTCTTCACTGCAGATAATTAGGAGACAAACTTCATAGACAAACTTAAAATTAGGAGGCAAACTTCATAGACACAACACAGCATGCTTTCTGTCACATCATTGTTTGATGGTAGTGAATATTGAGATGATAGTAAGGTAGTTAGGCATTCACCTAAAATATATCAAATGACAAAATAGCAGTTTTACTCAGCATTTTTGCAAATGTTAAAAAATATTCTGAAGGTCTTCTCCGTTTGGTTATTGTCAGCTCCATTTGGAGGCAGGAAGCCTGTCCCACTGAAAATTAAGTGAAAATTAAGTGGAAATTGGCATATTTTCCTAAGACCATTGTCAGGAAGGAACATTCTGGATCATAGAGCCTTACTCATTTTATTCTCCTTTTGCAGGATAAACTTTCCCTGATCATTCGTTCCTACATGTCCACTCTTCTTTACATCTGTGTTAGTTTAAATACTCTTTATTGTACAGTTTTTTATAATTGCTTTTACTGGGTTCTCTAAAAGTGGCCTGTATATCTTACTGCACAAAGTGAAAAATCAGTCATGAACTCCTAAGAATATATGTAGTTTTTTTGCCGTTGTTTGGGAAAGTCAAAATTTTAATTTGAAATTTCCAGCCAGCTTTAAACTCTTGGCCTTTCTGTATTAATTGAACAAAACTTTGCCAGAAAAAAAGAAAAACAAACAAAACAACCAACCAACGAAGCCAAACAAAAAAACCCTCTACATATTTTATATTATAATTCATTGAGGACTGTAAGTATTAGTGTTGAGAGGAAAATAAGCATCTCATTGTATTTATGACATGGAAAAAAAAAAGTTTTTCTGAAAATGCTATGAAAATTAAAGTCGATGGGGGAATAAGGTTGTTATGCCTCTACTGAAGCAGTGCCAAACCTGTAAGACACAGCGGGAGAGTCAACCTTAGTCATTCTTGGTTAAATTATAAATTCTCTGTGATGAAAATTACCTGATCTAGGTCTGATCATTTCTTTGTGTAATAGAGGATTTCAGTGTCATGTTCTCTATTAGGGCCTATCTAGAGTTTAAGGACCAAGCAAGGAGATATAAGTATGAAATGGATTATAATAATTAAGGGCTATGTAGCCATAGATAAGAATAAAGATTGACCAATATGCTTTTGAAAATGTTAATGCTTCCCTTTTAAAATATGGGTAAAAAAGTATTAATTCTAAAGGCATTATACATATCTTTGTCACATTATCTTATTTGCATGTTGTAATGGCTCCCATGTTTAAATACTGTTGGGTCCCCTCTCATATGCTACATTCCCATGAACAGCAGTTTATAGATCAAAAGTTTTATAATTTCAAGGTCAACACTTCTGCACATTCACATACTGGAGAGGTCCTGATAAATACATATGAATGATCATATGACACTACTGTCTGTGATATTGTGTGACTGAGGTAGATGAACCAGAATTTTTCCTTCAGTTCAGTGTTGAAGGGTAAGATAAAATGCCAGTATAAATGAATGTGATTTTACTTGGTTGTGCCTTCTTAAGCTAGCTGCTAGTTTTGCTCTATGTATTTATTGGCCAGCGTGATTCTCTACCTCCCTTACTGCAAACTCTCATGTTCTCTTCTTTATGCTCCCAACCACTTTTAAAGGCCAAAACCTTACAAATCCTTCATTCATAGCACAGCAGGACTCTTGATTTATGATAGAATAAATCAATGTGCTCTCATCAGGAGGGTAGAAGCTTATGATAAAATGATTCTTCCGGCCTCAGTGATGCAGAGCCAAATACTGTATTTTTTAAATCTTAAATTGCATGTAGTACTTGTTAAAATTGACCCTCTCATTTTTCATATTACCTAACTGTTTTTTCAGTTGTCTGTGGTAATCATGACCCACCAAGACTATTTAATAATCTCAGTTTTAGAACCAATTCTTTACCAGAATTGTTACATTATTTAATGCTATACAATTGACTTTTTAGACAAAAATGTATAGAAATTCCATTTCCTTACTACTGGAAAAATGAAAATGCACAGATATGCATTGCAATAAAAGGAAAAAGTTAGACACTGCAGGTTAGCATTCAGTTAGGTTAACACAGACAAATCAACATGAAGAAGCCAACATGAATCTTCTCCTCGCTCCAGGAAAGAGACTGAACACATTCACCCTCTGCTTCAAGCCCAGTGAAGGTCAGACTTAGTGCTGATGTAAAGATCAGAGGCTAGGGGAGCCATCAGAATGTGCTGTTTACTACTGAACTTCTTAGTTTAGACTATGACAGAATATTACTGGTGTCACAAAGTCTTACATTCTCAGGACACAGAGGAAGCTGTGAGCTTGTAATGCAGTGGTTTCCTGTTATTCAGGGCTGTCCATAATTGATCTCCAAGCATATTGCAATTGTTTCACCAAACTTGTGGGTGGTGAGGGTACAGTAGTCTAGGGGAGTTATCGAATTATTGCTGAATATGCCACATTTTGGGGTTGGAATTTTAAATTCTTTTCCCATCCTGTTTGTGGGTGTGTATGTGAATGATGGAGGATGAGAAACATTATTAGATCTGTGGAACATGTGAGCTTGAACTATTGGAGAAATTTGATTTAGGTGCCTATAGCAGGCTGTGAAGTGTGTTTGTACAGGAAGATATGCCAAAGAGGTCAACTGCCAGTGTTGCAGTATGTTCTCAGAAAAAAAATTTAAAATGTCTTGGCTCAGCATGGTGGAACCCAAACACATTGCCTCGGTGAATGTCCAGATGGAGAAAGTCTACCAGGACTGTGCAGCAGAGAACAAGCCTACAAGCAGACAAATTCCCTTCTTTTCTACACAGTTTATTTTCTTTTTTCTTCTGGACTTTTTTTTTTTTTTTACCCTCTCATTATTCACCATAAGAGCACCTTCTTACCAGTTGTTTGGACAATATCTTTTAAGTTACACTAAAGTATTTGATGTTTATATCTCCTTGGGTTAGTCTACCTCCTTAAAACCTCTTTCATAAGATCTACATAAATTTAGCTGTCTGAAAATTTGATATAGAATCATAGAATGATAGAATAGTTAGGCTTGGAAAGGACCTTAAGATCATCAAGTTCCAACTCCCCTGCCATGGGCAGGGACACCTCACACTAAACCATACCACCCAAGGCTCTGTCCAACCTGGCCTTGAGCACCACCAGGGATATAGCATTCACAGCTTCCTTGGGAAACCCATTCCACTGTCTCACCACCTTTACAGTAAAGAACTACTTCTTTATATCCAATCTATATATCCCTGTTTAAGTTTGAACCTGTTACCCCTTGTCCTATCACTACAGTCCCTAATGAAGAGTCCCTCTCCAGAATCTTTGTAGGCCCCCTTCAGATACTGGAAGGCTGCTATGAGGTCTCCATGCAGCCTTCTCCAGGCTGAACAGCTCCAACTTTCTCAGCCTGTCTTGATACAGGAGGTGCTTCTGTCCCCTGATCATCCTAGTGGCCCTCCTCTGGACTTGTTCCAACAGTTCCATATCCTATTTATGTTGAGGACACCAGAACTGCACACAATACTCCAAGTGAAGTCTCACAAGAGCAGAATAAAGGGGCAGGATCACCTCCTTCGACCTGCTGGTCACGCTCCTTTTGACACAGCCCAGGATACGGTTGGCTTTCTGGGCTGCAGGCGCACACTGCCAGCTCATGTTCATTTTCTCATCGACCAGCACTCCCAAGTCCTTCTCCGCAGGGTTGCTCTGTATCTCTTCTCTGCCCAGCCTGTAGCTGTGCCTGGGATTGCTCCAACCCAGGTGTAGGACCTTGCACTTGGCATGGTTAAACTTCATAAGGTTGGCATCAGCCCACGTCACAGGCGTGTCAAGGTCCCTCTGGATGGCAAATATCTTGTTCAAATCTAAGTTATCTTTACAGTTAATAAGGAAAGACTGGCCCTTTCATACAGTTTTTGATCCTGACCACTATAGGTGCCTATCTCAGGGTGGTAAGAGCCTCTCTCCTGGGAGACTCCTTTCTTGGCAGTACCTGTTTCTCAGTAGTAATTAAAGCCCAGATAACTACCTTTAACAAGAAGCTAATCTCTTATAACCAAAGCTGGGGAGAGTGACACTTTCCCTACAGTCCCTTAGATGTAAATAGAGACCAGTCCTTTTGCTGAAGCCCAAACATCATGGATTGAGCTGTATCCATACTTTTGAGTATTGGAAAGCTCTTTTACAGACCTTGGAGACTGCTATTTGGAATGATCCCGAAACCAAAGAAAGATAATAAGCTAACTAAAAGCACTGTGTCTGGTGCTCAAATTTGTTTCTTGGTTGATTTTTTCCAGCAACCTGGAGAGGCCCAGTCAGCTCTGTGTGAGTAAGCAGTACTAATACGTTAAAGAAGAGGAAGACATAGTAGGATTGCAACAGCACTCACTTCAGCCTCTTTACATATCAGGAGCATGAGATGAAAAAAGTCTAGGTGTGCAGGAAGGAATGCAACAGGGACTGACTTAAATCACTGTACCAGCCTCTTGTCTTTTGTCTTGTTGTGTGATCTGCCATGAAGATAAAGATTAGGCATGGACTAGACTAATTAGTTAGCATTGGTTTTAATAAGTTATCTTCTTCGGAAAGACACCAGTTACAGCATTCATGTGTCAAGGATATAAATGATGGTTCCATCTGGAAAATCAAAGCCATATATAGTTTTAGTTAGAGATCATAGAATGCAGTGTAAGTAAATCCCAATTTTTATCCCATTTCCCTGGAGTGCTAAGGATTGAATTTAATGATCCATATCTGAAGGACATGCTTGAGGCTGACAGGGTCAGAACTAATTTTACATGTGCTACACAGATTTGAAATGACTCTCCTGAACCGTGGAATGAATGATCTATTCAACTTCCCTCAATAGCAAGGTTCAATGAGTAGCAGCAGATTTTCCTGCTGTTTCAGGTATAATTACAAAATCACACAGGTGGTATTCAGTCTTTCTCTAATTTAATAAAACAAAAATTCTTCACATTGCACCAAAGTTGAATGTTTTCTTTCTTTATAAATCTTGTTGGAAATCAAACAAACCAAAACCAAAACAAAACTTTTTCCAGTTTTGTGAGAAAGCATTACATTTTGTGCTCTTTTGCCCAAGGTAAAATCTTTATGGAGGCAAAAAATTTTAATACTTTACCAAACCTATTGTGTTTGTGGTGAGCTATGAACATGCATATGGACATATAGTCCTTTTTTCAGGATTTGTGCGTGTACCACTTTAAAGGGGCTCTAAATTCCTCTATTTGGTTCATGAATGCATGTTCAAAATGCTAAGAGCATCACATGCTTGTCCTTTGAGGCACCAAAGCCACACCAGGGATGTGAAGATTTTTTGGAAACAAATTCCTAAACATTCCTTTTCCTTTTTTCTTCTTGTAACAGAAATTATTTTCCAAAGTTTAGCCTCTCCCAGTATGTTTGCAAATAGTACACTTGATCATAAAACTGCACATCAACCATGCACATTTTCTGCTATCAAAATGTGGGTAAGAAGTATATATACCAAAAATTTGAGAGCTTTTATTTTATTGGACAAAAAGTTTAATTGTTCTAGGTAGATTCAGCTCTTAAGGTAAGTTTAAGAAGACTAGCTTATTTTTCTAAATCATTTGTTGTGAAATAGGTAAAGATAACTTCTCATTTCAGCTGGAAATGCATTGGTCTTTTTCCCTGAGGTAAGGACGATTTAGTACAATCAGGAATTTTTCTCAATAAAAGCATTTTAGAATGTATATAGTTTGATAATTATATGTTGTTCACCTAATTCTTTTCAATTACTTAGTGTAACTACTGTATAAATTCTGTCTGCATAATCTGCATATAAGCAGTCAGAGGTCTTTTTATGTTTGAATTTATTCTGTCCTAAGTTTTAGGACATTTAGTTGCATTTATGCTTTATCTTCAACTCTTTGAGTAGCTTTTCAGAAGTATAAGTCACAGCTTGTCCCTGAAATTTACTCTAGCCATGTCTGCAGGACACAGTGAAGTTTCTAGGCAATTGATGATGAACTGGCATACATCCTCAGTTTTGCACAGTGTCATGTGGAGACGTAAGCTCAGATTCTGAAAGGTATATATCAGTGTTAATGCAATCTTGTAGTTGAACTAATAAGCACATCTCTCAACATCACTAATAAATGTAGTCTTAATATCCTGCTGATGCAGCTATATTGTCTTCTGGTACTCAGATGAATGGGTACTAATTTGTAGGTTTTTCAAACCACATTCCATTGGTCTTAGTCAAATTCTACTAAAATGCAATATATTATTATCTTACAAGAGAAAAAGAGAAAGAAAAAAAAAACACCAATGGACTAAAACCTGATATGGTGTGGTTTGGTTTTTTTTCCCCAAACTGATCTGAAGAGCAAATGTAGGGAGGTGCAGCCAATAAATCTTTTTAAAACAGCTTGTAAAGCACAAATGAGGAAAAGAAGCAACCAAATTAATTCCAAGCTGATTTCTGCTGCCTCATTTATAGACATAATTAAGGAATCCTCTATAATTCAGAGCAGATTGCAGGCTGTTCAAACTTACACTGGCTGCTTAGGGTTTCTCAGAGGCTATTTTGCCTGCTAATAACTTCCTAAGTGTGTGGTGGTCAACTCTTTGATGCCTCCAGTGACCAGGGGTGCATATAGCAACACAGTGTGTTACTACAAAAGAATAACTCACTGGTGTCCTGTACCAGCTACTAGAAAAAAAGTTAATTCTATCCCCATGTAAACCAGGACAATCTGTTACGTTCTTTAAAAAGAGAGAAGAAGCCTTTGCAAAACAGAGCTTTTATCCAAAACACTTAAGCTGGCCTATGAAGATCTTCCCTTCCATAAGAATCACTTAGCTGCCTATTTAAGGCAATTTTGATAAATACTGTGTTGCTGGAATAGTGCAAACAGGGCCTTAGCCTAGGGTATATAAATGTAGTAACCGCACATAACTGAAAAAGATAGCTCTTCCTTCCTCTGTGTAATGAAAAGTTGAAGGTCTGCCAAAAAATGTTGAATTGCCAGAAATTCTGTCAATGTGAAGGCATCTTTCCGCCTGTAAATCAACTACACATTTAAATTACTTCCTTTCATAATCTATTAAAAACATTTTGGCACAGTTGTTCTCTGTGCAATGTTTATTGCATCATTTCATTTCATTTCTGGTCAGCAGTTATTAAATCTTAAATACTATTGAAGGAGAACATGCATCTTATTATATGAATGACAAAAGTGAAATAAGTAAATATAAATATGTTTTAAAGTTAAATTGAGAGGATTATCCTGGTTATTTAATCCACTTGATTTGTCAGCTGTTCTGATATAGCTGGAACAAGATGCTTTCCATGCAAAATTAACTACTTTCTTAATGAACTGTGGATAGTAAGGGTGTGTATAAATTCACTCATCATTATTTCAAAATATATGGACCTGTTTTTCACTGGGAAATGCTTGGTTTTAGTCCAAAACCACTGGAACATCACTTCTGAATTCATAGAAGATGCTAGAAGCTATCAAAATCAGTAAGACTTTTGTTTCTAGGCTAAAGACAAGCCATATGAATAGAGTGGAAGTTATAAAATATAGTAATACTGTTAAAATCTGCATTTGGAAGGAAAAAAACCTGTTTGTAAAACCCATAAAATGTTTTTGGCAAAATGTCTGTTGCACATTACATGAAGTTAATGAGCCAGCCAAAAAAATGCTAAACCATTACAAGTCCAGTTTATTTTTCTGTATATTTTAAAGGGCATTGTAAACGAGAAGTACCCCTTCCTCCCCACCTTCACCATTAGAGACATTAAAGAAAGAATGTTATTTAGAAAAAAAATGGTTTGATATATTTCCAATAATGCTTAAAGTACACTATGCAAAATGATCCCAGAAAAAAGGGTATTTGCAAAATGGAAGCAAATGAAGGTTGTTGCTTGGTGTCTCAGGCCCCGCACAGTTGTTGAGTCCAGCTATGTTCAAACTTAAGCAGATGAAGAAATTAAAAGTTCAACTTACCCTTCTGAAAATGAAGACACCAGCTTACTGGGTACCACTGCAATTCAGTATTTGCCCTGTTTTGGGGAGTTACCAATGGCCACTGTATATGGTTCAGGAAATATATGACACAATTGCAAAGTTATGGAATTTATGAGGTTGGAAGGGAACTCTGAAGAACAAATAGTTCAACAGCCCTGCTTATAGTAGGGTCAGCTAGAGCAGGTTGCTCAGGGCTGTATCCAGATGGGTTTTAAATATCTCCAAGGATTGTGACTCCACAGCCTCGCGAGGCAACCTGTGTCAGGATACAACCCCATCAAAGCAAAAATGTTTATGTTATATTTACACAGAATTTCCTGTATTTCAGTTTGTGCCCACTGCCTTTTCAGCTCAATGGATATCACTAAGATAAGCGTGCATTTGTCTTTACTCATCCCTACCAGGTGTTTATACACACTGATGAAATTTCCCCTCTGAGCCTTCTCTTTTTCAGGCTGAACAGTCCCAGCTCTCCCAGCCTCTTTCCTATGACAGATGCTCCAGGCCCTTCATCACCTTTGTTGCCCTTTTTTTGACTCTCTCCAGCATGCCCGTATCTCCCATAATGAGGAACCCAGAACTGTACACAGCACTCCAGGTGTGTCCTTACCAGTGCTGAGTAGAGAGGGAGGATAACCTCCCTCAGCCTGCTGGCAACACTTCTGCTCAGGAGGCTTTTGACACCACAGACCAAGGGCACCCACATCTCCAGTCCAACTCTAGGAGCTGGCACCTGGTCCACCTGCACCAGTTCCACAGTAGTTGGCACTGAGTCCTGGCAGCACATAAAGACACATGGGATAGAGAGTGAGATGACACAAATAGTTAAGAAAATATTTAATAAGGAGACAGGACAGACTGCAGTGACTGGGCACAGCACTCGGTCAAACAAGTGTACCGACCAACCCCATTTCACATAACTGACGCCTTTTCTGTCTGTTCCTCCCTGCTCCTTCTTAAACTAAACATCCCTTTATAAACTTTATACCATACCACAGACCCCATCCTTAAATATCCTAAACCCTTACATCACTGTTGTTTTCCCTTCTAACCAATCACAAAGTCCAGACGGTCCTTCTCCAAAACTGTGCCTGCAATGTCCTAAGGGCTCATCAGATACTATCTGAAGACTTTTGGTCTTTGCCATTGTTGCCGGATTTTTTTTTTAAATCATTTTTATCAGACTCTATGTCTCTTGTTTATCATATGCCCCCTTTACTTATTACCCTGCTTGCACTGAAGAGATCATTGGTTGAATAACCTTAAGGAATCAGATGCTCTTATCTTCCAAGTCACCATAATGTTACAAGTGCGTATATCCTTCGAAAGTCCAAGTATGACTTGCTAAGGTCTGAAGCTGCTGACCTGTACCAAAGGTAACACCTACTGGTCATCCCATTCCCCCCTGTTAACCCTGATGCTGGTTATCTGCTGATAATAAGATAATAATTAAATGCCATGACTCATAACCCCTTACAGATTTGGAGTAGATTGTAGGGAGCAAGCTAGTGAGAGGAGGCTGCATCTGTTTAACTCCTCTTTGGTGTCAGGCACATATTGAAGTTTTCTTTTAGCAAAGAACAGGTGCTAAATTTGATTCATTCTAATGCATTGCTCCTGCATTCATTTCCCATAACGGTGAATGCTAGCCCATGCTGGGTGACAAGTACCTTAAGCTTGTGTGTTCTAGTTTACAGAGAAAAAAGTTTGTATTACTTTGTGACTGTGTAAATAAGAGTCTTGGCTTTTTAATTTTTTGGGTTTGCATGCTGACTGCAGTATTTACCACCAAGTTCTCTGTTCCTCTCCCCCTGATTCTGTAGCCATTATTAAATCAACTGTAGTAAATGGACATAACTTCTACTACTGCTCTTGCACTGTCTCACTACTTCTTTTCTGTATGCCATGGTAATAGAATGCCTGGGAATTTCGCAAGCTTCATTACACTTCCTGCTACAGAGCTATAGAAACGGGAATTAGAGGAAGACAAAATCTCTTCTGAAGTGTAGTCAGACCTGTGCCTCTGCTCATCCTCACAGTTCGTCTACACTTTTTCTAACTCAAGCTCCCACTTCACACTATTGCGTCCATGCTTTCTAAACAAAGTTATTTTCTTCTTTCTGAATATACAATCCTTAAATCTTGAGTGCCCATGTAAAAGAAGGGCACTATTGGAAGTGGGGATGGAAAAGGAACAGAGAGAAGAGATGCAAGTTCCTCACTTCCAAATGTAGTTAAGTGTGTGCAGGGAGAGAACAGTAGCCAGTTTTCTGCAGCATGGGATGTTTATGAAGCTATGAAGCAGTCCATTTTCTCAGTCAATATGTTCTCAACCATTAAAACATGGTTATGTTTGACTTAAGAAACTTATAGTTTTTAAGATATTTCACAGAAAGAAGTTAATTTTCAGAAGTTGCAATGAACATGTATTAAGATTTCTTCAAAATATTCCTCAAAAAAATCCCCACCATGTGTACAGAACATCCTTACAGTAGAAAGGAGAAAACCAAACTTTTTTTCCTGTGAAACTGGTGTAGTATTTGAAAAATTAAATAAACCCATATTAGGGTGGGAAAAAAATTACTGCTGGTGAGAAGAAAAGGGACAAAACATTTTGGAAAGCAGAAATGTAATTTCTTCATGTTAGATGCCAATGGACTGGGATAGCCAAAGTGCTTAGGAAGACCTTGTGCACAGGAAGCCAAATTCATTGTCACTCAGGCTTGTATTGAAAGTTTGAGCAAAACTTATGATTTTCTACAGAATGCTATGGCTTTGAAAAATCTTCAGTTTCCTGCATGAAATGTTTTATTGGGTTAATTCTATTCCAGTCTATGGAACCTGGAGGTTTTCTACCTTGCTAAAAGTTTTCTACCTACTAAAAGATTACAACATACCATCTTTTTGCAGCCATTTATTTAGTTAAACACCAAATAAATAGTTAACATTAAAATGAAAAAATACAGTTCTTTCCATGTGCCACTTTATCAAAGAGCCTACAGCCTTTATAATGCTCCATCTTAAAAATCAGCTTTATGTGAATTTTTCAAAGCAATGAAGCATACAGGCAGAACATTGGCTCTGGAATTCAAGCTGTGCCAGTATTCCTGTATCTCCTAGTGCATACTATCTTAGGATGGTTTTATTTTACGTAAGACCAAGGCCTGATTTCCTTTCTATATGGGTATCAGGAGGGGAGAAAGAAATCATAATTTGAAGACCACACAGCAGGAGACAAATATACAGTGTCCTCTACAGGGTCTCTACAATTGTTGACACACAGCAGTATAATAGGGCATGACTATGAGATCAAGGGGCAGAGTGTTCCTGGTTATACAGGTACTTCTATCTGGTTGCCCTGATCAAGTCCACAGCATTGGCTTCTGCAGGTACCCTGCTGCTCAGGTGAGAGAGGGAACTGAGCAGAGAAGAAACTGCTCAATAACAGTTTCGGCAGAACATGTAGAGGGAGAATAACAAACAGGCATTTTTGATATAGGGAAGACAATTCTTTTTAAGAACAATATTTTCTGTTTGAGGACAATACAGTAAAACTCCATACAAGATCTTTTCTACATTTGGTTAAAGTAAATTTAAATCACTCTTAAGAGCTTGAAATCCCTGATGACAACAAACCCCATATTTTTATTTTGGTCAGTCCTGATCCACTGATGCCTGGGGACTGAAGATTTTAGCCAAAGAATACCTTGTAGTGCAACAACTGATGTTAATACACTTACAGCCAAACAGCAAGTATACTTAAGGCTTATTATTCTTTAAATGCACAGTTTCCCTTGGCTGCAAGCTCGGTTTATGCCTGCTGTGAGTGACTTCAAAAGCAAAAATATTGTGCCTGTGGCTGAACCTGCAATCCAAGTTGCCACTTTTGGCTCATACAGGGACATTTTAGCATCCTTGGAGTCTCATTTTAAATTAACTAACATTAATAAAGGAATAAAAAGAGATTATAAAGGGAAATATTAATGACTATTTCCTTTTGTGGCTTTGGCTAAGATTTCTCCCTGGGGTCTGACTTGACTAACACACTCACTGAACATGGATCTGAGCTGCAACAATTTTACAAAGTAGTTTTCTAATTTGACCTGCTTATTTCAGGAGTGATCAAATCCAGAGATTTGGTTTAGACCACTTGAAATAGATATACAAGTACTATAATTCTTTCCTACAAAATTGGTTTTCATCCAGCTTCTTTGTTTGTTCTGGCCTATGGAACAGTGCTTTGTATCATATCATTGCACTGTGGGTGCCATCAGAAATCTGATGCTGAAAATTAGTAGAAGAGAAATTTTCCATACAGATGTGAGAATTCATATATGTTGTAAAGTGTGGTATGTAGAGGAATATTTGTTTATTTACTTACTTATATGTGGGCAAATAGAACATATCAGAAACCCTACTGCAAGTATTAGTTGTATGCAGACACATAACAGAATTGAATAATGAAGAATCAATGACTAATCCAAGTCGTTTCAAAGCTTGAATGACCATTAGGAGCTGCTCTTACAATTTACGGGCCCCAGATTTGTTTGTAGAAAGCACATGCTGAATTATTTTAAACAAGAAAGCTCTAAAAAACACCCACAAAAAAACAAACCTTAAAAATACCATGAAAAGTCCAGGAGGTTCTTAACAATGACTGATTTGCTGAAATTCTGTTTTCTTAGATATGCCTGAATCAGATGTAAAAGGCACAGGTTACAATTTCTTTAATGACTTAATTAATGCATAGTGATGTTTTAAAACTCAATTTTTTGGAATCAAACACAAAACATCAATCTATTATAACACTAACTAGTTTATTGAAAACTAATCTATCCTTCTGAGGCTTTTAAAATATTTGCTCTTGAGGATATTCCCACAAATTCTGCCCCACAAATTATCTCTAAGTGAAGGCTGATACTCTCAGTGCATTCAGCAAGACATCAGTAATTTATGTAACGATTTAACGTGCTTGCATCCTACCTTGATATAATTATGATAGAAAAAGCTTCCCTGCTGACATTAACAGATGTTACTGTAGATAGTTTTCCTGAAGGCAAACCGGAGGCAATCAGTGAGGAGTACAGTTCCATCTGCCACAGGCAAAGATTTACTTTGCCAAACAAAGTTTGAAAAAGGACATTGCTGTACACAAGTTTCATTTAAAAGCCTCCATTATTCTCAGTATGCTGAAAATTTTCTTCATCCTGTTCGTATCCACGCCATGTCTTTAGCAAAAAAAACCAGTCCTTTTATATTATTTCTGTAGAACGCTGGCCCAGAAATTCAGCAATGTAGTCTCCCACATTTCTCTGTCTGTTCATATACATATCATAATTTTCATCCTGAAGTCTCTCTAATGAGAAAAATCAGGATATTTCTTGTAAATACCTTAGAAACTGCTCGTTAAGACATTTAAAATTTGAATTTATTTATACTATGCATTTTTATTTACCTCTAATGTTGCTTTCAGGAACTGAATGAATGCACACACCCCCCCCTTCAACATTATCAAACTGAAAATCCCCACCAAAATAATCCATCAGCTTATTTAGCAGTAGCAGGGATGGAATGTACACAAAATTGCACACTGGAAAATAAGAAATGAGGCTACAAGAACTCACTTGACAGATTCTTTGACCAATGACTGGAACTAATGGGTTCCAGTGCTGGAGTTACTGAGCAAGGGTTCCTCCTATAAGGTTTCAAGGTACAGCAAAGCAGCATTGACCTTGACTTGAAATTAATTGTAGACACTGGAGCAGAACTGTATAAGTAAACATATCTTTTACTCAGGGAACTGGAAAGGCGATGGTATGAGGTCTCAGGACTTTGCCAGTAGCTTGCAAATTAGGCCTCCAAAACTTATTTTGATTATAAAAGTGAATGTGGTACTTTCTGAAAGTGTCAAGCTGAAATTCTTGTTTTGCTATTCACAAAGATGAGATTTAGAGTTGCACAAGAATGTGCTTGCTTCATCCTCATGTCTAAAAGAGGCTGTCTGTTTACTAGCAGAATTAGATGTCTGGGAAAATGTTTTCTGTAAAGGTTTAAACCAAGATGCCATTTAGTCAGACAGTATGACCCAAACATGGCTTTCTTGTAACAAACATGATAAAAAAAAAAAAGACCTGCTTTTTTTATTTTTTTTTTAACAAACTCATTTTCATAGGAATGGGAAAAGTTTTTAGAGAATGAAGTCTGCATTCTTTCTTCAAATGGATACTGGACAAGGGCTGAATTTATATAAGTGGTTGACAAGGAGTAGGATTTTGTCAGTCATTGCTCTAAGGCATTCAGAAAGACTTATCAGAGGGTTTGCTTCTTCTAGGGGTTGTTTGGATTTTTTTTTTTTTTAATTTATTTTTGTAGTGTGCTTGAGGTGTTTTTTTTTTTGTTGTTTAAATTTATTTATATTATTTCAGTGGGTCAAATCAAAATTTCTGCTTATTCTTGAACACAGCTTAAAGACCTTTTTCCTCATCCTAGAGGCTGGATAATTGCAGAAGTCAGTAGTAGCTTTTTAATGACTAGCAAGCCCAGGAGAAATTGATGAAACCAAATGTAAATATCAATATCTCATCTGTGGGAAGATATATAAGTCTTTAGTCAATGAAGAAAAATGTATTAGGAAGTGATTGATCTCATTCATAAATACATAGCTATTGGTCAGATGAAGCATGCAATAAAGTATAGATTTTTCACCACTGTTTACAAATTGAAGATAGAGTGAAGAGCTCATATATTTGTTTTTAGAGTTAAGAAATCTAAAGAGTTCCAGCCTGTATATCGCATACTTTAGTTTACAAACTTACATTACAATTACGCTTAAATAAAATACAGAGGATAGATTATAACACAGGTAAAATACTTTGTTCTGGTATTGCTGTTTTTTATATAAGCTATATTATAATTATTTAAAACATTAAAAATCAATTAACAAAGAATGAAGACATTTAAATTAACTAAGGACAGGATCCAGTTGCTTAACCATAAATATCCAGTGCCATTTAAGATATCTTGGGATAAAAACTATCAATAAACTTTTATATTTCCTGACAACTAAATTCAGGCAAATGAATTTCACTGTGGATGCGTATGTTCAGACAGCTGGATACTGCTGTATGATGGGATTCAGCTTGCAAATTGAGACATCTATATTTCATTATGCCTGAACTCTCATTATAGCTAATGGAGATCTAGACAACAGAGGATTAAATAAAATAGCTGATGGAGTCTAGACAACAGTACATCTTCATAAAATGGAAGCTTAAATTCAGTAAGCTAAATAGCTCTCTCGATTTCATCAGATTTATTCACTAGGTCTACTGGATATGATTATCCCTACTGAGCAGTTTGACATTTCCTGTGTCATATCAGTCTGCCTCATTTGAATATCTTGGATAATGTGTATCATCTCAACTTTGATTAAACACCCGTATCATGATATCTGAATGAAGCTTTTAAATTTAGATTACTTAGTCAGTGAGCTGAATCCCACCTTAAAGTGGTATTGATACCCAAATGGTGAAAGATACTGATTTTTTTACTTGAACTGGACAAAGAAAAGAATAATCTGAAATTACTAAATCAACATGCTATGCCAAATTATGGTTTTTTATCCTGTCCATGAGTGATCCTTGAATTTAAAGATTTTACAAATTTTTAGTTAAGAAGCTGTAGTGGGAAGTTCTTTTTCATATGCCATTAACATCTCATCCTGGGTGTATTTTGCTAATCATTAGAAATAATCTTAATGAATACAATTAAAAGGACATTTGAAAAAGAAGAAACCTTCTGTGTTACATTTTGGGGTTTTTTTTATTGGTTGGTTTGTTGGGTTTTTCCCCTCTGTTTTTTCATTTATTTCTAGTTAATATTAAAAAAATCCTAAACAACTCTAGGAATTTTTTTCTTTCTCTTTAAATCCATCAAGAAAAAAACACAAAACCAAACACTAGTTACTGGTATCAGTGAAAGTTTGATTTTGTACTGAATATTAAGTGAAGGTCATAGAAGAACATTAATGACAGCAGAAAAAAAGAATAAAGATTAGCAGCTACAGTATCAGTATCTAAAATTATATGTTGAATTATAAAGGAACATCAAACCCTAACTATTCTATGATTCTATGATTTTATGATTCTATATTAAGCATGTAAAATACAAATTGAGTAGAACTTGAGTTTTGCAGTGCAAACAGTGCATGGCTATGCAGACAGCAACCAGTAACCTAAGTAGCAAGTAACTGGAGACATACGAATAATCACTGAATTTAACAGAAACCTTTATTTCTTTTTTCTTCCATATTCTTTCCATATTCTTCCATGATTTTGTATATATCTTGAAGGTATAAACCATATATGTGTTCATGTGCTTTAATGGCTACAGTAAAGCTGTAACTTCACACAAAATAAAAATAATGCCACTGCTCACAACTTATTTTTTGTTTAAATGTTAAGCATTTACTATTATAGATGTGTCACATGTTTGAAAGAGGAAGATATGGTACAGAAGTAACAAAGCTGTTACCTTTTAAGGAAAATGACTGTGTTTATTTATTACTCGGTCTTGGAAAATAATCATATCCCTTTGGGATAATGTCTATTAAAGATGGCCAAGTCTTTTATTCATGTAGTTACTTCTTTAATTTTATTTTTGTTTAATTTATTTTTGTCTTCCTTTCAAGATGCACAGAAATTGTCTTAATGACAAAAGCTAGCTCCAGAAGTGTTGGGCTCTCATGTAGGCTCCGTTTTTAAATTGATGAAGAAAAGCAAGATGCTGCATAATGAAGACAATCCTTTCATTTTCTTCAGCTTGACTGCATTATCATTCATCCTGAACATCTCAATTTCAATATAAGGCATGGAAAAAGAGTACAGTACTGGAATGAGAGTCCACATTTGTAAGGAAGTAAAAGTTCAAAATGAAAATGTAGAATATGCAGCTTTATTTCAAATAGCTTTGAAAGAGCAGGGCTCCTGCACTGACTGAAAAGTAGACAGAGGTCTGTAGTAATTTAATATGAGGCTAGTTCAAAGTAGTAAGACACAATGCTTAGTGTTTGCAAAGTTACTTACAAAAGTCTTATACTCTTTAAATCTTCAGGGACTTGAATCTGAAGGTTATGCATTTCTAGGTTTGTATTACTGTAATTGCGCTGCCTCCATGGAATTGGTCTGAAATGCATACTGATACTATTGTAGCTTTTTGGTTTGTATTTTTCAGTATCTTTGTACATCAGCTAATATTGCATCAAGCTTTTAAAGCACATAACAAAACCTCTATATTCTAAATATTCATTAAATGCATACATATAGAAAGAATTTTCTTTACTAAATGACATTTAATGACTAGTTTAATCACTGATGACCATTTATAAGGACTGAAGCACTACCAAACTTATTTTGTTTCTTAGCATTTGTTACTCCACTTCCCCAGTGTAATAGACTGCATCAGATCTTCTCTAAGTCATGCTTTTCATTCAGCTTATATTAGAAAAAATGAATAAATAATGATATGGGATGGGGAGGGCATAGCATGAAGAGATGTGAAACATAAGAAGTAGAAACCTTTCCAAAAAGACCATAAAGTTGCCGACAAGCAGAATACGAAATGTGAACTGAAAGGGCCAGCATCCTTGTTCTCTAACGATCTGTGAGAGAAATAAACGTGCAAAAAAGTCAGGAATTATAAAGATCTTTCTTCTTGTCTGCTGTCCAAATGGATGTTCTTATTGATTCTGCTTAGATCTTTTTGTTTAATGTTCCTATTATCTCCCTTTGCAGCTGCATAAGGAAGACATAAGCTATTTCTATGCTTCTAAATGAATCCACCCTAGGGACTATCCCTTGCTCCAAAGCTGTGCAGATTGCATATACCTACTCTGTCCAAGGCTATATTTCTAAAGAGCAGATATGCCATGGTCACACAACACAGCGCTTGGTGCAGCAGCCCCTCTGGTCTGCCCCAGGGCACTATAACATGATTTTTTCCAAATATTTTGGGGAGAGGAGATGGCATTGAATTTAGTTTAAAATATCTGGTGCAGTGTGAGGGCTTTGACAGAACTTGAAAGTAGAGAGTAGATGTTGCATGCTCAGGGGTATTTCATTTGAATGTCTGGAGAAGTCTGAGAATGAAACGCGTGAGAGAACTTTTCAGAACAGAGCAATGGGAATAAGTAAACCTGGTTTAAACTTGTTCATATTGCATTTTATATGAAAACTCCTAAAGTGAGACATTAAATAGCATAAGGTTTCATTTTTGAAGTCAGACCCCTGGAATTCAATAGATATAGAAATCAATCAATCAATCAATTAATTATTATGTACTATTTCAAGTAGCCTACACACTCCCAGAACAGGGAGGAGGGGACTACATGATTGCTTTATATAATTTCCATTGCTGTTTTCCTAAAAGCTTCTGACTTGCATTTGTTCCTTGTCATTTAACTGGTCTTTAGCTGCTTCTTCCATTTCTTTTAGTAGTAGTAAGAAATTTCTTCCTTTAACTCAGTGGTTTATTTTGTTCAGATGGATTTCATCTCTTCTAATTTTAGGCCACTGAAAGTTTGATGCATACATTTAAGCAAATTAAAACTAGGTTCATATTACAGACAGAAGTTAATGTGTTCAAAGGGCAGATCACTTGACCCAGATAGTTACATAAAGAATTTCTACAGGTACATTATCCACCATCTGTTGAAGTGATACCAGAGGAAGGCCTTGAAGATGATCAGAGGACTGGAGCAACTCTTCTATGAAGACAGGCTGAGAAAGTTGGGCTTATTCAGCTTGCAGAAGAGAAGGTTCAGGAGAGACCTTAGAACAGCCTTCCAGTGCCTAAAGGGGGCCTACAAGAAATTTAGAGAGGGACTACATTTACAAGGTCAGGTAGTGATAGAACAAGGGAGAATGATTTTAAACCGAAAGAAAATAGATTTAGATTAGATTTTAGAAAGAAATTCTTTACTGTGAGGGTGGTGAGACACTGGAATGGGTTGGTCAGAGAAGTTGTGGATGCCCCATGCCTGGAAGTATTGAAAACCAGGCTGGATGGGCTTTGAGCACCCTGGTCTAGTGGAAGGTGTCCGTGCCTGTGTCAGGTGGGTTGCAAGTGCACGATCTTTAGGGTCCCTTCCAACCATTCTGTGATTCTAAGATTCCATGACTTTTACTTAGATTAATTATAAAAAAAAAAGTTTTGCTTGGAATTAAATATTTTAGATCCCTAAAGATGGCACTGCAATACATGCAAATCTTATCTATCTCTCTATCTTTGCATCTTAAAAATAGTTTGCATATATTCGGCAGAACAGATACATGCAAAATATAATATTTCAGAAAAAAAACATAAAAGTGTCTTATTTATATAAGGTTTATATTATGTTTCTTTTTGGCTTTGCTCCTTTTGGATGTTTTCTGTGGTTTCCTGCTCCTTAAGAGATATTCTTTTTTCCTCTCCTATGCTTAAACTGTTTTAGACAGGTTCAGATACAATCAAGTTGGCTTTCTCCATCTTAATACTTTGGAGACAATTTCCTTTTCATTTTAAATTCATCACTGGGGAAACCTTTTTCTTCCTCTCAGCCAAACAGATGTTTTTTATTTTTCGTTTTTTTATTTTTTTCAGTGTTTCTACTGAAAAGGTCAATATCATCTTTAAAAAATTAAGTTCTGATTTGCTCCCAGCATCTTAAAAACATACAAATTTTAAATGGAAACTCCTACAGGTTGTTTCAGTTGTTTGTTTCTCTTCTGAAGTATAATTACACATAGATGACTTTGGCCTTTGTCACTGTAATTCCTGCAATTCTTCAAGTCACTCATGAGATTGTCCTCTGAACTTGAAACTTATTGGACAGTCTTGAAAGAAAAGAGTGGATTTGGGGCTGACTAAGATTAAACTTCATCTTGTAGTTCAGGAAAGAAAGATCAAGGTAGATAAAAGACTTTTTCCAAATTTCACTGAAATTCTAGTTAGATGAGCCAATAACAATAGTCTAACAATTTATAGCTGTGCATAGAAATATATATGTGCACAGTTGTCCCACAGCGTAACTTGATTTACTGCTAAAGTTAAATAACTGCTGCTTATGCAAAATTGCATTATTTTGCATTTGAAATAAGTGTGTAGGAATATGCATGTGTATTGGTAGTTGCATCTCTACAGGTATTCTATAATTACCACAGTTCAACAGTGAATTTTAGTATCACAGTATCACAGTATGTTAGAGATTGGAAGGGACCTCAAAAGATCATCTAGTCCAATCCCCCTGCCGGAGCAGGAACACCTAGATAAGGTTACACAGGAACGTGTCCAGATGGGTTTTGAATGTCTCCAAAGAAGGAGATTCCACAACCTCCCTGGGCAGCCTGTTCCAGTGTTCCGTCACCCTCACTGAGAAGAAGTTTCTTCTCAACTTTAAGTGGAACCTCTTGTGTTCCAGTTTGTACCCATTTCCCCTTGTCCTATCATTGTTTGCCACTGAGAAGAGCCTGGCTCCATCCTCGTGACACTCCCCCTTTATATATTTATATACACTAATAAGGTCACCCCTCAGTCTCCTCTTCTCCAAACTATAGAGACCCAGCTCCCTCAGTCTTTCCTCATAAGGGAGATGCTCCACTCCCTTAATCATCTTTGTTGCCCTGTGCTGGACTCTCTCCAGCAGGTCCCTGTCCTTCTTAAACTGAGGGGCCCAGAACTGGACACAACATTCCAGATGAGGTCTCACCAGGGCCGAGTAGAGGGGAAGGAGGACCTCTCTCGACCTACTAACCACCCCCCTTCTAATACAACCTAGGATGCCATTGGCCTTCTTGGCCACAAGGGCACAGTGTCGGCTCCTGGTCACTGTCTGTCTTGTCTGCCAATAAAAAAAAACAATAGTAGTGTCAAAAAATTACTGTTAATCCACCTGATCTCTGCTGAACCATTACTATTCAGCTGGTTCATCACACTGCACTTAATGAAGGAGATGTATCTTCTCATCACACGTAGTCCAGTTCCAAGCATGTCTAGTGTTTCATGGGAGTAATAGACTTTTCTTAGGAGCTTCAGACTTGTGCTGACTGGACAACTCTAGGTCCTCAAGACTTTTTATTTGCTGTGCATTCCATATCCTACCAAACCATCTCTAACTGACATAGAGTCTTCTCACTGAGGGTTTCTGCATGAGTAGAGTTTGCGTGGGTTTTAATGGTTTCTTACAGTCTTTCTGGTCTGCGTTTTTTTTTTTCAGTCCTTAGGTAACATGCCATTTCATGTACTATCTCTGATTTCTACTGGTTTCAACTTTTCAGTATATTGGGCTGAATAGTTTTCAGTCTCTGAAATTCTTGAGCTCATACCTTTATACTTCAGGCACTGAAATATCTATCTTGAAAATCTGCTAAGTGTACTGTTCCTTAGAATATAGGTCTGAGTGGCTAAATGCATAAAAGAGCCTTGCTTCCGGATTTGTAGTTACATGAGACATAATTTGGTGCTGGAGATTATTTGCTCACTGAGCTAAGTACATTAAACTCTTTCAATGTTGTTTCTTCCTTACTTAACATCAGTTTCCATTTTCATACTCTTATTCCCATTAGCCCTTGACTCTGCCTTCATGTACTACCTCATTGTAGTTACTGAAATATGTGTCAAAGGGTGTTTTTGGTGGTATCAAAATTAACTTTAATCTTTGCCCCTATACTTACTGAATTACCACACCACTTCCTCTTTCTTTGTTCTCATTTTATTTTTGTGGCTAAAAATGTTTTACTGTTTGTTTTAATTTCCTTTGCAAGTTCCAGTTCAGCTTGAGAGTTGGCAAGTCTTACTTTTCTCCTACATATTATGACTTTCAAGGCAGCTTTCTGTTCAGTCATTCTGTTCTTGCTGCTCCTCATATCCTCCCAGCTTACCGTTGAAGATCATTTTCTGCACTGATGTGATCAAGGCCAGATATGGGTAAATGGATTTCTAATCTGAGCAATACAGCATTTACCCACCTCTTAACACCTTCAGTGAAACGTGACAAGGAAGAGTTTATTCGCTCCTTGATTGACTACTACATGATTCTCAGCATGAGGCGATATAGTTATTTAGTTAGTTCTTGGGTCTTTTCCTCTGAAACATTTTTCTTTTACTTATGGTACACATATTGGCTTTGCATCTTTTATTTAAAGGAGTTCCAAGCTTCTTGTTCAGACACGCTTCCAAAGTTTATAAATCCACCCAACTTTCACTGATTCTCTTCATTATCAAGAATTTTGTTATTAAACTAGAAATCCTTAATAATTTATTTTCTTTCCTTTCTATTTACACCATAACTTTAACCTAATCTGATTATCACCACTTAATTGAGGATATTTTTTATTTTTTTCTAGTTGTATGTCATTATTTTTCATGGTTGTGTTGTGCAAAAAATATTTGCATCGCACCAGTTTTGTTGGAATAAGATCTTCAGTCAGTATATGAGACAGCAACAATATGGAGAACCTCTCTGAGACCCTCTTCACATATTTCTCTGCTTTGTCCTATCAGCATGATTTCACCCTCTCTACCTTTGAAAAAGCTACCTCTCAAGCCATAAAAATCAACAATATGTACACAAAATTCACTTCTCCTGCAGGTCCTACTGCTGTTCTTACCCATTTCTAATAATGAGGGAACCCTTGAATCCCTTGTTCTTCCAGTAATATACATGTATTGTATTCTTCTCTAATTAGGTATAAAATATACAAATAATTGAACTACGATCCGGATC
The DNA here is from genome assembly GCF_033783945.1 of Neopsephotus bourkii. NCBI lineage: Eukaryota > Metazoa > Chordata > Aves > Psittaciformes > Psittacidae > Neopsephotus > Neopsephotus bourkii. The sequence continues at coordinate 442,144 of NW_026901454.1, read as the reverse complement.
ATATCTAATACGTGTTGTTAATCGCCCACTTTCCAGCAATTTGCTTATGTAAGAATTGAAATATTTGTTTCCTTCTCACCCACCTCCAAAGTAACATATTTTTGTTAGTTGCACACAGAAAATTAAAGATGTGTGAATGGAAAGCAAAGTTACTGAACAGGATGGCATAAAAGCAAAATGAAAAATTCATTGCAAATCCTAAACCAACAGTATTTTGTATTCTTCCCTTCTTCTGCCTTTTCCTTTCAAATTCAGAATTATCATAGAATTATAGAATGGGTAGGATTGGAAAGGATCTTAAGGTCATCTAGTTCCAACTCCCCTGACATGCGCAGGGACGCCTCACCCAAGGCTCTTACAATCAAGTGGTGGTGCTGCAAAAATTCTTAGTAAACTTAGAAGTTAAGCTCTGGAGCAGAACATAATCTTACAGTAGCTGCTCAAAGTCCTATTCTTATTCAAAGTGTTTATTTTGTCATTAAAAACAGTGAGAAAAAAGAAAGAGGAAATAAAAAATGAGACTCTATACCCAATTTAACAATAGCCTTCACTGAGCAGAACTCCTGTGAAGCAGACATCATTATGTGATCTATCTAATGGGTTGAAAACCCCACTGGAAGAGAGTTCATATCAAAGGTGATGAAAGAAAATGTTCAAAATGTCAGCTTTAAAGTGACCCCTGTTGTTTATGTCTTTCCAAATAATGGGATTAGAGATGTAAGTTACCATGCTGTAGATGGATAAATTTTTTCAGTGAATGAGCAGTCTGCAAATTTACTTATTGAATCCTTTAGAAAATGTCAAAACATGTAACTTATATTTAAAGGGATATTATTTAAAAATTATTCTTTAATTTTTTGGTTGTTTTTCAGTTTGACAAATGACCCCTGAGATGGGTTCGTATATGCTCATTTTAAAGACAAAATTCTTTGAGTATTTTGAAGCGTTTCATATTTGCACTATTCCTCTCTGCGGAATTAAATAAGTTCAAGGTCTTCTTGTGGACATAGAGCATGAGTAGAGCGTGCCCCTACTCAGCCTTGCTCCAAGTAAGTAGCTAGTTGGTCATTAAGGACAAGCAGGTCAAAACAGTTCAAATGCACAATGGGCCACACTCCTAATATAGAAGCTGTGTATAGGAAACCTTACTTGACTGATGTACTGTCAGGGCTTGGAAAGATTGTTGGGTTTTGGTCATGCTTTTTCCTACTGGTAGTATCACTGCACTACTTTGCCATGTCACATATGAACACAACGGTCTGGCCTTATATGAGTCCTGGATTTATGCTTAAAAGGATTTTATATGTGTGCTCTTATGCATCTGCATGTCTCACATATGCGCATGTGAAGTCTTAAGGTGAAATTATTACTATGTTTAAACTTATGGGAAAACTACATCTAAGCTAGGAATTGTTTTTTTAATGCCTCTTGTTAATGTGCACAGGATATCAACATAGAAATGAAGGAAGGAAATACACATACACACACACATATATAAATATGCATGTCTGGCCTTGCCAAAAAAAAGGGAAATGGAATGACGAACTTCAGCATCAGAAAGCCTCAGCTGTCTCCCTTACAGGCATACCAAAATTCATATCTTGAAATTGAAGAAATCAGAAGTTATTTTGAAAAAGCCTCTAAATTGATGTTATCTTCTATCTTAGTTTTTAATTTGAACAGGCTACCTGTAGGAGCAGTATGTAACATTAAAAAACAAGCAAAACCAAAATAAATTTTAATGCAATGACTTGCAAACAACTATGTAGTACTCCAGAATCTTTGAAATTTCCATATGTTCATAAAGATGAGAGTGAAAACACTTTATTAAAGCATAATTAAGCTTGTGTTATTCAAATGTTAAAAAGTACTCTTCACATGAAAACTGTTCAATCATCCTTTATGCTCATATTGCCAAGAACCACTCAAAATGGTCTTTTTACAAATAACTTACAGTTAACCACATCAGATTCAGCAGGATTAAGCTAAATCGTCTTTTGATATCTAATGTGTTATACTTCCAAAGCAATTCAATGTTAGAGACAAATAGTTAAAGTGCAGGAAATTCACATGCATCCCCAGTGGCAACAGATCTTCAGAGCAGTGAGCATGGGAAACAAAGAATTCTTATTTGTGTTTCTTCCAATTTCTTGCCATGTTTCCTCATCCCAGCCAGAACTGCATTGCTAAAGATTCCACAGTGGCCAGTGAAAGGATGAATGGAATTTAGTTCTCTTTTGTGAGCTGTGTGAGGAAAGAGAAAGGACACAGTAAAGCTTTTATTGACCCAACTCCAAATCCAGTGTGTCTAACTAGGAAATTGTTCATTCAGATGGAAGCCAAAAAAGTGTCTATGCCTCAATGTGGCTGAGAGAGCAAAATCAATTCAGAATACAACAGCTCTGTTTAGTAATGATTCAAAGGAAGAAAATGTACCTAAAGCAATAAATAATATACATAATAAGGCATTTATACTGCATAATATTTTATTAAAGTGTCAAGAAATACAAAATCCATCAACCTCTAGAAATACTGGCTTTTCATAGGCCAGAAAGCCTAAGTGATTTTTTAAATTTGAACAAAGTACTCTTAAGGGACAGAAAGATTTATGCAATTTCTCACTACCTTCCATGTAGGAATGATTTTGCCATACTTTTCGCCTTGCTTGCATTGCAAGGAATACTTGTAAAAAAATTCTCAAAATATTATGCTCTTTCATATAATCTTTGTAATCATACCCCTGAGATTTTTGATGCCTACAGACCTACAGCTCAAGAGTGAAGTACATCAGTGGTGATGGTCATCTCTGTAATATGTGGCTGCATAACTGGCCTTTTAAAGTGAAGGCTGTAGCTGAATATGCTTCCAGGCCAACCTTTTTCTCGTAAAACATCAGTATTCTTGAGCATGGAGACTTAAACTTGTCCATACAGTTTTTATTTAATCAACAACTTCTACTAATGGAAATAAGCAAATTTATGTTTAGTTATATTTGTATATAAAGGTGAATATGTAACACATGTTTATAAATCCTTATATTTCTCATGGGTGTTTTTAGGGAGACTAAAGTTTATTAATGTTTGTAAGGCTGGTCAGTTCTACGCTGGTTTCTTAAGTCTTCACATGAACTGAATACAGGGCAAACAGTGACCTGCTTTCCTTCTAGACTGGCCCAATCACAAAGTGTCTATCTCTTTCTCAGAGTTACAAAGAAAACTCAGGGTGAAGAGACACCTTTTCACCTTTTTTAAATATCTGAGTTAACTGGCTTCTGATCGAGGTACTAGACAGGTATAAGATCTCCCATTGTTTATGACAGGTATTATCTATTTTCACATTTTTCAATACTAATTTGTGTACCAGAGCATGAATTTTGCATACTTAGCCTTTATTTTAAGGTCTAACTGCAAAATACTTTATCAGTACTGTGTAAAATATTATACATGTATTTAGAGAGAAGCATGAGATAACCCTTGGCAAAAACATAGAAATGGAATGATGAATCTTGGCATCAGAAACCCTCAGTTGTCTTCCTTACATACTGTCTTATGTGTGCTCCTTCTCTCCTCCCCGTCTGTGACAGAGATGATCCTAGAAATTTCTACATCTTCCCATGCATTTACTATGATCTGTTTGTCTGTAAATTGAGGGCCATGTGTGTAAGCTTCCTGATTGAAGACTGTGGGTAGAGAATAAACATAGTATACACTTGCATATCATAGAATCATAGAATGGTTAGGGTTGGAAAGGATCATCTAGTTCCAACCCTCCTGCCATGGGCAGGGACACCTCACACTAAGACATATCACCCAAGGCTCTGACCAACCTGGCCTTGAACACTGCCAGGGATGGAGCATTTGCCACTTTTTTGGGCAATTTGTTCCAGTGCCTCACGACCCTCGCAGTAAAGAACTTCATTATATCCAACCTAAACTTCCCCTGTTTAAACAGATTTCCCCTTGTCCTATTGTTACAGTTCCAGATGAAGAGCCCCTCTCCTGCATCCTTGTAGGCCCCTTCAGATACTGGAAGGCTGCTATGTGGTCTCATAAATTCTCTGTGGAAAGCCTACATAACTGAATGGAAATATTCTTTAAGAAAAGGATAGCAAACATAGCCAACTCAGCCATTCTCAGTTGGTGTTGCTTGATGGACACTTCCACAAAAAAAAGCTACCCTGCAAAAGTAGATCACTGTCTTTCTTTGAATCTCATTTGGACATAGGCTTCTGAACATACTATCCTTTATTTTAGTGATGTAAATAATATATCTAATTTTGTGAAATATTTATCAATCTCAGTTTGAGAAAAGATGGATCTTGGTCATTGATTCCAGTTTTCCTGAAATTATGCAAACTATTTAATACAACCAAATTTTGTTTGCACTATTGTCACAAATTTTCAGGTTTGTGGGTTTGTTTTTTTGGTTGGTTTTCCATTCTTCATAATTTTCAATTTTTGTTTTGATGACATTTTTATTATAGTACTGTGCAAAGCTAAGTTTCCCCTATCTGGTGCATGATGACCATTTTTTCACATAAATTTCACTAAGGGTATGTAGTTTGAATATTGTAGGATTGGGAAGGACCACATGGCTCAGGGCTCCTAACTCCCTGCTGCAGCATACTACAGAATTGTATGACATTTAATATAAACTGATTAAGACTGACAACAAAACTAGTTGTTTCCCCTTTCCACATCACTGCAGTAGGGGACTCTTCTAGAATTGTGTTGTTCTGATGGAAGTCTTTTAGTTCTGAGAATTTATATATTCCTGGCTGATTCAGACACATTTTTCTTTCCTACTGCCACTGTTACCATTTAATTTGAATAATATTTCTCTCTTAGGTATGTTAATTCACCAATACATTCATACATAATAATCATATCTCTTTCCAACTTCTGTTCTGCCAGACCAAACAAGTTGTATTATTGTTATCTCTTCTTGAACAATAGGTTTCCTTATTCATACTATCTGCCCTTCTTTGAACCTGTGCTTGTTTGAAATCATCTTACTTTAAATAGGTGAATGAACTTTACACAGTGATGTCCTTCCAGGTACTTGTCAGCAATACTTCCCTGTCTTTACAGGAAGTCCTTTATTAAGACAGCCTGCAATCACTTCTACTTCTGCAGCAAACGTACAGCAGTCATACACATACAAAAGCTTCAGTTACAAGCTGATCAGTGATCTCTGATTTCTGCTGAGTTTGCATATCAGCAATTATGGTCTCAATGGATCACTCTACTCATTTTTGAAATGCATCTGTCCCTGGGAGGAAGACTGTTTTAAAGAGAACAATAGCTCTATACAAGTCTTCTGAATAAGAAACAACATTATGCTGTGAAACTCTGTGTGTTTAGCAGGAAGCACAGAGCAATAGTAGTGATCAAGATTTGGAAGTTTCATTTCAATAATTTCAAATGTCTCATGATCTGCATGATAGGGAGAAATCTGTCCCTCTTCTGTCTTTCCTGTGATCATTAATATCTCTCTGTCTTGCCTGTGCTTTTTGCTCCATGCTCCTCCAAATGTTATCTGTTATGATTTGACAGAGATGAAAGCTAAAGCTTCTCTCTCAGAATATATTTCTGTCAGAAAACTTGATATATTTCACATAAAGCAGTAGAGAAACATTTTCAGATTTCATATTATGGTTAGAGGTGTAAGACTGAACACTGGAGAAGAGTGTCCACATCTCGTATCATAGCTGGTGTCACAGTGTATGCCATTTCTGATTTCCCTAGACAATCCTAAATTTACCAAACTGCATGATCTTATTTTAGGTTTTCTGTCTTCTGACAAAATCTCCATTTGCTCATAGGCACATCTAGAAGCAAAATGTGGTGGATTAAATGAAATTCTGTAATGAGTGAAATAAAATTTGTTCTCTAGCTGAACATTAAGTTCCTCCCCATCTTCACAGTGTAATGGCTGATAGCTGTAGGTTAATATACAAGCTGCCATATTTATATATTTGTAAGCTATGCCACTGTGTCTCTACTGTCTAATGCCCTCCATCTCTGATTTTCCTGTTACACAATGTTTTGTCTGCCCAAAGTCTGTCATATGTAAAGATGCAAGAGAGTGCTAAAGAGCAGATCTCAAAGATGTGATACGGTATCCTGCACATAAAGTAGACCATTCCCTTGATTATCTACAAGGTACATTTGGCTTCAGCTGCATCAGTCTGTATGGATTTTCAGATGTCTTTCCCCTTTTCCTACCTATTCGTTGCAACTGGTCATCTAATGAGCTCGTTTACACTGCTGTTTATCTCATCCAACATTTTTTGTCCTGAGCCATGTTACTGACTGAAGGTAAAGTGTTTTGTGACTGTATTGCTGAGGTGAGTAGCTCGAGAGAGGACACCTTGAACACCGGAGAGGGAGGGAGATCAGTGTCCAGGAGCCTCAACTCAGATCGACAAGAGCCACCGAGGGAGCCTCAAGCCCTCGACAGGACCTGTCCAGGAGCCGGCAGCTCAGCTGACGCGAGCAGGGACTCACAGGGGGCGGAGCCAGGAGGAACGGCGCTAGCCCTGATTGGTTAAAAACCTGCCCCAGGGAGCGTTGAGTGATCGGGAGTGTGGTGAACAGAGTCGAGGCAGTTTGCCCAGGCAGGCGAGTAGGATGGTGAGCACTCGTCGTATGAGTGGGGCCCGGTCTGAGAGTTCTGCCCTCGCTGCCCTGGCGGTGGCCACCGTAGGCACCCAGACAACACAGATGAAAGGGGAGGCTGCAGTGCAGAGCGTGGAGTGTAGGGGGTGCCTGCACTGCTCTTGTGAGGGAAAGGTGCAGAATGGGCAGGGCTGCACTCCGTGCTCCCTGGTGGAGGTCCTCCTACAGCAGGTGGCTGAGCTGTGGGATGCTATTAATAGGCTGCAAGATGTCAGGGTAGCTGAGAGGAAGTAGGAATGCTTGCTCCAGACCCAAGCTGTGCAGGGGCCTCAAGCTTCCCCTCTAACTCATGAAGGAAAGAAGGAGGCCGTTAACCCCAGAAGCTGGAAATTACTAACAAAAACGAACAACAAAAAAAAAAAAAAAAAAGGAGGAAGAGGACAATTAAAAGCAAGAGGTTTCCTCCTAAATCTGCTGACCCTGCCCAGAACTGCTTTGCTGTCCTGCAGGGGGCTCATGAGGAAGGGCACTCGAACCAGAAGCAGCTGGCTGATGCACTGGTAAAGAAGATCTCTACTGGTGCTGCCAGGAAAATGCAGTGGGTCCTAGTAGTAGGGGACTCTACTTTGAAAGGGACAGAAGCACTCATCTGTTGGCCTAACCCAGTTTCAGGGAAGGTGTGGTGCCTACCAGGGGCACGGATAAGGGATGTTGCAGAGAGGCTGCCTGCTCTAGTAAGTCCCACGGACTATTACCCACTTCTGGTGATACATGTGGGTGCTAGGGATATAGATAGTAGTAGCTTGGGGAGCATAAGGACTACAGAGCCCTGGGAGAGGTGGTTAAGGGCTCTGGAGCTCAGATAGTCTTTTTGTCTATTCTCCAGGATACAGGGGAGGACCTAAAAAAAAGCTAGGAGGATTAGCCAGGTTAATAAATGGTTAAAAGGGTGGTGTCATAGTCAGGGGTTTGGATGTCTTGAACATGGGACCCAAGTTTGTAGGCCAGGTCTACTGGGGGCTGCTGGAGCTGCTTAGTGGTTTTGGTAAGAGGCTTGCCAGACTGGTCAAGGAGGCTTTAAACTAGATGTATTGGGGGAGGGGAGCATCATTCCATCCCAACACACCCAGTCAGCTGCCAGCACCTATAATAAATGCTCAGAGCAATGTAGAGATATTCCAGCCACTCCAGCCAAAGAGCCAGCTTCATTTGGAGCTCGTCTCAGATGCCTCTATACAAACGGCCACAGCATCGGGAACAAACAAGAGGAATCACAGTATCACAGTATCACAGTATGTTAGAGATTGGAAGGGACCTCAGAAGATCATCTAGTCCAATCCCCCTGCCGGAGCAGGAACACCTAGATAAGGTTACACAGGAACGTGTCCAGGCGGGTTTTGAATGTCTCCAAAGAAGGAGATTCCACAACCCCCCTGGGCAGCCTGTTCCAGTGTTCCGTCACCCTCACTGAGAAGAAGTTTCTTCTCAGGTTTAAGTGGAACCTCTTGTGCTCCAATTTGTACCCATTACCCCTTGTCCTTTCATTGTTTGCCACTGAGAAGAGCCTGGCTCCATCCTCGTGACACTCCCCCTTTATATATTTATATACACTAATAAGGTCACCCCTCAATCTCCTCTTCTCCAAACTATAGAGACCCAGCTCCCTCAGTCTTTCCTCATAAGGGAGATGCTCCACTCCCTTAATCATCTTAGTTGCCCTGCGCTGGACTCTCTCCAGCAGGTCCCTGTCCTTTTTAAACTGAGGGGCCCAGAACTGGACACAATATTCCAGATGAGGTCTCACCAGGGCAGAGTAGAGGGGAAGGAGGACCTCTCTCGACCTACTAACCACCCCCCTTCTAATACACCCCAGGATGCCATTGGCCTTCTTGGCCACAAGGGCACAGTGTCGGCTCATGGTCACCCTGTCGTCCACCAGGACCCCCAGGTCCCTCTCCCCTACACTGCTCTCTAACAGGTCGTTCCCCAGCCTATACTGGAACCTGGGGTTGTTCCTGCCCAGATGCAGGACTCTACACTTTCCCTTGTTATATTTCATCAAGTTATTCCCCGCCCAACTCTCCAGCCTGTCCAGGTCTCTCTGGATGGCAGCACAGCCTTCTGGCGTGTCGGCCACTCCTCCCAGCTTAGTGTCATCAGCAAACTTGCTGATAGTACACTCAATTCCCTCATCTAAATCGTTGATGAATATATTAAATAATACTTGTCCCAGTACCGACCCTTGAGGCACTCCACCAGACACAGGCCTCCAACTAGACTCCGCCCCATAGACTACAACTCTCTGGCTTCTCTCCTTCAGCCAGTTCACAGTCCACCTCACTTCCCTATCATCCAGACCACACTTCCTCAATTTAGCCGCAAGGATGCTGTGGGAGACCGTGTCAAACGCTTTGCTGAAGTCAAGGTAGACCACGTCCACCTCTCTACCATCATCCATCCACCGTGTTATTTCCTCATAAAAGGCTACGAGATTGGTCAAGCACGACTTCCCCTTGGTGAAGCCATGTTGACTGCTCCTCATAACCCTCTTATCCTTGATATGCCTTAAGATGGCACCAAGGACAAGGTGTTCCATCACTTTCCCAGGAACGGAGGTGAGGCTAACCGGTCTATAGTTACCCGGGTCCTCCTTCTTGCCCTTTTTGAAGACAGGAGTGACATTTGCTTTCCTCCAGTCCTCAGGCACCTCTCCCGTTTCCCAATACTTGGTAAAGATGATGGAGAGCGGTCTAGCAATGACCTCAGCCAGTTCCCTCAGCACCCGCGGGTGCATCCCATCTGGACCCATGAATTTATGGATATCCAGATTGCTCAACTGGTCTTTAACCCATTCCTCATCGACTAAGGCAGACCGCTCCGTTGACCTATCTTCATCCGAGGTCTCAGCGGTACAGGGCTCTTCAGGACTGCCTCCGGCAGAGTAGACAGAGACAAAGAAGTCATTCAGTAACTCTGCCATCTCTGTATCTTCTGTCACCAGGGCACCCGTCCCGTTCATCAGCGGGCCTACATTGCCTCTGGTGTTAGTTTTACCTGCCATGTATTTGAAAAAGCTCTTTCTGCTGTCCTTGACCCCTCTCGCCAGCTTTAATTCCAAGGAGGCCTTAGCCATCCTAGCAGCTTTCCTACATCCTCTAGCAGCAGCCTTATATTCTTCCCAAGTGGCCAGCCCTTCTTTCCATGACCTGTAAACTCTCCTCTTCCACTTGAGCATACCCAGCAATTCCCTATTTAGCCACGCAGGTCTCCTGACCCTCTTCCTTGACTTCCTACGTGTCGGGATGCTCCGATCTTGAGCTCGGAAAAAGCAGTCCTTGAACGTCAACCAACTATCTTGGGCCCCTTTCCCTTCAAGCAGCCTAGCCCACGGGATTTCCCCTAGCAATCGCTTGAAGAGGCCAAAGTTTGCCCTGCTAAAGTCCAGGGTTGCGATTCTACTTGCTATTCTACTGACCCTACCACACAAGATCCTGAATTCCACCATCTCGTGGTCGCTGCAACCAAGGCAGCCCTCAACCTTCACTGCTTCAACCAGACCCTCCTTGTTAGTGAGGATGAGATCCAGCAGCACACCTCTCCTGGTTGGCTCATCCACCATTTGCATGAGGAAGTTATCATCCATACACTGGAGGAACCTCCTGGACTGCGGCTGGGTTGCCGAGTAGTCCTTCCAGCAAACATCAGGGAAGTTAAAATCCCCCACGACGACCACGGCCTGTGATTGTGAGGCCACTCTCAGCTGCCTGTAGAAGGCCTCGTCAACTTCCTCACCCTGATCCGGTGGCCTGTAACAGACCCCCACAACAGTATCGCCCCTGCCAGCCTGCCCCTTAATTCTCACCCACAGACTCTCGACTCGCTCATCATCTGTCCCAGGACAGAACTCAACGCATTGTAGCTGCTCTCGCACATAAAGAGCAACCCCACCACCCCGCCTGGCTGGCCTGTCTTTCCTGAAAAGGACATAGCCCTCCATGACTATATTCCAGTCATGTGAGCTGTCCCACCACGTCTCTGTAATTGCCACCAGATCATAATCTCCCGACTTAACACAGGTTTCTAGCTCCTCCTGCTTATTTCCCATGCTGCGCGCATTGGCATACAGACATTTCAGGGAGCGAGCCGAGCACACCGATTTCACCCTAGGATTACAGGAGGCCTCCCAGTCTTCATCAATTCCGGAGCGCTGTCCCACTGAGGCAAGCCCAGCTACAACCCCATCCCCCTTCAAATCTAGTTTAAAGCCTAGGAATTAGAAATGTGTGCATGTCCATGGGGGTATGATGTAATAGGCATCGCAGAAACACGGTGGGATGGCTCCTATGACTGGAGTGTTGGAATGGAAGGTTACAGACTCTTTAGAAAAGACAGGCCCTGCAGACAGGGAGGAGGAGTTGCTATTTATGTTAGGGATAGCCTGGAGAGTATCGAGCTCTGTCTGGGGACGGGTGAGCAGCTAACAGAGATTTTGTAGGTCAGCGTTAAAGGGAAAAGAGCTATGGTAGACATTACTGTGGGGATCTGTTACAGACTGCCTGATCAAGAGGAACCTGTGGATGAAGCACTCTATAGACAGATAGGAAAAGCCTCACGCTCACAGGCCCTTGTTCTCATGGGTGACTCCAACCACCCTGATACCTGTTGTAGCGACAGTATGGCCTGGCACAAGCAACCCAGGTGGTTCCTTGATTGTGTGGAAGACAGCTTCCTTCTGCAAATAATGGAGGAGCTGACAAGGAGAGGTGCCATGCTTGACCTCGTGCTCACCAACAGGGAAGAGCTCGTTGGATATATGGTGCTCCAGGGCAGCCTTGGATACAGCGATCACGTGATAGTTGCATTCGAGATCTTCAGGACAGTGAGAAGAGCGTGTAGCAAGCTCACTGCCCTGGACTTCAGGAGAGCAGACTTTGGCTTCAGGTCAGGTCTGTGACTAGTGGAGTGCCTCGGGGGATGGTGCTGGGACCAGTGCTATTTAATATTTTCATCAACGACCTGGATGAGGGAGCCGAGTGTACTCTCAGCGAGTTCGCTGATGACACTAAACTGGGAGGAATGGCTGACACACCAGAAAGCTGTGTTGCCATTCAGCAAGACCTGGACAGGCTGGAGAGTTGGGTGGAGAGGAATTTGATGAAATTCAACAAGGGCAACTGTAGAGTCTTGCATCTGGGGAATAACAACCCCATGTACCAGTACAGGTTGGGGACTGACCTGATGGAAAGTAGCGAAGGGGAAAGGGACCTGGGGGTCCTAGTGGACAGGAGGATGACCATGAGCCAGCAATGTGCCCTTGTGGCCAAGAAGGCAAATGGCATCCTGGGGTGCATTAGAAAGTGTGTGGTTAGTAGGTCAAGAGAGGTTCTCCTCCCCCTCTATTCTGCCTTGGTTAGGCCGCATCTGGAATATTGCGTCCATTTCTGGGCCCCTCAGTTCAAGAAGGACAGGGAATTGCTTGAAAGAGTCCAGTGCAAAGCCACAAAAATGATTAAGGGAGTGGAACACCTCCCTTATGAGGAGAGGCGGAAGGAGCTGGGTCTCTTCAGCTTGGAGAAGAGGAGACTGAGGCGTGACCTCATCAGTGTTTACAAATATGTAACGGGTGGGTGTCAGGATGATGGAGCTAGGCTTTTTTTCAGTGATATCCAGTGATAGGACAAGGGGCAATGGGTGTAAACTGGAGCATAGAAGGTTCCACGTTAACATCAGGAAGAATTTCTTTGCTGTGAGAATGACAGAGCACTGGAACAGGTTGCCCAGGGGGTTGTGGAGTCTCCCACATTGGAGATATTCAAGGCCCGCCTGGACAAGTTCCTGTGTGATGTACTGTAGGTTGCCCTGCTCTTGCAGGGGGGTTGGACCAGATGATCTCTTGAGGTCCCTTCCAACCCTTGGGATTCTGTGATTCTTCAGGAACCTGCTTAGTAAGGTTTCATGGGATATAGGCCTAGAGGGCAGGGGGGGGCAAGACTTTTGGTTGATATTCAAGGATCACGTGCTACAAGCTCAGGAGTATTGCGTCCCAACTAGAAGGAAGTGCAGCAGGAGGACCAGGAGACCTCATTCGATGGATAAGGAGCTGCTGAGGAAAATGCAAATGAAAAAAGAGGCTTATAAAAGGTGGAAGCAAGGACAGGCGGCCTGAGAAGAATACAGGGATGTTGTCCAGGAAGCTAGGGAACAGGTTAGGAAAGCTAAGGTCCAGTTAGAATTAAACTTAGCTAGGGATGTTAACGATAACAGGAAGGGATTCTATAGGTACATAGCGAATAAAAAACAGACTAGGGACAATGTAGGCTCCCTGCAGAAGCTATAGGGAAAACTGGCTACACAGGATTTAGGGAAGGCTGGGGTTCTGAATGACTTCTTTGCCTTGGTCTTCACTGGCAAAGGCTCTGACCGCACCACCCAAGTCTGTCTTGGAAGGCAGACGCAGGGACTGTGAGAATGAAGACCTTGGGCCCACTGTAGGAGAGGATCTGGTTCAAGACCATTTTAAAAACATGAACATACACAAGTCCATGGGACCTGATGAAATCCATCCGTGCGTCCTGAAGGAGCTGGTGAATGAAGTTGCTAAGCTGCTGGCCATCATATTTGAAAATCATGGCAGTCAGGTGAAGTTCCCGATGACTGAAAAAAGGGAAATATAACCCCCATTTTCAAGAAGAGGAAAATGGATGACCCGGGGAAATACAGATCAGTGAGTCTCACCTCTGTGTCTGGGAATATCTTGGAGCAGATTCTCCTGGAAGGCATACTAAGGCACATGAAAGTCAACAAGGTGCTTGGTGACAGCCAGCATGGCTTCACTAAGGGGAAATCCTGCCTGACCAATTTGGTGGCCTTTTGTAATGGGGCCACAGAACTAACGGACAGCGGTAGAGCAGTTGATGTCATCTACCTGCACTTGTGCAAAGTGTTCGACACTGTCCCTCATGACATCGTCTCTAAACTGGAGAGACATCAATTTGATGTGTGGACCCCTCAGTGGATAAAGAACTGGCTGGATGGCTGCACACAAAGAGTTGTGGTCAATGGCTCAATGTCTGGCTAGAGACCAGTAACAAGTGGTGTCCCTCAGGGATTGGTGTTGGGACCGGTATTGTTCAACAACTTTGTCGCTGACATGGACAGTGGGATTGAGTATATCCTCAGCAAGTTTGCCGATGACACCAGGCTATGCGGTTTGGTTGATACGGTGGAGGGAAGGAATGCCATCCAGAGGGACCTTGATGTGCTTGAAAGGTCAGCTGAGGCCAACCTTATGAAGTTTAACCATGCCAAGTGCAAGGTCCTATACCTTGGGAGAAGCAATCCCAGGCACAGCTACAGATTGGGCAAAGAAGAGATTCAGAACAGCCCTGCGGAGAAGGACTTTAGGGTGCTGGTCCATGAGAAAATGAACATGAGCTGGCAGTGTGCACTTGCAGCCCAGAAAGCCAACTGTATCCTGTGCAGCATCAAAAGGAGTGTGACCAGCAGGTCGAAGGAAGTGATCCTCTCCTCTACTCTGCTCTTGTGAGACCTCACCTCTAGTATTGTGTGCAATTCTGGTGTCCTAAACACAAAAAGGACATGGATCTGTCAGAACAAGTCCAGAGGAGGGCCACAAGAATGGTCAGGGGGCTGAAACACCTCCCATATGAAGATAGGCTGAGAAAGTTGGGACTGTTCAGCCTGGAGAAGAGAAGGCTGCGTGGAGACCTCATAGCAGTCTTCCAGCATCTGAAGGGGGCCTATGGGGATCCTGGAGAGAGAATCTTCATTAGGGACTGCAGTGGTAGGACAAGGGGTAACAGGTTAAAACTTAAACAGGGGAAGTTTAGATTGGATATAAGGAAGAAATGCTTTACTGTTAGGGTGGTGAGGCACTGGAATGGGTTGCCCAGGGAGGCTGTGAATGCTCCATCCCTGTTTGTGTTCAAGGCCAGGCTGGATGAAGCCTTGGGTGAGATGGTTTAGTGTGAGGTGTCCCTGCCCATGGGGTTGGAACTTGATCTTAAGGTCCTTTCCAACCCTAACTGTTCTTTGTACCAAAGACAAACCAGAAAAAAGGTGAAAAAAAATTTGATTACATGAACCTGCTCAAGCATCACCTTTTTTCCACTAATAGCAATGGACATATTTCATGTTGTGCAAACAAAGAAAATTGCTTTCAATCTTCTTAGAATTTAATGTTTAAGATTTATTAACTGTAGTTATAATGTCTTATGATACTAAATAAAGAACTAGTACTGTGGGACATTAACTTCTGTTTTTTCACCTATGAGAAATGTCATAGGCTTTCTTTTTTTTTTTTTTTTTTTTAAATAGTTCTTTTAAAAAACTCTGGTAAGGAAATAAACAAAATCTTTGTCAATTCATGGCATAATAATGTGAACTTCAGCTTTACTGAATAACTATTTTGGAATGCCTGAATTCAATTGAATGCTATCTTTACACAGAGTTTGGTGTAATTATTTAATTAATGGAAATGAAGTATTGCAGCATGGAAGAGTCTGAATAAGTGTTGAAGGACACTGTGGATAAGACCCATGGCTTGGCTGCAGCTCAGGGTAATTCACATATTTGAATAATGAAATGGTGAATTTTCATTGCTTGTCTCTCTCTTCCTTCTTTCAGCTTTGCATCTTGATGGAACCAAAGAAATCTGTGTTCTGCCAGACAGTAAGAACTTAGGTTGCTGGGGCAACACGTTGACTGCAAAAAAAAAACCTTAAAATAGAGGTGGCTCGTTTCCAAGTCACCATTTTTCTGGGGTTTGGGGCTTTTTTTCACGTTTTCATAGAAAAAACACACACTGGCAAGAGTGCCTTGCAGGAGGCTTTATAATCAATAAACTTGTTTATAGAAAGATTATGAATAAAAGAATATTGCTAAGCAGGTGAGAAATGCACACCAGTACTTCTCGATTTCAAAAATATGAAAATCCATAGAAGTACAAAGAAGTTTTAAAGAACCCATTTAAAAAACATCTGCTTAACTAAGAACTGGTTGCTAGGATTTACAAGGATTGTCACGAAGTTGTTTCCAAAGTTGCTTCACTGAAATGCTAACCAGGTGAAAAACATGTTCTTAATGTTAAAAGAGTTGCATAGGATTAAGCTGCACAATTCCCATTGAATCAAATGGAATCTGTGTAGTTAAATTTAAGTTCAGTTCTTTGGAAACGCTGTTCATTATCAGTACAGAAATGTTTCAAGTACAGAAGAGGAAACCCCCTGGTTTTTTAGTAACAAAGATGTGACTCAGCACAAGAAAAAAGAAAAAAGAAAAAAAAAAAAAGGAAAAAGGAAAAAATAAACCCTGTAAAAGCTCAATGTGTTACTGTCTCCTTGCCTAAGTACAACAAAGTCCATTAACAGTAATGATTCTATAATAAAAGGTGCTTGCAGAAAATAAAGCCCACTGTGTTAAGGTGTTGAATAGTTTTCAGTTCTTCATACTAAAATTAATCTATAGATCTAAGAGAGGGAGATCTTTCTTGAATTATGACACCATGCAAGTGACTTTTCTGGGCCTGATAATTATCCAAAGGCTGCATTTCAGGATGCACGCTATCTAATTTCAGTGCCTATCTCTTGGTTCATTGCTGGAAAATGAAATGTCAGGAGAGTATGTCCACCTGGGGGCAGCTTGCTGAGTGAACTTCATTCAAGGCCCCATGCTATCTGGAAGAGGGCACTTGGAGCCTATCTTTTTGGATATGATAGAGGCGTTGGAGCACTAGCTGGAAGAAATGGAGCCTGGGCTGTACTGTGACTAAAAAGAACTAAACTCAGTGTCAAGTGAGGCAAGAACCTTCACTGCAATCACATACACACCTCCATCAACAGAGTAGCCGACACCAACCAGAGAGAAGAAAAGAATGATTCTGCTACAAACTCAGTCTTCTTCCCTTTTGGATCTAAGGATCATTTAATTTATGTGGAGAGAAGGCCCCACCACTGTGTACCTGCAAAAAGGAACAACCTAGTTTAGACAGAGGTGATCATTTGTATAATGAACCAGAGTATGCTGAGATTTGATCTATCAGGTTATGTGATTCTGTTTCCTCACACATCACAGGTTCTAGTTATGCAGCACAGAGAAACTGATGCCTTGAGAACAGACTAAGAGAATATGCCAGCTGCCCTAAAATGTCAGCATACAGGGATCCCTAACTCTGATGCAGCACGTGCATGAGTTTAAGACTGCAAAGGTAGATGCCAAAGAAGTGGGAGCAATTGAAGATGTTAAACAAAAGAGTTCAGCTTCAGTATGTGTTGGCCCATTGCCTGTGTGTTATACAGTCCCATCCTCACTGAATCATCTTATGGAAAAATATCTTTTCTTGTGGCAGGTCAGCAAATCTCAACAGGTAGGTACTCCATATAGATGATAACATTTCTAATCCTAGCTCCAGCTGGTAGAAACTCATCCTTCATGTGGCTTGGGAACTTAAATTTGATAGCCTGTTTCTTCAGCAGTCTGCAGCAGTAGTTTTCTTGTATTGGACATGAAAGTACTTACTGATTCATTTCTAAAATGAATTTCTAAAGTGGAGCAATCCACACAAATGAGTGTTTTGTTAATCCTGCTGGGACTTGATTCTGAGCAGTTCAGCAGCTCGGACTAGTAGAACTGGCAATCAAGAAAAAAGATGAAAATTCCAGTGATCAGTGGCCTAACCAGGGATATCAAGAATAACATGACAACTGAATTTTAGACTTCAAAATCTCCTGGGTTTAGCAGTGGCAGTCATTTTTCTCTTTCTTGGTAGCTGGTGCAGTGCTGTGTTTTGACTTTCAGCTGGGAACAGAGCTGAAAAACAATGATGTTTTGGTTTGGCCAAGGACTTTGTGGGCCTCATGCTCTGCCAGGGAGGAGGGAAGCTGGGAGGAAGCAGAGACAGGACACCTGACCCAAACTGACCAAAGAAGTATTCCATACCACAGCACGTCATGCCCAGGATGCAACTGGGAGTTACCCGGAAGGGCTAGGGTGAACTGCAGGGTTGGAGGAGGTATCGGTTGGTGCTTGGTCGGGCTGGGGAGGACGAGTTATCGGTCGCCTGGTGATGGGGTGTTGTATTCTCTTCCCTTGTTATTTCCTTTATCATTACTATTATTGGTGGTAGCAGTAGTGATTTGTGTTATACCTTAGTTACTAAACTGTTCTTATCTCAACCCGTGGGAGTTGCATTCTTTCTGATTCTCCTCTCCGTCCCTCCAGGAGTAGGGGGAGGGTAAAAAGGGGGGTGAATGGGTTAGCAAGCTGTCTGGTTGGGCTTAAACCACGACAAAAGGTATTTACATGTCTAAGGTCATATCCACTGCAGAATGTAGCACGGTTTTGAGACCCTTAAATTAATGCAGACTCAGGCAGTTAACAGTGCATAAATGCACTCACGGTGCTTTCAAGCCTAAATTATCTCATGCAGAGTGAGAAAAGTTGTCACTACAGTATGCCTTTCCCTAATTTCCACTGTTAGCCTGTGTGGAGCCAGGGTTGGTATCTCTGCAACAAAACCCATGGGACGCAAAGAAATCTTGTGAATAATTTAGAAAGTAAGCCAGAATTCCCAGTTTGTGTGCTTGCACTTTCAACACAAACCCATTTTGTCATGCTAACTGGATTAAAACATTAAATATATTTTGCATTATGACCTTTGTATCTTTTCCATAAAACTGCCTAAGCATTTTTTTCTTAAAAACTGTTTTCGGCTTAAAATGAGAACACTGTTGTCTAAAGTTAACTACCTTGCAGTAGTAAATGACAGATACTGCCAGTGAATAAGAATAATTTCCAAACATTTTCTTTTTTGTGCAAATTTGCTTACATCACTGCTTTTTTTTTTTTTTTTTTTTTTTTTTTGCAGGGGAGAGGAATGAAAGGAGAGATATAATTTTATCTAACCATGTATCTAATTAACTTAGCCTCCCTAGAAAAACCAGTGGGTGTTAGGTATGTAGGTAAGAGTTGCAGGACAGTGAAGAACTCCAAAGAGCTGCTGTTGGAGCATAATTTGTAAGCAGGTGGCATCCTCAGTGATGCCTCAAGCCCAGAATGCTGTGCAGCCTTTTTATAGAGCTTTGGAAAAGAGATGAATAAAGCTATGAGAAGATAAATGCTTCTCTGACTGTCAGGCAACTGCCTTTTAGTGTAAGGCCTTCTTCATCTGGAAAGAGAAAACAGTTCTTAAACTATCCAACTGGATTCTTAGTTGAGCTGCCATGCAACTGATGGATGAGTTAAATGTTGCTGGGCATGAAGGCCTGTGACAAAAGTGTCAATGGTCCTCAAACACCAGTGTTTTTTGAGTTAGAGACAGTGTGACACTCAACCTCTGGTCTTGTTCCGAAAATGCATCAAGCTATGGAGGAAACAGTTCAGGACAACTGACTGAACTAAGAACAACAGCAGAATGGACTTTCAAGTGAATACTCTCTCAAAATATTATACAAGAGTGAAATCCTCTTAGGAGAGCAGCATTCAACAAAGCCTGCAGGTAGGCACTGTACTAAGTGAAACCGTTGGCAACAAAGCCGATTTTAGGCACTGCAATAAGTTTAATCGTAACACTGAACATCTCAGCATCATTTATTTCTCAGCTGAAAACTACTGCTTGAAACTGCTTCAGGTTCAGGAAAAAATTACTAATACTACAGTCTTCTAAAGTTTAATTGCTAGATCGGAAAGGATTTCCTGCTTAGCAGGACTGGTTTTGCACACTAGCCAGGCTCCAGTAACATTTTGAGGTGAGATTTGGGCACTTTTATTTCTCTATGTCATGGAAAAGAAGTGCAAATGGGTTTGATAGAAACTGTGGTTTAGTGTTTTCTGAAAAGAGGGCGAGAACTAGAATGAAACAAAATAAGACATGTGGGTAAGAACAGACATATTTATGAAGATCAGTTTGCTAAATGGGTCTAATCATCTGCCTCTAGTCTTGTCCATATTGCCTTTGGAAATTAAGAGCCCAAGGCAGGGTATGGGAGGGATGTGTGGCAGTGTGAAGAATTTGGCGTCTTCTTCCCTGGGCTGTGGTATTTAACAGTGTAGACATTGTTTGCAGGGGTTGGAAGCAGAGAAAGTGACTGTTTAGTCTGTGTATATCAATGCAGATGAGACTGGTACAACAATGGCACTATAGCATGACTGTGCAGTATTCTCCATTACAGCATAGGCCTAGTGGTAATGTTGTGTTAATATTGGTATATAGTTTATCTGTGGTGCAGCTACTGTAAGACTAGTGGGAAACTGATGGTTTTATCAGAGCAATATGGGAAATTCAGGCACAAACCTTATCGAACTTAGTGTGTAAACAAAAATATTGCTGGATTGAGAAAGTGTCAGCAATCTCAAAATTCTATGCAGTGCTTTAGTATTTTGCTTTTTTGAGCGTCATAGAACTATTTCATAATCTAAGAGTTGCCACAAAAAATGTTCATTCTTGTTCATGTGTTATATATGCTTACCTCACTTTTTTTTTCCCATTATATCCTTGAACTAGGACTCAATTTAACTGAAGTGTGGCTTTTGTAACATTTTTTCCCAAGAGAATTTTTTTTTTTTTGTTTTTTCTTTTGTGTTTTCTTTTTTTGCTAATGTCTCAAAAACTGCCTTTTGAATGATTTCAAGATTTTCTTCCCTTTTAAAGCCGCAGACAAAATTGCTAGTTTAAAACATTTGTGCACACCTTATTGTTCTCTTCTTTCAGCAGACCTGAATCTGTGCTAAATAAATCAGGGCGAAAGGGAAATAAAATCACATTTGTCACAGATGGATGAATATTATGGGAAGTTAGATATCTCTTTAGCTTCTTTATCCATTCTAAGAACTATGTACCTCAAGAATTGTTTCTATGTTGTATAGTGAGTCCTATCTTCAAGGTAAAATTCTCTTGTCAGTTGTTCTCAGAATCACAAGAGGAGTGTTGTTTTTAGCTTTTCATCAGTAAAAGGGTGCTTATTTGTTTCTGCCCTTTAGAACACGTTATCAAAGTGTTATCACAGCGTTATCACAGCACTGGCATTGGATGTAGGTAAAGGTAGGATTTGGAAGCAATTAAAATTCCAAGTTATACTGTTACATAGTGACAGAAAGAAAACCCAGTAATATAATGCACCCAGAACGTGACATTTGCAACTGAAAACCAAAAAAGCATCAAAAACTCTAGTCCGCTTCTTGGCGTTCTAGGGTATAGTTTTTACAACATTATCTGTGTTGTAGTATTACTCTGGCTGAGTAATAGTTTCCCCTGGGCTAGGCTAGAAAATATGCATATGAAGACGTGGAAACTGCTAAGATGTCATGTTGGTGAACTGTGAACTAAAGAGGAAGAATTTTTTCACATAGTTTCAAAGTAAGAATACCTGTATAATAGAGCTGGAAGAGTTGATGAGAACACAGACATCACAGGAGATCAGTATCAACAAAGCTCAGCATGCTCAGAAGAAAACAGTGTCAAAGCTATGAAAATTTAAGATCTAGCTTGTAAATTTGATGAGAAGTATAATTTTTTCCCATTGTTGCAGACTGATAGATACCTACTGAATAATCTGAATGTATTTTTTCATGAATTTATTTGTTTAATCACACTTTGAAAACATCCTGTTAACAATCTGCAGTCAGTTATGTCAGTTATTACACATAATAATTGCTATATCTGCAGTTACTAAAACATCTCTTGTGTTCAGTACACAAAATAGGAGACAAATGCAAATGAAAAAGCTAATTGTTGTAGGTTTCTCTGAGAAGCAGCTCAAGAGACACTGTGCTGAAGACAGTCAAAAATTATATAGGTTACTTCATTTACTTATGAACTTCAATTATTGTATAAGAACCCAATGATAGAATATAACTGATAAAATGGAGCTGTCTTAGCAGTTCAGATACCAATTCCTTTAATTCCAATGCAGATATCTAAAATAGATCAACATAATCATCATCCGAAAGTGCTTATCTCTTCCACTGACTGTAAAATTTTGCATACAGGATGACTAGCCCATGTATAGGCATCTAAATTTTGTCTAATATTCAGTAAGATGAATCTAGCCTTCCTCCCCTCCTTACTTAGAAGCTTCAAATGAACTTTTAAGTTTGGATACCTCAAAAGATCCATCCTAGCTTGTGTTCTCTCTTTTTTGTTATTCTCATTTGGACAGGAATTTCCTTATATTTATCTCAAAGGAGAGACATAAAAAATAGGTCTAACAGATAATTAACATAGGTAAAGAGAAGAGTTTAAGACTTTTATCAAAAGAAGAAGAAGCAGGAGAAGGAGAAAAAGAAAAAGAGGTAAATAAAAGAAAAATTTGAATAATAAAAATAAGTGATGAATGATTCCTCATATTTTTAGCTGTCATATCCTTAAATGATTCCAGTCATTCTGTATATTCCTTAATTGAATAAAACCAAATATACTTATATAAAAGACAAAATATTTTCTTTAATATTTTTGTTTGCAGTTACAAACTAATCTGATGCTTTGCTACCTGGAGAAGAATGGAAACCAGAATTTGAAAACATATCCACAAACATCAGTGTGTTGCAAAACTGACAGTCATTCCTTTTAAGGACAAAAGTTTTAATCCAATGTACAAAATGGAATTACATTTTATTCATGGAATCACCATGAATAAAACTCTCCCTTTCCAGTGTATTGATTTACTTGATATCATTTTAGATTTCTGCTTTTTGTTTCGTTTATCAAATCAGTAAAATTAATGCATCTCACCGTAAACATAACATGCACTGGAATAATTTGTTTTTTATTGTAGGGATTGGGCCTGTACTCCAAATCACTACACAATGAAGGGATTATACATTAAAAAGGACAGTTTGCAATGAAGAAGAAATTTTAATTAATCATAAATAGAACTGGTTTTGTGGAATTAATTTGACCTGACAGTTCAAGGTTTGATCAGCACATCACAGAGATTAAGAATACTTTTGACTTAACAGACAGAGTCCCAGAGTCACTGCAGCCTGAAATACTTTAGGAAAGCTAGTGTGTACAGATCACACAATGTCATTGTTTCTCTTAGTACTTCCATTCCATTAGGAACCAATGCAAGACTCTTTTTAACTTCCGAGAAACCTCCTAATGTCATGCTGTCCTGATCAACACTGAAGCAACAGAGATTACAAGACATCAAACTACAATCTTTTATCCCATGTTCTGTGTGTATAAAACAAAGAGTCAGCTTTCCTTTGAAGTACTAATTGACTGTCTGTACCAATCAGCACCTAATCCCTTTCCTGCATGCATTTAGGTCTCCACAGTAACTGAGCTGGCCTTCTCTGCAGTCTAGGCTGTAAAGTACTTAGTAAAGTAAATGTGTAGTATGCAAAGGGAGTAATTGATCTCAGTCTTAGAAAACCTGTTTAAAAGCAACTGGACTTCCTAATTCATGCTTTAGTCTAACAGCAAGAAGATGAATAAGAGTTAAGAGAAAAGAACTCTAGAAGAGAGTACATTAAAAAATTAGCAATGAAAAAAGAGGTACGTGATTTGATTTTTTTTTTTTTTTTTTAACCACAGATTATCAAGGAACAGGGGGCACCAGAGGTTTACTGATTGTTCTGAGTCTTTACATTTCAGGTTGGAGATGTAATCACAAAGAATTTGATTGATGTTGTTAGATGCAGCTCCAAACACTATCTTACTCATTACAAGAACTGTTAGTACAAGACCTTAAAGATGCATTCTACCCATTTCTGGGAGCACAAGTCACACACAAGTGATCTTTTAAAGCTGATAGCCTCATAAGTCTAGCCAGGCAGCTGAAGTGATAGCACTTATTTGATTGCAATCTCTGCTCCTCCCATGAAACAGAGACCAGGAAGGAGCCGAGTTGGAATGTCAACTTGTAATATGGTAAAGGTGAATGAAAGGGGCATAGTAAAGGGGATTTGAGAGACATTCTTCAGCAAGTATTGGCTCCGTCAATTAGAAGAGGGAAAACCCACCAGAGATCACAGTAAATCACCAAAAATGCAGGTCTTCAGCTGCAGAGTAAAAAATGGTAATTATATCAGAAGCACTCTGATAAGCAGTCAAAAGTTTAGACTTAATGCACATTGACTATTCAGAGAATATTTGCTTTAAATAAGTTACTAGAAACACTTATGTTTTAGGAGTGTGATCAGCTTTTTCTACACCACAAATGTTTTTTGAAAGAATTAATGTTACCTCAAAGGAAAATAATAAACTGGTTAATATTTATTCCCAGGATATAGCATTTATGTTCAACTCAGCCCTTATCACAAGATAACAACAAAATAGTCTTTATGTACGTTCTTTTCTTTATATTTTGTATCCTTAAATTATTGTCCTTTCAGATCCAAGGATTAAACATAGAGAGGTTTTATATTCTTTCAGACAGTGTACACAGTATAACCATATTTTCTCAATAGATTCCATGCCAGTAACTTATATACAATATTCTAAATACAGAATGGAAACCTCAGAAGAATTCTTACATTTGTTAGACTTTTGTGCCAAGAAGCTGACACCAAGTATAGCCATTTCTATTGATTGGAAACTTCTAAAATAACCTACAACTTTTAAGTGCCTCTGTTTTGAGGATATCTGTCTTGCTACACTGTAAGGAAAAGTTTAGTTCTTAGGAAACAGCATTTTCTGGAAAAATCATTCTATTAGCTCCTATTCAAAAAATCTTTTCCAGGTTTTTGTTATGCAGTGACACAGTTCAATTAAATGTTAACTGAAATCTTGAATTTGCTTCTTATTAGGCAATTATTTTTAAAGGGGTGTGTTAAGGTTTCCAAGGACATTTTGTTCTTGTCTTTCTATAAAGCACACCTCTTAAAGGTAGATTAGATTTGCTGGTCTCTTGGGTGGTCACATAAAACAAGGTCTCTGCATATGACTAGAATTGGCATAAAGACAGGACATGTAGCTATATAGTGAGGAGGTCAAGACAGAGGGGACTGTAGAAAAATAAACAAATCAAGCAAAGAAAACAAACCCACTTGTGCTACAGCTGCTTATACCTTATCATTTTTTTTTAGCTCTGCTGCTCCCCGGGTAGCAGCTACCCAGTACTAACCCATGTGACAGTTTCTTCCCTTTTCAGGAACTGTACGAACTGTCTGCTTAGAAAAGATGAAGCCTGAAGCTTATACCCTGTTGCCATGCCCACCTTGCCCTGACCCTGACCCTGTGCTATGGCTCTATTCACAGTTGTTAGTTTAGGAGGAGAATTTGGAGCTAGCCCTCTTTTGGCAGAAGAGGGTCCATCTACAGAAGGAAAGCCCAGACTAGCAGACAGAATTGCAGAAGTAGACCTGGACAGAATCAGTGCCTTTAGCTCACTCAATTGCTAGATTTTTTTTTTATGTTTTTGACTGACTTTTCTGACAACTCTGGCTTTGTGAATGATGATGCCTCTGTTTATGGAAAAGCAGGAGAGGAGAAGGAATGACCGAAGCTGTGTTCAGGCAATGGAAATTTCAAATTCTTCCCCTGTCCCATGCCCATGTAAGGAACAGCATTTGGTGAGTCCTCACCTTTCACGGTATCTGCCCATATCCTTTAGGAGCCCAAACTGATTGCTTTTTCCTGGGGAAAGGAAAGGGAGTTTACTTTCAGCTCGTTTTCTGACATCTGAAATAGGTCTAGATTGTCAGTTCTGGGAAGAACCGAATACAAGACCACCTGCGTTATTTTCTAGGGCAACCCAGATGTTTTAAATAAAATTATAATCCTTGACATAAATGTTCTTTTCTCAAAATGTATTTAATTAGAAATCTTGTGAAAGAAGAGTGAGAAATTCTGATAACAATTGCAAGTGCATTGCTTTGCCCTGACTCACAAAACAGGCTACTACAATTACATTATGAATAAGAGTAGAAGGGTTATATATAAAAAGGAACAGTTCACTGTTTGGGTTATAACAAGCCCAAGGTTAGTTCGAAGAATGCTGGGTTTTAGGCAACTAATTATGTCTTGTAATGTGAAGGAGACGAATCTAAATGACCTTGAGATAAACCTGCTGAATAGTAAACAGAAAAAAAATAAAAAATTATTGCTTGAGGAATTTATTTTATATCCTTATGTTAAATGAAAACCCATAGCATTTTACAGCCAGAAGTACCCATTATTAATGGTTTCTCTGAGTAGAGTTCTTACTGATTTCACTAAGATTAAAGTACTTGCTTAACCAAAGGTAAATAACAAAAGTAAGTTTCTGATACAGTCACATGTAGCTCATATATTTGTAGTTTGGAATTTTGCTTTTTCATAATAAACAAGTAATCAGCAGCATTTCACAAGGCTATTTTAATTTCTACTTCTTTGACTATTGTGTGATTTTTCTCCTCCACTCGTTTGTAGGAGTACTCTGCTGCAGCTAAAAAAATTGTATCATTACTCAGTGTGCCCCAGTTTGGTTCCACTAAGAAGCAAAATAGCTAAACTCCTCACTCTTTGGCTTGGAAAAGGTACTTATTTTGACTCTACTGCTGTTGCTGTGCTAGAGGAAGAAGACCTGTATTCATTATTTATTGTTTTCTGCATGTTACTAATATTGGTTTGATTTAGAAAAGCTGACTTCCTGTGAATGTATTAAGAGTGGTATGAAGGGCTCACTAATCAGTGCTTTATAAAATAGCATTAATAATTTACATGCTTTAAGAACACAGCATTTTCAGGAAATATGCCAAATATTATCTATGAGTAACCTCCTTTTAAATATTTTATCAGCAAGAAATAATTTAAATCATCAAATGAATTCCAGCTTTTGGTGTCATGGTAGGTCACATTTGTGAGCTGGCATACTTCACCACAGACTGTGTTGGTCCTCAGATAAGGAGGTAGGGTATAAGAGGGCAGTGGAGACCACTTAGCCAGGAAGACATGTATGTCTCAGGTGCTCAGAAAAGATTAGGGCTTTAAATGATGGATGCTAAAGGAAGACATTACCTCTCTGATGTAAGTTTAAGAGAAAGATCAAGGAATTGGAGGAGACAGAATTGGAGCCTTAGATGGGCCCATGCAGGATGGAGAGCAACTGTATTACAGAAAAATCTGTGGCTTGATCTTAATCTCATTCTCCAAATTTGTTGAGCAACAGTGAAGTGACAGACTGCTTTTTGCATATTAGCTTCCTTCAGGGTGATGATAGTAGGAAGTGATTCAGCTGTCTGGCAAGGTAGCCTCTTCAGAAAGCAACCATGTGAAAATCATACAGTTTGAATGATCAGCCTAGGGTATTGCTATCAGCCCGGCTGTACTCTGGGCGTATTTCTAGGCTGCTGTCAAGGAAATTAGTGCAAAGTTGTTTGAAAGTGGACTTCTTACCTAGCATGCTGCTGTACTCATGCATCACATAAAAGATTTATATTTTTTTTAAGAAGAAAGCTTTTTCTAAAGGAAACATCCGTCATTACATTGTATATAGAGATCAACAGGTTTCACATTCCCTGTGGTGTTATCATGTCCTTTCATCAGCTAACTAGCTAATTTACACCACCACAGCCTTCCTGTTACAGATAGAAGGAAGGATTTGATGTAACATAAAACCCTAACTCACTCATTACCCAGCAGAGGTAATGTACTGAATTGTACTGAATGCAATGAATATAAAACCATTTTAATGGAAACCTTCCATGCAGATGGAGAACATCATTCTGTTTGAAGAATTTCTAGTAAACAGGCATTTTCCAAAACATAAACATTTGGTTTTTAAATGAATATTTATTCTGTTTCACTCTACATTTATTTGTAAAGAGGAAATGTCTGTATAAATAGATGATTAAGATCTAGAGCGCATATTACCAAAACCGGATTGTAGCTTATTACTGATTGCTGCAGGAAGAAAACATTCTGAACCTGGGATGGTCAAAGAAAACACAATATTAAAAGCTGCTTTTAGTACATTTAGGGTGGAAGAGCGCACCATCGCACGTTCAGAGCTCTAGGTGCTTCATCTGAGGTTTTATGGTGCATAGGACACATGCCCAACAACAGAGCAATAGCCAGAATCATTTGTAAAGATAAAGAGCTCATGTTTGCTCATAGCTGGCCTGGGAACTAGCATGTCAAGTAGGATAAAGGACATAAATCTTCCTTGCATATTATTCAATGCCCTCAGTTACTGCTCTTACTCTCCCTGAATATAAAAACAAGGCAGAGCTAACGTCCTTATTCAGCAACGCATTTAACATCAGTTTAGCCACATAAACTGTCTCACGTAGGCATTTCCATTTATTTGCAGGGTCATTTGCTTTAAATATTTGATGGTAAGGCAATGCTTCAACTAGGCAAAGCCAGAGTTTTGCAGTGGAGATTGTTGCAAGCTGTGAAGAGACCTGAACTGACCATTAAACTGAAGATCTTGCTGCCAGTTTCCCTGACTGGGAAAATCTGATCTGAACCTCTAAGTCCCTACTTTTGTTTTACTCAAGTCAACCTAACTATGACAAAGCAAAGCTTTATTCCTTAGACATTTTTCAGCTAGTTTTGAAAGAGTAGTGCAGGCTTTTGTGGTCTTAAAACTTTATATACTCTATTAGATCAAAAGTCTGATCTTGGAAAATCACACAGATGTCCAGATGATGTCAGTGAGGCTTACATCAGGTATGTGATGATTTTGATTAATTCTGTATACGTTTTTGAGGATAAAATTTGCTTTTTACTTACCTATAAGGTCATCACATAGTTAAAAAGACAGGCCATGAGAACAAACTCGGATATCCCCCTACCCCTGCCATATCCATTAACAGTACCAGGTATACAAGTAAACATGAACCAAAGCAAATTTTTCTCTGAAATTTGCACCTATATGGAACTTTAAAAGAAGAAACATGTGATACCAAAATAATGAATTATTATTGCTTACAGAAGAGGTAGGTATCCTGCATCCTTGCTGTTTTGGGCTTGATTCCCTGCCTGCTGATTATTTGCAATCATCTGTGTTGCAGGTCAGCCTAACAGCAAGAAAGCTGTGTGTGGCTCTGTATGACTCCTGTCTAATTCCTCTTCTTGAAGTTTCCATTACCCCCGTGAAGGAGTTCAGGAAAACTATGCAAAACCACATGTAGAGTTGTTCAGAAGTTATTTTCAAATTCAAATGAAACAAACAGTTCCAATAAGATTAAATTACGTTGCAGTACAGTTTTCCAGAAAGAAAATATTGTTTTATAGAAAGATCTGTAGCCTGCTGAAGGAATAATTCAGAACATGCTTTATTGCACTGTATTTTGCAAAATAAGCGGGATTAAGGATGGACTCAGAATAGCATTTTTGCCTTGATCCATTTTTTTCTAAAATGCATATTTAACATGTTTTACCTGAATAGCCATGTTAATGGTTCAGAGGTTTTACTGGAATGTTTGCAGGAAGGTATAACTGTTGGGTTCTGTGGTTATTGTCTTTACATCCATTAAATTGCTGTAGTTCTTATACTGTAATAGAGTATTATCTGAACAATGTCTTTGTTCAGTAATCCAGTCTTTTTGTTCATTCTTAACTGCTTTCTGGGAGGACACTTAAAAACAAACTAAACCCATAATGGCCTCTACAAGGGTAAATGACACTCAAAGCCAAAATCTTCTAAATGCAAAGATGGATTTCTCTGAATGAACGCTTAACTGCTTAAGCCTTTAAACATGTGGTTAACCTCTTTTGAGCTGTGTATTTCACTGGTATATTTTGAATTATGTTCTCTCTAACTGAAACTATGTAAAAATTACTTTTTTTCTCTATAAAGAGACCATTCTGTAAAACAGGTTTAAAAATTTCTATCTCTTCATGTGCTAATTTGCAGCAAACAAGCTGAAATCATATCACTAAATTTCTTACCTATATTTTTAAACTCAGAAACCAAATGATCATGGGAAGGAACAAGTATGGAAAATGTTGAGGTGAATCTAGGAAATAGTAGGAGCTATTTCACTGGCTGTTTCCAAACTTCCATTCCACAAAGGTCCAGAAAGAAAAATGTACAGAATTTCTTGAAAAGGGAAGTGAAAAGTACCATAAACCCACC
The DNA here is from genome assembly GCF_033783945.1 of Neopsephotus bourkii. NCBI lineage: Eukaryota > Metazoa > Chordata > Aves > Psittaciformes > Psittacidae > Neopsephotus > Neopsephotus bourkii. The sequence goes on along the minus strand of NW_026901454.1, from coordinate 412,500 downwards.
TTTCATGTTACCATAATTATTAATTCTAACTATTACAGGGTGTATCTTAAGTACCTATCTGGTTCCTGACCTTATTTAAAGTAATCACTCCTTGCTCTGTTTCAAAGTAGTAAAACTCCACACACGCACTCTGGTCTAGTAGAGAATAGTTTTAAGCTGCGTGTTTATAATCCAGTTGGTGTCATTTTGGACTAAAGACTAAGAATCAGCTCCTTTTCTCTCTTTTATTTGGTGGGAGAGGTATAAGTATAGTGGATTTTTTTTTTAAGTGTTAACCAGGACTCTGGAGGCCTTAAACAGACACAGCAATAGAAGGTCCTTATTCAGGAGATTTACAATGCAGATATAAGTTGATACAGACTGAGAAGCAGGAGATAATATTCAGACAGACATCACTTTATGAACCAGCCATATAACACTGAAATTTTTAGGCTGCTTCAGAGGAAAAAAAAGAAAAAAAAAGAAGTGTTTTCAAGAATAAGATTTATCTATTTTTAGACAGTACTCTTATTATATCTGAATTAAAAATATGGAAAAGAATGAGTACAATAGTAATTTTTCCTACATCTATGGAGAAAGTGATAAGCTTAGAATTATACACAGAATAAAACTAGTTCTTGTTACTGAATCACACAGTATAAGAGTAAGACAAAAAGGATTTGATGAGCAAAAACAAGAAAAGATCATCTTGCTGTATTTCTGAGGACAGATATATGCTGGGTATAGAACCTGCAGAATGGCCCTTGATGATTATTCCGATGAAATTGTGGGCTTGAACAGCAGACATACTGATGCTGCATGTTGTGTATTGAGGAAGAAGGTAACAGAGAAGGTTTGTAGGAAATAGGGGTTCTTTTGTAATTGATAGAGGAAATTGCATTAGGAAATAGTATCACAATTTCACTCCAAAGAAAACTGCACAAAAGAGGAATGTTAATGAATTTTTTCTGGTAAAATAAGTCCACTGTTTAATTTGTGTCTGTGGGTTTGCTCCAAGGTAGTGTTGACTACTTTGAAACCTGTGTGAAAAAAATTGAAAGGACATGCTGAAGACATAACTAGAATTGTAAAAGAAGAAAGAAGAATAGATTAATGACTGACAGAATGCACAAAATGTCAAGAAAAAAAAATATAGCTGCTGTTTTCAAGCTAATGGATCAAAAAAATGTCTGTGAAGTACTGATTTTGCTCTTTGGCCAAACAAGATCATGGGAACTTTGTGATGCAATCTTCACCTGAGTACAAGTGACAGAAAGTTGTTTTGGAAAAGATACTGGGTTGTGCTAAATCTGAAACAAGAATTAAATGGCTTCTGCTTCTGGATTTGTTGGAAATTACACAGCTCCAAAATGTGTATGTAACATGTGAACCAAATGGTATTCATTTGATGATGAAGATATGTGCTCAGCTTTAAGAATGTATATAGTCCTGCTGTCCTCATTAGGTAGACTAGTAGCAACTAGCAATTAGAACAGCTTTGAACTTTTAAGAAAACTTTTGTCCTCAGAAAATGTTGATTTATCAAAAGCTTTCTTGTGGTAACACTTCAAGGAGATTTTCCTCAGAGATGTGTTCAATGCTGCACAAAGACTGAAGGTGGGACTGAGACAACCGCTGTCATGTCAGATGCTCCCTCATCTGGTCCCCCCAACAGATGATCTAGACTAGAGACATTGAATATGAGTCTTTTTAGCAGATTAAATTACCTCAGAACTAGAGTTCCAGCTACCCCTTTTTGGGTGTCCATGCTTTTCTTTGCAAAAGGTATAAATTGGTTTGGAGCCTATTCCATTAAGAATTAATTCAACTTGCTTTACCTGTTCATTCTTTTCTGATTGGCATGTCATGTGCACATTTGATCACCTAGTTACATATTCCCCATCAGGTTAGTGATTTATTTTATAAGCAAGGGTAGATTTAATGCTAGCCATCTTTTAACACTTCATCTGTCAGCTTCTTGGTACCTAATCTAGGACCATTTATCATATGGCTGCAGTTTCTAAGCAATTTTTTCAATCAGCTGAGGATATGTCCATCAGTATCACATTATCTAAACTACTTACACCAGCCAGTACTGTATCAAAAGCCTTCATTAACTACTGATTACATGTTACCTTTAGCAGTTTTTATTTTTACTTCCTAAAAAAAAAAAAGATTAATCAAATTTGAAATTTGTTAAATGTGACTTCTTTAAAATCTATGCTATTACCTATATTTAATTATTCAAATTCCATTCTGCCTGATTCCTGTACCTGACTTGATTCTTCATCTTAATCCTTTTACTTGGTAATTGAATGTCAAATTAATTTCATATAAGAATTTTAACGTTACTCTTTGTTTTGAAAAACAAGACAAAGTACTTCAAGACTGATGCTGTGTTCAGTCAACAAGTTACTTCTTTTTAGGTCCGGGAAAATGAGAGAGCTGGATTTAGCTGATTTTATTCATATTAAGTTGTACCTTTTTCATGGTGCAGTCTTACTGACTGAAACTTATTTTATAAATGATAATTTATAAAACTGCTGTTAGTTCCACTGACCAGCAATTACTTTTCATGAAATAAGATATGCCTCTTATATGAGTCATGAACTGTAGGAGTTCATAGAAAATTTCACTACAGCTGGTTTGTTTCTGATAGATTTCCTACTGAACATTTTTTCCTATTGAACACACACTAGTTCTTCAACCTTTATATACCTATATCCAACAGCACCTCCTTTAGAACAGGTAGAAATGTTTTTGTCAAAAATAATCCTTGAAGTCAAGAAGGTCTTGTGTTAAGAACAGGAGCTCTTTCTGAATGATTTTTATGAGGTCTGTTTTCAGTCACTGTTCTGATTAGCTTTTTCTCTACTTTAATAAAATTACTACAGGTTTTCCTCCATCTCACTTTAAAAAAAGAAAAGATATAAAGAAATAGAAAAAGTGTCAAACACAAATCATTGTACAGAAGCACGTTTAGGCCCTGATTTTGTTTTTGCAGCAGAAACAATCTGTTTGAAATATAATAAATCACTTCCTTCACCTGCATGTCTCTGTGCATAGTTATGTATGCTTATTCTCTTCACACTCTTTCACTTAAGAAACAGATGTTACTTGCTCCAACAGGAAGGGAAAGGTGCTAGTGGGCTCTCTGAGACCAGCTGGGTATGTAGAGTTTATTATATTCCTGCAGCGGTTTATTCTCCTCAAGACTGACTTATTGCTTTCCATTTTCCATTTCTTCATATACAAAACTTCCTGTAGCCAGGAAATATAACCCAGTCATAAAATGTACGCTTAAAGGATCAGATCACCCAGCTCCAGTTCTTTTCTAGTCTGTGTTTCTCTCCTAAGGCATGATCCGTTTTAAAATTCAAGGTCATTCAAAACACTTTGCAATGACAATTTCATCATTTACAGGAATTAGGAGATGTAAATGACTAGGTATTCTTCTGTAGGTCATTTGCATTCTTTTCATATTTGCAGTCTGGAAGTCTTTCTCATTGTTACCCATTCAAGATCATGCTTGAAATTACTTCGTTTCAGTGTATGTCAGCACACCACTATAAAGCAACCTTCTCTCAGCTATTTCCTCAGATGGCTGGTGACCAATTGTTACAAGCTGAACATTACTCCTGTCTCTCAAGGTGGTCAGTGATGAGGAGCAAGCTTGAATTTTCATACCCTGTTGCATGCAAATAGGAAAAATGGGAAAGCAGATTCATACTTTGTAAAGACTGAATAAACTGAGTTTACAAAGATTTCAATTTTATCTAGGTGCAAGTAGAGTGACTGATTCAGGTGCTAAAAAAAAATAATTAAAAGACTTTCTTGTTTAAATCTGACAATGCCACCCATTTCCTTAAATTAAATGTCTTTTTATGCTAAGCGAGTCTTCCTTTCTACTTACAATGAAAGCTTGCCAATCTTCCTGTATAGTGTCAAGTCCTGTGTTGCTTTATCTGTGTTGCCAATAACAAAGACAAAAGTAACGTGTCTGACATGTGTCCTCCAAGCTAATATTTGTACAGAATCTGGAAGTGAAACCATAATGTTCTAACCATCAGCTGTGACATGGTCAAAGTACTGCTCATCATAAAGATAGATTGTGCTTCTAAGTAGACAGGAACTTTATGAGTAATAGGAGAATGTAAAAATAAGACATTTAAAAAAATATATGCACAGACTTATTTTTGTGGTTTGTAGTGTGTTATTAGTGTAGGACCTCTCAAATATGACATCTTTGAAAGAATAAAGAAACAAAAGAAAAAAATGAAACCTCTATGAGTAGAAGTTGTGTCCTCAGTACTAAACAGTGGTGAGCATTCAATTTAAAAACAGGAATTTAAAATATTAATGATATTGCACTGCAGTTGCATCAGAAGATGAGAGAACTCTTATGATAATTTTCATATTATTCATGTGTATAGCTTGCTTTCTGTGATTTCCCTGTAAGATAAACAGGTAGTGAAAAAAAGTGGAAGGAAGCAGGAACTCAAAAGGCAGTGGAACATTAATGAAGGGATAGAATATGAAGTTTAGATTCACACCAAAACAGGTATTTTCAGATTAAACCTTTTACTCTTGGCCTTTCTCTGCAATGCAAGAAATACATGGCTGTATTTCTCAGTGCACACTATTTTATGGAGTTTGGCATGAGAAAACGGAAGTCCATACAAGTCCATACAATACCGTTTATTATAGCCATCTCAAAGTTAGGAGTGGGATTCAGTTTCCATTTCAGACACATTGAGATGTCTAAATTTAGGCATACACATTTACATTTCAGCTAAGGATCTAATCTTACAGAGGATCTATGCTGATCTTTAGAAAACTTTATCAAGTCTTAGGTGTGTAACTTATAGACAGGAAGGTTATGGTTCATTTGCTCATTCATTTCTGTCAAATGTCCTTGTGCTTAGGTATTCTCCCTGACCTGTGGCTGTCACTCCAGGAAGTGACAGTTTCTCATCAGTACTGGGTCCAGTCTTACAGCTCCATCCCTGGAAGTGTTCAAGGACAGGTTGGATGGTGCTTTCAGAGGTCCAGTGGAAGATGTCTCTGCCCACAGCAGAGCGGCTGGAACTAGGTGATCTTTAAAGTCTATTCCAACCCAAACCATGATTCTGTGATGCCTAGACGTCTCCTCTAGCACCACATACTGATGTTGAGGCAAATGAATCAAGCTGCTTGAGTGAGTTGAATCCTAGCCAGTGTGCTGAGCAGTTTACCAGACAAAAAATGCAATCTAAGTCAGCTCTGCTTTGAGTGAGGAGGATGAAGCTGGATCAAATGACTTCCAGAGGCCATTTGTAACCTCAGTTACTCAACTATTTTGGACTGTATAAAATCTAGTGGCCAGCAGGGATATCTATAAATCTATTTGCAAAAAGTAGAATTTTGTGTCTTACCTGTACCTACTTTTCTCCCATAAAGTAAAAGCATATTGTTTGATTTCTCAATTTTCTGTCAGCAGAGGAGTTTAAATCTATGTATGTGACCCCTTTTATTTTATTTTTTTTTCCTCATGGATATGAGCAAAGAAAAAGGAAAGAAAATAATAAGAAACAATATTCATGAAACAGAGGAACAGGCTTTCATTGAACCAGGTAAAAAAATAAAAACTTGTTAAAATACTAGGCACTTTTCACTTTCTGTGAAACATGGCTTTGACAAATACTGAAGAAACTGATGCAGTTACCTATGTCCAGATTGTGTTTCCACATTTGTGATTTCTAGAGAGAATTTTTACTTGTTCAACCTGCCTGCCTTCCTGCTAGTTGGGTGCTATTGTCTACAACTTTATTAAACACATAACGATGCAAATCCAATTACCTTTGCAAATTAGAGTCAAGTCACCTCCATGCAATTGCTACATGGGAGGGGTTCCCAGAATGCTTTCTATTGCTGACAGAATATGGTGGTATTAAATGAGAGAATTAATGTCTCCCTGGAGACATTCAAGGCCAAGCTGGATGTGGTTGTGAGCAACCTGGGGTAGTTGAAGATGTCCTTGCTCATTGCAGGGGGATTGGACTAGATGACCTTTGAAGGTATCTTCCAACTCATGTTTTATAATTTTTTATAGTAGACCTGAGGAATAATGATGAGAGGAAGTCAAATATTCATAGAATCAGCTAGGTTGGAAAAGACCTCTAAGATCTTCAGGTCCAACTGCTACCCCACAACTTCCAAATGCACCACTAAACCATGTCGTGAAAAAGTGGCAGGTGGAAAGAAAAAGAAAAGCATTTGGAGGGTAAACTATAGTTTCCTTTAATCATTTCCACTCAGTATAAGAACAGATGTGAACCACATGGCTCAAAGGCCCAGGATTTTGCCAAGAAAAAGAAAAGAAAAAAAAAGGGAAAGAAGAATAAAAATGTAACTAATTGTAAAAAATACGAGTAAATGATTGTGACCACGTTGTGGATTGTGTTGGACTGGAGACTTGGTCTTTGATTCCTGCCAATGTATAGGCTAGACCTAGCTGGGGGGGGCATAGCTTGGAAAAAAAATAACTATAGCAGCATGTTTATATGGAACAATGAACTCTTAAAAAAAAAACCAATTGAATAGTCATCTTCTTTTGTACTCAAAATAAAAGAAATACAACTCAATTCTTTTAGTATGCCGTTTGCCCTATGAATGCTGCAAAATAATCTGGACTCTGTCCATCAGAATCTTTGATAATGAGGAGTTTCTGTGAAACAAGGAGCATATTAACCCCGCCTTTTAACGTATGAATGTCATCGTCTTAGTTGCCATTCCTTAGAGACCCCTAGGGACTGGACTTCCAGGAAAAACATTACACAGCAAAATCATTTTTCTAGTGTAAACCTGTTGAGGCCACTTTTGACTCTAGCCTAGATGAAATATTGGTTGACATTTTGATGCTATTCCTACAAATGTCATATTGCCTTCAGTAATGTCATAAAAGGTCCTTTGGCAGGTAGCACCAAACTGATGTACTAGCTAATATGTATTGTATTTAGAGGGACATCTCCAATACAAATATGATCACAGTATTTTTTGTGGTGAAGCTATGTTGCCATGTGCCTTTTCCTTCTTCATTTAAAAAAAACACCACATTGAAAGTTGACTGAAAAATTAGAAAGTCTTCCTGCCTCACATGCTTACTTGTTCCACTATGTTTTAGATTATTTTGATGTTCATATGAAACATAAACAAAATGTAATTGTGGAATATTGTATTTCTTATCCTTCTGTATTTCTGTAAAAATAAAAAAAAAAACAACCAAAACAACCCGCAAACAAAACCACATTAAGAGTTGTTTAGTTAAGGCTTGGAATCTCTCCTATATTAAAAATATATTTTCCATGCTTGATTCTTTGTTATCCTTCCATAGTGGTCAGCACTGCAGGAAGGACAAGTTGGTTAAGTCCATATCCTATCTACTGGTTATTCATGCTGAGAAATGTTGAATTACCTAAAATTAAGTGAGTAAAGAAGAAAACAGGAGAAAAACTTCTTTTTCTTGCACTATCAAGTATACTATGTGAAACTGGTTACAGCTGCATGGAACTGTGTTCATGCAACTCTGTGACAGTAATGACTATAATACAGGAATTGTGAAGATTTTTAAGCATTGTTATTTAAGAGGTCATGACAGCATCAGAAAAGGAAATACAAAGAATAAAACATATGAATAATGGAAAGAAAACTGTTTTGACTCACAGAAACACAGTAAAAATGAGCTAGTTTTTATTTACGTCAAGATTAAAATAGAATTCTGTTGTACTTACTAGGAATATTCTTGTTGCCCCAGACTCCTACTGTCTTTGGTAGTCAGAGTACTGAGCGTTGAAAGACAAATGGTAATTCGTTTGTAGCATTTTAGAGTAAATTGCCTCCTGTAATTTATTAAATACCATTTGAACACTTTCAGCAGAACCATCCTTAAAAAATAATGAACTCTTCCAATCCTCAGTGATCAATAGTTATACAGAGTAAGCCAGATCAGAGAGAGGCTGATGCAGATGGATGTGCTTCCATCTCATGATGCATCATCTTTTCTAGAAATTATGTCTGAACCATGCTGTAGATTAGGACTGACCCAGCCAAAGGTATGGTGTATGTGACTTTTTATTCTTCATATAATCTTCTCTTGCTTAGTTCCAGCAAGGACTTCGAACGGAATTTTACATATGGAAGGATCTAGAATATTTAAATGTTGGACTGTTGTTTCTAAGATTTTACAGTGCTGAGTTACTGATCTAAATGGTCTTTAAATAGAAAAGAAAGAGTAATACACATTGGAGTGGGATTTGGGACAGCCAGCCTATGAGGGACGAGGTCTAAGCTAAACAGCAGGAAACACTAAATAAAAGTGTGGTTGAACCTGACTTTCACCTACACTCAGATGCTTATTTTCAAAATGCAGGAGCCAAGGATTCACAGCCTAAGTCCTCTGCTTCTTTGTGATGTGCATGCAACAGCTAAACACAATGGTTACTTATAATTACTATAATGGGTGTTGAGAGAGGAATGTTTGGTATTAATGTAATGGAAATAGAGTTACTTTTTTTTTTTTTTCAGAGAACCAAATCTTTTACATATTTCCATAATTAAATTTAGAAATTCTGACACTGAGAGACGAAATAATTGGAGAATTTATATCAAAATTTTGTTCATTTCTTACTGTTTTAAATCTATTTTTTCTGCACAATTTTTGCTTATTTGTTTAGAATCCCATTTTCTGTAGGCATTACTTACACTGAAAGAAAAAAGTCAGAAATTTTAGAAGTCTTCTTGATAAGAAATATAAAAAGGAAAAGAAAGCAAATATCAAATAAAAACCAATAAAAAGTTTATAAGCACAAAAGTCAATACGAAATTGTTCACAGACGTTTCTAAAATTTTCTATTCTCAAGCCTAGCAGTGAGAATTTATTTGAAGGTTTTAAATATCAGAATCAAAGCTATGATATTAAATTGATAACTAAGATGCATTTCTGAATTTCAAAAGCTTGCTTTTATAATGTAACTTTTTTTTTTTTTTCCAAAATTAAAGCAATCACTGTGCTATCAATAATATCAAAGTAATACAAAGTCAGAAGAAGTGCTCGAAGTAGTAGCACAAAATATTTGATACTGGTTTGGTCTGAGTACTTAAAAATCCAGTGTAAAGAATAGTTATGCTTCACTTGGCAGATAAAGAACTCTTTCAATTCTCATTTGGTCATTCTTAAAGTTTCTGATATCTCTCATTTGAAAGGTATGCCTGATCTGCTGATACCAAAGATCTTATAAATGTTGCTAAAATTACAGTTATTTTCTGAACCAGGGATTGTCCCTGGGTTTTGCCCATATTTATCAGCGCAGCTCAGTTAGCCTTGACAAAACATGCCAAGATTTTCCATGAAAAGGATCTGGCTCTCTTTAGCAGGGCTATATAATGAAACTGCCTTACAACTTTCACCCAGACTCATAAAAACTGGTAAGAAGGAAAATTGCATAGAAAAATAAAAGCTTTGCTGTCCTGTGGAAATTATTATGAAGCAAAGATCACAAGACATGATTTAAAGTAACCTCTGAGCCTGTGGCCTCATATGGTTGGTTGACTCACAAGGATCAAAGGTAGGAAATAAGAAATCATTTCCATTAGAGGAGAAAACTCTACTTGCCTGTAGTGTAGGGTCAAATGAGGCCTTGATTTTTATTAAGACAGCAATGAAACAAGTGAAGTAATTGTTTTCTATGATAAAGAACATCACTGCGGAGGATGAGTAGAATCTGGAATTTATTTCATTGTCCTTTGCCAATAATATATCTGTTAAGTATGGGAAGCACATTTGTATGCTGCAGAGATTAAAAACATTCTAATTAAAAGCAGCTGCCAGCCAGTTGCAAATCACCTCTTTGGTAACTACACTAATTCAGCTTGAAATCCTGGTGACTTATTTCTGAAATATATGTCATTAAAATAAATGTCCATTTTACTCCTCAAAGCAAAAATGTAGGCTGTTACTGCAAAACTGAAGAGCATACCGGAACATTTGCTACATCTCCAGATTGTAAAAGGACATTGTGTTGCCACATTCGGTTTTGCATAGTCACATCAAATCTACCTTTAGTGGTACAGCTCAACTTCAGCCTGGTGAGTTGAATACAAAGTCTATTTTCTCTTCAAAGGATTTGATGGCTTGGGTCTATGGTTTTAAGAAGAAGGCTGTGCTGTAAAGAAACTGCAAAAGTGATAAGCTATGGCCTAAAAGGTTATCTCACTGGCTATCCAAAACATGGGATGAGCTCCCACAGGAACTGATCACTAAGTCCATGAGCTGCCTTTTCTAATGTAAACACATGTTCTTGAGAGTACACTACAAAATGAGACAGAAAAAAAGGAATTTTAGTACTTTGGTGATGAAGGAAGAACAAGAACCTATATAAAGTACTTTAACGACCCTGGCAAAGATGAGTGGCTATCAGACCTTGCTTCAAATCAGAACATGATGAGAAAATCAGACTTATTTGAGAAAGATTATCTTGAGATTGTCAAATTATTTAAGATTGGCTTAACTCAGCAGCCATGAAAGTTGATTGAATGTCCTCTTAGTTTGTAACATCACTAGCACCTACTAGAATATCAGAGTTCAGCAATTACTTTTTGTTTGTACATCATAATAAATAAAAAATTTAACTTTCCTTTTTGGTTAATTTTACAGTTTAGCAACAGAACAATAGATTAACATTTCTGCAGTCTTGTAGTTTTTAGCAGTTTTGAAAAAAAAAAAAAAAGCCCTAACCCCAAACCAACAGTTTTTGTATTCTTAGCATTACATATATATAAATATATATATAAACATATATATATAAAAAATTTAGAAAAATACAATTAGCTATCTCAAGCTGCAGGCTGATTGGAACTAAACAAAGGCAATGAGACAGTATGGTCAGCTTTACAGAGCATTCTGAGCTACATTTCCAGTAAAAAGGAGTCAAAACTAGTAATGGTCTTTCAAAAATTTAAAATCATTAAGGAAAAAAGTAGCAAAAGCTAAGAATTATTACATCATGTCATTTCCATTCTTTAAAGCACATTTTAAAGGGAATTTGGCACTCAATGTTCATATTACTTTTATTTTTTTTCAATTTGTTAAACGTGGAGAAAACAATTGCAAGTATATCTGTAGATATTTCTATCTAATACCCTTAAAGTATAAACTATGAACTACATGAAAGTATAATGAATCATGCAAAGATTACACATTGACTTTTCGTTTCTCTTACCAAAATTTCTATCTCCTCAGTGATATAAATAATCACACCTGCAAACCTGCAAAAATCCACTTAAGGAAAAAAAAAAAAGGATGAGAGGTCACTGATTTTTTTCACATGTATTTCATTAGCATAAAGAATCAAATATCTTATGAAAGGAAGAACAGCTGCCAGTTTCGATTTCATGCTGGACATTCAAATACTATCCTAAATACAAAAAAATTTAATAGTTACTTAAAAGTTTCGTGATGATTTACACTGAATTATGAAGTTGCTGGATGCCTTCAGATTTGAATAGAAACTCTAGTGAACCAACATATGTTAGATGCCTTGAAGCAATAAATGAGTATGAATTTAGCCTGAGCATTTTTCATGAGAACCAGAAGTGAAAAAAATATTTGTGGGTATCTTTTATTCTATATAAATTTTAAAAGATTGCATAATATGATTGAGCAGTGAATGGAGTGGGTCCTTTTTCTCTGAACGGGAACATTTGAACTTCAGTATTTCTAGACTGAAGAAAAAATCTCCTCCATGATATACCACAGTAATATGAAGTCAGAGTACAGACAGCAAAGTATTTCCTGTGAGAAGATGGTCAGATTTTCTTTGTGTAACAGTTGTGATCTGATATAAGGACTGATCCACATCTTTTGGTCCCACCAGAGAAACTAGCATCAACATAGGTATGGTGGGCTATACATTTCTAATTCTCTGGAGTGTAATAGCTACTGTTATTCCTTTTCTACTGCCAGCCCATGCCTGGATATCACTTCTTTCTTACCTCCTTAGCTGGTCTTCTGCTGAAAGATGTGTTTTATTTTCTATATGCTTCCTGTGACTAGTCTTTTCTACTTCCCATGCCCTGTTTGGGTGCTTCATAGCTTTTATATATGTTTAGTTGTTTTCTCTTTAAACTTGCCACTATATATCTGGCTCATTCTCCCTCACTTTTCCCCCATTCTTAATTAGGAGAATATAAAATGGGACATAGCCCAAAAAGGTGCATCTGGTATATTTTTCAGTTTTGGCTCAGCCATCCAACCAGAAGTTGAAGAATGGAAGGACTGAAGCCATCTGTCAGCAGCAGTGTGAGGAGATACTGCTGGGTTTTTTTTAATGGCTCCCTCCCAGATTTGCAAACCATTGATTCTGCTATTGCCTTCACTTAAGTTACTCTTGCAGCTGTGGCTGGATCTTTGGCTTCTCTTCGTTACATGATGGTAAAATAAGTATGACATTATTAATTATGAAATCATGCTATTACAGATATTTTTTTATATTTATAATCTTATTTCCTATTTGATTACATTGAATTGTATTTATAGAATAACAGTATTTTCTTGGGAATGCCTCTGTGACATTTTATTTGATATGGTTTTCATCTTAATTTTGGACATCTATTAAAATCTAAACAACAGATCTGAATAAACTGGACATGGTACTAATTAAATAGGATGATCTTTAAAATGCCTAATTACAATGTTTCTTAGTCTATGTACCAGGGACAGAAAAATTTTGTTACTAAAGTTTACTTCTGCGTTAACTTTACTGTGTTCATCTACTGCATATGACTTCAGCAAACAGTAAAAGTAGAGTAAGTAATGTGATAGTCAGCTACTGCGTTGAAGAACTAAGGATCAGCTTTTCTTTTAATTAAGCCTGTTATATATTGGAGTCAACAGAGTTCTACAGACTTACTGTTAGTCTGAACTAATATGAACTACTGTGCTCACTAAGCATCAGCCAACAAAATATTCTGCCTAACCTACAAGTGTTCCTACTGAAATTCATTGTGGTATTTGAAAAGTGTGGATAGGATTAACTTCAATGAGTTACCACTAGAAAAAAAGGAAGCTGTCCAGAATAAAGCATGGTTCAGTTTCCTAAATGCAAGCATATAATTTGAGACACAGCATTGATGTTATGTAGACATTCACATTTGCTCAAGAAATAAAATCTATAAGAGAGAGATCTGTGTACTTCCAGAAGAGCAGATGGTAACCCAACAGGGTACCCAAGAGTCTAGAATGACACTCGATACCTATATCTGAAGCTGCCCAAATTAATTTCCTTCTTCCTATGAAAGCAATGTCATCTTCACTGAATGATTCATCCAAGACAAAGATGATTCTGTCTCCCTGCACTGACTATGGGGAGCCAGGAAGAGTACCTTGGCCAAGTTGTCCAGCTCTGAGACAATTGATGTTAGCAATATCATTCTTACTTTAATCCACTTAACATCACTTAATAGTAATAAGCATAAGTAAATGCTGCAAAGAAAATGATACATTTAATGCCCTTTTTTTTTTTTTACACTTCAGAATGTGTTTTGAGCGAAACTATGATTAAAATTAATAATATCCTGTAATAAGGTAAGAGAGAGTCATCATATGGTAATGTTAAGTCTAGAAGAGAAATAGAAATATGGTTCAGCTGAAAAAAAAATCTTTTTTCTTTAATGTACTGTGAAAAAACAGTGTCATGTCTCTGTCATTATTCATGTTGAAGCCAGTGATGACTTTACCATCACTTTTATTGGGAAAATGATTTAATCTCTTTTTTTTTTTTTTTTTTCAGAAAATATAAATAGTTAGTCATTTAAAGCTACATAATACCTACCTAGCAAAAGGCCGGTGGAAATAGAAAACTTTATAACTTAAAACACAGACAGGTGTTGCAAATCATCCGGCAAAACACCCAAATTAAAGAAAAAAGAAGGAGAGGGAGAGAGAAAATAAAAAAAAAAAAAAAGGAGAGAGGGGCCTGGTCTCAATCTCCAGGCCTGTCATTTATTTCTTTCACACAAAAAGTATGGGACACAGGTGGCTGGGTGTCAAAGATCATACTCTGTCTGCATGCTTCATAAGGCATGGGACAAATATATGAAACAGGCTGGGTGAGCAGAAAAATCACAAGAAGTGGGTGCAGTTTCAGTGACCCAGGTCAAAGGTTACACTGCTTTTGGTGTTTTACAAATGTTTGACAGATTAAATGCCCACCTCCCATGGCTAGCAAATAAGCCATGCAACTAAGAGTATTCATAAGAAATAAAACTTCATTCAATGTCCTTATTGTGAGGGATCAGGGTCAATTAGCATGAGTAGCACATGTATGCTGTCAGTACCAACAGGCACTCTTGGATTGTCCTGGATTTTTAAAAACACATATTAAATACATTTGTAATGGTAAAATAACACCCTGGTGAAGGGGGAAAAGGTTAGAAGTAGGCAGGTAGGTTATATAGATGCTGTTATCAAAGAAGGTGATAATTGTATAATTTCTTATATACATGTATTTGGCTCTTTGATATTCTTCAGTAAAAGTCTATTTAATACAATTTCTGTTTGCTTTACAATGAAAATTGGTAACAAAATTATGGGAGGCTGAAAATCCATGAGTTTTCAATACATCATAGTCCACAGACCTATGGTGGTAGTTTTCAAATTAGTTCTTGTTAGGTCCACATTGTATTCAGCCTTGTTCCCAGTAGTCATAATTTTGACAGCTAAGGTGAAATACTGTGATTATTTGAAAGAATATATTTTCACATAGTGGCAGCATATGAAGTTCTTGGTAAACCCATGAGAATATTGTAAAGGCACTTGAGAATCAACAGACTGTATACACAACTGTTTGTACAAATGTTGATTCTCACCTATTTCAGTACTTTGGCAATGAATCACTCCTGAAGTGATTTTCTTACTCCTTCAAATAATGCCATAGGTGCTATTACAATGCCTCTGAGATTTTTGATTTACCTATGTCAGTCTTTTGTTTCTACCTTTTGCCAATAATTCAAGGTAGAAAATATCTATTTTACTTGCTGATTTTGTCCAAAGATCTGTGCTGGTTTACATCTTCTAAAATGCTGGCCCTTACTTTAAAAATGCTTCTGAAGCCTAAAAGTAAGCTTTCCTCTTGTTCTCTAGCCTCCAAAGTTTTCTTTAGGTAACTGCTGATGGGATGGGATAAGGACTGGACATCATTACATGCTAGTACATGAAAAGTGTGATTTGAGGCCAGATCTGATTATGGCTATGGAAGACTTCTATTCTGTTATTGGAGTTTTCAGTACAATTTCCTAAGGAAACAAGGTTTATGCAGTCATACTTACCCACTCTTTTTTCTTTTTATGTCTCATTCATTTCTTTCCTCTTCTTCTAAAGTTAAGTAAACAATAATCTCCAAACTGAAAAACTAACAGGTTTCAGTCAAACTGAGTTCTCACAGAGAAAGATGTTTCTTTAAGAAATATGCAGCTAAAGTGACAAAAAAAGAGAAGTGTTGATGACTGTGGGCTGTTGCTGACTGCAGCTAAGTTTCCAAATCACCAAACAGCATAGAAGCCACACAGAAAAGCATCTTTATGGGGAAAGTTTAAATCAAAGCTTGCAGTCAGCCATGAGAACCAAATCCGTAGGAAATCAGGCTTCATGAGTTTTGGTGCTCAAAGAACTTTCTGGTTTACTTAAAATGAGTGACAAGTTTTTTCTTTGCTAGGCTTTGCAATAGGGGTGTTTGTATTGGGTTTTAATGACTCTAACTGAATTAAACTGACCCCAGTGAAAAGTACCTCAACCTATTTTGCAGCTTTCTCTGAATGACTTACTGCATTTCTGCAGCATTTTGTTCCTGACAAATAGGTTTTATTAGCTTCATGTTCTGAGTATTGAAAATTCTAAAAACTTTCTAGGTAGAAGCTGCAACAAGGGAAGAATCTATCCTCTATATAGGATGTACCCTTCATATGTTTTCAATAGGTTTCTCCATGACAGATAAATCCATGCTTATGCCTATGCTACATGCAACAATGTAAATGAAATAAGTTTAATTATAATGCATATGTGTCCATCCTCCCCGTCACTCTCCCCCCCCAGTATTATTTCAAGGTGATGTCACTTTTTGCAGCTGTCATCGACATTGGAAGCAGCTTCCTAAATGACTGTGTGTGCTTGTGTATGTGTATAAGTCTATATGAACAACAACATGAAATTACAATGTAATTAAACAGATATGAAAAAGCTGAAGGGTAATCAGCTTACTGAAGTCTTCTTTTTGTGGAATACATTTTGCCTTATTTTGGGAGAAAAATGTTTCTCCTGTTTCTTCACCTGATTTTGTGTGTGCATGTGCAGAAGAGGTGACATTTCTACACCAGGCAGATGAATAACTTGTGTTACATCTGAAGTAAAGTCTTTTGGTAGGTTTGACAAACAGAGTGCACAGCTGCAATGTTCTTTCTTTTTGTCAGTTACATTTGCTGCTTTGTTTCATGGGCTGAAATGACTGACTTACTGAGACTGTGGCTTCAAGTCCAGGCATGAAGAAAGTTAAGATTTCACAGGTACCTCTCCCTGTTCCCACACTTTCTTCATACTATGCAGACAAAATTCAGCTCCTCAGAAGGCAGTGGCTACTCACCAGACCTGCTCCTACAACCCTTGTACTTAGCTTAGCTAAGAAGCCTCCTGCTTAAGTGAACTGCAAAGTCACCTTTACATTTGACAGGAGAATAACACCTCCTAACAAGCTGGAAATACTGAGTAATCACATGCTACATCTAGTTTGCCCAGCAGTTACATGGTATTGACTGCTACAAAGCCCTGTTCTTCCAAATATTCGTGCTGCAGATCTGCTCAGACCATGCTACACCTACCTCCCAGCGTGCTTCCTCACGTCTTCTTTGTATTGAAATGGGTAAGAGAAGGTGTGATACGTATGCTGAACTCTCTCCAGTATAATGGTGGGATGCAATTACAATGACCGTTTGAATTTGGAATTTTTGAAGTGTTCTGGTTTGTGTTTTGGCCCAGCATCTCCATCCCTCCTTCCTTTCAGGTTTACTTTCTTCAAGTAGCAGGTTTGTTGCTAGGTTTGCATGATTTCCCGAAATTGTGTCTCCTACTGTCAATCCTGGAGGCAGAATAGTGGCCTGGATGGGCTATGGATCTAAGCTTATCAGATATTTTTATGCCAGCTAAAAATCTGTGGAAACTGCTCCAGCAGAGTAAATTAAACAAAGTATTCTGTGTAACAGAATTTTAAGATAACTTTGTGTGAAAGACTTAAAAGATATATGCTTGTTGAAGCAAAGCAAATATCATTTACTGGATGGGTTTTTTTATCTTCTCAACCAAAAGTAACTTCCAAAAGTTATGCTACAAATAAATTCCCTCCCACACTCTTTCATTTTATCTCCAAAATTCCTCTCACTAGTTTTTTGCTTATATCTCATAGTGAATTGAAAAAATACAGTTAATTATAATACACTAAGTTTCAGAGCAATTTCAGTTCAGAAATAGGCCTGTAAGTGAATATGAGTAACATGCTAGGTGCTTCTTCAAGCAGCAGGAATGACCAGTGGTTTGTAACAAGAGACTGAATGTTTCATGCTTGCCTGAAGAAATCCAAAAGCACAGCACTCACACACTTTAAAGGACATTGCCTCTCCTGGATACAGAGTTACAAAAAGGAATGAAAAACAGTGGAATGTCATTTCTGTGATACTTTCCAAATCTAGAACAAGTGATATATCCTAAGGTGAAATACCTGTGTGAAAAGTTATGGTGCAACATGACTCTTTTCCCCTTTGAAATTATACATGTAAGAGCAAAAAGCTTTTCAAGTGTGTCCTTTTTTAAAAAAGCTTCTTAATTTTGGAAGCAGTGTATGTAGCTCAGTACATGCAAAGAAGTGTTGCCAATATAAACACTTTTTTTTCTCCAATATAAAAACCCAAAAGAAAATTATCCACATAAATCGCAGATAAGTCATCAGTGTTCACATTTACGACTGAGTTTGAGAGGCTCACTTTTCTTCTGAAATTTTTATGTGTACATATACCTGTGTACTTGAACATGTATTCGTATACATAGCTGTTGTGCATATCTGCAAGTAGAGATGATATATTTTGGTATTAATGCTTGAATGCTAATGAAATAAAGTTATCCCATCATGACTTGCAAATTTTGCTTTTCAGACAACTGGTGATAAGTATAAAATTTCTCTCTCTTTTTCTCTTAAACACACATACATAATTCTCAGTTAAGCCTAACCCTAATGCTAACCCTCCCCCAGTTATTGAAGTTAAATATTGTGAAAATAAAATTGCGCAAAAGGCAGATCAAGGTTTTGTATTTATAACAGAGTAAGAATGTATCTTATTTTTAGGAACACTAGGAATTTTGCAGCAGTTTGGTGGAAGAAAGATGGAAGAAGGAAGCAAGGAATAGCATGTGATGCAGGTCAGATTGATTATTAGCCTAAATAATTTAAAAATACTAGGCATACATATGAAAATATAGAATACTCTTAACTGTATTTGCTGGATAAGTTAAAAGGTGAGTAGGGAGAGGAACAAAGGCTTCTATTATAAAGTAGAAAAAGAATGTTTTACATTGACCAGTAATCTTAAATCTTAGCATGTAAATAGTGTCCTTACTAAATCATTGTCTGTAATTCTTTATACTGGAAAATAAAATGGCAGAGGCATAAACTGACTGAAGTCAGAAGAGACGTCTGGAAATCATCAGGTCCAACCTCCTGCTCAGAGCAGGACCTACTTAGATCAGGTTGCTCTGGACCATATACAGTTGAGTTCTAAGTATCTCCTGTGATAGATATTCCACAATTTCTTTGGATAGCCTGTTTGAAAATTCTCTCTGTGAATCAGAAAAGTTCCTTTTACATATAATCAGAATTTATCTTGTTCCAGCTTCTGTCCCTTTCCTTTTCTTCTGTTATTGTGCACCTCTGAGAAGAGTCTGTCTCCATCTTCTTTCCACACCCTTGTAAAGCAGTTGCAAAGAGCCATAAGCTCTCCCTTGACCTTGGTCTTCTCCAGGCTGAACAGGCCCCCACCCATCTCTGTCCTTCTATGACCTGAGCTCTGACTTCATCAACTAGGTGGACCCCCCTGCTCCAGTATGTCCATGTCTTTCCTGTAGTGGGAACCCCAAAACTGAGCACAGTACTGAAGATTCAGAATCATATATGCTGAATACAGTGAAGCGATCACTTCCTTCCACATGCTGGCCGTGCTGTAATACAGCCCTGTATTAAATGTCTCCATAGCAGAGCACTTGGATAGCTCACTTTCAACTGATTGTCAATCAGGACTGACAAGTAGTTTTATTCAAAGCTGCTTTCTATCTGTAGAGATGTGCAGGGTTCTGTGTTTTGTATATTCAGGAACCTACATTTGCTTTTACGGTTTATGAGGTTCCTGTTAGACTGTTTCTGCAACCTGTTGAATACAGTCTGAATAGAAGCCCTGCACTCCAGCGTACCAGGTGCTTACCCTGCAACTTGATATCAACTGTGAATACTCTTTTAAAAAATCAGTGAAATTAGTTTGGTTTGGCTTAATGAAACTAACCAATCCATTATCTTTTAATGAATATACATTTGTTGCTCTGTTCCAGGTATTCAGGGGCAGCAACTAGGGACTCAGCATTGCTTTTCAGTTGAGGTCAGTTTGTGGTAACAGTGGAAGAAGCAATAGCATTATTGATAAAGAAATCCATGAAAAAATAGCAGCTATTAGAAAAATTAATCCAATCCCAAACCCAAGAAGCTAGAAAAGGAAGTTCTCATATGCTCTCAAGGAGCAGTATGCAGGATGTGAAAACCTGGATTCAGTTCACTCCTCTGCAGGAATGGTTTTGAACCTACATCTCACACTTGTAAATGCTTGCCCTTAACTTTAACATAAAAGGGCTCTCTCAATGTCTTATGTTGACACTGTTGCACTGTATACAGTCAATTAAATATTTACTGGAGAGAGGTGGCCGGTGTGTTCCCATCTCCTGGGAGAGTGTCCTAGCTAGAAGGCTGGAGAGCTATTCTTGTTCTCCATCTTAATGATATTTTGAACATTTTATCTAAAGTGGAACAGTGTCAACAGGAAAGGTTGAAATAAGCTTCTTAAGAATATCTCGTGGGTTGTTTACATCTTTGTCCAATTCAGAATGGGGATTGAAACAGCATAAATAACCTTTCAAGTAAATTGCCTAATCATCAGGAGTATTTTCAAATGTCTCCCTCAATCTCTCTGCCTAGAGTAACTTTCTATAAATTACTTAAACACAAGTTGAGATAACATGTAATAGAATGACTCTGTTACCTGACAGCTAGGACATTTTCAAGCTGAAAGACTGCTATTCAAATATCCTGGGGCAAAGAAAGAACTGAGCTGTGGAGCAGGACATTTTGGAGTACACATTTTGTATCAATTAAGAAAAAAGTAGAGATAATAAAGTTCATTTGAAATAAATTCCTTGTTAGAAAAAATAAATTATAATGTGTAAACTATGCGCTCACTGAAGAAAACAGTTTTTGTCATCTATTTACTGTCAGAACATAAACCTGTCATATAAATGTTTTTCTATAAGTGTAAGCGACTCATACCCAATTACTTCAACTCATGAAGTTAGATTTACTCTGCCTCATGCAAGAAGCTAGAACTGTATTTCTCAACCAGAAACATTTTTAGTTTCAGTCTTAAACTGGCACCTTAGAACTTCTCCTGGGTTGATGGCCTTGCAAATTGAATGATTACAGGAGATTCTGAAAGGGAAACAACCTCCAAAACAAACTTTGTGGCTGTTGTGTACTCTATAGTTTTTGAAAAAGGCCTTGGAGTTTTCCATGGCTCTTGTGTTATTAGCAGTACCAGATTGGTGGTTTTGTCTGCAAGCCAGACTATAAATCACCATCAGTGTTAAGCATGATCCTCACTATTAAGGCCTTGTTTTCCTTACTGAAATATCTTTTTGTGCTTATTTTCTCTTGATCCTTGGCATTCTGCTGACCATCAATCAAAAGAAAGCTGGACATTCCTCTCTGTCTTGCCTCACTGAACCCCTGATTTTCTTGACCATTAACCACCCTCTGGAATGTACATTTACTGTCGGCATCTTTAAGCCCCCATATTCTCCTCTCCCAGCTACACTCCCTTGCTGGCACTGGGTTGCAAAGCAATATTTCGCATAAACTGAATGAAGAACATGTCATAGGCTGTTTGACATGCTCTGGGAGCTCACAGAAAACCACTGATGCACAACTCACTTTTATTCCATAAGCCTGTGGGAGCCTAGAGGGATAAGAAGCCTTTCTGCTAGGCCGAACACACCACCTCACACACACAAAACAAATATTCCTGCCTTTACTGTTTAATAGGTTTCATATTCATGCAAAAAAGGATTGTAGACTGATGTTTATCTAAAGATGTATCTTGAGAGAAGCTTTCTTGAAATGTGCAAGCAAGCTTGATTTCATGCACCAGCTGTTCTCTTTCTTTAGAAAAATGCAGTGTTTACTGGAGTGAGGAACAGTCTATATTTATTATTCAGGAGCCAGGAAGTTTTGACTTTTTCTTGGGCTTCTGCAAAACCCTTCAAAGGGAAGGAAAAGGAAAATGGTTCAACACAAGTTCAGTTAGATGGCTGAATAATTCGTAGTGATATTTCCCAGAAGGCTGCTAATTCAAAGACTTTCTTTTATAAAATAGATTTGTCAATAGGCCACTTTTCCTTATTGGACTGCTTAGTTTCATGGGATGAAAGCTAATACAGGTTTTCTTATATTGCTTTAAGAAGGAGAAAATATACACACACTGTATCAGTCTGCAATGTTATCTTAGTCATGTTTCTTCATTACTGAAGCAACTTATTAACCTTGCCAAGTAAGACGCTGTGAAAAGTTTCACAGATTAATTGTTCAAAGCATTCTAACTTATTCGTGATATTTACTTGTCCACACACTGTCAATATATATGCAGAGTAGTTCTGATGAAGATTTGAGCCCCGATACTAAATGTAGTCTGCGTCGTTATATGGTTCTTTGCATGTAGATTTTATTACAGTATTGCAAACTGAACAACTGCCTTTCATATGCAATTGATTTGTCATGATGTAGGTAACAGTAATACCCAGTCTAGTACTGTAAGAGATTTGGCACTTGCTCAGAAAGATCATGTTTCTACCTATCCAATGAAGTGCAACTTAGCTAAAAATACTTAAATTATGTCAAAACAACATACAAAATTAATTAGAATTAAGAGCTGCAATAATTTTTAGTCATATGCCAGCACTAGAGAGAGAAGATGGACAATGCAATGAGTGAATTACTACTGCCACTGTTGCAGCTTATATATACACCATATGATGACCAAGAACAGTGGCACCTTCTAGAAGCTTTGTTCCACTTCAGCAATGCAAAGTAGCCATAAACCTGGCTTAACTAACCCGTAAGGACATATTTATGACTGCTTTGCATTGGCTGAATTATAAGCAGCAGCTGTCATGTAGCTATGAGCTTGATATGTGCCTTCTAGACCTTTGCCTCTCACATTTGTGATTTAAGGAAATAAGGGAATCGTGTGTGCATGGGGAATGCAGCAGGTGCTAAATATTCATTCTTGAATTAGTCCATATACAGAAGCCTGTATCTGGCCATACTGGGTTGTAATTTAAAGTTGGATTTCTATATCTTTAGATATTGAGAGTTGAATGTTGGGCTCATCTCCTTAAGTTCCTTTTGTAGTGAGTGGAGAGAAACAAGCAGAGACTGTTCTTATATCTCTGAGTTTCTATTTTAGTTTGACCTGAACTGCTCCTGCTCTAAAAGTACTGTTTTTCAGGGGTACTATGATAAAAAACAGCTCTCATATCTTTTCAAAAGTTCTATTAATAACAAGACATGAAAGACTGACCTAAATTCTCCTTATACATACAGAGCTTTATCATCATTAATAAAGAAGGTTTAATTCTACAAATTACATTTTCTTGTAAATCCAACTTAATAGGGGAAAGTTGACTTCTATTAAAGACCATACTAATAAAACTTCCATATGAACTTCTAGGCAAACTTACTTCCGTATAAACCAGATGCATATTCTTTATTATACTATAGATTTGTTGACCTATTTGCACGTAGATTAAGGATTAGACTAGCCAAATTATGTAGCATTTACTATTATTTCTTTTTCCATTACATTAAATAAAGTTAGTAAAGAAAACAGTATGTGTTCATTTAAGGAATCCTCTTGTGTTTTTCAGTTTTCTGTAAAAACGATCTTCCTAAAGGGAAATAAGCAATATACACAGAGCATGTTCTTTGTTGCATGAATGCAGATGCTCCGTTGGAATCAGTTCCTAATACTATTTGTTACATATATATATATATATTTTTTTTTTTTCCCAAGTGGCTAATTAAAAAACCCCAAACAAACAAAAAACACCACAAACCAAAAAAAAGGATATTTTGTCAGTCTCAGAATGAAAACTATCACATAGTCTTAGTTCAGAGAGTGTTCTGGTAGTTTTCCCATGCCAGAAATGACAGATTCATTTGCAACTACACTTCTCAGTGATAGTCCCCTATGGAACAAGCAGACTGACTGTGTTAGCCTGTTCTTGGGCCCACCTAGCAAGTCCCAGAGACATAATAATAATATTTATTTGAGATTTTATTTTTTTTTTCCGAGTGGTGGGGTTTTAGGGTTTTCTTTTTCTTTGTTTAAGCATCTGAATTAATGCAAAAGCTCATCAGAGTAATGCTTTCTAATGAAGCAGAACCTGTGCTGCATGTTTTAGAGACTGGTATGAGGGTACCTGGGGGACACCAAAGTGTGAAAGACCTGCCAAGTATGATGCTGGGTGACTGACTGTACAGAGGTGCAAAACTCCATTCCACTTCCTGGATGTAGTCCATGGAAAAAATCTTTCCCCAGAACAAGAAAAAAACCCTGTTTAATCCTGGAGAAAACTAATTGGTCTGTTCCAAGAGAGAGCCCAAGAGTTAAATTGTCTGCATAATAGGGATGATTTGGGGATTAGGAACTGAACCACAGTAAAGTGGAAGGGTAAGTTATTTGCCTTTGTAGAAACAGCTGTTTCTCAGTCTTCATCCCAGGGAAGTAAATAAAGTTTCAGTCTTAAAAGTTACAGGTCAAAATGGTGCTCCCAGTAAAAAAGGGGTGTTTGTTATTCCTCAGAGTTAATTTCTATGCCTATGCTACTGACATGGATTTTGCCTACTTGCTATTTTCACTGCATTCCTCCTTATAATTATTTATTCTCTTTTTCTACCCTGCTTGGTACTTTGAAAGCATGGATTCCAGTTTGTGAAGAACTTTTAAAATGCAAATACTTACTCTAAAAAGCCCCACAATAACTTCTGAATCTGAGAAAAAAATACAGCAGTCTATCCTTCCTGTGACACCAAAAAATGCACAAGTCTATTAAGACCTATCACTTTTTTTGATTATGTAAAATACCCTTGATAAATGTGTGTATGATGTTGTTTGGTGTGTACATTAAATGGGTACTTTTTTACATTTGCCTGTGGTGGTTAATTCAACTTGTTTTCCCCCAAATGAATAATTTCCACAGAGGGCATATATTAGAATGGCTCCCTCTATATTCCTAGAGTTATGCAGATTGATAAGTGAGGATCCAGCCAAGTAAGACTGAAATGTTGACTAAAAGGAAATAAAAATACTGCATGTAAAAGTCTGTTAAATTTCAGTTGGATAAAAAATGAAGCTGAAAATTTCAAAATTTCCATGATCCAGAGTACAATTTTCTTTGAGGGACAGTACACAAACTGACATTTATCAGCTGATCCTGGTTTGCCAGGTGTCCTTATGTTTGATAAATCTTTCTACCACACTAACTGCTGGGTATTTAAACATTCAATAGGGCTAAAAGAAAAAGTGGATCCTTGGTGTTGTAGTTACTCCACATTCACTTAGTTTATTTTTCTTCTACCAAGAATATTAAATAGTTATATATTAAAAAAATAAAAGTATAATCTCAAAAATGTCTAAATTTTTGTCTAAAGTGATTATCACATTTTAAACTTTATATCTTAGAGGAAAAAGGATTGCTATTTTGTTTTCTCACCTTAATCATTGAGGCAGAATATTCTACGAAAGCAGCTGTATAAGATAGCTCATCAGCTAGATACTAAGCACAATACATGACTCTCTAATTCATGAAAAATCCTGTAATATGGCAGAAGATGATGTCAAGTTATGGAAACTTGAACAAATGCTGTAAGGTTATTTTCCCCCTACACAGGAAGCAGTGGAACCTTTCTAATAAATAAGCCTCTTGCCTAGTGTATCTCCTGTCAACTTTGTTCTCATTTCTGTTGGAATAGGTTGCAGACCAACAGCTAATAGCTGCCAGCCAGCTCTCATGCATACCTATATTGACTGAACTAAGTCGCTGCTCATGAATAAGAAGAAATAGCTTTTGGAGCATCTGATGGAAGGTTGTTTAATATTCTCATTGGAGCTCTGAATGTTCAAAATAGGAAATATTTATGTGCTTTTAAAATATCTAAAAATAATAGTGAAATGAGGTAACAAAAATCCATAGAAATGAGCAATTTATGACTAATAAAAGGTGTCCTTATTCTTGAAGAGATGTAATCCCCTAATTATCCACAAAATGTTGGATCAGATGTTTATTATTTGCATCCTTACCATTTGCCAGAGTGTTCTTGGCAGACCTTTTAGTGGTATCAGCAGGAAAAAAGGACATGAGCTGGAAAGCATTAAAAAATAATAGTCAAAACACAATTTTGGCATGCAATCCTCTTATGAATTTCACATTGAGCTGTTAAAATGCATTCACTGACTCTGTAACAAAGGGGTAGCGGGTTTACCAAGAAAAGGGGATTTTAATGTGGTCAAATAGCTTTAGGAACTTGGGTTGAGCTTCTTTTTCTATCAGGTTCATTTATAAGCATTGAGAAAATTGCCCTTCTAAAGATCACCTACTTCACCTGCCATTTAGACAATCCTCCACCAGGAGGACTGTGATGTTGATGTTTTCAACTTCCTGACTCTAGGATGAACTTTTCATCTCTCCTAACACTGCTTTACAGCTTGATCTTCACTGGTCTGCAAGTTCATGATGAATCCAAATTTACTGTATATGGTGCATTTGACATCATAAATTTTTGTTCGTTACCTGAAGCTGGTTTTGTCAGACTCCAGATCTGCATTTTTTTTAAGTGAACACTGGTTGGTTGTTTAGAACTACGGGGTCTCCAGTGTCAGTCTGTACCCTGGCTGTAATCAATCTGTGCCTGTATTCCTCTCCACTGCATCTTGTGTCACCACTTCTCAAGGCGTGTGCTTTCATATCAGGGTTGTATTTCTTCATACATATTTTTGTTAGTCATAAGAAAATTCTCCTGTGCAGAAGACCTACTGATTGCTATTAACTATATAAAGCTTTGGTTATACCATGTGAAAAGTAAAAACTCCAACTTAAAAGCAGCCAGGTGATCATTAGAGAAATTGCAGTTACATCTAAACCAAGTGAAAACAGAGTTCCAGGTAGGACAAGAAAACTTCATAAAAAACAAAGCTGACAAGTTTAATTTCTGAGGCCTTGCAAACTCAGTGTAAAGCCAATGGCCTGCTACTAGCAATGGTAATACTCTTTCTCCTGGGTTACAAGACAATAGTGCACATCTGTGTTCAGGCCTCTTAAGGAAGTCAATAGCATAAGACTGCCACCTCCAGCAAGCTGTTTATTTCTTAGGTGCTGAAGCTTGCATCAATTTATGCAGTAATTAAGTTTTTAAGCTAAGCTGAATGAATACGGGCCTTTATGCTCCCTTACTGCCAATGTGATGGCTACAGGAAATGAATAGCAGGGATTAAAAAAAAAGAGACAAAATATAAAGGATTATACAAACAAATAGTAGACTCTTTTCATGACAGAGCTGAGACTTGGCTCTTTTTAAGATTGAGATCCCTTGATTTCTCAGCTACTGGCTACAGAATAATCCCCATCCTACTGATTTGGTTTATAGAAGAGGAGGATCATAGCAAGCTGAAATGAAAATACAACAGCAGGGCAAACTTGGAAGTATTTGCCTTCAGACTCTGATATCTTTGAGAAATATTGATCATTTATAAAAATGACAATAATTTCTCAGTCTCACATAAACTTGGTGAATGAATTAGGCTGCTGTTGTGACATCTATTTTTGCATAAGTGCAGATAAATGAAAATCTAAACATTTAGATGTTAGTAGGTAATTAAGTAAAGTCATGTGTCCATACTGTGAGCAAACTGGAACCATGATCGTTTGTTCAGGGTTTTTTCAGAATGGATAGGAGTCATTTCTTTACCAGTATGGTATGCTGTCCAGTCAGTATATGCAGCCGACCAGATCAGAATATGGATGAGTGGACCCTTCCCTTTTGAAATTAATACCCCTGTTTTTGGAACACTCATCAAATCTTTATTACTGTCTTGCTAAATTCAGTGCTGTAAAGAGAAGTCAAAACAAAGGCAATCAATCAATTTCAAAATAGCAAAAAGTGTCCAGCAAAAAAACTTTCAAACAGCATTCTTTTTTTAACCTCAGAATTAAAACTAATCTATTTTATGTTATCTGATTCAAGTAAAAGGAGATGATTATCCCACAGTATTCAGCATTGTTGCAGCCTCACCTTGACTACTGTGCGTAGTTCTGGGCCCCACTTTCAGAAGTATGTGAAGGTACTTGAATGTGTCCAGAGAGGGGCAACAAACCTGGTGAAAGAGCTGGGCAGAGTGTCCTATGAGGAGCAGCTAAGGACGTTAGGTTTGTCTAGTTTGGAAAGAAGGAGGCTGAGAGGTGACCTCATTGCTCTCTAGAGGTTCCTGAGGAGGATAATTGGAGAAAGAGGTTCTGAGCTTTTCTCTCTGGAATCCAGTACTAGGACTTGTGAATAGGTTCAAAGTTGCATCAGGGGAGGTTTAAACTGGAGATTGGGAATTGTTTCTTTACTGAGATGTTCGAACACTGGAACAGGCTTCCCAAGCCTGTCAGTGTTTAAAAGTCATTTGGGCAATGCACTTAATATGCTTTAACTTTTTGTCACCTCTGAAGTGGTCACGTAACTGGACTAGATGATTGCTGTAGGTGCTTTCCACCTGATATAGTCTATTAAATTCTAATGGTGAATTTCAGAAAACATTTGAAGTTTGACTTTCATTTATAAAGAAGAGTTGAAAGAACATATGAGGAAAGAGACTGATGGCTTGGCTTCGCGAGTGAAGATTTGGGATAAACCCTCCAAAAAAGCAGAACCTACATTTACTTAGAAGTTCCTTGATACTGTGTGATAGGTTAACTGTCCTAGCTTATAAACAGAATAATTTGTATTGTCTCTTCTATGCATGCTTTTCCTTTTATCACTAAAGCTAAAGGATCTTGCACTGACTTCAGTCACTCGGTTGAGGATCAGCAGCCATCTTGCATCCAGAAATTTCAAATGCCTTTTGTTACACCATAAATAACATTTTGAATAGTTAGATGGCAATGGTCTGGGCTATTTTATTCTTTTTTTAAATAATCTGTATTATTTACCTTCTTACTTTGTTACAGCTTCTTTTTTTTTTTCTCAATGCTGCTTCATTCTTGTCAGTGCAATGCAGGTCTGAGAAAAGTAGTGCTTTCTTTTATCAGTTTCTCTGACGGTTGCTACTAGTCAGGGATGATCCTATTTATTCTAATAGATATCTTTGACTAGAAATACATTACTCTTCCTTCCAGGAATTTGATTTTGCTTTCTTCTGTCAATATCAGTTTGCTAGTTTCTGTCCATTATGGCTTTTACATATTAGTAGCAAGATTCCAGTGTTTCTAGTAATTTGTTCTATCATTTACGTTTATGCTTTTTCTTTTTTTTATAAAGTGCTTTAACAAGTGAACAGCAATGCAGACATAAACAGAGAAGAAAAGCCAGACTGAAAAAGATGCAAGTCATTAAAGAAATGTGTTTGATTGTATGTAAATTACTTTTTATATTACCCAGAAGTAGTCTGAAATTACTGTTGCACTTATCAGTGGGAACACAGGAAGCATGGTTATATTTCAAGCTTACTTGTAAAAATCACAGTGGGAAATATTGCAAAAAGCTTCCTCTTTGAATTTATAAGCAGCTAATGAAATAGAAGTCTGTTTGTCCAACCTTCAAAACAAAGTTGATAATATATAATCTTAACTTCATACTGATTTGTATCAGTAAGAACCTGTTATATTAGGTTCTTAAGAGATTTAAATTGCAGCTGATATAGTCATATATGTCCCTGACATAAATCCTGCTGATAATTAGGAATCAGAAAATGAACTGTAGAAAAAACCCAGTAACTGAAAAATTGCAAAACCTAATTGTCTGGATGTATGCTTAATAAAACGTTTTTATATTCTTCAGAAATTCAGAAGATATGTGAACAAATTCAGAAAATACATATATATATGAAAAAAATATAACTACCACCAGTTTCAGAACTTTAAGTCTCTAATAGACTAATTAACAATATTAATTAACTTGCTAATTAACAAAGAGTCCTAATCAACTGAGATGGGATTGGATCTTTCTGCCCAGCTGAACCCTGTGATCCGAAGGGGCCCAACTGCGTATTTCCTAGTCAGACTACATTTATTTGCTCATCTTCCCTTTACATACATATGGCTGAGGAATGTGAGAAAATTAACAATGTATGTTCTAAATTACAACATAATATAGAACCTTCTGAGTTTGTAGTTAAATTTATCTCTGGCAAAACTGAAGGTGTTTGGCTTTCCATGCAAAAGCATAAAGTGCATCCTTCAGTAGTTTTAGGAATACAGCAAGACTTATTCCACACAAAAATTTTATTGGCTTGGCTAAATCCTCCACTAAATTAAACACCCCAGATTTTAGTAATTATGTCTTACTTGAAAAACAATGCTTTAAATGACAGGAAATAATGTTTTCTAAAATAGAACTAGTTTCCTGAGATCAAAACATTTGAAAATAAGTTCTACAGGGTTCACAAAATGCTTCCAATCCTCTTATCTGTAATACGATTTGCCACACAGTTAAGTGTTCCAACACTCCTACCCTTTCCTGCCAGCAGATATGAAACCTGTATTATTTTTTTCTGCCAAGTCTACATTGAACTTTCCATTTTTAAGAAAGTATTTACATTATTTTATGCAAATTTTAAGTGTTTAATAAGTGTGATCAGATTTAAGGAGAAAAACTGACCTATGAACGAATAAGTAATTGCCACTTAAAGGAAAGGCAGCGTTGTTCTTTCCCCATAAGATACATATATAAAACCCCCCAAACAAGTAAACCTGTTGAACCTGAGAGCATATTTTTGATCAAGAGTTTATATGATTAGGTTTGGTGGGATTACCTGAAGCTTTTTGAAGACAGACATATTCAGTTTCTTTGTAAAATACGAGACATTAAAAAGACGACAAATACTTGCATTTAAAATGACTCTGTGGTTCTTCACATAATTTGGAAGAGGAAAGTAAGGATTCTATGTCCTTCTGTTACATAATAAATTGCTTCATCTGACTGCATTATATATTCTGTTATAAAGCCTTTCACTGTTTCCCAAACAGTTCGTGTATCTCAGTTATCAGTGGCAAAAGTCTCAACAAGGCACTTAGCCTAAAGGATGGAAAAGGAACCAAACATGTTCAGTGCACTATGGCACTACTTTGAATTACAATAGGCTGGCTTTCAGTTATAAAAAAACCAAACGTTGAGCCAGTTGTCTGAAAACTGAATAATTTGTTTTTCTGACCTTTTAGATATTTTTCTTTTCTCTTTATGGAAAGCCAAATTTAAAAAGAAAACAGCGGTTTCTCAAAAAAAAAAAAAAAACCAACAAAAAACAAAACAGCAAACCAACACCAAAACAAAAAAAAAAAACAACAACAAAAAACCAAACAACCAAACCCAAACAAAAAAAAACCCAAATCAAGAAACCAGCTTTCTAATGAAGCAAACAAAAACAGGGATATTTCAGTTTCCCTTCATTTAAAAAATGTGACTTTGGGTATGAAAAGTAACAGAAATAAATTTTAATTTCTCCCTGAACATAATATACTGAAAAATGGATGTTATTTTATAATTTGGCAGTCAAAAATCTCTTTTTCTTATCTATAAGCAGTAACGAGAGGTTGAAAGTTCATTAAATCCTAGTGAGAAGTTTATCACAATGAGATTGTAGTAAAAATCTCAATGCCTGAAGTACAGTACTAGACACTAAACTTTTAGTATGTAGCTTGGCCAGAGGAACAGAAAATTAGAAACCATTAAAAAAATAAAAAATTAAACCCCCAAACAAAACAAAATATCCCTTTTTCTTTCATCCTTTGATCTCCTTCTAATAAGACACACAGTCCTGAAACTTTCTTCTGACTTTCTATGGTAATATAATAGTGCTTTGCACTTGCCTTTCTCTTCTCACACACAGATCTCAAGTGGTTTACAAAGATGAAGAAACCTGAGTGGCTCCACTCTACAAGAAGTACATTGAGGTTAACTATGCTACATTTCAGTCTTCCTGCTGAATGTGCTGAAAATCTGTGTGCAACTGTTTCCCACGTTATTTGTATTTTCAGTCTGTTGCATGATTGTTTGCAGGAAAGATTGCCTGTTGTTTCATTCCATGTGTCCAGACCCCCTCGGAAATGGAAAGGCTATTTCTCAGTGGAGTTCTGGGGTTAACTATTTTAGTACAGCAGAAATAAAACAAAATGAAAATAACCAGCCACAGGAAATAACATAGCATTTGAGAAAAAAAGGGAACATTTTGCTGTTCTTCTTCCGTTCCTTTCTTAGGATCGTCTTCAGCTTTCAAATAATTTTGTTATTTATGTCTCAAGGCGAAGTCTATACATGGACCAGAAAGGAAAATATGTTATGTTTTCCATTATTGTTATGATTCGTCAACTTCTTTTTCACATTAATAATGTTGCTAGTCAGTAATAGCATAGATGTTTTTGAAAACGTTACAGTGCATCCTGCAGTATATATATATATATATATACGTTGTTTCACAAAGCATGCAACTTTAAAATCTTCATATAGCAGATTTTCAGATGACAGAATCTTTTAAAGAAAATCTCTAGTAATTTAGATTTTTACAGTGATACATTCTCAAGGCTAAGAATGACCTACCTTCTTTCCCTACAGGATTCTGAAATGCAAATCAGACCGTACTTTTAGAATAAATTGGTAAGTATCATCCTTCTTACTCATTTTGATGTACATAATTAATTTTCAAAGATCTCATGAAGTAAAAACCTTAACACTTTCAGACGGACTATAAGTTCTAGAATTAAAAAAAAAAAGGTATCAATTAACATAACCCTATATAGGCAGCTATTCCTTACTAATTTGTTGTTTTTTTTTTTTTTTTCTTCAGCAGGATAGAAATAATTTAATTTGAAATGATTTGGCTTTTTTTTTTCTTTTGCTATACAGAACTTGATTACTAATCTAGTCCAGTTATTCAGTTTTGAAAAAGATATTTTGATAGTCTGTTTTATGGTTGTTTTTCATTTTTTTATACAACAAGAAAATAAAAGTATTTTTTTTAATTAGTATGTGAAACTGTATTTTTCTTCTAACCATTCTAGAGAGAAATAATGCCTAAACTATGTTCCCCAGCTGCCTTATTTCTGTATCTTATGATTTTTTTCTTACAGCTCAACTTGCATATGGCTTCATTGGGTAAGTATATAGTTTTCCTGAGGCAGAGGTGATTACATTGTGCACATGCTACTATCTTTGATGGCATTTGTCTCAGAAGTAATCTTTTTGGAGATAACTGGACTTCAACTGTCATCATCAAATATGCTTGAAGCATCTTTAAACACAGCATGGCATTCTTCAGTTATGGACTTGCTCTCAGACTTTAACATTGCACTTCTAGAGGTTGATTCTGTATCAACAACACATACCTACCTTTCTTTGTTATGTAACCCTTTCTATGTTACTCAAATAGTAGACTAAAAAGAATAGTGGCAACTCATTGCAATTGCATAGCTAGCCAACAGTGAACAATTTAATTAGAATTCATTATCATAATTCTAATAATGATAATATGGAGTTAAACAGGATACAATTATGTCATTTTAATGCTGAACAGTGTCTAAACACAGTTTATATATACATGCATAAATATATATGTTTAAATTTATATATATATAAAAAAATGTATTTTCATTCATATAGACACAAATGCATACATGTATGTTTCACCCACCCACACGCACTCACATCATGCATACAGGGAGTGACTAGTCTGGATGCAGACACATGCACTGTAGCTGTCTGCATGTGGCTAAATGAATCCTACCAAATATGCCTAGATGAGAGCGTACCAACTTTTATAACTCTTTTTCTGTAGTGTTAAGCTCATTTATAACATACACATATGAACTTCGAAGCTTTGCTGTTTTAGGGTACTTTGGGATTAAAGGCAAGATTCTGGAGCTCCAGCATGCCACGCTTCCTCTACAACGGGACTCCATCAACTGTGCAGTTTACAGCCACCTGGTAAAAGCAATGAACACTACCATGACATAGGAATCTCATAGAAAGGAGCAGGTTAAACAGTTTGTTCAAAGCAAGACTGCAAACATTTAGTGTGTTAAATGTCTCATGACAGATTTAATAGTCACAATGGCTAGCCCTCATTTCTGTACTTAATATTTTAAGGATTGGATTTTAGAGAAACATAACAAAAACAATAATGATGCAAATCTCACTAAAGGATGGATCCATAACTGGTGGGTATTTGTACATTATTCCTTTTACCCAATCATTACTCATCCCTAATTTCAGTTTCAGTCAGGGAAGTAATGCTTGCCTCTCCCCTTCCAGGAGCACTACTGGAATTGATTTTTATGTAAAATTAAATTCTTCAGAACAGTATTTCTTCCTGCCTCAGTTCATTTAATAACAACTGAATGTAAGAACTCTTTTTGTCTGACATTTTTGTGTTTGAAGCAACCACCTTTCCTTCATGTCCCCTTCCCCACCAAGCCAAAAGAAGATAATAATTTGCTTAGACATAACCATTACAAGCTTCAAACATAGCTTATAAATTCCATATAATTTGAAAGCTTTACTGGGATGATATGCACCTGCAAATTGTTAGCTTACACCCACAGACAGATTTTATGTCTCATACTCTGGTCTTTAACAACTCACAATGCAGGCAGCTGGAAGAGTCTAAGAATGGTGAATTTGTCCTAAGTGGTGTTGACATTACAGTGACTGAAAGATGCAACAGCTCCCCTTTCCCTTAAAAGTTGCTTTTTTTTTTTTTACTCTCTGCCTCTCTCTCTCTCTCTTTTTTTTTTTTTTTTTTTTTTAGGGAAAAGTGCCTCTGATCCAATCCAACAGAAAAACAAAAACAGATAAAGTGGTATCTCTGGGATTGCAAATCATAGCAAACAATACAGCTGCAACATTATATAATAACCCCAGAAGGACTGATGATTATCATTATCTGGCATCTATCCAGTCTTAATGGCCTCCTCCTCATTGGAAAAAAAAGCTTAAATGTGTTCCACAAGTCATTCCTTTTGGCTATCTCCAGTTTATCTGTATGAATGGGAATACTGAAACTTTGGATTTTTTCATTAGGGAACCACAGCCTTTTGCTATAATTTGAAAAAGATTGAGCTGCATAGGAATTATCTTTTATTTTTTTTTTTAAATCAGAAGACTGAAAAAAATTAATTCTGAAGTCTGTTAAAAAAAAAATAAAATCTACAATTGCACATCCTGGCCCTAAGATGTGTAATACAACATAAGATCTGAGTGCTTTCATATGATGGAATTCTATTATTGTATTCCCCTAGAAGTATGAATTCTGTGAATTCTTTAATGCTGTATGTAGAATATAGTAAATAAATACTTATATACGCAGTAGATGTTCTGGTTTGTATTATTCTGTGTAAAATCAGTAGCTGCAAAACTGCCACAGATTTTTATTTTCATATCTTTTAAACTTACATTTTAAGTTAATTTGGACATACTTGTTCCATATATACAATATTTGCAAATAACGAATATCATAGAAAAATCTTGCGGAGCTTAATAGAATCAAAATCACTTTTTTGTAAAACATGAACTAGAAATGCCTTATTTTTTCCTCAGAAGTTTACATCTTCAAAGAAAGTTTTTCATAAAACTTTTCAACTGACCTCTAGAATTTGCAAAGGAAATACATCACTTTTCTTTCATGTCTTTCATGATGATACAAAATCTTGCACTTCTTTGTAGCAAATATATTTTTCTATTCAAGAACTCATTTTTTTCTGAAAAGATGACTCAGGAAAAAAAAAAGAAAAGACTACAACCACTTGAAAATTCTAGAACAGAACAGAACTATGTGAAATAGAGCAGAGAAAGAAACGGGACAAGATGGAGCAGATGACAGCTCATTTTTGCTGAATAAAAGTTTCAATATTTCGGCATTTTAAAATACATTCTGTGGTGAGGGTCTAAGTGTGTCAAATACATTGAAAACTTTGGCCTCCCCAACAAATTGCACTCACACCACTGAGAACCTGTTGTGCCACTAGTACATCCAGACAAGTAGCAAACCTTCTTTTCTATCTTGTCTTCTTTTTTTAATTTTGTTTTTTTTTTTGTGTGTGTTTTTTTTGTTTTTTTTTTTTTTTAGCAACTGTGGAATTGGCAGTAGCCCGGGGTTTATTTTAGTTCCAATTTGCTTTAAATGCTCTTTCATTTTGTTATGTGGTACAGCATAGTTTTGTAGCTTAAGCATACTTGGCAAATCCTCTTATTTGTTCAAATTGCCCCCCACCCCCACACATATGTAGCTAACCAACACTGAGCAAATACTTCCAACTGTCTTCATACCAGGCCAGAGGTCATCCCAATCGGAAAACAGGGGCTTCAGATGGTATTTCCTTTACATCAGCTAATTACAACCATATGTATTCTGTGACAGAAAGAGAGGTATATAAGTATCAGACCCATTAGCCAGGTTAATTGCTCCTTCTACAGCTGATACTCTCCGTGTAGCTTTTGTACTGCAGTCTGTTATAGTCTGTGCTGCCTGGTTTTAATTATTTTGTTGTTGCTTCTGCCCTGTTATTTTGTTTATTGCCAGCGGCGATTTGTAAGGCATGATATTGGGATTCAGCTATTTATGTCTGATAGCTAAGACAGTTTTGTCTCTACTAAATCTTGCCAGGCAATTCTTGGCTTTTGCTTGCTGTTGCCTTTGTTCAGGTGGAAGATCTGGAGCCTAGATAGCAGACAGTCCAGAATCCAGGAAAGACACAACATGTGTCCACTCAATTGTGATGATGAGAAAGCATTTTGCAATTCATCACCAGGATTCCCTTTAGACCACTAGATGAAAGAAACCTAGTCTTTCGGATGATCAGTTTGGTGTAAGCATGTATGCATCAAGGAAATCTGGTATTTAAGGAAACAAAAATTATGGTTGTGAAAACCACACTGAGCTTCAGCTTCAGAGTCTTCTGAATTTGCCCATTCTGCTCTTGTCTGAAGACACAGGCTCTGGAAAGGTAAGGGGTCCCCATTTTCCAAACCACGGAAGCCAGACAGGACCCACAGGATCAGGGCAAACAGGATTTGCTCTACAGTGATATCCTCATGCACACGCTGTAATACCAACACTCTTAACATTGCCTTTTGCCACCTGTACTCAGCATGTTGTCACACAGTCATTAACTTAGAAAACTAACAAAAGCCAAACAAAAGCCTCTAGAATAAATGGGTTGCTGTAAGAAAACAATTAAAAAGTCACCTGTTGTGAAAAAGCATATTTAATCTAACACGGGTAAAGAGACCACCCAAGAGTAGCCAAAAGTTGTTTTTTCTTCTCCCCTCCTTCCCTCAGGCCTGTTATTTGCAATACAGGTGCATTTATATGAATGAGTAATTGTGAAGGACTGGGATGATGATTTCATTTCAACAGCTTTGACTGTCTGGATATTAAATAAGATGATAAACAATGATTAGTTAACAAACATATTTCTTAACAAACTAAAGAGCAGAATCAAATAGCAATATATTTAGCTATGTGGTTTAAAATATTTCCTTATTTTTAAACTAACCCATAGCTAAGACAATACAGATTGTGATTTCTCAACCCTATGTGCACAAAAATATCTTTACCCAGGTAGATAATCCCAGCACAATCTTGCAAGAGAGACTTCAAGACCAAAACCCTAGAAATTCAAGCTGATTTATTATCTGTACTAAATTTTATGTTTAGGATAAAACTTCAGTCAGGGTTACAAACACTTCAGCAGTCATATTTGAGCCCATTTGGAAGCTAAAATGGTTATAGTAATACCACATGAAATTAATTCTGTTGAAGCTTAACCCTGAAATAGATAGACCTATTATACAGTAGAAGTTTCTACACTTCGCAGGCTTTCACACATGTATTGCCTTCCACATGGAAACAACAATTACTCCAGTGATACAGTGTATCATTTCTGAATAGAAAGAGTTACCAAATTTAATTTCTTACCTAGAATGTTTGTTGACAGATCACCACAAAGGCTATCCTGTTGCCATTAAATGCTAGGGAATCATCTGCTTTAGACTGGGATGGGAGTTTATAGTGAATATGTCACAGAACTAACTTACTGACTTTCAGATTCCTAAATTAGAGATAAACTAAACCCTGCGATTTTAATATTTTTCAATATGCCTATCATACACCCTGGAGATGAGCAAGAGTTTCCTGAATTTTCATGGGCTGTGGCATACGCCTGAAATGATAGGAAAAGATTTGCTGTCCTGTGCCAGTGCAATGTGGAGGACAAATCTGTTATCTTCATATGCAGCTGGGACAAGAGCCTTCAATACTATCGTAGGTGTCTGAGGCCTGTATGAGACACAAGGAACCCGAGATGAATGACTGAAAAGGTGAATGGCGGAAAGGTTACTTTTTTAAAAAAAAAGTGGGACCCAGGGAATAAAACTGCATAATCATAAGTAATAAACTGAACTGAACTGAACTGAAAGGAAATGAAATGAAATGAAGACTTGAAGAGTGGCTGCACCTCTTCAAGCATATTTGTCTAAGAACCAGTGAGGCCAGGACAAACTGGGTGATGGAGAGGGAAAGGTGGTTTGGGTGAGGCATCTGGCTTCAGAAGCACACAGAAAAGTAATGGGAACTTGGTGAACAGTTTGCACATTGATGGGTATAGCTGTCATGAAACATAATGGACAGTGGCTGCCACTGGGAAGTAGTGGTGAACAGAGACCGTTTTAAGGGCTGAGTTGATTTCAATGAGGCAGTGAAGATGGAAGAACATGGTAGAGACCATTTAAGTTTGTAAAAGTCTGGAGTTGACCCTCAGTATCCCACTGAATACAGTATTTTCTCAGTATCTGGTAGACCAAGATTGAAATCCTTTCATATGTAGAAACTTCAACCTTATTCCAAGCCACACTCAAAGAAGATGGCTGAACCACAAGCAGCTCCTGGCTTTAAGAAAAAATTCCTTTCCAGATTCCAGCTACCCCAGAGAAGTGTTCACTGAAAATATTTGCTTATCCTAGAAAACATGTATTTTTAAGTAGGATAATAAAGTGGGTATAAAAAGTAAAGATGAATGAAATATAAACTTTCAGGCACAGAGCAACTAAGCATTTTGCT
This sequence comes from Neopsephotus bourkii, assembly GCF_033783945.1. Taxonomy (NCBI): domain Eukaryota; kingdom Metazoa; phylum Chordata; class Aves; order Psittaciformes; family Psittacidae; genus Neopsephotus; species Neopsephotus bourkii. The sequence continues at coordinate 373,776 of NW_026901454.1, read as the reverse complement.
GTAGGTTGCAAGGAAAATAAATCTGTCAGAACCAGAAACTGGACTTAGTACGTTGTCCACAGACATTTCTTCCGATCACTGGATTTCCCATAATTGCTTTAAAAAAAAAAAGAGCAATTACTATGTATATAGATAAGTGAAAAAACATTTTCATTTTAGTTAAAAGCATTTCACATAGGTGAGAAGTTTAAAAAGCATGTGACAAGAACTCTCTGCTAAAGAATTCAAAGATAGATATTTGTATTTGTTTGTTATCCATTTAAAAAGAGACTACCTGGAGATTCTTTAGCCACCTTACTTTTGAGAAACAAGTTTCTGCATCCTCATCTCACTCAGAGGCTGCAATTTTCAATGTTCTTTAAGTCTGAGAATGTGATTTGGTTAAAGTTTTACCATAGACTCAGGTGCTGGTAAGATTGCTGTCATTTCCTATAAAAGATGACATAGGTGGCAAAATGCTCGTGTCAGCTGAAGATTCAGCATAGGATGTTTTAATGACTATTCTTCACATAAAAGTCTTTCCTGTTGCTTAGTGGTTTTAATTTTCTGGATATGTTCTGTTTGAATTGAAGTGGGTTGAGAGGCTTGTCTTGCTGCTGGCAAGGTTCACTATCATTCCCGAATACAGATGAGCCAAACCCAGAACCTCATATCCAAATCTTTCCAATATCAGGGAGAAAGGATCAGATGTGAATGCTCTGTTCTAAATCCTCCGCTGTGGCTTTGATCCCAGGTCAAATGCAAAATTAGAAGGGGCCTCTTTTAGAGCTCCAATTTGGACACAGCCAAATTCCGTATTCATCAGATTGTGCTCCAAGAAGGAAGAAACTGTATGTAAGTTTGCCACTGTTCTGTATGAAGGCAGGCCTGAAACCTAGCCTTAATTTTGCCTTAAAGCCAAACTCTAAACCATACCCCAAATGAATACAGGTTTGAGTCTGACTTCCTTATTCTACCTTAATCCATGGCTCATAAAAGTGTGCTTCTGAATAATAATTTATTTTTAATTTTGGAATGCATTAGATTATATCTAATTGCAACTACTTGTAAAAGCCCCTGTACACTGGAATGCTGCATGTGATGCATCACTTACCTGCAAGGTACCCAGTCTGAACAGTGACTGAATGAGTGAAGACAAAAAAAAAAAGAAACAAACCAACAAACAACAAACAACCTCTCCCCAGAAAAATTAATGCAAAGTAAACATAGAAGTTTTTCCCTGCTTTGTTGGGGGAGCTCCAGAAATCAGAAGCAAATAAGGGAGAGGTAACAGCAGCGACCACCAGCAAACAGCAGATGCAATGTAAAAGAGCAGGAGAAAACCATGTAGAAGAAAAGGCTGCTCCTCTCAGTAGAAGTTTGTGCAAACATGAAAGCAACCAGCAAACTCTCCCAGCAAAGCAAAAGTTCAATCCAAAAGCAGTGAACAACTAAAGAGAAGGTTGAGAAAAATCCTACCTTAGAACAGAAATGACCAGTAATGTTTACTGTAACTCTTCTGAAATTTTGGGAGGGGGAAGATGAATGTCTTTCAATTGTACTGATTTACTGTATTGATAAACATACTAGTGTTATTCTCCACTACAGGTACTTTGCATAACCCAGAAGGAACTGTGCTAATCAGTTTTTTTTCTTTAGCTGATGGTGGTAGAATAAAAAGGATAATGACAATGCAACCTAATGAGAAGCAGTTATTCAGTGATATACCACTCTCTGAAGGAAAGTTAATCACCTAAACACAGAAACGCTTTAAAAAAATGTATATGGATAACTTACATGAAAGCACTGTTAAGGATGGACTAGAAAGAAGAATTTAGTGCAGCTGGTGGAAACTGTGGATGGCTACAGGAAAGTCAGAATGCATGTTTCCTCTTTTTTCTTTTTTTAAGTACATCCAATTAGCTCACAGATTAGAGGAATATTATTAACAATACTTGCATTACAACTAGAGAAAGCTGAATTTGCACAAAATGGTTTTGAAACTGTTATTTTGAAAAAAAAAAAATTAGCTTCTATTAGAACCCCCTCTTCCTTTTCTTAGGTACAATTCCAAATCATATGATCACCTTTTGCCCTCACATTTACTGTGTATTTATAAAAACAAATAAGAAAAAAATAAAGCGTGGGGCTTCATGAAGTTCTGCTAAGTTTCCACGATTAATGTGAATGATGAAATATCAGGATCATGGAAGATTATGTAGCATTCTCTCATGAACATTTATTTATCATTATACAGGCTGCAGTCTCAATTTTCACCATATCCCCTCCCTCCAAAAAAAGCCCCACAAGGACCAAAAATGATGTTATAGTCAAGTTTTCTCTGCAAAAGAGTACTTTGAAAGGTGTTTAAACAGGTGATGGATGCTTTTACTTGCAAAATTGTTATTGGGTGAGGTTTTTTTTATTTTTTATTTTTGTAGGGTAGTGTATTTCATTATTACAATTATCAGGCCTACTCTCTTTTACTCTGTTTTAAATTCAGATAAAATTGCTTTCTCTATGATGTTTCACCACAGCACTTCTTGCTCACTCTGTGCCTCCTTTTGAATTTGGCTTCAGGTGTTAATAACATTTATTTTGATTCCTTGATGCCCTCTACTACTCAAGTTTTCTCTGAGTATCTAGGTCATGTGTGCAACTCCTTAGTATGTTCGCTATAAAGATCAAACTCTTACCATTCATCTAAGTACTGTTTTTATCTTACCCCCCACCCTTTTCATACTTGGCTAAGACTCTCTCTTGTGGCTGAGCCACACTGGTGTACCTACACTGCTTGTAAATAAGAAATAGAGCAGTTTAAGTTCTGGATCCTGCTATTTGTTTGGTAGCTTGTATTCTGGTACTGTTCTGGAACTCTCCAGCTACTTCAGAGGGGATTAATCCTAAAGCAATATAGATATGAGGCAGCCTTTAGCGGCCCAGCAACATGCATTTGCCTAGTGTGTCCCTCCCCGTTCAAGGACGGGCACCAAGCACTGCTACTGCAGGCAAATACAAGACTGCTCAACCTGCTCCACAAACATACTGATTAAGACAAAGTTTATATGTACCTCAAGACCATTCTCTCCTAGTATACACATAGTTTTTTTCTCCTGCATGCCTTCTTTTTATCATCAGGGATGTAATTAGAGCTATAATACATAGAAAATGAGTGAGAGAGGATTACAAAGGGTTCTTTCTCCCTGCTGTTTTCCTTTATTCTTTTCATCTATTTCATCTAATTCCTGTTGTCCTCCAGGCATCGCTGAATTGTTTAGAGGTGTAATTAATGATGAAAATCCTTCCAGTTGTTACATGCATGTGGTCATGCATACACACTTCAGTGCTCTTCAAAGGAAGAGCTCTAATACAAATATGTATATACACACAAAAAGAAATTTGACCAGGTTTTCTACTGTCTGGTAACAACATACTTTTATTTAGCCCTTTTAATATTTAACATCAATTCAATGCATGTCACAGAGCCCACCATACCACAATGCTAAGAACATGACATAAAATAGCTGGATAAAGTGGCAATCAGAAGAGGAAATGAGTTTTTTCCAAGCAGGAGAAATGTTACAACCCAGCGTAGCTCAAGGGCAGATTGCTCACCCACATTGCTTCCTTGAGGACTGGTTTGAGTTTTGGTTTCCTAAAAGGGGGTTTCCATATGGAAATTCAGTGAAGAGCAAAGCAAAACTAGCCAAGAAGTTTATGAAATGACATGGCTTGAATGAATAAATATATATACTATTTTAAATGGAGGTCAGATATGAGAAGACTTGTGTTTTTCAGATTAAAATGATAAATTGAGTGTAGTGTATTCTACATGTATGTTTAGAAATACGACTAGATCAAAATTATCTGCTAAGCCCAAACATATTCATAGAAGAAATTATTATTCTGCTAAAAGACTGGTACTCCTTGTGTGTGTGTACAAATTATTAGAATGACACATTCTCAGTTGACATTACTTTGACCATTTTTCATGTGTTGATTTAATATGCACAATAAAATTCTGTGGGATTCTGGAAATAAGAGAAGATGTTACCTTCCTAGATAATCTGATACAAAATTTACTTCTTATCTGCTTGTCCATTAAAATGAGACACATGGACCAGTTGACACAGGTTGATGATTGTTTAGCTACAGGGAACCCCAATTTCCTGGGATGCATCCACTGTAATAAATGTCTCAAGTTATTTTTCAAGCTATAGGATCAACAATCTGATGGCTTGGCAGGGGACTTTGGAATGGCAGGGACAGGCCTTAGAGGTCTCCCTAGCTTTATGAACCTTGTGACCCACGGCATGGGGCAGTCACTGCCGTCTTTTGACCTAAAGACCCTGACATCTGTAGGCTTGGTAGCCTGTCACAGTAGGTTTATGAGGCAGATTTATGTTTAAATAGTGTGCTTGTGAGTACTTTAAATTTTCACTTCCCTAACTGGCAGGATTCCTTTCTCATATTTGCTAAAATCAAAGCAACAAAAAATTCAAAGCAACAAATAATTCAAAGCAACTGACACCAACTGACCAAATCACTTTACTGAGTGATGCCTAGTAAATGTTCTGAATATAATATCTGAATATGTATAGAATTAATAAAAATTTCAGCATTCACATCTGCAAAATTCTGCTGCTTCACCTACTACAAGGACCAGCTGTCAGCTTTCTGCATTTAGCATGCTAATTATTTTGGAGCACACTATGTGCAAAGAAGTATACGTTTCTTGTTCCTCCAAGGAGGCAACAACCAAACCTAATGACTCCATTCTGATCCTCAGATAGGTGTATATATATAAAGATTATTTTTTTCCCAGGATTTAGGTGTTAACTGCATATTTATGTGTCCTTGTATTTCAGTACACACAATGAAAATTCTTACAGTGTCTAGCTTTTGCTGCTCATAATGCTGAGGCCTATGATTTTGGCAAATACATGATTGATTCCCTCTTAGCTAATGCACTGGGAATTAATTCTCTCAAAATGCCAGATGTACTTCATGATACTTAGCTTAGTGAAATTATACATATAGAATGCAAAAGAAAAATAATCCCCCAGAAGTGTACATTTTAAAGTAAATCAAGCCATCAACTACTTCCAGCCTTCTAATAGTCTCCAGAGAAATTCTCATAATGTGGTACTTATTGCTTAATCATTTATTGTTGTTAAAACAGCATTTATACTTTTGTTATGATCATGTATATGATTAAATCATAAAGGTTTCAAATATACAGGGCTGGATCAATGGCTGGTATAAATTGCCATTTTTCCTTGATGTAAAAGAATCATTCTGGACAGGATAACCTAGAGAATTACTGAAGACAGCTGGTTATATCTCTCACTTAAAGTCAAAGTGAAAATACCTTGAGAAGGAGATGGGAAATTCCTCTTGTCTTCCCTTGAATTTGCACCAACAGGACATAAGAGCAGCTGAATACGGAGAGAAAAAGATACAGTAGGAAAAGTTGCTCAGAACAGGAGTACTGGCTAGGATGAATATGAAGGAGATCAGTTGATATTATTCTGTATGATGTGGAACTTGGACTTTAAAAAGCAGGAGAAAAGCTGTCTTTACTGGAGCAGTTAAAGGACTAAGCTTCTGATATACGAAACTGTTTGTACCCTAATAATACCTAGTACTAATGATATCTACCTCTAGTGAAGTCAGTCAGGTTTGTGGTTCCATTTAGTTTTCTGGCTTGTGTTTGGGGTTTGTCTTTTTTCTCTACAATTCCTATTGAATTTTAGTACTGGCCCCATATGTTAAGAAGTGTAATATGGAAAAATAATTTAAAATATAATACTATTTGTTACTGAAAGCTTCTGTAAAATATGGGAAGGGGACAAGACATGCACTTCTGTCACTTAATGTATGGGACTAGAACTGATCAGCTGTGCAATGAAAAACCTATGGTAGGATTACTTAAAAATTTCCTTTATCTCACAGAGTGCATGTTGGAAGTAGATGACTGTTTAACCCTGTTAATTCTGTGAAATTCAGATTGGTGTCTTCTGAAGTTCTGAATGGCTAAGAAAGGACATCTGTGAAGCCTTAAGTGGTCATCAGTGCAAACTATTCCTTTTGTATTTTATCTTTCTAACATCTGTCTCGCCAAAATGACAGAACTCTTTATATAACAATTTACTTTTCTTGGTCACTGTTGTTTGGCCAACACTTGTCAGTTACATTTAGAATTTATATAGTGTCACTGCTGGCAGCACCTAAATAGAGTAAGAGGCAGAAAATCTTCATGTGTATTTGCGCATTTCTTTTAATTATTTTTTTTTTTCTAGTCATGAATGAAGTTCAGTTTTGAATATGCATAATTGTCCACAAACCTTGCTGAATAACATTATTTCAAAAGAATTTTTTCTGGTTCAAAATTAGAGCAGATTTCCATTTAGATTCAAGGATGTTTGCACAGTGCTATATTCTACCCTGGAACTTAAATTCAAAAATTTCAAGAATTTTAATTTTTGCACTATTTTCACTTCTGTTTTAGAAATCGCACACAAACTAATTCAGGAGGTCTTTCTTTCCCTTTGCTCCACTCTAAAGTCAAAATTCTGAATGTACCAACAGTGCCAACAGTGTGGAATATAAGTTCCAGCTATGGAATATCCTGTAGGAATAAAATCTACAAAATTTTCTATAGCAGCTGAGAAGGAAGGGGCTACCTACATTCTTACCTGTTCCATTACACTGACCTTAGCTTTAAGCTAGAAATACACAGAATACAAGTGGCTGCTTCCATGATTAAAATGATGTGAAGATGAGTTTAAGAGCATCACTTGGATCTGTTTAAGAAAAATAAGCTGCTGAATGGATTTTACCAATTTCTGAATCTATTATCTGGCCAAAAAAAAAAAAAAACAGGAAAGAAAAAGTCAAGCTAATGGTTAAACTGCAATTTGCTCCTTGACAAATGTAATTAGGTAAATACTAAGAGAATATTAAGTGCTTTTAAAAGTCCTACATTAACCATTTGTGGTTATGACCATTCAGATTGGCCAGCAGTGTTAAGGTGAACACTCCACACCTTCTTAGTATCAGGTCCTCTATCTTCACACAACAGGGCTGAGTCTGAGCTTGTGGCTGCAGAATTATTTCATAATGGATAGCAATTATGATACAACTGAAAAAAATACTAAACCCAAGTCTTTGTGAAGGTTTGTAGCTTTCAAATAATTGCTGTCTTGCAACCTGTTGTTACTTGCTAAAGTGACCACATGTATCACAAACTGGTTTTGTTCTAATAAAAATAAAACCATATATCTCATAAAGTCCTGGCAAAGACAACAGAACCTTGAGCATTCAGTATCTCTAATACTAAGCTTTTCAATTTATCTTCCTTCTCCTATGTGGAAGTCTTAGCAAAAGATGGTGTCACTGGCATGAAACAAAATAGAGTTCAACATGCAAATTTTTTAAAGAAAATTTTTATAGATGACAATGAATCACCTTTTATTCTTTGCTGGTTTTATGAGGACTTTTTATGATTTACCAGTTCCTGAGGTTTTGAAGTTTCAGCTGCTCTGGTTGGTCAAAACTCAATGGATCATTTGTTTGATAAATTCCAGCCTTCCAATACCTTTTGTTCTCATTTTTCTTTCTGCCAGTGTAATTATTATTTAAGTTATAGATGAATATGAACATGAACATGAACATGAATATGAATATGAGCATGAATTTTTCAGGTTGTAATGAGGAAAATATATAGGGGTATAATAAAGATAATGTGACTAACTATATTTGTGAGCATGTCTCTTTATTTATGCTGTTTCTAAAACTACAGTGATAACATTCTTGGAAGTAAACATAGTGAGGTTTTGCTATGCTCAATGTCATTCTGAAGACACATTCCATTTGGCCGGAGCCTGTGGCTGCAGCTGTCTCTACTTCATTACACAACTTCTAGCACCTGCAGCTTTAGGAAATAGCTAAGATTTTCAGCTGACATCTTCTAGGCGTTTATTTATGCTGCACCTTAAAATGATTTAATCTGTATTCTAGAGGGGTGTGTTCTTTTGTTAAGGGCAGCAACTGAAGAAAATGTGCTTTAGTAATGAAAAGCCATCATTTGTATCACCCTAAACAGAAGAAAAACTGAGGTTAAACTTATGTTAATCTAACAAGAAGACAAAGATGATTAATTTCTGATATTTAGACCGACATTCTAGTTTATTTTTCTATTTTCATTTTGGGGGATGTTTTAGGAGTCTCCAATTTGTGAGCTGTTGCATATTACACTGCTGCTTGTATTTAAACACAAGACAATAAATTAAAGATACTGGCACTGTCATACTTCAATTAAAAGTCTACTTTCCTTTGTCATTTTAATTCTTCTTTAAAGAAAGACATTTTCTGATCTTTCATAAATATAGCATTATGAAAGATTTCTTACTATTTACATAAGTATGTTCTCAACTTGAAGAACATGAATTGTCCTACCGCTACCTGTATCACGCTTAAAATCAATTCATTTGTAAGGGGTATATAAATGGGGGGGGGATAGGCTTAGAGATGTTAGAGTGCTCTACTGTCTCTGTAGATACAATGAAATGAGATTCAACAGGGAATTAAGCTGTAGTTTATTAAATATTTCATAAAGATTGTAGTAACTTTAGCAAGCATTCTAATTCACTTTAGTTTTTCTACACTTTAACGCAATATGTGGCCTTAAAAAAACACATTAGCAGAATTGCTCTTCTTTGGATTACTACAGTACAGTGATTAACCAATTTCCCTCTATGTATTTCTCTCTTAAAGACTCTCCCTGGCTACAGTGTTTCATATGAACTCTAATATCACCTGGGAAAGTATTACAAAGTTATTCTAATGAAAAAAAAGATGTAACCTCTGGCATAATATCTAATATTAGAAGAGATATTTTTCTACCCTTTCTTCAGCTGTGGTATGTTTATGCCCATTTTTGTCCAATTTTGGACAAGTTTAATTCTCCTTTCTTATATTCAAAAAAATTCTCCACCAAGCTTCATTTTCTGGATTTTATGTAAAAAACCAGTAAGTGTCATAAATGTGCCAGACTCTTAGGAGAAGATGTAAGTAAAAGCTTAGGAAGACATGACCCCCCCCCCCCAAACCAAACCAACAAGCATAAAAAAACCCAAAATGTACAAGACATGCAACCCTTAATCATTTATAAAATGTATTCATTTAAAATAGCATGTGATGCCTTTCATTATTAAGATAAATTTACTGAATCACTTATGTATAGTGATTTTGCAAACATTAAATGTCAAGCTATCTTTCCATTGAAATGGGAATGTTTAAAATTCTGAATTGACAATTAATGTCAATTAAGGAAAAAAACCAAAACCCATGGCCATTTCAACCCCTTTAGCCATTAGCCCTTCTTGAAACAGAAGGTTGTACTAGATGACATTCAGGGATCGTTTCCAACCAGTTTCTAAGATTCCTCAAGAATAATGCCTTTATATGTAGCTGTATGGAATATAAAAATATAAGAGAATTCCAGGTTAAAACTGAAGACAAATATAATAATGGTGTAGAAATGCCTCTTCAAAAACTTGCTGTCTATTGCAGATTTCCCACATATACAAACAGAGTTTAATTACCAGGTGTATAGATGTTCTCAAAAGAAAGTTATTCCTGGAAATAATAATGTATTATGGTGTCTTTGTGATATTATAGATTTTCTGTGTACTTAGGATGAAAAATAGTTGCGGTACCTGAGACACTGCCTTGCAAAAGCTGTAGGTAATCTTCTATTGTTTTATAAACAATTATAAGTGATCAAAATTATTACTGTGTAGTAGGGTTTTTTGGGTATGTTTCCTGGAAGGCATGCAGGTGTGTGATACTGGTCTCTGCTACAGGAACTGAGCTGTATGAAAATGAAAGTATTATATAGCATTTAGCCAGAACACATGTGGAGTGTTAATTATGAGACTGTGTGTGTCTCAGCGGAATGAAAGTCAGAAACAATTGTTCTAAAAGCACATAAATAAGGAAGAAGATGTGTGTATTTTTTATATTATTTTATTTGTTGTTGAAGTTAAAAATGAAGGAATGCTTTTACCAAGAACAGTTATAAGAAGAAATATAGTATGAAGATCTCTATTACAGTATGTGCTGTGAATTCTGAAAATGATGCAGCAATTGGTGTAGCAATTTAGAAGCTTAAAGGATTATTTTCCTTTAACCCAAAGTAGGCTATAGATTTTGGTAAGTGGTAGGCTGAATATTTACTGCAGGAACATGGAGAACCCTTTGAATTTTCAAATACTTATAAAAGTTTAAATTTGAAAAGACAGGTCAGATAAGTAAGGTCAGGTTTAATAAAATATTCTAAGATTAGCCTTTTAATAGACTCAGAGCTTCTCAAGTAGCAGTTTTACTTGAGGATGACAAAGAGGTCATAAAATCATAGAATCCTAGAATCCCAGCATAGAATGGTTTGAGTTGGAAAGGACCTTTAACCTCACCTAGTTCCAACCCCCTGCATGGGCAGGGACACATTGCATTCGACCAGGTTGCTCTAAGCCGCATACATCCTGCCCTTGAACACTTCCAGAAATGGGGCACATCTTCTCTGGGAAACCTGTTTCAGTGTCTCACCACCCTCACAGTAAAGAATTTCTTCCTAATATCTAATGTAAATCTGCCCTCTTTAGATTTAAAACTATTCCACCTTGCCCTATCATTACAATCCCTGATAAAGAGTCCCTCCCCATCTTTCCTGTAGGTCCCTTTAATACTGAAAGGCTGTTGTAAGGGATCCCTGGAGCTTTTTCTTCTTCAGGCTAAACAACCCTAGCTCTCTCAACCTGCCTTCACAGGGGAGATGCTCCAGCCCCCATATCATCTTTGCGACCCTCCTCTGGACCTGCTCGAGCAGGTTCACATCTTTCTTATGCTGGGGACCCCAGAGCTGAGCGCAGTACTCCTGGTAGGGTCTTATGAGATTGGCATAGAGGAGAATCCCCTCCCTCAACAAGCTGACCACAAGGGTAGATCTTTTAGGCTAAATTGTTCTTTAACATAATTTTTGCTACATAAAGCACATTGCCTGAAATGGTTTTAAAATTATGCTGTGGTACAGAGAGTGTATCTGTGGGAAATACTGGGACATTTATTTGTCTTGACAAAGTTACTCCATTTGTGTACAGGGCCTCCAATACAGCTAGAATCAACGTCTTGACTACAGGGAGATAAATTCCCAGAGAAACTCTGGAATTGCTGTGTTATGCTATGAAGTGCCATGCTGCCTTCTTGCATCACTAACCAGGGTGCTGGGGCACCCTAGGGGTGCACAAACATATTGAGGGAAATATACAGTGCATATTTTAGGTGTCATAACCTGTTTAGCCTCTAAGTTCAGTAAATCAATCTATTGCATATTGATTAAAGGAGACCAGATGCTGCTCCCTTGTGCTGTTGATGGAGTTATGTAAACTGGACACCCAGCAGTTAAATCTATAAATTGAAAGGCCTGAATTTATCCTGATGTTGTTTTTCTTTATAAAACACATTAGGGATTATTTTAATAGTTAAATCCTCCCTTGAGAGACTTTTAGGGAGAATAGCAATGCTTGAGAATTTGTGATGGGTGAAATTGTGTGTGTGAAGAAACTTGTTCCTTTAATCATCACAAAGGTAGACAGAGGAGTCAACAGGTGAGGGCTTGCTATGACAATTTCAGAGAGCTTCAGAGGATACACTAGCAGACTATTCAGAGGAGGAATTAGGAAACCAGATCACCTTCCCAAATGGACAAACTCCTCTCAACTTGCTGAAGAGTTTGACGGTGCTACACACCCCTGAGTGTCTTCTTGTTGATCTTGCCCAGCGCTGTAGAAGATCTTGCTGTTTCTCATTCATAACTGTATCCTGAGTTCCAACTTTTTTTGAAAGATTCTAATAACATTCAGATTCTTTCATAAATATATTCCAACACCTACAATAATGGAATATTAAATAACTTGTCCCCATGTACTACTCCTTTGTGGACCAGTTAGAAGACTGTTTACATGTGAGATTATAAATGTATGAATAAATATATTATTAGAGCAATATCCTGTTTATATATATATATTATACATGCACATAATAGGATATGTATAGAGATAAGGTGATGTATTGGGATATCAATACAATATGTAAACTTTTATAAAATTATCAATATTTTGGTAAATGTGAGATTACAAATGTTATAAATATTTGCTATTTTCAAAAATTATTTGTTATTCAGATGTATTAAAATCCTGTGCTGATATTATACATGTCATTAGTCATGAGACTTGCCTTACTGATTGCAGTAAAATGGCTCACTCAGAATAATTTATCATACCCATAAGCATTCACAGTATTGAGAGCTAAGGTTAAGATTTTTCCATCTTGTATAGTTAGATAATGGGCTTTTCAGAAGTCCTTTGGCACAAAGCCACTAGATATCAGACTGAAACTAGACACTGTAGAGTTCTGAAAATCAGTAGATGTACATATTTACATATAGAAGTATGCCCTAAAATTTGATCCTTAAACTAGGTGAAGAAAGCTTTTAAGAACAATGACAGATAGTCCTATTTCTTCCTGTGTGCCAGGAACCAAGGTTTTACTACTCTTCAGGTAATAAAGAGCCTTAGGAAAGGGGAAATCCTTTGTAACACTTCTCCAGTTGACCTACACAGAGAAAAGTAACACTTCTTAGTGACAGTCCTCGATATAATAAACTCATTTGACAATAAACCCTGAATGTTGCCTTTATTAAACACTGCAACTTGAGCACTGAAGAAGCCTATGTGACAACCTGGATATAGATCCTGGACCTCTAACTTGTTTCAAGTCATCTTCAAAGACACACTGATCGCCACTATCTGTTAAGAAGTAGCTCTGACAGAGTTAGTCAAAATTGTTAACGTTAGACATTCATTTTCTATTTGGTCAGTTAAAAGAATTAGAAACCTCAGAACCTAATTGGGTTCCTGATTAAGAACCTAAGTTTATATGGTTTAAGTTGTGGCAGAAGTCTTTCCTTCTCCAGCCACTATGAGAGTGTTAGAAAATTAATACACTGTGTGGAAGTAGTCTTTTTCAGTATGTTTTCTCATTTCCTTTATAGTGTTAGAGAGTGGATATCTCTTTGCCTGAGTTGGATTAACAAAATCAGAATCTGTAGAGATTCCCTCAAAGACAATACTTTAAAAACTTGAAAGAGATTGATGATGTAATACAGATCATGCATACAGTCTTTAAATAGATTTTTGTTCTTTTTCTAAACCACAGTGTAATAAGAAAAAACCCACAACCATTTTAGCCAGCTTACTTTGAAATAAGTTTTATGATAGGTGCTTTTAAGTACAGTTTATTTTGTAAGATTTTAACAGTAATAAAAAGGAAGAGAAACATCAAGTGATCACTGAAGATTATGACTACTTTTTGAAATGTGTAAATGCTTTATTAAACATTTGGAATTTTAACTGCACAGAGGTTAGAGAATAACAAGAAGTACAGACATGTTGCTGAAAGGGATCTATGGGTTATAACAGATCACAAGCTGAAAATGACCAACAAAATAAGTTTACTGAAGAGATTATAAACATAACAAGGCAAACATCGTAAGGAAACACATAAACATTGTCTGCATTGTTTAGGTGACATATGAAGCAGTTAAATTCTGTTTGGCTTTGATTAGGCCTCAGATGCAATATTATGACCAGTTTTGGGCTTCACGCTTCAAGCAGGATGCAAACCAATTGGATTGGGTCCAAAAGAAAATAACAAGAATGGTTACAGGTCTAGAAAACATAACCTCTGAAGAAAAATTGGAGGAATTAGGCTTGTTTAGTCTAGAGCTGAGGAGACCAAAGGGACCTATGACAGCAGGCTACAGAGAGGTAAAAATAGGAGACGGGAATAAACAGTTTTCCACATCCAGCATGAATAGCAGCAATGTAAAACAGAATTAAGTGAAGCTAAGGCTGAACATCAGTAAAAACTTGCTAGAAACAAAACTACTTGAGTGGTCTAATAGGCTGTGAAAGGACAGTCTTAAGCAATGCCCGTTTTATGTGCAAGTAAATAGAGAACCTCTTTGTGGAATGACATAAGTGTATCTCTGACTCAGGAAATGGATTGTGTAACACCTTGTGGTCCTTTCCAACTCAATAATTTATGATTTTATGATTACTTATATTGCAATCTTTTTATTAGATATGATGTGGGACATATTATAAATGATATATATTAGATTATGTGATAAAAGCTCATCTGCACACCCAGAGAAGAGCACAGAGAAACAATGGCAGATGGGGAACACCGGGCCAATCCCAGGATCCAGCAGCCAATAAAAGGTCCATCTCCACAAACCGAAAGGAGTATAAAGACACAAAGTCACATGAAAACCCAAATTAAAGACTCAAAGGAAGTGACACACTACCTGGGTACCTTCCAGAGCTGTCCCAGAAAAGCCTCAGCCCCAGTGTCCTGGTGTGAAACCCCTTAAAATGAGTTAATTATAGAACACTTTTTGGACTGAGGGGGTTGCTGCCTGGGGAAGAGCATTTGTCGTTACACAGGACTTTTCATGTGATTGTTTAGAGAATGAAACGAGGGTGAGGAAATGGATGGTAATTTGGGGGTAACAAGTGTGTGAAAATCAAAGAGCAAAGAGCAATAAGGGACAAATTTGTGTAAACAGTTGCTGGTAGTTATACTTTCTGGTCATTCCCTGTGGCTGATCAGTGCAGTCTATCCTATTCTTATTAAATCCCTTTCTAGATCTTTTCCTGGGTGACAGTTCTGTATTGGGTGTGCGCACATATGTGTATGGGGGTCTGAGTGCAGCAGCTGGAGTCAGACCAAGGGTTGGAGGGACCATGTGCATGGGAACAGGGAATGGAATGACTGGACTTAGTGAACCAAATGCCAGCAAGTAAGGTGAGACCATGGGGTACAGAGGCCTCTGTCTGCTGCCAGCAAGTAGAATAAGTCTGGGTGTCTGAGTGCATGATCACTAGTGAAGATCAAGCTGGACTAGTCAACAAGTAGAAGTGGCCTAAGAGCGTCTCAAAGGTCAAGAGCACAGGGAGAGCTGGCTGTTGGTGAACATGGGAGTCGCAGTCAGGTCTGCATGTGTGCCTGTGTGCATGTGAGTACATGATGGTCTGTACAGCAGCTGGTGTGAGACTGTGGACTCAGGAGTTTACATGCTGCTACCAGCAAATGGGGAGACTGGGGTCCAGAGGCAGGCCCCTGGGCAGAGTGAATGATCACAGCTGCTGCAGGGTTCCACTTTGCATATATATATTTACAAATATATACCTATATTGTCACTATTGAATCTTCATTCTAGTCAGTTAGAAGGGCGCAGGATGAGGCTGTTGGTGCTCTCTGTGTTCATGTGAGTGTGTGATCTGTGTGCCAGTTGTGTCTTTATGTATATATGTGGTGTGTATGTCTGCTTTATGTGCATATGCCTACAAGGAATGTATTGCCAACCTTGCTATGGGTTGGAGGTGGCGACATGAAGATGCAGTGTTCTTGTTTTCATCAGGCCACTGCATTTGACCCCAGACACCAAAAATCTTCAATTCACAGAGCAAAAACTGTGCTCCTATCACTTGGTTATGTGTGTGTTCTTGTTTACTGTGTTGATTAAAAGCAAATAGATCTTTCTTGTATTAAGGTTTCTAAATGCATGAGTACACTCCAGTTCTTCTTTCTTGCTTGGCTACATCTAGCACATTTGTTTTTCACACATTTCCTTTTATAACTTGTTGAGAACAGTGATCCTCCACAGAGCTCCCTGAAAGGATACTCCAATTCAGATTTCTGTTGCGTTTAGCTGTTCCACAGTCTGAATTTTATAGATAGTGGGGATTGTCAGGGGAAAAACAGCCAGAGTAGAAAATAGACACAATATTTTCACAGGTATTCTAAGAAAAAGTTGTGCCAGTAATGAAGGTATTAACCTTTCTGATAAATTTGTAAACCTGTCCTAGTGGACCACTTTTTAATTTATTGTCCTTGAGAATATTTAAGATTATTCCCAAGGTGAAAATTTCAGAATCACAGGTCAATCTTTTAATCTCACCTGTCTACCAAAGTATGGTGACCTTTTCCTCAGAAGTCAGTTTATATATTTCTTTTGTAAATATTTCTTCTATTGTTTTATTTTTAGTTTTTATTTAAGAATTTTTGACACCCTGAATTGAAAGGTTTTGAATAAAAACCATGCAACCTGCTACTTTTTATAGATTTTTGTTTGGTCACTGCTGCAAAATGCTTTCCATCTCAATAAATTGTCATTAACATGGTTAATTTTTGTACATAGTCTGATGGGGAAATTATGTTTTTTTGTTAATAAAGCACAACAGGTATACCATTGGACCCCTTTAATTTTAATACTAATCAACAGTATTTAATGTAGGCTTAATACATGACTGCCCTTGCATACTTACCCATACCCCAGCAATTTGTGTCTCGTGGATACCCAGTGCTAACAGTTGTGCCTTTGTATTTAAATAGACCATATCAGATTTTAATCTTCTGAATAGGCTGAGCCATGTTAAAGCTAAGTGAATCACTACCATCTACCATGTCCTACACCACAGGAGTTCCTCTGCCTCACTATGAACTGTGGGAAAAAATCCTCTTTGTTTTGAAAATTACTTTCCAGTTTCATTTGATGCCCTTTACTGTTTGTATGGAAGTGGCAGTGAAATAACCGTTTCTTATTCACCTTCTCTGTGACAGTTGTGACTGTATAGGACTTTACCTTATCCCTCCTCAGTCACCTCTTTACCTGAGCTGAAGTGTCTTAGTCATATTTTCTTCTTATGAAAGAGATTCCTTTCTTCAGACTGTTCTTACATTTGCTGCACCCTTCCTTATTCTGTTATGTGTTTTGTGAGATGAAGTAAATGGATCAGCATGAGCACGAGATGTGTTCATACCACGGATTTACATACAGTGGATTCCACCTATGCAGAAACAGTGCATAATATAAGTACATAATATAGTTTTACTACATAATTTCATAATTTTAATGAGATCATTTAAATAATACTAATCTTAATTTATATCATCTGCATACTTTGAAACACAGAAATAGTACTGACATTTTTTTCTCAATTAAATGATACCTGGTAGGTAGTAATTTGATTTTTTTTTTTCACTGGAATAGATCTTCGTGGTGGTCTACATTTTCAAAGTATTTCATGATGGTCAAAACCAAAACTGTCTCAGTAGAAAGACCTGACAGTTGGAGACTCTCTTCTCACTCCCTTTGTCCTTAAGGGTTTACTTATATTTTCCGCTTATAAACAGTTTTCTGAAGGCTGAATTCTTTGAAATGGAAGGAAAGACTAACTTTACATCAGCCATATTTTTTCCTGTGCTTTGAAGATATAAAGTGATGCATATGTGTGTATTCTTATTTATAGTTTATCTTGGTTGTTTGCTTCAAATCCCCTCTGCCCCTTCCCTCACAGTTGCTTCACTTCAACCTCACTTTAGCTGCCACCCATACACCCCTTCCTCTTATCTTACGCCTCTTCCACTGCTTCCACCACCCACTTTGTCCCCCTTCTCATCTACCAACATCACCAGTCAACAAAGAAAAGGCAAAGAAAAAAGAAAGGGATTAATATGACAGCTGCAAAACATTAATGAACTTTCTGTCTTTCATGTTATTTCTCTTGCCTCTTAACCTTTTCTTTTTTTGTTGTATGTATTTATAAACTGTTTGGATAAAGCCTATATTCTTTGCTGGAAAGGCTGATGCCATAGTCCTTCTTTGGAGTGAGTTGCCTTTCTGTAACAGGCTGTGGCAGTATTGATGTTTTGACTGACATAAAAAATAAAGTTGTAGTCTAATTGATTAAAGATCTTGCTTTGTGTAACAGAGCAATAGCTATTAAGTGGTCCCCGAACTCACTGCTATAGCTATGGTTTGTTCTTTACTTTTCCTTACTGGAGTTGACTGCTTACTTCAGCAGGCTTTCTAGCAGGCTTGGCAAGACCTTAATACAGACATAGTTATGTGCTGAGCTTAAATGAAGGGCTATTTCATTACATTTCCTGCATTCAGTTTGAACCTTATAAACATTCATTACTATGACATTCAAGGTGTTTGCTGAAGACGTTATTGACATTCTCATAGAGTCTACAGAAAGGTAAAAAAAAAAAAAATGCAGATTCTTGTTTCCATGCTCACTCTAAGTCATCAAGTGCAAACCAAATTCTCAATATTAATGTCTGGAGCAGTCTGTGTACCTGCCATGTTGAGGATGAGAAAAATTGAAGTTACTCCAGGAAGTTTTCAATGATATGGAAATGAGTTAGAAATGAATTGCTGTTTTACTGTGAAGAACGGTGGTATTTATTGTTTTATTACTGGCATATTTGGCTCTGGAACTTCTTTTCTGTAGAGATGGTTTAGCCTGTTGTGGGCTTACCAGGAGGAGGTGGAAGATGGAAAAGGCTAGATGTCCTTCAGACTGCCACTCAGATCAGGACTTGCTTATCCAGCAGGAGCTTTTTTCCCTGTAATGTAGTTGTCTGCACTCCCCGTAGAAGCATATTCACTCTGACCCATTCTGTCTGACCTCTAGAAATGATAGAATCATAGAATCAACTAGGTTAGTAAAGACCTTTAAGATCATGAAGTCCGATCATTACCCCAGGACTGCCAAGACCACCACTAAACCATGTGACTGAGGGCCTCATCTGCGTGGGCTTTGTACACTTCCAGGGAGAGTGATTCCACCACTTCTCTGGGAAGCCTGTTCCAATGCCTGACCACCTTTTGGTGAAAATGTTTTTCCAAATATCCAATCTAAACCTCCCCTGGTGCAGCTTGAGGCTGATACTTGTGGTATCACTTGTTACCTGAGAAAAGAGACCAGACACATCCTCTCTCTGTCCTCTACTTCTTGCAGAAAGGTCCCTCTGTGTCTTCTCCAGACTGAAAGCCCCAGTTCCCTCAGTGAGCCCTCATAAAGCTTATTCTCCAGACCCTTCACCAGCCTCATTGCTTTTTTCCGGACCCACTCCAGCACTTCAATTTCTCTCTTGTAGTGAGGAGCCCAGAACTGAATGCAGGATTCAAGGTGCAGCCTCACCAGTGTCAAGTACAGAGCGATGACCACTGCCCTTGCCCTGCTGGCCACACTATTGCTGATACAAGCCAGGATGCTGTTGGCCTTCTTGGCTGCCTGAGCACAAGCTGGCTTATGTTCAGCGGCTATCAATCAGCACCCCCCGATCCTTTTCTGCCACAGCAGTTTTCCAGCCACTCTTCCTCAAGCCTGTAGCACTGCATGGGGTTGTTGTTAACCAACTGCTGGACCCAGCACATAGCCTTGCTGAGCCTCATACAGTAGTTCCAGCCTGTCCAGATCTCTCTGTAAAATCTTTAGAACCTTCCTACCTTAAAGCTGATCAACATTCCCTCCCAACTTGATGTTTTCTGCAAACTTACTGAGGGTGCATTCTATCCCCTCATCCTGATCATTGATAAAGGTATTAAGCAGAACTGACTCCAGTACTGAGCCCTGGGGAGCCACTTGTGTCTGGCTGCTAACGCTATTTACAACTCTTTGGGCTCTGCCATCCAGCCAGTTTTTCATCCAGTGAAAAGTAAACCTGTCCAAGTCATGAGCAGACAGTTTCTCCAGGAGAATACCGTGGGACACAGTGTCAAATGCTTTTCTGAAGTCTAGGTGGACAGCATTCACAGCTTTTCTCTCATCCACTATGGAAGTCACTTTGTCATGCAGGGACACCAGTTTTGCCAAGCAGGACTTGCTTTTCAAAAACTTGTGCTGACTGGGCCTGGTTCCCTTGTTGTCCTGTATGTGCCACTTGATGGCACTCAAGATGATCTGCTCCATAACCTTCACTGACATACCCGTAGTTCTCTGGAGCCTCCCTCCCAGCCCTTCCTGTAGATGGACAGCACATTTGCTAACCTTCAGTCGACTGGGACCCCCCTGGTTAGCTAGGACTGATGATAAATGGTTGAAAGTGGCTTGGTGAACACTCCTTCCAGCTCTCTCAGTACTCGGGCTGATCCTATTTAGCCCCATAGAGTTGTGTGTGCTTAAGTGGTATAGCAGGTAGCTAACTGTTTCCCCTTGCATGATAAGGGTTTCTTTCTGCTCCCCACCCCTGTCTCATATATATGCAATTCTGTCAAACATCTTTACATCTTTTTTTCACCAGTGAGTTTGAAGAGTACTTTCTAAAAAAGAACAGTCACATTTCCTCTTCCCCGGACTAACATGTCTGTGACTGTCTCAGTAGAATTTTACAGACATAAGGGATGCAGCTTTCAAGGAAACAACTTTTTTTTTTTTTTTTTTTCCAAACAATCGTATGCCATACACATAATAACTCAATATATACTATTTGAAAAAAACCAGTAAATTTTAAATGACTGTGCAATAGTTATCCAATTAATTCTAAACAACTATTTTTGAACACTATAGCATTTTTTTTCCTTCTTTATCTACCTGTACATAAATGGATTCCCATGGGTACACTCATGGCATCATTTGAGTACTTTGCATACACAAAAAATGTTTATTTGTAGTGTTTGTTTTCCATTACTTACTTGATTCATAACAATTAATTTTAACGTTATGCTGATTTAAAGTGAGATCAGTAGCTCAGAGTTTCTTAACTCTTCAGCCTCTGTCATTGTTGAAATGGTTAATCAGAACACATCCCAAATGTGTATGAAAATCACTTTTTAATCTTGAGAAATTACTCAGAATATGTCCAGCAAGTTTACATCAGCCTCCAAGACCCTTTTATTTATTGGGCTGCCTGTTTCTCTGCAGCAGGTTATTAAGTATTTGCTGTCAAAGAATAAAGAACAAGAGTAGTTGTTATGTCCGTGAGGCAGCTCATATTTTGAAAGCGAGGCATATTCTTCTTTAAGATCTTAGTGCTGTGACAATCACTCACTCAGGATGTACCACAGATATGAAAAAGCAAAATCCTGGAGCTTTTCAAAATCAGTGAATTTACTGTCATATTGTGTGCGTAGTCAGGATTGAACAAAACATGTTCTGGCTCTTTTAAGGAGGGGCTGCAGGATTAAGAGATGAGCTGAAATCTCATTCCTTACATGTTTGCCTGCTTTCAAACCATCATGAAGACAAAGTCAAATGAAAAAAACACTTGTATCTTACTCACTTCCTAAAAGGTTTAGAGAAACTTTTAAACAAAAAAGGATTTACTTGATTAGAGCTGGCAAAGTCAGATCCCATCTATTACCGGGTGCTGAACAGATGCCCAGAAAAAGAAGAACTCTTCCCCTCTCCACATTGGTGTAATTTATTAGTTTACTGACAGATTGCTCAAGACTGAGATGGTTACTTACCGCAGCTATGACTTGGATTGATTTTAGCAATACATGGCTTGTACAATTAAGGTCATTGTCTGGCTTCAAGTTGTAGCCTGTTTGTTTACATAAGAATAAGAACTGTATATATTCCATTCAGTAAACTTATTTGTGAACGTCTCAGTGGTTTAGCCTTGTAATCCTGAAGGAGAAATAAGGATGTAACAATTGTCTGTATCCGTAGATCACATTAGACAGTAGACCACATCACATAAATACCACAAATCTCAATTGAATCTCATTTTTACTTATGTTTTGGTTGCAGATTTTTTTAAAATCTTTCAAGTAGCTCTTAGACTAAATGAGTGCATATATAAGACTTATAAGTTGTAGTATTCTGTACATGAATGTGCTGTTCCCTGTGTGAAACAGATTTTTTTTTTTTTTCTGTTTGAATGGTCTGCTTTAATTAGCCTTAGTATAATGGTGAAATGAGTAAAAAAGGAACAGGATATGTTAAGAAAGAGAAGAAAAATAATTTAAAGAAAAAAAAAGAAAAGAAAAAAAAAGAGAAAGAAAATACCTAAATTCAAGAAAAGAGGTCTAGGGCAGTGAATGTAAATATTAGTATTAATGTGAGATTGAAATCTATTCTGCTATAAAGTTTTGAGTCCTATTTCTATTACTTTTTGTAAAATTTACATCCAAAATTAAATTGTATTCATGTTTCTCATTGTTTTGAATTTATTAACTAAAAAAAATATGCATTTTTTGCAATTATACTTCAAATTTTATTGTTGTTTTTATTAAAGGATATTTGAAGACACATTATAATATCAGGATCTAAGTACTGTGCAGAGTATAAATACAAACCAAGAAGCAGCTGAAAAAATACATGAGAACTGCTCATAGTTCTTGTCCACAAATTAAACAGTGGTTTTAGAAAGTCAGAGTTTTAATGATATTAATATATTTTGTAGACATCAAGGCTGAGGACAGGTTTAAGTGCATGAAGAGACGTAAGGAACTGTTTTTAAAGATACTAAGGACAGGATCTGCAGCCTATGAAGGGCAACTTCAAAGCAGGAAGTTGCTGCTTCAATAAAGATAGAATAAATGGATGATGATGTAATTGGAAATAAAAGGAGCTGGTTTCCTGGCAGTGACTGAAGGGCTCTGGGATGATTAAATAAACTTGGGCATCACATAGTTTGAAATACATACTGTAGTTATGCTCTTTATATCACCACAAGTCCATTGAGAATTGCAAAAAGAATGGGAAACTTTTCAAACCTCTTAGGTTACAGAGCAAGTTCATTGAAATTCTGCAGTTTCTGGGAAAGACCTTTGACCATTAAGAAGCATGGCAAAACACATATACCCTTGACTGAGAAAGAGAGAGGAAAAAGGGAGAGAAGATACAAACACTCAGAACTTTCTTCAGAAGAGGAAGCTTGGATCATGAGTGATGAAGGTGCCAAGTGTTTCCTATTGGTTCCTTATAGAGACAAACAAGAGAGGTAGAAGTTTAACTAAAGTGCTCTTGGGAGGTCTTGGTATGCACCCATTCTTCACAAGCTTCATTTACTGACATTAATGTTTATCTAAAGAGGACTTCTTTCTTCCATTGAGTATGAAGTCCAGCAGAAATCATAATGAATTTATTAATGCCAGGCTGTTACACCGGTTCTATTGTAATATCACTCTTTCCTATGCATCCAAAATGTTCTGATTGCCTTCAAGAACCTTCATGTGATGTCTAAACGGAGCCAACTGCCTCAATTTAAATATGTTACACATGACTAAATTATTTCAAAGCTAGTGGAAGATAATAAAATTATTACATTTTGTCTTTGTGTTTCTTTTCATAATCTTTTCTAATATTTTCTAAATCTTTCTATATAAAGATGTGTATCATGTCAAGTGCAAGAGGTAGCAAAAGACTGAAAAATAGCAGGAGAGATGAAAACAGAAAAACTAGAGAAGCTGTGAAAGACACACAAGAAGAGGATTAAGTAGCCACCAGTCTAGGGATCAGGGCCAAACCCCACACCTTACAGTTGTGTATCTAAACCTAGTTCTGAACTGTCTCCTTGTCGTAAGTCCTGAGAAGATCAGTGTTGGCTCACAGGTTTCTAAATTAAAACAACAAGCAACATGTTGTCAGGACTTGTTAATCCTTAGAGGATTTCCTACTCAGGTGGGAGAAGCAAGACAAAGAACTTTTTCTTGCATATCATTATTCCTGGTTAGAAGCTTTCATAGTTTAGTAGCATAAGTGTAATTTTGGGGAGAAGGGAGAAAAAGAAAATAAAGATCTCAGAACCTTCATGACAGTCTGAGGAGCAGAGTATGGAGGAAAAAAGGCCTGAGGACAGTTAAGATAACCACGCTAAGATTAGATATCCCCAGAAGGAGTTTTCCACCCTGCTGTGGAAAGGAAATGGGTAAAGGATTACTAGGATTAGTATTTAGTGGTGACTGAGGTGGCTTTAGTATCTCAGGTTCAAGCAGATTTTGAAAACAGATTCTTAATAATCTCCTCAAGGAATCTGTGTTCAAAATGTAACTTTATGACTATTTTTTTTCTTTTACATTTAAAAAATGGTTCTACATACAAATCCAATGCTTGTGCATTTCACTTTGCAGCCAGAGACCAGAGTAACATTTTATATTATTAAAATATTAATGATAGGAAAATTGGTAAGGGACTTCTGTAACAATGCATTTCATAGTTCAACATTTTCAGTGATTTTAAGGAATAGGTACATATGTTTTTAAGGATGTGCTCTGAAATTAATTCCTAAAATGACTCACCCTTTCCAATCCATCTGCAAAAAACATCTTTAGCAAGCAGACTGGTTACAAATGTTTGTGATTTTCGCAGCCTTTTTCATTCTGTAAAAATTCTTCAGAGGCACTCTAGTAGTTCTTTCTGATGACGTTTTCATATTTTTCATTTAGAATGAACATGCTTTTACTATGTAAATATCATCCAGCTATTTGTAGAGCCTCGAACTGGCACTAGCATGACAATCTAATTTCAAATCAATGTAAAGTTATTTTGTATTTTTTTTATCTCTTTTCCCCCTTCCTTCCTCTCTCCCTGTCCTTCTCTCCACCCCCACTCCTTTATTTCTTTATTAATTTTGGCTAAGTGTTTAAATAAGTCGCAGAAATTTGATAATCATCACATGATCTATAGCAAACAATATTCAGAGGACTTATGAAGTATTTACACACTGTCTTTTAGATACTCTTTAATGCTTTGGAAAAGTGTACTCATTTGGTTGGATACTAAAGAACATTCACCAAGGTCTAATGGCATCTTATTTCACATAAATTGCTTATGGAGCTCTAAAGTTGGTAATGAAGCAATTTGGGAAAAGATTATTTTCTGTGGGGCTTTTTTTCAGCAGCGACTGTATATAGGCCTATCTTTCTGCAGCATGCACGTTGCTTCCCCACACCTTAGGTAAATATTTATATTCCACTGTAGTACATATTTGGCTTTGTTCATGCTAACCTTTACTTTTTTTTTCTTGTAAAATGTCAGTGCAACATATCTCAACAGTGGCTTATGCAATCTTGTAAATGCTTTGAATTGAGAATGTTAATTTACTCTTTTTCTGTTCCCTTGAGGAAATATCTTCAGAACTTTTACTTTGCTTCTCTATTTGTCTGCCTCAGTGGCTTAGGTATAGAAGGAAGACCAAGTTTTCTTTGCTTTCTTGTTTTTGCTGGTTGGAATTTTAAGTGCTTGGGTGTAGGGAGCGAAGTTTATACTGTTTCTCCTAGTCACTCTCACAGTAGTCCTTCTTCAGACTTTAACATTTGCAGAAGAGGTGATATTTCTTTTTCTAACTGTGTCTTTTAAAGCAAACCTGGTCTGGTTTCAAACCTTTAGGTTAGAAATTAAATGCTAACCAGTATAGATTTAATCATCAGACAATGGGAAAACAACCAATCAAAATTTGTAAACAATGTTATAGAATACGGCATAAAAATAGGATGAACGATTACAGACCAGATTAACTTTTTCTATAACAGGTTAACAAGCACTGTTAATATAAATGAAGAGAATGTCGTATATCTTGATTTGAATGAAGTTAATGGCATAGTGTCACATGATATTCTTGCAAGTAGGCTTGAGAAACATTACTATAAGGTGAAGCAAAACTGGCTGAAAGCCAAATTAATTATCAATGGCTCATTGTCAAAATGGAGGATGTGTAGATTTCAGCCTTCACAGTTTAACTGTTTCTAAGTGATACTATAATAGAGGACACTTTAAAAAATTTAGAAGATTATAGAGGTTAGAAGCGTACCAGATAGCTTAATTAGCATTCCAAAAGAGAGTTAAAAGTTGAGAAATGTTTTCATGAAGGATGTAATTTGTCAAGAAACCAGAAAGTTTCTGTATTTGGAAATGAAAAGACAACAGACAAGTGGCATTGAAAAGAACTGCAGAATGGAGTAGAACTCAATTTAAACATCAACAGAAAGTTCTGTAAAAAGATCTTAGAGAAAGGAAAAGATAACGTTTGCATGTGCACAGCAGGTAAAGACAAATAGTAATGGGTTTTAAATTAAACAAGAAAGATCTTGGTTATATGTAACAAGAAAGTATTCAAACAAGAAGGCCTGGAAATACTGGAAGGCCTGTGGACACTTCAATATTTCCACTACCTGGAGGTTAGATTAAGGTTGTCGAAACCACCACATGGCATGACATTTCTTGGTGAGTCTAGGGATTCTGAGAAGTATACTCTGAAAGGATGGTGTGCATCTATGCTTTTTTTAAATTGCAAATTCATAAAACTTTATTTCATTGTTAATACTTGTAAGAAACAAGTAAAAGTGTATGTTCGATTTTTGACATATTCAGTTTCTCAGTTTTCATTATATAACTATTGCTGAGGCTCCATACTCTTCCTGCCAGTTTTGTGGAGCCCAATCTGACAGCTCATCTACAAGAGTTAGGGTTCAGTTCCAACCCCAAGTTAACTTATTGCTTAGTCTCCTTTCTGAGACTGTAAACAAGTGTATCAATGGATACCAAATGTGACTGTGGTTTTGGTAAACTAGATCTTTATTGAGACCAGGGCTTCACTTAATGTAGGCTGAGAATCAGAAGATAGTTACACGTTTTACCACCACTATAGGCCAGGATCATAACTGGAAATATTTTAAACCTTGTTAGAAAATATTTGAAAGGCCTTGTTCCCTAATCTGCTTCTTTTATTTATTTTTTAAGTAGCACTCCACATATTAGTGTTCTGCTATATTATATTTCATAACTGTTAAATTGCTGAAAAATAGGGAATGCTATATCAATTCAGAGGCTAGCGATTATGCACAGTTTGCAGATTATACTTATGTGCAGGCATTTAGATTTAATGAGATATGAATATGTTGGCATCTCCCTTGGAATAGCAAAATTTTTTGTTGTGGGTTTGGTTTTTTGTTGTTTTTTTTTGTGTGTTTGTTTTGGGGTTTTTTATTTGTTTGTTACAATGTTAGATAAAAGCTTCAAAATTATGTAAAGAAGCTTCTAACAAGTTCTGTGGCTGGAAGAACATAATTTCCAAGTTTTTGCTTATAATTTAAAAATATATATCACCAAAATCAAATATATTCTTCATAGCTGCCAGTACTTTTTCTGCTACAACTCCAGTGACAGCCCACCACTTGAATGACATAAGATGTTAGTCACATCATACTTAAATATATTTTACAGTAGGAAAGCAATCTAATTTTTTATAATATTTCCTTTTCAGTTGACAGTATATATTGGCATGCACATTGTGAGTGAAACAAGGAATTCTAGGAAAAAATATGAAATTAATCTTTTGAGCTTGACCTGTGAGGGTTTACAAATAGTACCACTTGGCAAGCATGTTCCTCAGGCTTTATTTCTGTCACATTCATCATTTGTAGAACATGGAGTTTCGTGCACCAGTGGAGACTACTTCCTATTGAGAAGTACATTATTCCACCTTTGGTAATGATGAAATCAGGTATTCTACCTCCCTCTTCTCCAGGGACAAAATGCGTTAAATTTCTTGTATGTGGTGATGTCAGAGGATACATGTGATAGGACAGAACAATTTTCCTAGCAACCAAAAAAGGATCTGTTTCCTCCTAGGTAGCTGTAATGTCATAGGTTACACCCTTGTGTGTGTTTGTTTTTTTCCTTTGCTCTTTTTTTTAAATTATTATTTGTTTATTATTCAATTAAACTGAGAAGAGACGGTAAATCTAACTCTTATATGTATAAAGAATTCCTATAATATAATGAACTAATTTTAATTTATTTTAAGAATGTAAGAAAAGCTGTAGTGGATTAGGTCGTACTTTTTATTTTATGGTGCTCTGTACCCAGTGGCAGGTCTTAGACAAAGAAAAGAAAAGATAAAATAAAAGTTCTGCAGTGTATCATCTCAGATTCCAGAAATATGCAGGCCAGGAACTTGCTGAACTGGAGCCTGGAGATGTTCTTGATAGTCCCCAGTGAACCCATACTCAAGGTTTTCTTGTAGTTAGTTTGTGGAGCTGCTTAAAGAACAGAAATTTTGATCTTCATGAGAACAACAGCCTCATTTCACAGAGTTTTCAGTGACTATGAACAGTTTTAAAAGAAATGAAACCTCATGATTAAATGTAAACATTACAGTTTTATTCATAGGACTATTGGTTTTCTTCATAATTACTACAGGACATAAGAAACAGTGCAGGGATAAATTTGTTAAGCTTTATGTAAGGTAAGCATCTGTCAATTAAACATGTTAAAATGATATTTACATCCAGTTACTATGAGAAATGTATAGAAGCACTACTGAAATCATACAAAGAAAATACATGGAAATTCTTCTGTGGATGCTGATTGTCTCTGAGAAGAATCACCTACAACATTTCTAAATGCCTATCTCAATGTTTCCCTTAACTTGGGCCCTGATTATTTTCCTACTCTGTGGGTTTTCATAAATTTTAACTTCATCATTTTCAAAGGAGTCCTTCTGTGTTCTGAGACTGTACCAAAGGATGATTACAAACTCTTGAAGAAAGTGACTTTTGTTTCTTTGTCAAATGCATAGTACAAATACAAGTACATATAGTGAATCAGCTAGTTACAGGATGAATCAGCTTAACTATGTAACAAATTGGGTGTAAACAGTTGCTTTAAATCTTAGTCTCAACAAATTATAGCTACTTAAAAATATGTTATTTTTTTAATATCCCAGACTTTTTTTAGCCATAATAATATATTCCATAATGTAGTTCAATATGCATTGATCCAGACACAACTGACAGTCTTCAATTTTATTAAAAGATAATATCTAATGTCTTGTTAGCCTGTCAGGTATGAAGTTTTTTCCCATCATATGTATTTTGACATTTTGATGTTTGAGGTAAAAATGACTAAACCACACTTTTTATGGTAGCTTATTTGTTAGACTTCACCTGCTGTTGGAAAAAAGATGGACATAGATGGAATTAAATTTATTAAAATATGATTCACATTTAAAGCTTATTGAAATGTTACATAAATTACATAGAGATGCATATACAGACAGAAATATAGTTAACAAACAGATTATTTCTGGTAACCATTCTCCTCCAGGTTTAGAACTAAGGTGAAAACAGACCATTGTCTTCTATCTCCTAATTACAACCCAATATTTTTTATTAGTTATTTTTCTTTTACTCGCATTTGTCTACAAATATTTCACTGACTTTCTTCAGATGCTAATGCATGAATTAACCAGATATTTTTATGCTACATAACTGAACATTATTAGTAGACAAGGACTGTGTATAATTTCCTAACATTTCTGTGTCTGATTTAATTTCCAGGTGCAACTTTCTCTCAACTATCTCTTACCTGTGTAATAAAAATCAAAAGGTAGGACAAAATGACCATGGTGACAATAAGAGCAAAGGAGCAAAAAGATACCCAGTACCAAGAGAAACTCCATCAGAAATGTAATTAGTAGACTGTATGGATGAAACTTTCAAGCCAGACTTTGTGAAGCGTATATAACCATAGAGGAGGCTGAAAAGGGGGGATCCAGAACTGAAGGAATGGCTGGTAAGAAGCAAACATAATCTTTGATAATGCTCTGAGAGAGTATCCAAAGTTTCCAGAGTAATGGAGTTCATTATAACCAGTGGTAGTATGGCTGTGATGATCCTGAATGCATCCACATTAATCTATTCTTACTTTAAAAGATGAAAGCACATGATTTCCATGGTTTCCCTTCCTAAACGTGACTACTTAACTTTATTTTCTTATTAATTCAAAGCGGATTACATGAGAACAAAAAAAGAAAAATCTGAAGGTACTGATTTTTGTCTTCTTGCAATAAAACTAGTTCTTCAATATACTTCATTGAAAGCTGATTGATTAAAACAAATTAAAAAAAAGAATAAATCAATGCTTCAATACTGAAGTTCAAGGAAACAAGTGGACCTTTTGGAGAAGCAGTCCCAGGCAATGATCTGATGACTAGTTGCCCAGTTTGGTTTTTGGGTGTTTAAACATAGACAAACTTTTGTGTGTTCCAAACAAAATTGGGAAAAAAAAAGTTCCTTCTTCCAAGCAGGAGAAAAATTAGATTAACACCTTGTAAATAACACAGTGATCATGATCAGGTAGTTAACTTCACTTGCCAAATCAAGGTCTAAATGTCTCCCTGAAAAATATTAAATATCTGCTTTTATCTTGTATGTGAAAATTTTTGATATAATTGCTTCTGGCCAGTCAAATAAGAAAACTATCAACATCAAATTGAGCTAAACTACATATGCCGATTAAAAGCACTTGATTGTTTTTTATTATTATTTTTGTTGTGTCTTTTTTAATCTGCCAGAACCATAACCATGTTTCTAGACCATATCTAGGGAATCACTTTTGACGGATAAACAAAGAAAACAATCAATGAAATTAAAACAGATATTTTTCCTGTAAATTTTTGTATATCTATGGTCTCTTAAGGAAGCTGCAAAATAGCATTTTAGCAATTTATGTAGTTGGATTATTTATATTGTTTCTGAATTCTTTTACAGCAAATAAGATCATTGTTCAGCTTTTCAGACTATATCTCATCATTTCAGAATAAGCCTATCTTCTGGAAATCTGTGAGAACTTCACATCTTGAAGATCATTGTTCCTCAGCTCAAAAATTACCACTCTTAGGGAAGAGAGGTAATGGTGCAGGCAGTGTGGCCCCACAGCCTTCCTTACATGGGGAAACAGTAAAAAAACCATCCTTTTTTTTGTCAATGAACTTTGACATGCACATGAGCGTAAGAAAATGCTGCCCACTGATAGCCTTTTCTTAGTTTGCAACTTAGTTGTATTACAAACACAGGCACTAATAAGAATTGTCCAATACTCTGTTCAGGATATTTGCCTATTAGCAGCTTAAAATATGGAAATCATGTAATGAGGAGCTGGAGGGGCTTCAGTTCAACATCTCAGCTTAAAGATACTGTCCTGTACCATACTGCTGTCACGTGAAATTGCAAATTAGCTTTCAGTACTGCAATAAAATCCTCAGAAACATTACTAAAAGTTATAGATGATTTTTAACTTATCATAACTTAGCAATCATCTCTGAAGCATGGTAGTGTATTGCTTGTTGTATGAAAAAACAGAGCAGCTGTGAAGACACATCTGAATAACTGTGCAAAATGGAAAATATTTGGTGTACTCACACTACAAAAAGTTCACTGAACTCAGTGCTTTTGTACTCTGACAGGATAAAATCCTTCTCTGAGCTTTCAGAATTGATTTTTTTATTTTTTTAATTTTAGTGAATAATAAAGAACACCTTCTAACGTTAATGTGACCTGCTAAGTCGATGAGGGAAAGGCTTTGGATATTGTCTACCTAGACTTTAATGAAGCCCCTGACACCACATCCCACAGCATTTTCCTGCAGAAAATGGCTGCTTACTTCTTGGATGGGTGTACTCTTTTCACAATGACAAACTATCTGGATTTCTTTCCCCAAAGATTGGTGGTGAATGGAGTTAAGTCCATCTGGTGGCCACTCATAAGTGGGCTCAGTGCTGGGGCCAATTATGTTTAACGAATTTATCAATGATCAGGATGAGAAGATAGAGTGCACCTTCAGTAAGCTTCTAGATGACAGCAAGTTAGGTGGGAGTGCTGATCTTCTTGGAGGTAGGAAGAAGGCTCTGAAGAGGGGTCTAGACAGGCTGGACCAATGGGCCAAGTCCATTTATATAGGATTCAGCAAGGCTTAGTGCTTAAATCACAACAACCCCATGCAATGCTACAGGCTTGGGGAAGAGTGACTAGAAAGTTGCCTGGCAAAAAACAACCTGAAGGTGTTAGTTGACAGCTGCCAAAATATAAGTCATAAGTGTGTCCAGGTGGCCAAGAAGACCATGAACATCCTAACTTGTATCAGAAACAGCATAGCCAGCAGGACTAGGGAAGTGATCATCCCCTGTACTTGACACTGGTATTCATTGTTATGTTCTGGGCCCCTCACTCCAAGAAAGAACTTGAGGTGCTGGAGCATGTCCAAAGAAAGGCAACAAAACCGGTGAAAGGTTTAGAGAACAAATCTTATGAAGAGTGTATGAGAGACATGGTCTAGTGGTGGACTTGGCAATTCTAGTTTAACGGTTGGACTCGATGATCGTAAAGGTGTTTTCCAACCTAAATGATTTTCATTCTATGATTCTATCTTTCCACATAATATCTAAACCAAATAAAAACTAGGAAGTCCAAAGGGTTAAGATGTTTTATCTCAGGACTACTTCGCACTTTTTGGTAGGCTTACAGGTGAAGTTTCAGATGAAGAATGAATTCATTTAAGAAATACATAGTTACTTGAAGAAACAGAAAATTAATCAGTTATACTGTCTTGTTTGGTTTTGGTTTTGTTTTTTTCTCTGAAAAACAGGCTGCATACCTTTAACTTTTAGGGGTATATATCTCAATAAATGAATGAAAACAAAAAGGCTATGCTCTTGAGTTATGACAATTAGCAGCATTAATATGTTGTAACATCCCAGAAAAGTTTTGAGTGTAGAAGTGGGATAATATACACTTTTCATTGGTCCTGTTTGACAGCTGAGCACAAACACTGTCCTGAGATGCAAGATAAACTATGTGGATGCTTGCCATAGTGACCCATATGGCATCAGGGTTGGAAGGCAGAGAGACACTTTCAAGAACATAGGTATAGCTATGGATTTCAAAGGAACTAGAGGGTACTGGCTGTAAGTGATGATGGCAGAATTAGGTTTTCTACCCAAAACAGTATAAAATACTTCAGAATATCTATAGAAGGCTTTTTTTTTTTTTTTTTTTTCTTTTGTGTCTAGCTGTCTTCTGTTTTCAAACTGTCCCAGAAGTTTTCTGTGGATAAAGGATCAGGTTTCTCACTTAGATTCTGTCCCAGTGAATGAAATGCTATTCATTCCACTGAACTAATACTTTTATGATAATATAGGACAATTAGACTTGTCATGCATTAATTTTTACCATATTTAAGAAAAGTACATTATCTGTCTAATTTTCTTGATGAACTTTTTTACCATCTCTAGATAGGGCTGTAAAATTGCAGCTTCTTTAACTGTAATATAGATAATATGGTGACTTCTAATACAGTTTCTCTCAGCAGTATACAAAGCAAACAAAGATTTTAGGGATTGGGTTAGATTACCAATGACTGCTTTATTTATCTAGTATATTTACTAACCAAGATGACTTTTTACTATCCAAAATAATAAACCACCAAATTACAGTATGTTAGAAATCTTGCTTTCCCTTTAAAGTTCCTTTATTATTTGTCTCATTTTTAACCTAAAAAAGCAGATATGTTTTTTAATTAAAGCCTCCTGTTGTCAGAGTGACATAACATTGGTGAAATTTTGA
This sequence comes from Neopsephotus bourkii, assembly GCF_033783945.1. Classification (NCBI taxonomy): domain Eukaryota; kingdom Metazoa; phylum Chordata; class Aves; order Psittaciformes; family Psittacidae; genus Neopsephotus; species Neopsephotus bourkii. The sequence continues at coordinate 340,532 of NW_026901454.1, read as the reverse complement.
TTATTCAGCAGCATATTGGTAACACTCTATTCATATAACTCTTATGATTGGAACATGGCCTCAAAATGGCCAACTAAACTCTAAAACCTGAAAGTACAACATGCAAAGTCTATGCATATCTGACAGATATATCTTCCTAAGAGGCATTATATATATGGTCATCTGTATTCAGGCATTTATTTTTTAAAATTTACTTGCAAAATGGAAAATTAAGTTTAAAACATATTATTAATGTCTTTGCATATTAATACATTTTAGGAAGATTTAAAATCATGTTACTGTGCAGTCAATTCTTGTAAAACTTGTGTAGTAGGAAGCTATGGAATATAAAACAGCTTTTGTAGTTCATAGGAAACAGTCTGGAAGCTTTGTAAACATTGAAACCTAAGTTAAAACCAAAGTGATTCTGTTTAGTACTGTAGGGCACTTATCAATTACATATGCAAACATAAAATGTTTCTTACAGAACTCACTTCTAAATGAGCTTCTGTTTCTGGTTGAAAACTAAATCTTTGTAAGCTTCAGTATTGCAGAAATCAGAGACAGCAAGCTGATATTTTCTTGCTTAAATCATTACTGCTTTAAGCTTCCCTTACCTTTTGTCACCCCCACTGGTTTTCTTTATCAAACTGCTCTTCATGTGAAGGGTCAGTTTTTCAGGGTCTTATTGTGGGGATCTATTTCCTACCTCCCTCATTGTGTTTATAGTGAATGCACTGTTTGTATATAGAGAGAGGACATCAGAAACTCCACAACTTACTGGAGTTTAGTCTATGAAGAGCTGGTTGTAAACAAAAAATGAGAAAAGACCAATTTGCTTTGCACAGGAATGCTGTGTGGTGGGTTGATGTGTTGTTTTTGTGGCTTTAAATACTCTTCTTGCAGTTTATTGCTGCTTTCTTAACCATTCAAACAAACCATAAATACTATCTCTATAAGATATGATGGCTCATAAATAGTCATATACATTTTTAGTTTCTGCTGTAATTATTTTTAGCTCAAATCTGCCTTTTTGTAATTAGCACTTTTTGTAGTCATGTCTACTTGACTTAGCACAGAAGACCAAAATTAATCTAAATGCTTCAAACTCTAATACATATTTAATACAAAATAATCTAAATGCTCTGAAAAGCTATTCTGTGTCCTGAATATTGCATGGATCTGCAACTGACAACACGGGAAAAAAAAAGATGTATGGACACATTTTAGGTACATCTGAAACTGACTGTATTTTACTTATTTCCAGACTGCTGATGGCAGAGTATTTTGTTGCTGAAAAAACTAACATAGTTTAGAAATATAGAAGTAAAAACTCAGTGCAGAAAATTATGATTCACTTCTTATCTTTTAGTTAGAAGTTAAAGGCTTGAATTCAAAGTGCTTTTATTTTTTTATGATTAATAAATGAATAATTAATTAATATTTAAGTGGCATTATTATTCAGCCATATAAGAGCTTTTAAAAATACTTTAGTTTCAGCATATTTTGTGGATTCTGTTATGTTTCCATTTGTCTGTGGTGATCACTTCTGAATCATAGAATCATAGAATAGTTAGGGTTGGAAAGGACCTTAAGATCATCTAGTTCCAACCCCCCTGTTATGGGCAGGGACACCTCGCACTTTCAAAATCCTTTTAGTGTGATTTAGCTTTTTAACAGCACATTATTTGATAAACTTTGGAACAAAATGAGAGTCAGAACTTTGCTGGGTTTGAGACCTTTCTCTTACTTTTGAAGGTATTTTGTAGTTGTCCTAAATCTTCAGCTACTGAGAAGGAAGAAGAAGGAAAAATTCAGTCCTCATTCAGTTTGAATGCATCTGAAGGTTTCATCTCTCTCTTCATCAGTTGTGAAGTGAGTCTGGATTGACATTTTTCTTAAAAGAGGCATTCGAGCTACAAAACCCTGTAATATACAGACTAAGTTGTTAGTATTTGCTAGTTTTAGAGCACATGCTCATATAAAAGATACATTCCCTCTCTGTAATCTTACTCTTTAATAAGGAGTAGGATTACATTTAACATTTATATATATATATAATATACATGTACACATTTTACAATGAGTAAAAAATAAATTATTTTTTTTGTTGTGGATTTTTTTTGTTTGTTTGTTTGGTTTTATTATTAGTGTATAATAATCTGCTAAATGCAGACTCTTCACCAGAATACTGTATTTCAGGACACATTGCCATAACAGGTGACACATAAGGTATAGCTGCCTTATAAAAGAGGTTCATGTTGCTCTGGACTACTTCAGATGTTTCATGCACCATGCTGGGGAGATGTCAGGAAAACCCTGAGCCAGATAAAACAGTTCTGGCAGCAAGAGCATCCCTCTCTTCTCCAGGCGTTTTCCAAGTCATGAGACCGCTCGCTGCATGTGTACTCCATGTTCACAGCAGAGCAGCTCTGTGCACGCTCAGAAAGCCAGAGGCTCCCTGGCAAGCAGTGGTCTACCTGCTCAAGAGCAGTGTGCCTGACAGCATGTTCAGCATTCTTGAGAAAAGCAGCATTTTCAGCAGACGAGTAAAAGAATGCACTCCTTACATACATCAAGGGGTATTTCTCCATTTTTCCTTCTCAACGTTTTGTTTCTCTTGATTAAGTTTCTAGTAAACTTTCTGGCTTCTGCAAGCGGCCTTTAGAATAGGTACGTGTTGATGCACTGATAGTGTAATAATGAATGGTGAAAGTATTGGGAGATTCCAGAGACTTTTCACTGTACAGTCTCTATTATAGGCAGAACTAGATGTACCTCAACCTGGTAAAGTCAGATACAGCCCATTAAAAATCACAGAATCAACAGAAGTTGCAGATATCTCAAGACAGTAAAATCCTGCATTTTAAGCTAGATTAGATCAGATCTAGGATTGGGCTTTTAGGAAAATTAAAAATATGTATATTCCCTGTCTCCTCTTAGTCTTTGGATTTTATAATTTTTGGAAATTAGTGTCTGGTCTTTTCTGAGGACAGGAATTACAGATAAGTATAGTTTCACTTGGTTCAGATCACTGACTGTGAAAAGTGATAGCTCTTAATACTTCTAGTATTTAGCTTTCTAGCTTAAACAATAACTCATTATATATTTCAGATTGTTTATTAACAGTAAAATCCCATTTGAGAAGATAAAAGATGACTTTGTTTTTTTCCAATAGATGATCTCTGTTTAGAATTAAAAATATACACATGAAAACACATGAACACATTCACAGAGCAAGAGCAAACTTTTCTAACTTTAAAGAAAATTTCAAATTTTAAGGCAATGAAATTGAGAAAATTATATAGTTTAGCTTAAGGGTAGGTGCTTTGATAGTGAGGTAGTGATGTCAGAATAGCCCTAAAATAGGTTGTTAATTTGACAGAGCTTTGCATCTGAGCAGGATGTGAAACAAGTGGTTGCAGTAAAGACAACAGTAATGAAATAAAAAATGCTAAAAGGCATGAAAAAAAGACATACAAGAAATGGCTGCTTCTTGCAGGCATCTGAAAGAATGCAAAAAAAAAAAAAAGCAGAAAAAAAAAGGCAAGCTAAGAAATGGTTATTTCTCATGGTCTATAATGGGGCCTTTGGTGTTCTTGCATATATTTGTAAACAGATGTTAAACAGCAGTCCAAATAAATTTGTTATTTGCCTTTGGAAGAGAAAATGTAAATGGCAAAAAAAAAGTTCTGTTTGGTTGGTTTTGGAAGTCTTTTTAAGTGTTTTTTTTTTTCAATTTAAGCCCTCACAATTCATATACCTTCTGCTTCTGTCTGCAAAGTTGGGACAAAAATTATTAGCATCACAGAGATGAAAGAAAGATTAATAGTTTATCCCAATGTTGACAAACAGATAATGAAGAACTTTCTATGTATTTCCTTTCCTTCTGGAATTAAGAGAGAAATGTAAATGTGGCATATCTCCATCTAAAATGCTAAAACAGACTCCGACAGTTGTGATCGGGTGCTTCCTTTTAACCTTTGGCTGCTTAGCTATTTCTTTGAAGTCATTCCTGCTACAGGTAGTGAAAGCTGAGTGCATGTTATTTTAGTTATTCTTCTTTCCCAAACAGGAAGCAGTTCTTTCATAACGTGAATTTTTTATCATCTGATTTATAGTCTTTGTTTGCTTTACCACTCTGTCCTTTCTTTGAAGGAAAAAAAATCTCTCATATGCATACCTTTGCCTAAATTGCTTCTTATTCTTTAAAAGACCTGCAAAGCTTTTTTGAGGAAAAAAGTTCAGATTTCATTGAAATGTAAGTGAAATATTCAACTGATCATATTCTGATTTCACCTTTTAAAGAGATAAGCTTATTTAATAATTGCAGGAGTGTTTGGTGGTTTTGTCTTTTTTTTTTTTTTTTTCTTGGCAAGTTTAGTTTAAATGCTTATTTTCAGGAAATTTGAAGGCAAAGAGGGAGAAGGTACCTTTAAAAATTATATTGGTTTACCCTTTTCAGGGATTACTTTGTGTCACCAAAGAGAACAGTAAATTCTTTCAGTATGAAAACCTCTGTAACCATTTTTCCCGTTGAAAACAATGCAACAACAACACATCCTACTAAAAACTTAAGAAAAAAAACAAAGAAATAAACAATATTATTTCTATACAAATAAAAAGAAATACAAAGGTCAAGATACTGAAAACATTTTAGAATTAAATAGGGATAGGGAGGCTGCAGTTTTGTTTGTATTTCTTACATATCCTACTTTTTCTATATTTAAAAAGGTTATATAAAAACATTCTTTCAAACAGTAATCTGATAACTGTGCACCTTCTGTTTAGTATCTCTATATTGTGTCATAGTATTTTTTTTTTTTAATGCAATGGCTGCAAAACCTAATTAGCATTGTCTGAATTCTGTAGTGTGTTGGGTAAGACCTTACAACAAATACAGACAATTTAATTCTTTGTTCTGTGGCACAGATGCCTAAATCTGTGACACAGATATAGTATTCATAAAAACTGAAGTAAATTACAAATTAGAAAAAAATATATCTATTATAAAATATAAAGCTTAAGCAAATTATTTTTCTCATTGGAGTAAATCTTGCCTATTCTCACAAGAAATATACATCACCTTATGGCTGTGTATCTATAGCCTACAATTTTGACTGCTTCCAAGTTGTTTTAAAAAATAATCTCAAAATAACATAATGTGCATTTTAAAACATCTGTTATTGACAATATCTTTTGGGGGAACAAGTATGCTAACTCAGCCTCTGGTCAATGAGAACTTAGTGTGCTAAACAACAATATAACAGCAGATGTACAATGATGGCCAGAAGGCTGGAATATTTTGGCTACTGCCTCTTCCTTTGTAACAGGAAATGAACGGTTCATGACATAATCTGTCTAAATATTTCTTTGTCATTCTTTGCCTGACTCCAGCATGAATTCAATAAGACAGCATTTTGTTCTCTTAAAACATCCATATTTCACCACCTAAGTTTCAATGTTTTTTTTGCACAAGCAATGCTTTTGTACTGACTTACTGAAGGCAAATATTTTCTTTTGTATTTGAGTGGGGTTTTTTTAAATTGTTTTTGCAATGCTTAAACTAATGCTAAAATTGTGATCTGAATTTAATACTTTCAAGACATATGTATATAAGACTTAAAAAACATAAAACCAAATTTTAAAAACCTGCTTCATTCTAGCTCTAGATTCTTTCTAAAAGATTAATTTTGGAAATATTTTCATCTGTTTAAAAAAAATAATATTGCATTATTTTTCTCAATACATTATTTTTCTACCAGTTCAACAACAGTTTTATATGTTCTTATAACAGGTCTTTCCAAGGAAGTAGTCTTCTATAGTCCTAGACTCTTAGAGTGAATGGAATGTAAATTTTTGTAAGCATTGAGTACTTGAAGAAGGCATTATCTAGCAGAAATGCAGAAAAATTCATACTAAATCCAGGGAATTATACAGGAAAATTATCAGGCAAAAAACTCCTGAAAGGAATACTATGAAAATTTCATCAGTTAATTCCAAAAATATTTTCAAATTTCTTTTCCCAGGTGCATGCATAGCAATACTATTATAATACTTTTGTAAACCTGTATGAAATAAAAGACATAATTTTTTTGTCCTGTTTGTTTGTCATACTTTTATTATTTTATTCCTAACCAGTAATAAAGCATATTTAATAAAGGTGGACTTTTTGTTATTATTAAACAATGATAATGACATAGCCTATTGATTGATAATACCAGATTCCATTTGATGAGAAGAAATTGTTCCAGCTTCTTGAGTAGAACCACTTGTAGTTATAACACCATTTTTGTCCAGTGCCTTAAATGCAATGTGGGTTTTTTTCAGATCTGTTGGGGTTTTGATAGTACTGGTACATTCTCTTTGCTATAGCACTAGATATTCAGCTGCAATCTCCTACATTATGAAGCAACAACCAAAGACTTGCTTCAAATGTGCCATTTTGACATTTCAAATGCCCTGCCTTCCACCTCTGTATTACTTTTTTTTTCTGACTATACAGAAAAACTTCAGGCATCTGTAATCAGACTTAATATAAAGTGATCAGAACTAATAGGATCTCTGGGAGCTTTGCTTTGATACTGGAAGGAAAACTGTGCATCATGACTGGGATGCAAACTCCTATAAATTGCAAAACTTAGATGTATGATATCCATACTTTTTAATGCTGTTAGATGTCTCTTTCTATGAATAATATTTTGATCTCCCAAAAGCTGACTGTGGTTTTGTATGTCTAAGATATGTCATGATAGACTGACACATTGGAATGCAAAATCTATTCATAAACTTCAGAGCTACATTGTCATTGCATATGGTTGCCTTAATGCACTTTTAATTGTAATAGGGCTAGAGCAGAATTTCCGCTTTGGTTTAGGTGATGTTCAATCTGAAGTGCTTAATATAATAATCAAAAGGTTCAGTAGTGCTCTGGACATTATACTGTCTGTATTTAATTAAGTAAGTCACACATTTTTGACAAAAACAGTTCTTTAAAGATTCTGTAATTCCACTGTAAAGACACTGCCATCCTGCCATAATGCAAAAAATATGAAGCATACTTACAAATTTATGCAGACTGCAGAGCTTTTGCAGGACTATCTAGAAGTAACTGCAGGTACTTGTGTTTGATTAGAAAGGCAACTGCAAAGATAGAGCTATGTGTACTGTTTCATTTTGCCTGCGGAAATAACAAGCAGATTTGTATTTCCCAACAGATTGTTTTTAAAAGAAACTTAGCTGCAGTATCCAACAGCTAAGACAATGGTATATCCTGGCACTGAGCAGCCTTCTCTTTATAAAGTTGTATGATATTCATGTCATGCTCTCCTTATCCTACTTGATGGCAAACATCTACACTCATAGTGTGATTAGGAGATGCTATCTGTATAATTATATATTGTGTATTTCTGCAGGACAGAACTTAGTATCTTCTGCCTTGCCTTGCAACACCTTTTACGAGCTTTAAGGGTATATTTCACAGTTGTTGCTAGATGCTTTTAGATGGAGCAAAGCTTCATTTAAGAATAGTATTTTAACAGTCAAATACTTCAGGGCTAATACCTGGTATTTCGTTTTGATCGGCCAAAAGAACATGACAATGCAGAATATCATAAAGATTTTTGTTTCAACTTTATAAAGCTTTCTGAAATTTCCCAAGCACTAAAAACTTTTCCCATTTTCTTCTCATCATTTTTTATGACTTCTAACTGGTGCTTCCTGTTTAGCAGTATAATAAGCAGATGTTTTGTTTTCTGGGTTTTTTATCCAAGACCTAGTTGGAACAGACATACAGTTTCATAAGTAAAAAATGGAGCTATCATCATCCAATTATGATGTTTTACAAAGCCACTGTATTATCATATTTGTTTCTCAGAATTTTCTAATCTGATTCAACTTATTTATATTTCAAATTGAGCTGTAGCAGCAATATTCTCAGTTTAAAATTATTAGTGTATGCCATTTTGAATAATGCAGGTTAAAGCTTTTATTGAATTAAAAAACATTCTCTATTTTAGCAGCATCAGTTTGAATCACAATAAAACAACAATCACAATGCCACTGTCTGAATCTTGGTAGTATCTATGCTGTCCTCTACCATTTTACCACTGTGTCAGTGCTGATTGCTCTAGAAGTAAATGTTGCCAAAGAACTCAAAACCTGAAAAAAAACAAACAACCCTCTAGAAAAACTGTCATCAAACATACACTTGTATATACATGGTAATAAAAGTAAAATATATATTGAAGAATCAGCCATTCATATGCAACTTTTTCATCTGTCACTCATAGGCAGTGTAGTAAGGATATCCCTATGGTGAACACTTCTAAATTCTAGTGGAAATGTGGTCACTGTGATTGTTTTCAGTTCCTTGATGGCTATTCTGGATTCTCTTTTACTCTGGGTGTTCACCTATTTTATATTTCATTGGTATTAGCTGTGATTTCTGTTGGTAACAACTATGTGATCTGAACAGTCTGCCTTCACTAGGACAAGAGCTACACAAGTGGTTAGAATTAGAAAGATTTACTGGCATAAAATCTTTTCCAGAATGGGAAACTTGTAGGAATTACAGTGAGCTGATAACCTGCTGAGATTTTGACATCTCCTCTACCATAACTCTTCCTAAAGAGAAGAAATCTGGGAACAAGAGATAGAAAATAACCCTAAATAAATTAAAAACAAAGAACCCACTTGATCTGTTGGTTCATCTTTTTTCAGAACTAGGTGTCTAAATACCAATATTTTCATACACTGATTTGCAAGCTTTGGGACATGTACTCTTCATAGCAAGCTTTAATACTATATCATATATTCATTATATTTTAGATACAGTGATTTCCATGAAATTCTGAGTCACAATCAGTTGCTTCATTTATTCAAAGAGCAGAAAAAACTTGCTATTGGAAAAGTAACTTTTTGTTAGGTTTTTTTTTTTAGATTTTTGTTAGAACCCTTTTCTAAAAGGGTTCAAAGAAAAGAAATACATACGCATTTTTTAATTAAAACATCAAAACAGTATACTCTTAGAAGTTTAAAAGTCCATACAGACTTATTTCCATCTAAGCAATGATTTCATACAGGATGTCTGAATGGATGCACATCTATATCTGAGAAAGGAGATATGTCATAGACATACAGCGTGGAAGACAACAGTAGAGGGTGAAAGGGAGTCACATATAACAAAGATGTTAGAACAGTCTTCAAAATTTGGTTGCAAATATGATTTTTTTTTCATCTCTATATGGTTCTAAATCAAACATAAATCCTCAACCCACTTTCCAAAGTCTGTGGGTTGAATGTGGGAGATTCAAATCACAGCTATGAATTAGGTTGTGTGTCCCAGAGCAATCATTAATGCTGAAGCATAATACAACTATGACAGTGTAAGAGATGTGTATTTATATGCACTGCTCATGAAAATCCCAAACAACACTAATGGTGTTTTATTTGAGAGTCTTTGATGTTAATAAGAGATATGCTTATGCCAAGTCTCACACATCAGAGTTTGAATTGTATAAAGGCAGCAGCCACAGCAGCTTTGTTCTGCATGAAGGCTTATATGTTGAGAGATTATGCTTACAGTTGTGAACAGTGTAAAAACATTTTCAAAGGCCATAATGCTGTTTCATATCAGATATTTGTTGAACAGGGCTATCAACCAGCTGACAGTTTTCAAATGGGAAATGAAGTAATGAATTTCCTCCCCAGTTTTATACCAGATACTTTAGTTAGCTATATCCCAGTCCTAAAACTTATTTATTGTATTTATTATTCTACTTTATAATTTAGTTAGAAATATATATTCCTAGTCTTAATCTTATTTTAGATTTCTTTGAGAAAAACATAAAATCTTATATTCCAAATGGATATCCTTAAGAATCACTTTTGTTTTAAAGAGGAGAGAGCTAGAAAACTTAAACATACTTGTGAATACTTATAAATCTTATATATATGGCTTAAAGTTATAAGTAATACAATTTTGAAATGGTCATAATGAAATTATAGGAACTAAATGTATCTGTTTTGGGTATTCTCCCAACCCGAAGAATTTCCATTTTTTGTTCAATTTAAGCTTCTGAAAACAGTGCTTGAAGCCATCATCCCTATACAGTCAGTCACCTAAATTTAAGCAACTAAAAATTAGTCGTCAACACTTAATTAAACCCCTAATCTGACATTACTGTCTATGAAAATCCAGGGCCTGATTCAGTTGCTTATTCATAGATACTTGATAGCAGTACAGATGTTCCTAGGTACAGAAGATAGCTCTGCGTAAGGCTTGTACCTACAGCACATGGAGACAACCACACACTTCAGATTGGCAGCTGAAAGCAAAGTAGGAAACCAGAGTACATCTACGCTCGGCGTTCACATGCGGGCAGATGAACCAAGCCTCATGGAGCTTAGAGGGGTATTCAAGTGAGCTATGCAGAATGTGAGTATTTTAGAGCGAGCTCTGTAACTATCTAAATCTGCTGCCTCTGTTGCTGAGATCCTCACTGATTATAATACATGTGTAGGTGACTAGATCACATCTAAAAGTCTACACTTTGGCATTAGAGCTGAAACTACTCCATCTGACAAAATGCTGTATTCAGTTGTCTAAACAGACAAGTTACTCCATTTGAGATTCACTAGAACACTACATTCAATGTAGCTGCGCTCGTCTGGCACAGGGCAAAAAAGAGACCTAAATCTTTTCCACCTGCAGGTGAGGATGAGGTAGAATGTTTCAGGGCACCCAAAAGAGCACTCATTACCTCTGTTTATGCAAATTATCTAACACCAAGAAGTCTGAAAATGTCATAAATATTTTCTTGTTTAGTAGTATTTTTGAGAATAGCATCTTATTGGTGATATGCCCTTTATTCTGTTTTGCAGAAGAGATATTCATGCATTTAATCTTATTTCATTTTAAAATAAACTTTTTTTCCTAGATTGAGCAAATTTTGCCTAACCCAAAATATACTGGCAGTGGCAAAGTAGTCAGTGATGAACCTGATATCAACAATATACTTTGAAGACAATGAAGAAAATTAAATTTATATTTAACTGTACTGATTCAGAGGAGGTCCATGGTTTTGAATTAATCTCCTCAGTAGGAAACAGCTTCATTATTATGTCAAGTTTTACAGTACTAAGTCAATTTATCAGTACAGTCATTTTTATAAAAGAACAAGGTTTACCTATGGTACCAGCCATGACAAAAGTGTAAACATATTCACATGATTAGCTTTCTAAACAAACAAAACCCAATAATGTTATGCCAATCACTTCTGCTTTGATTTTTTAAATCAAATTTTATATCACTTGTGCTTTGAATTTTTAAAAAGCTCAAAATACCCACCTTTAAAATTTCATGTCTAATCAGTTTTCATGAAAAATCAGTACTTGAAAGAACTGAGCTTCAATATTTCAGAAAATATCACATCACTTCAAATAATAAAAAAGGGATCACATTGAAAAGTTTGGCATAGAATTCTAAGTACAATACAAAAACTTGTAAATTAAACTATTATTATGTAAAATATAAAATTCAAGACAATTACAATACTGACTGTAAGTATTCTAACTATTCCAAAGAAAACATTTTTGTACTATCAAGATAAACCAAAAATGTTTAAATGCTTCATGTTTCTGTTTGCCTTTTTCCCACAAACCTTGCATACCTTCAAATCATCAAACTCCAGTAGAATTGCTTTTGCTAATAAATGCTACTCGATCCTGTCCTCACATTAGAATTTCTACCCAGAGACACTTTTCAGCCTTCCTAATCAAATTACTTTTAACTAGTGACTTCATGTTAATTAAAGTTGAGATACCCAGTGCACTTGTGTTCTAGATAGAGAACTCTTTTCAGTGCTTACATCATTGTAACATACATATTCTTCTGGGAAGAATTAATAGAAGCAGGAAATCTGCTAACATTTAGAATGCTAAATGAGATTACTGAATAAATTCCTTTCCTACAAATGCAACTTTTAATAAAAATATATTTACAGTACTTAGAAACACCACAGAGTAATGCAAAACACATTTTATAATGATGAACATGATAAAAAGATTAGGTTAATCCCCAGTTTTATCTCTATTTCATTGTTTATGTTAACTCATCAGGTTAAGAACTGGCAGTGAAAATGTGATTTTTCTTTTGTTCCAGCTCGAGTGATTAAAACAGCTATCTCACAGTACTAGTGAGTGAGCATCATTAAATTAATAGTTTTATAGGTATAGAATATTTTATACAAAAATACCTTTAAAAAGATATTGAAGTCATAAAGACAAGTGTTATAAAGTTAGAGAACCATTATTGCTGAAATTGCCTTACTATAATCAACCCCAGGGAAAATCAATCTTAGCAAATTTCACCTGAAATGGTAAAAATCTTATAATGAAGGAAATAACAGAGGTAGAAGCTTATAATGGTGAGTGCAGGCCAAAAGTAACTGTAAGTTGTATTACTTGTTTCACCTATGACAGAGGCCTGATTCTTTTTAGAGTTCCCCGAGGCTGATTCTAATGAAATTTTAGCAGTAATGCTGAAATCCTACTTTATCACTGTGGACTGTGGTTATTTGATATTAATTTAGTGGCCCACTGTGGTAGTTTTTGTATCTGGGGGAGGCTTGTTCTGTAGGCAAAGTAGAGTTTATTGTTGAGTCACGCTTAAGGTTTGGTTACAGTAAATCTTAGTGAAACTGTCTAAACTATCCACTTAAGGTTTTTGGTACCTTTATGATGCCAAATGGAAATCATGGCATATATCTCTTCAAAAGGTAGGTATGACCTGGAATCAAAATGGTAAAGGTTTGGAACCAGAAACTAATATGGAATGATATAAAAAGACACTTTATTTAAACCAAGTCCTGTTGCTGTTTGTTTCTCTTTTTTTTTTTTTTTTTTAATCTTTTCCTTCTTTTTATTCTAATACTGAAATAGTTTGTTGACTGGTAGGTTCAGTTTGAGATAGTGACATGTATTGCATGAAAAAAAGATATTACTTGTATAAAATTAAATTACTGTGGACTGCTTAATTAAAATTAATAATTTCTAATAACAACCACCTTTATTTTCTAGGTGAGCAACAGGTTAACATTTTTGAAAGAATATTCTGAAGAAAGTCTAAAGAATATTTCCAATTTAAATAGGACTATGTAAACAAAAAAGTTTGCCTGTTATGTTTATGGAACCTAGAGTTAGGTCACATTAAACTCCCTTTTCAATTTAAATACAAATTAATGTAATTCTGTTTACTGTGTCACTTATCCTTCCAATATTTACATGTAAAATTAAGGAAGGATCAGGGAGGTTCAGTATTTATTTTTTGAGAGGATTTACTTCAAGAAATTTTCAGTGTTTTAATTTTCTTCAGGGCAGTGTGCTTTCTGCATGTTTCAGAATCCATTAGATTTCTATCTTAATAGAAGCCTGTTATTTAAATTTTGATTATTTCATTCTGGATGGAAATAAGTCTTCTCATTCCTAATTAATTCAGACAACTTGAACAGGTTCTGGGGAATTGCACAAAAAAAAAAAAAAAGGAACAAAATTATACATACAGTATTAACTCCAAATTCAAGGCCTTGAAGAGCTTGAACTTATTCGGGTTTAGTGTTTGGTTTCTTTAGGAGACATACATACTGTGTAAGTGTTTCTAAAACAGTCCATAAGTCTTACTCCCATTAGCATAATTCACAGTAAAATTCTTTAGGAATTTAACAGAAATGCCAGTATAGATGTCTTTCTATCCCCTTCATAATATATTATAATGCTTCAGCATTCTTTCTCTTCTTTCATGAACATATGCACGCAAACAGAAATGAATTAATCAGTGTTCTTCTTCCTGTCAATCAACATTGTCCTTGCTGTTCTGCGATTTATATTAATACTGGTCAGTACTTCTGTGTCATTTGCTTGAGAACTTTTTTGTATTTTGTGAATATAAGAACACAAAAAACATAACCGCTTGAAATTTTCAACTAAAAAGAATAAATTATTATTAATTTGTAATATTTCTGAGCCATGTGTGTCTACCCTGGAACTCATATAGCATTTAAAAAGCACCTCGTGAACTGCCCCACTTAGGTGCAGGAGGGTTGTATGAGTTGACCAGTGGAAAAATCAATCTTGGAGCTACCATAAGCACATTTAACATTTCCTCTCTACATTTCGTATAGGCACTCAGCCTTCTCTGTCTCTTGATAAGGAGAGGGATTCTTGTAATAATTGCTTGAATTGCAATTATATAGCAAAAACCTGTTTTTTTACAAACTGATTCTCCCGCCTGAGGAGCTGTTGCTGTAAGCAATTGAATAAAAAGTTAGAAATAGTGCCTCACCAACTCAAGCACCAATGTAGGCGCAAGCTGTTCAGGAGTAATAAACAGCAACAAGTATTTCTTCCTCTTCCTGCCATATTAGCTTTATGACAATATTTTCTTGCCCTTCCACACTGAAACATGTAAACAGGATGGGTGGAGTAAATTATAAAGTTCTCGTAATTTAGCACAGCTCATGTAATGGACTGTCCTGGTCACTGCTGATCTAAACTTGTAGTGAAGGTCATGGAATAACTTTCTGGAAGAGTGACAGAGGAGATGTTGGGTGGGGTTCAGGAAATTACTTAATTCACTTAATTTTAGATATCTGTAATATATATGTTTACACCTGTACTAGGATGGAGAGACATAGGTAAGACAGCAAGTAGTCATACATAACATTCTTGATTAGGATGAAATATATTAGTCCACACAAGTCTCCCATGAGGATAACATGATTAACTCACATATAGTCATCCTGTTTCAGATACCTAAAATTATACATTTAATGTGTGTCTGGTTTCTGGTTTAGAAAACACTCAAACTCTTATTTGCTTTCATCTTTTATCTTCAGAGCACACAGGATCACTGCAGCACTTCTGGGAAGACCATGAAGGCTGCTGTTAAAAGCAGAGAACTCTCAGGAACAGTGTGGTCTTCACTGCTGGATCCTTTCCCAAGTAGATTAGTGAAACTGGGGCAACTAATACCACAGGCATTGTATTTTGTACCTCTCCTATACTGAGGCAATGAATAGAAGAAAACAAGCTGATTTCTCTTGCCACTCTTTTTTTTCCCTGGTTGTTTTTTATATTTTTTCAGACTGACTTTAAACTCATAACATCGAGTCTAATCAGCTTTTGGTATTATGTGATGATACATCTCTTTGGGGCTGTGTCTTTGCAGCAAACTGATAATGTTCAGTAATTAATAAAAATGAGTGTCACTAGAAAAATACGTCTTGCTCTGCTTTTCTCTTTCCTTTTTTTCTTTATTTTTTTTTCCATCCTTCCTCTCTTCCGTTGCTGGAAGCACCAATCTCAGCCACAAAAATCAGTCTTGGAGAGACTTGATACAGACTAACTTCTTCATTTATTCAGTTGTCCTGTGTTTTAACTTGCTCATTCTCAGCTGGTTTTGGCTGGAAATGGACAAAGATGAATAGAAATACAAGTGCTTCCCATCTCACAAACCTGTTTATGAAAGCAATATTTTAGCTTTCTCTAAAATGTTTATTTTCCTACGTATTATTCTGCCCCAGGTGTGTAGCTGACTTCCAGCCACAGATGAAACCAATAGTTTCTCCCTTGCAAATTGCAGATTCCCAGATGAAGTAAATAGTGAAAATTAATTACTACATATACCCTTTCTCTTCCTACCATCTGCTTCTAAAGCCTTTTCTTCTAAACCTTTGTTTCCTCTCTCATATTTTCATCTTACTCTCTAAAGAAGTTCTTCCAGCAGAAAATATTTTAAATTGAAATTACAGTAAGCTAAACCAGACAGGATAATGTTCATGCAGGCTCTCTGTAGATTCCTAGAGCTGCTAAACTTTGCATCCTTTCTCAAAGCCCAAATCATACTGATACCTCACTTGTGGTTTCCCAGATGCCGGGGGTAACATTCACAACAGGCAGAAGTCCAACTACAGGAAGTACTTGTAAAATCCACAGTGAACTTTTTTCCTTTAAGTATGCTGCAAGCATAAATTTCTTTCTTTTTTTTTTTTTTTTCCCCAGAAAACATCTGTGAAGTAGATAATAATTTTCTTCATTTTTGCAGAAACTCATGGAAATATTGCCAGAGCATAGAGGGAGCTAGTGTCAGGGCTGGATGAGACAGTGTTTTATTGCCATGCTTAGATCAGAATTTCCAAGAATTTCATGATCCTGAAAGAAGCTCAGTCTAAATGCAGGATACGGAGAAGGATGTGGTATGTTCTAACACACACATACACACACACCGGCCCCCACGCATACAGATACGTCTTGGATATTACATCAGACCCTCTTATGACACAGAAGACTTCATTTGATCTCAGATGGCTTTGAGTTTGATCCTGTCTGTATGACAAATATAGAGATTTCCACAGAAAATAAAGAAGAGTAAAAAATGGAATGTAAATCCTATTTTTACAAATAGCATTTTGTTTTCTCATTTTCATTTTTTCAGATCTGATCCTGAAGAAAGGAGGGGTTTAATATTTGAAAGTTGATATCTCCCCACCTTCCCCTGCAAAAGATAATTTACTGGGACAGATAATTACACCTGAAAAATTTTAGAGCTCACAAATTCCAGAGAGAACTACATATAATTTCATAAACATTTTCTTAAAATACACTAAATCATTGTAGAAAGAAAACATAAAATAATAACCTTTTCCTTTTTTAGTAAATGCTCAAAGGATTTAAACTTCTAGCAGAGTTCCTTAAGTAAAGTAAGCCAACAAGTCCCATTCACAAGAATTCTTTACATTTCTTGTGAAAGAATTACCGTTTCTAATTTCTAATGACTTTTGAAAAGCAGGTCAGATGCACCATCTCCATTGCTAGTTCTCTAATGTTCATGTACTAAGCTAATTACCCATCAGAGCTGAGAGTATTCAGCATTAAGATCTTTCCCAGGCTCTGGGCTGCACCCTTTCAATGTAGACTGCCAGTCTATCAGCTGTTCACTGGGCCTCAAACAACAGCTGCCAGCAACTGCAAACATCCGGCCTCAACTGAGAGGCATAAAGAACCAATTGATAGGAACAAACATCAGGACGCAGAGGAATGCCTTCACAGTTATAAATTAATTCTTTAAACTTTAATACAATTACTAGAATGAGAAGAAGGAAAAGATAAAAAGGAAGCTGATGTTAAGGTGAGAGTGTGTTACTAAGTTCCTGGTTGCCCTGAGAAGGTTGCAGTGATTTTTACTAGAGTTGTCTTGGATTTAATCTTTTCTGACCTTCACTTCCTATGCATCTACCCTTGCAAGCAAGTTTCTGCAATATTCTGATAAGCTTCTTAGCTAAACATCATTTGGCTGTAACAGTGGGCTGATATGTTTCCTTGTCAAAGGATAGCTAAACCAGTTATTCTGCCTCCAAAGCATAAAGTGATAGACTAGATGGATATGTCAGTCTTTCATGACTATGAATCGATGCCCCTGCCAAACTGACTCTCTTGTTGTACTGCAATTAGTAATTTTTAAAATAACTTCATGATATTTTTGGACGAGGCCTTGGGTGATATGGTTTAGTGGGAGGTGTCCCTGCCCATGGAAGGGGGGTTGGAACTTGTTGATTTTAATGTCCTTTCCAACCCTAACTATTCTATGATTCTATGATAGCTTAGACATTAGAGCAAATGAGCACTGCCTTGTGGGGAGAGGTCTTTCCTGACTGAGCTAACAGTGCCAGATCAGATAGGATCTTAGTAAAATATTTCCACAGTCAATGCCCTTCTTAAAAAAAAACAGCATGAGAAAAATAGAAAAAACATGTTAATTTCATACTGCTAGGTATGAATAAGTAACTGAGGTATGAATAAGTAACTGTGCTATGGCTCATGTTCCATTATTGTGACAAATTGGCTCTTCCTACCGCTAAGGCAGCATTTCAAAATGGATCATTATAAGCCTGAAGTTTGTGAATGAAGTATGTTCAGAGGAAAGCCACATTAAATGGTTGCATTAGGAACTCCAGTGGACAAACCCAAGACAATTCAGAATATACAGTTTTAGTCAATGGCTGTGAGAACTCGGAGACAGGAACAACAGCATGGGCTTGTAATGGAATGTCATCCTTAACTCTGAATTTCCTGGCAGTCATTCATCTGAGTCACAACTTTAACAGTGTTTAGTTTTTTCATTCCCTCCCCCACCGTGTGTGAATCCCCTCAGTGTGTTTTTCTTTCTTTTCTGCTTTTTTTGATGATTGTTTTAGTAACAGTTTCTCTACATTTCATAGACTTGTAGAAACATGTTCCACCACTATTTTAAAAATGTGGGGTTTATTTTTTTTTTTTTAAGGTTTGAAACATAGTCTGGTCTTCATTAACAGACAAGCCCAACCAATGCCTTTTTAGCCACATATGGGCTCTTGCCCGGCAGCTTTGTTTTCTTGCTTTGGATCTGGAGACTAGAAGTACATGGTGTTAATACTTCCAGCAGGGAGCAAAGCACAGCTTTATGCAAGCTTCATATACAAGAGCAGAAAGGCACTGAAAAAGTACTTGAAGGCCAAGACTGATGAGAGGCTAGATAATCAAAGACTAAAAAAAACATTTCTACCTTTCCTCTCTGTATAGAAAAGTCATACAAAGATAACTTCAGATACCAATCTTTGGTGGATTTCTGGGAAGAGACTTTATCATCCCTAATTACAGTAAATCAGGCCATCTTTATTCTAACTCTTTTCTTCCTGCTAGTAGGAAGATTCCAAAATTGTATGTGTGCCTTCAGTCAAGCTATTGGATTTTAATAAAATTCAGGATATGTTCTTAGGGCTCTTTTTATATTATCAATAAAAGAAAAATATTCTGGTCAGAACTTAACCGATTTTTTTTTCTTATTTATTTATTTATGTATATATGTATTTATTTATTTATTTATTGTTCTGTTCAACTAAAATGAAAGACTGAGACTGATCATACTACTCTTATGCAATCAAAACACCCACTGAAATAGAAGGTATTATTGCTCACTTGATTTTGGATTTCTGTATTGTATATTTTTATATCTGAGCAGCTATTTTGACTCCTTTTTATTCAACAGAATGAAACAGACCCCTTCATGGTTCAAGTTATTGAATTTTGTTACTTTACATAGGTAAGTAACTTTGGATGAGATGAATTGCTGCTGAACCCCCTCTTCTTCACTATGGAAGACCCCAGACGAGCAACTAAAATGGATCAGTTTGCAGTGTAGGGGGGATGCCCGCTTCCCTGAGTGTCAGTAGGAGCTTTACCTGTAAAAGAGGTCCCAAAAGAGAGCAGAGCTGGTACAGTCACTTTATCATACTGATCACATAACATGGACAGAAGTTGGTTGCATTTTTTTCCCCAGGATGGGAATTTTATTTTGTGAAGCCAGGGAAAACTGTTAGAATTCAGGCTCCCCCGAGACTTAGTGCAAAGAATACAGCATTTTTTATTAGTATGCTGAGGCAGGTCCCTGCTTGTCTGTTTCTCCTTTTTCTCCCTGCATTCTAGTTCTTGCTGTTAAGGTTACGGCATTTTATCCAATGATTCTTTAATGCAGAAAATATAAGGTCTCTGAATCAGGAAATGGAACTTAAGACTCCCTTCTCCTGCCAGGGGAATGCAACTGTATTAACCACTGGGCAATGCATGAGCTCTCTTTTGTATTTCTCACTGGTCTAGTTTTGTACAGTAGACCAATATTTAACAGGACAGTCTTCCCACTGCAGTCCCAGCTTTGCACACAGACTGGAGTTAGGCATTCTTTTTGAAAGAAGGAATGAACACCAACCGTCCAGGGAAAACCTGCAGCCTCTCTCCATCAATTTTTTGACACAGTGATCCATGGGATAGCTATGTGGGTTTGCTCTATTTGGTGCTGTGAGTGTGCTCTGGGTGTGGTCTCTTACCTCTGTCGTCCCTCCCCCTCTCTCTCCACAAGGAAGACTCTTTTGCTTGATGTAAACAGCCTGAAGCATGAAATAAGCACCAAGATCATTGGCTCAGACATAATGGCAACATCTCTAAACAAGTACAGTAGCAGAACTTTAGGCATCTGAGCTTATAAACATTCCTGCATTGACCCCTGTGGTCGATGACTTGCTTAGGCAACTAAGCTAATTTGTGCCCTAAGTCAGTCATGATTTCTCTGTAGAATTCACTTGCTTAGGTTTTTTCATTTCTTTGGGTTTTTGTTTGATTGTGTTTTTGTTTTTAATTTCATCCCTTGTCATCTAGTTCTTCATCATTTGCAACTTTTAGCAAAACCCCTTAATGTTTAGGAAACAGAGTGCTGTTACTGTTGAGACATGCATAAATGTATCTGGCCTGAAAGAAGCAACATCGATTTTACAGATATAAAGGAACAATGCTTCAGCTTCCTTTAAATATAACTTGTTACTTTAGTCTGACCCCTTAAGTTTTCTAAACCAAGGCTTGTGGTATTTGGCATCCATTCTTCTGTTCTTTTGATAAGTACCTGAACAGGATGTCCTTGCAAATTAAATGAAAAACAGCACTGGAAGATTTCCTCCCTCAGGAATAAGTATTAAGATTGGCAGATGGCTTAAGTGGAAATACACAGGAATGCACTTTAGCCAGTACTTGAAAATCGTTCCAGCAGATATTGCTGAGGTAGGCTCACGAAGCTCCATCAGACATCCTTCTGCATTGAATCAATTTTTAATGGCCCCGAGCAAGAGTTTTTATTTATTCTATCCTGTTGCAAAGTAGACTTCATATAAAAAAAATACATACATAACCTAAAGAAATAATATTTTAAACTAATTTGATACCACAGGAATGTCCTTACCATTTCTTGGTAAGGAAGATTGTTGATATAGCCTAGCTAATAATCATCTCTGAAAATTTGATGTAGGATTTTTTAAGGCTTCAGGCAACTTGCAGCTGAGTTCAAATGCATGTGTGCATGTGCAGTCACTCATGCACGCATCAGCTTTAGCAAACTGATGTGTGTGGAGGTCTGTGAATAATAAACTGCATAAACCAAATTAACATATTTCCTTATGCAGTTCTGATCCCCTCACAAGAACTGTGCAATTCAAATCTTTGTTTCATAAAAACTCAAAGAATTAGATTCTCTGAGCAGAGTCCAGTGGAAAACAAGCAAAACAAAGCAATGACAAACTGCCAGAAATAATATTTGCTCTTTACTCGCTCCAGATTCTTCCAGTATTAGCTATATAATGGGCAAGTTAAAGAAATCTGATATCTACCGGCCCTCTAGTGGTAAAACAAGAGCTTTTGGGAAAGGGTGGAATATTCAGATTCCAGCAGAAAATACACCAGGTCTCCTAATTGTGGAAGAAATCAAAATGAGATAAAATATTGTGCTTCTGTATATATGATGTTGTATGTATAAATAGATGGATGGGTAGAAGCTAATTTAAGTAGTTTTCACAGACTTACCGGACTGAATCTTAGTTGGTTTGAGGGTCACCACATTCCATTACACAGTGCTAACATGCCTGATGACAGTACTACCATTGTTTTCATAATAAATAAGGCCTGGACTTCTATGGCTGAAGCATAAAAAAAAAAAAAAAAAAAAGAAAGAAAAATATTACTGTGCTGAATAATCTAACACTAGAAAAAATAAATATTTTAATGACTTGTCTTTAATAGATGCATATAAGAAAAGAGGTGCATATCTGTATGTTTTCAATAAAAAGAGGAGAAATGAGATTAGGGTTTTGCCATCTTGCAATGCTTAGTTTAACTCACTGTGATCAACTCACAGGGTAAGCAGAGGCAAGAACTACATTTCTTCAAAGAGATACTGTTTACGTGTTAGTTAGCTATGGTGACTCTTGCTGTTGTAAACTTCATACAGCTGCAGGGATCCTTTTCTGTTCTTTTCTTTTTTTTCCCCAGGAATCTATCTGCAGTATGATGAGACGTGGTGCTCTGCACACCGTGTTTCTCTGTTGTAAACGAGACCTTCTGCATTGCTATATCACCTGTCCCATGCCATCTAGAGACCATGATGTGAAATAAACCAGCATGCACAGGTGCTACAATTTTCAGTTTGATTGCTGCCAGAAGCAGAATATCTAAGGGCAGCAACACTGGCTATTGGTTTGAATGTTGCAAGGGCAGTTCAAAAGTTAAATTAAGATGATAATGTGAGTGCAGTTACTTTTGGAGATACTCATACTAGACTTACGATAGTGATAGGATTTTCCTTTTCAAAGAGCAAAAAAAGGGTTACATTCCTCTTCAGGAAAATTGTATGTAACTAACCAGAATGGGCTTAGATGGACTCAGAAAAGAAGAAACCATCACCATAAAATGACTGTTATAGCCTGTGTTACCTGTACAATGAAAAAAAATTTCCTTTTCTTTCTTTTTTTTAATGAAAATTGCTTCAGCCTTAGAGACTTTCAAGAAATTATTTTTTTTTTGTTTTGCATAAAAAATACATAAAAACTTGTTATTCTTGTCAATGCTGAAAAGGCATAGTTATACCCTGTACATGGATGTCCCTGAGAGATACATGGATTCGTAAGTTTAGCTGAAATAGATGAATGAATAGGTGAAAGGCACTAAAAATATGACAGCAATAGTTCTAAAGTTAAAAATCAGCTGTGAAAAAATTACAATGGAAAAAAATGTGGTTTGAACCTCAGTGTCTCTTCTGACTGGGTCTTTGACTTTCTAACTGCTAAATTTAATTATTTTTTCTATGGTCTCCATCCTGACATTTCTAACAACAGAGGGTAACAGAAAAATATGTGTAGGTTTTATAATGCTGAAGTTCATTTGAAGTTTTTGCTGCCACCATTTTTTTGTATCTCAATTTTTAAGCTTATCTCAAACCCACAAGAAAATTGTCATTTCTATCCCAACCTTAGTTTTCAGAAAAATATTAGCAATCCAATAAGGAAAGTAAACTGAACCACATTGTTGTGATAAAGGTGAAACGAAATGTTATTAAATTTAAGCAACTTTTTCTGAAGAAAGGGAAAAAAAGAAGGCTGGATAAAACCTGTTTTGAGGAATACATATCTGTAAATGGACAATACTTTCATTTGCCTGGAGTACAGAACTGAGAACATGATGGCTGTCTCTAAGCAGCTGAATTGTTAAGCATGAAGTAGTTGCATGTGTTTTCCAAACGAACCTCAGGTTTATTTAAACTATAAAATCAATTTAACTGTAAGAAAAGAAGCTCTTAATAGCACTTACTTTTAGCATTTTCCTAATCAATAATATCCTCACTGCTCTGACATTAGGGTGAGCAGCATGTGGGATGGAAAGGAAATTAGCTTGTTTTTGCAGGAGGATATTTGTCAGCATAGACTAAATTCCTAAGAGGATTCCAGCAGATTTACCACCACTGGAAACAATAGATTCTCTCTCCTCAGCCACATCTCACCACAGACTCAGGCTTTTTCATTTCTTGTGCTCCACAAGAGACCTTTTACAGTACTACATGTGATTTTTATGACTGCAGTATGTATAATGACGTTCTTTTACAGTACTGTGACATCAAAGGAAGATAAAATTGGTGTGAATTTATAGTGACCACTGTGCAAATGAGAGCATTTTGAAAGTGGTGGAGTTGTATAATAGTGGTACAGAACATTACATCTCTGGACATCTTGTATGTTTTATGATTCCAACCCTAACCATTCTATGATTCTATGATTCTATGATATGTGGTGTATGTTCCCATTGGCAGTTTCTAACATTAGAAAAGTCTTCTTAACAGTGCTTAGCATTAATAATACATATTACTGAATATATGGATTATAGATTATAAAATATATAATGGATTTTCTTTGAGAAAAACTGATTATATTTCTCTATTAAATTTGTTTCCATGACAGATTTTAAGGTCATAAGTCATATAAAATAATAGTACTCCTTTTTTTAAAGAGAAAATGTATTTTATACCATGACTAAATATTTTTGCCAAACTGTACAAAGTTTTACCTCTAGCAAAGTCATTTCAATTAAGTTTCAAAGTAGCAATTAACAGGCTTTTAAGAACCAAAGAGTTTGGATTAGGATAGATTGCTGTTTAGTCATTTATCATAGGTATTAATTCTTGCCTTAATTAAGCACTTTCAGGTTGGAAACCTTGTGACAAGTGGTCAGCTGTGAAAATTTACCATACTCTATCTATCTTCTTTGCAGCCTTAAATACCTTACAAACAAATCAGTACTTCTCTTTTCATTATCTTTCAGAAATGAAATTACAGAAGTCTACTAAACTAATTTAGACAGGTTTAAGTGGTATTGCCTATCAAGTTTTAGTATAGAGTCCTGTCATGGTTTAAGCCCTGTCGGCAAGTCAGCCATGCAGTTTCTACTCCCCTGCCACCCCTTTCTTCCCTTCCCCCCCCCACCCCAAGGGATGGGGAGGAGAATCAAAAGAATGTAACTCCCACGGGTTGAGATAAGAACAGTCCAGTAACTAAGGTATAACACAAACCACTGCTGCTGCCACCAATGATAATAATGATAAGGGAAATAACAAGGGAAGAGAATACGATACCACCCACCAAAAGGAGCCCGACTGAAAAAGAGAGAGTGCCCTTCTGGGTCCCTCCCAGTTACATCCTGAGCATGATGTGCTGTGGTATGGAGTACATCTTTGGCTAGTTTGGGTCAGGTGTCCTGTCTCTGCTTCTTCCTGGTTTCCCCTCCTCCCTGGCAGAGCATGAGACTCACAAAGTCCTTGGTCAGTCTAAACATTTGAACAGTAACTAAAAGCATCTGTGTTATCAGTGCTCTTCCCAGGCTGAAAGTCAAAAACACAGCGCTGCATCAGCTACTAAGAAGGAGAAAAAATGACTGCTACTGCTGAATCCAGGACAAGTCCATATCATTTATGACACCTGACAGACAGATAAGATGACAAGATCCCTGGTTCCCATGTAAGTAGTAACTATTAAATGTAAGTTACAAGTGAGGTTACTGGGTCTTCGCGCGCTTATGTTTGGCTGCTTTCTCAAAATCCTTAAAGGATCAAGATTAGTCAAATCTCTGTCATGACTACTATTTTGACACTGACTTAAAGAAATCATCAGTATCTTCAAACTTCTTCTCAAAATACGGAACGTTTCTCC
This sequence comes from Neopsephotus bourkii, assembly GCF_033783945.1. Taxonomy (NCBI): domain Eukaryota; kingdom Metazoa; phylum Chordata; class Aves; order Psittaciformes; family Psittacidae; genus Neopsephotus; species Neopsephotus bourkii. The sequence goes on along the minus strand of NW_026901454.1, from coordinate 315,450 downwards.
TTTAGCTGAGCCTTGTAAGATTTAAACATTTCAACATAAGCTGAACACAATAGCTTTCTTTACAATCAGTGGATAGAAACAAGCAGTTAACGTGAACTTCCTGAGATCTTAGATTGGAAGATGAGGCAAACTGTGTTCTACTGACAGTACAGTAAGCACAAGGCAATTGTCATAGAAGTTGATGACCAGTTTAGATGTTTAAAGCTATGTGAGATGAATCCTCCCCTGGAGGCCCAACTTTCAGTGTTTTTACTTGTGAAAAATATGGCATCTCTGTTTAGCTCTTTTTTTTTGCACTAATATGCTCATATTGCTACAAAGAATGACAAGTCATTCAGCCATCTATAATAAGGTATTTTATAAAACCTAATGTGTCCACATTATAAAAAATAATAATAATAAAAAAATCATTCTAATGCTTGTGTGATGTCTTTTTTTCATAGTTAAAAAGCATGCCTCTATTTATGTGATTGATGGCTTGGTTTCGTAAGCGAAGATTTGGGAAGGGCTTTAACCACGCTTACTACAAGCATGATGACCAAGGGCATATAGGATATGCAAATCTGGTTGGAAAAAAGGGTGCTAAGGCAATCAGGAGGTGTCCAACCAGGACTGTCATCTCCTGCGCCATCTTGAGCTACCTTTACTTTTTTTCATTTACTCATCCTTTTTGCATATTAAGAAAAAAAAAAAGCAGTGAGATATCTATATGTATGATATAATACTGTGCATTCTATTAACTTGTTTAAATAAATGTAAATAAATACATCACTTTTTTGCTACTGTGCATAACCATTAGATCTCATAGATTTTTGGTAATATTTACAATGTACTTGGGGACTCTTTCTTTGGTAGAAGGTATGATTAGAGAGAGGCTATAATCAGTGTTTCACAGAAGATCACTTTATGTTTCAGGAGTAAGATTTTTATGTTAGTTGATGCAGCAGGTTCCATTCAGCTTCCTCTCCTGGAATGGGCAGAAAGTGAAGAACAGAAATGAAGATCTGAAGGAAGTAGCTACTCATTCAGTTTCTGATGAAGGTACAGGCATTTTATTTCTTTAGGGAGGAAAGAGGGAAAAAAGATAAAATTTATAACAGCATATGTCCTCAGCTGATGATTAAAAGGGACATTATCCTTCCAAGGGAACTGAAAGAATAATTCTCTGTCGACATGGGAGTTTGGAGATAATGCAGTTGGAAAGTCTTCTCATCTTAGAGGAAGTAGAAGCCTGGGAAAGTTAGTGAAAAGAAAACACACATAATATCAGCAAATTGAGATGTAGGGTGAAGTTACTGGGAAAATAAGAAGAAAAACATGTGACTTTATTAAGCAATTTTGCTTGTAAGAAGAATAATATACAGGATTTTTTTTTATAATTAGACTTCTGAAAAAACTCTGTGCTCAGAAATAAATAATTTTTCTAAGAGCATCAGAAAAAAAACTGATTGAATATAGGAAAATTTTAAAGAAAATATCAAATTCTCATTAACAAAAGAAGTCTGTACTTTTCAAAAGATTGACAATAGGAACAGAGCACAAAAATCATGGGATTAAGATGGAAATGAAAAAGTTGATGCTTCTGAGGTGGTTGAGATACTTTAAAGATAAGGTGGCTGGAAAAAAAAAAAAGATAAGGATATCAGAGTTTCCAGAAATGTGAGACCCAAACAATGTTTAGTGTGCTTCCAAATGCAACAACATAATATGGTTCATCTTAGCAAATATGTACTCTGAAAAGCAGGACTAGATCTTTGTTTTCTTCAGTGATTCAGTCTGAATATAACTAAAAGCTATTGCTTAGATCAGAGGCACTTCCAGTTAATGTAAATAATTATAAGAGAAGAACACACCTTTGCTGTATCAGTATTTTTGTGTGTATTCATTTCTGGGCTCTTATGCCAGGATGGTATTAGGAGACCTCAAGGAGTCAGAGATTCCCTGAGTACATAGAGCCCTGTCAGAAAATGCAAACACAGGGAATTTCTGTATGGACAGAGGAAGATGGGCTCCTGCTCCCCAGGCTGAGTTTTGTTCTGGATGGCACTGAACTACATTAATGTGGCACAATGCCATAACAAATCATTTCATCTCATGTTACTGCCACCCAGATCTTTGCTAGGAGTCATGCTTGCCCAGTTTCTTGACTGGAGCTACCTATCTTTAGTTCAGGTTGCAGAACAAGAAAAAGACATTATGTCTTTTTATGTGCATTAATACTGTGTGTAGGCATCAGGCTGATATCCAGCTATACAGGTAAGTAGCATCGTGTTTATTATTCACTTCAACAATACATGAATATACTATTCATATACCTTAATATGTGTGTAATGTATAATATACTTTTATATATGTGAAAATGCATGTGTGTTCACACATATTCAGGGACATGTCAGCAGATACATCTCATCCTCAGGTAAGCATTTAAAAGCAATCACATGAATCATTTTCTTTGATTCTTACAGAATCTTCTATAGCATACCCACATAACATTTACATAACAACATTTTCCTATTCATTTATGGAAGAGGGAGTCACTTTGTGATACTCAGTTTCTTTTTTCATACTAACTGAACTGCTCATAAGCAATTGACACAGAAGGATTATCTGTCACTTTAGGGACAGACAAGGGTTAGAAAGGTTAGCTAGTGAGAATTTGTCTAAGGAATACCTGTTGCTCAGCAAATGCTCACATTATGTTAGCATTAGGAAGTAGTGGATCTGCAGAAGGAATCAGTTGGTGCTGAGGACATGGTATGTCAACACTATATGCAGGACATTTCACAAACTCTAGGGTGTTCCCACGGGGCAAACATCCATAAATAGTTGGAACAAATTAAGCTTGTTCCTTGAACACATCTTCCATTTTACTTTCAGCTAAACCAAACCCGTCCAGAACTCTTTCAGATTACACTGTGAGGAAAGTAACTCCACAGTAATCAAGAGATTTAGTTTCAAAAGTGCATTCCTGATCTGAATGTTAGCTACACCCAGTGTATTTTGCACCAACAGGGATAGGCCTCTTGGCATACAAATTGTGGAATTTGAGTACTAGACTGTTTTAAACTGGTTAAAATTAAACTCTAGCAAGGTCGAAGCTCTGGCCAATTGGGTGAAAGAACTGTATTTGTCAGTGCTCTAAGAACTGCTATAAAATTCAATTGAAATGCCAGGAAGACAAACATGAGGATTTATGTGACTATTATGCACAGATGCTTCCACTATTTAAGTGCACGAGATGGTGTGTCTGTTTATCCCATCACTCTCCAATAAATAAATAAGAAAAAAAAAAAAAAAGGGAAAGGAAATGAGATTTGATCTTTAGGAATGAAAATACAAATAATAGATGACTTAAACAGTCGTTCTTTTTAATTTCTTCAATTCTCTTTTAATCTTTCTTTTAAACTTCCCATTCTGAAATTGCTTTTTGGATTTTTGTTTTTCTTCTATTCTGTTTCTGCATTAATGCTCGGTAACTTAATGCATGCTCATGCATGCATACTTTATTTCACTTCTGCACAGGAGATCCAACAATGACCTTCTATGCCAGAAAGAATTGCTGGACAGGTGGTTGAAGGCATCTGCTTCTTCCTGCAAATACTTTTTTTTTTTTTCCTTAAACCTCTGTGGGGATAGAGGAGGAAGAACAGGAATTAAGGGAGGACTGTTATAAACAAAACTATAGACCTCCTCCATATGGTTGTGAACAGGTTTCCCTAGGCTTGGCCTTGAACAGTCTAATCCCCTGCAGGGCAAGTTCACTGAAGTGCAATGGCCTGCTATTAGAGGGCTGTGTTTTCTAACACCTGGGTGATGAATGGAGTTTCCAGCTAGTAATTAGACACCTCTTGCAGGCAGCAGAAGAGTCCCTTTTTTGTACATTGTTTGCAAAGGTGGGGGTGAGGACCGGGCGCCTGAAAAGCAGAAAGAAAAAAACTTCCTGTATGGTGTTTCATGTTAGCTTGCACTCCGTCAGTAAAAAAAGCTGGGATTGAAGTTAGTTTCATATTAAATTTCATAAGGGGACATTCCTGCTGGATTCTCAACTGATTTTTTTTCACTCTCTTAAAACTCAATATCATATTACAGGTATTGAAAATAAATGTGTTTTGCAAGCTAATGGGTAATGAGGCACTTAAGAAAAATCCCTGGACCCCTACATCTCTCTGGAGCCCAGAGAAGTTAGCATTCATTGACAGCTCCAAAGGGATTTATTTAAGCCTAAAATAAGTATTTCTTTGGACTTAATTATAGGAAGTGCTTAAGCTGCTGAATTCAAATGCCAAAAGGGATTCATTTAGTCCAAAGTGAATCTTTTCCTGTTCTGAAATTAAATCTCTCAGAACAGTTTAAAACAAGCAAGAAAAAAAAGCCATCCAACCCATGAGTGAACATTACCTGTTTTTTTATTGTGCTTATGCTTGTTTGGAGCTTCAGTTTATCCATATATGCCAAAATTCCTCTTCTCTGGGAGGCAGCTCTTGTTCATGTCCCTGATACCTTCTGGAACAGGTATGACAAGCACTTTTGTTACAATAATAAGCAGTAAGCAGCTCAAAGTTCAAAGAATTTAATAGTTTGAAAAATAAGAGGTTTATGGCTTCTGTGGGTTTTCATGTGTATATATCGTCCGTGATTAACACAGGAATTATTGATTATTGGTGGTTAAATTACAGCTCTATTTCAGTGTCTTGTATCACTCTCTCATTAGAACTTGCATGTCAGAAATTCTGACAAAGTGCAGTTTCAGGGAGGGCAGTGAAACTCATTGCCAGTAGATATATGGCCCTGATCTCTTAGCAGACAGAAAGTCCTGATAGACTGTAATAGCCTGAAGAAGTCAGTATCACTTGCAATCATGAAAGATCTGCATTGAAAGGCCATGCAACTGTACAGGAGCATAAGTATGTCTGTTTGGGGTAGATTTAAATATTTGGGCCATGCTTAGTGTTTAGTTGGACCAATGCAACTACATTAAAGTATTATTGATATCTACTTGCATTTCTCAAAGTATTTTGTAAGGAAATTCGGGGCTTGCTCCTGTGCTTTTTTTTAGTTTGTTTGTTTTTTTTTTGTTTCTCTCACCAAAATATGACTCTGACTATTCCCTCCTGTTGAAAAAATACACAGGTAAAAAATAATACATCTCCGTATTTTTCTCAGCTTGTACCTTTCGGAGTTATCTGTCAGTTTTGCCCAATGTACCCAGAGATTCCTAAACCTTCTGGTCTATATCTCCTTTAATTTCCAAGTCACTCTCTCCCAGAGTTTCTTAACAGTGTAACAGCTAAGAAAATGTGTTAATAACAGCATAAGGAACTTCATATAAATGTTTTGGGTGTGGCAAAATAGGTAATTTGATACTTTTTATTGTTGCTTTTTTTGAAAATTAAAGGAAAGCTGTTTTGTTCTTAGGTCCTGCCCCGATGTAGGGACTGATACAGCTGACAGATTTTTCTGAAATTATCTGAATTGCCTGAAACCACTTGTATCTCATTGATCTGAAGTCTGTATTAACATTAGCCAGGTGGAAATGGCATCATTTAACTGAGCTATTCTGCTTTTTCCGTCCCTCATGATGTCTCAGACAATACGCTTTTCTGCACTTCTATTCCTCTGAAACTCTGTCACTGCAAGGCATAGATTCAGAGAAGAGGGCAAAAGAGAAAAATAGGGGAGTTTTGCTCTTTATCTAAACAATGACATAATCACCTTGGAGAGGAGATGAGCAGTGGGTCCCAGAGAATGGAAAAGGGAGTCTTCAAATGTTTTTACACCACTTCTGTGTTCCAGGCTGTGTTTATATAATTAAACAAATGCACGTATACATTTTGTTCACTTGACTGGAAACCTAAGGGTTGTGCTGTAGTCACAACAAGCATATGAAATAACATCTGACACAAGGAAGAGCTGCTCCCTGTTTATACTAAGATTTATATCTGCTTCATTAGAGCAGAAAACACTTGCTGAACAGGCACATGAAAATTCAGAACTCCTGATGGGACAGAAAAAAAAACCTCAAGCAAATCAAGCTGCATTAAAATATATGAAAACATTGATATAGTTAGTCTAGAATTTTTATTCTTAAAAATAATAACATCTTCCTGCCTGAAGTATTTTTAAATCACTTGGACAGCAAAAAAATAAATAAAAAAATCCCTAAAATAGCTAAAATGACCTAATGATTCACATGACTTTAATACAGTGTAAATACATTAAGGAATCTGTCCCATAGTGCGTAGTGTATTGCCAGGTCTTTTTATTGCATTTATCAAGATAACATGGTTTTGTACAGCAACTGAGCTTTTTTAATGTAAAATGTGTTTAGTCATATAGCTTTAAATCCCATTGACCTCTTTTTTCATGGTGGTGACCTATTTATTTTCTTATTTGAATTTAGCTTTGCATTCTAGCAAAGGACTGCTATTATTTCTTCTTCACATTTTTTTCAATCACACATATATGTACAAGTGTGTAGATGTTTATGTATATAGAACGGGGGGTGTCAAATGAGAATATATAGGTAGTATTATGTATATTTTATGGAATTTTATAGATTCTGCTCTATAAAAAACAAGCTTCCACCTAGAAGCTAGGATTTCAGCAGATAGAAGCTAACGAAGAGCTGTTGTCATTGATGGTGTTTGTTTTCAAGAGAAGGCGAGTCTCCATTAATTACCACCACTGTTTGAAATTATAATACTGAACACTGTGTTTAGTATCATAAATATATTTACACTTATTAATTTTGTATATTATCCAATTATATGGGAATCATATATTAATTGCATATTAATTCAATTAATAACACATATTTTTCTGAAGAAAAAAATACTTGAGCAATAGTTTTTCAAAGCCAATTTAAGTTATTGTTTATAACATTATTGTTCTTTTTGTTGCTAGTGTAACCTTGAGTTACAGATTACTTTTTTACTATATGCCTAGAAAGAAATTCTTAAATTTGCTGCTTTATACCTGTCTTTAGTACTGATATATCCTCATGCAAGTACTAAGGATTTTAGGGACCAAAAGAAAGAAAGAAGCACATAAAGCTAAACGGGAATACTCACTGGAGTACACGTTTGAAAAGACTGCTATTCTGTTTTGAACTTCAGAAAAGCTATGTTGTTTCAAGTTTTGAAGTGCTTTACTTTGTATGTTTGTAATATACTGGAAAGATAAATTGTGTCCAACAGCATATATCTTGAGTTTGTTTTTGCTTTCTTTTGACAACTCAAGGTATTAGAACTTATTCAGGAAGATTAAAACTATCTAGAAATCTCTGACTTTTAAGATTTTGTTGCCTCTGTTTCTCAGATACTGACATGCTGATGTAACTCCCAGACATTCCTGATCCTCTACTTAACTAGTATTTAATAATATAATCTGGAATTAGCAGTGGAATAATTTCAGCTCACAACACTGGGAGAAGCTGAGGCACAAGGAAGGGGAACACCTTGGAAGATTACCACAGCAATTGCATACTGTGTAAATACATTTGTAAAATACATGAAAGATCACTTGGCTGATCTTTGGTGCTTTTTATAAAATACAGTATGTACTGTTTCAGCAACAAGGGCCAGATGTACAACTTAAGCAGAATTTGACCCTGTTAGTTCAAGGAAGCTGGAAAAAAGCCTTTACAGAATTCATGTTGAAAACTTGGTGTAGCATGGAGATTCTAATGCAGGCAGATAGCTATTTACAGATCTACAATTTCACTTGTACTGATCTCAGCTGCATAAAAAAAAAAACGAAACCCAGATATTCTAAGTAGTATACTAATAGTAATCTAAGCAAACAACTTCAATGATTAATTTTTTCAAATCTTTCAATTTGTTACATGGGCCACAAATATGTACATCTGTCAGTATTGTTAAAGTACAAACATAAATAGAACCTCTACTTTAATTTTTAATTATAAGAATAAGATTTGTCCAGTTCTTTGAATTATAGTTAATTTTTGATGACAGTACCTTGAAATTTACCCACAGATTTAGCATCTATAAATATGCTGGTTTGCAAAACATAAAGTATAAACATCTAGATTTTATTTCTAGAGAGTCTTGTAATCAATTTTCTATTTAATCTTAAGATAGAAAAATGTGTATTAATGTATCAGCAAAACATGTATTCATGTAATTACTTTCAGCAACTAAAGAAGAAGTACTCCCTTTTTTAGAGTGGAAAGCCAGTTCAAAATTCAGTACAGAAATGCTATAATAAATGACCAATGTAGTCTCACGGTCATGTAAAAGGACAAAACTTGTCAAGCTCTTCAAACTCATTTCATTTCAGGCTTACTTAAATGAAGCAGCTGATATTCAACCCTCCCTCTCCAGTACTCAGTTTAATTCACATTTAGATTATATATACTCTATATATTTTATTGTTTTAAGCATGTGCTTAAAACATCACACAAAACTGCATGGTATATATGGAATCATAGAATAGTTAGGGTTGGAAAGGTCCTCAAGATCATCTAGTTCCAACCCCCCTGCCATGAGAAGGGACACCTTACACTAAACCATATCACCCAAGGCCTCGTCCAACCTGGCCTTGAACACAAACAGGGATGGAGCATTCACAACTTCCCTGGGCAACCCATTCCAGTCCCTCACCACCCTCACAGTAAAGAATTTCTTCCTTATATCCAATCTAAACTTCCCCTGTGTAAGTTTTAATCCATTACCCCTTTTCCTATCACTACAGTCCCTAATGAATTGTCCATCCCCAGCATCCCTATAGGCCCCCTTCAGATACTGGAAGGCTGCTATGAGGTCTCCACAAAGCCTTCTCTTCTCCAAGCTGAACAGCCCCAACTTTTTCAGCCTGTCTTCATAAGGGAGCTGCTCCAGTCCCCTGATCATTCTCATGGCCCTCCTCTGGACTTGTTCCAACAGTTCCATGTCCTTTTTATGATTAGGACACCAGAACTGCACACAATACTAGAGGTGAGGTCTCACCAGAGCAGAGTGGAGGGGCAGGATCGCCTCCTTCGACCTGCTGGTCACACTCCTTTTGATGCAGCCCAGCACACGGTTGGCTTTCTGGGCTGCAAGCGCACACTGCCAGCTCATGTTCATTTTCTCATCGACCAGCACCCCAAGTCCTTCTCTGCAGGGCTGTTCGGAATCTCTTCTCTGCCCAGCCTGTAGCTGTGCCTGGTATTGCTCCAACCCAGGTGTAGGACCTTTCAATTGTCATGGCTAAACTTCATGAGGTTGGCATCAGCCCACCTCACTAGCGTGTCAAGGTCCCTCTGGATGGCATTCCTTCCCTCCAGCGTATCAACCGAACCACACAGCTTGGTGTCATCGGCAAACTTGCTAAGGGTGCACTCAACCCCACTGTCCATGTCAGCGACGAAGATGTTAAACAAGACCGGTCCCAACAGTGATCCCTGAGGGACACTACTCGTTACTGGTCTCTAGACAGACATTGAACCATGGACCACAACTCCTTTGAGTGCAGTCATCCATCCAGTTCTTTATCCACTGAGTGGTCCACCTATCAAATTGATGTCTCTCCAATTTAGAGCCAATGATGTCTTGCGGGACAGTGTCAAATGCTTTGCACAAGTCCAGGTAGATGACATCAAGTGCTCTACCGCTGTCCATCAGTTCCGTAGCCCCATCACAGAAGGCCACCAAATTGGTCAGGCAGGATTTCCCCGTCTTGAACAGGATTGAATGCACAGTGAAGTCTGGATGCATCTTACAAGACTCCTGAGTTGCAAAAGGGTAAATTATCCACATGGTAAGCCTAATGATGAATCTAACTAGTTAGTACATACCCTTCTAGGTCAAACCTTCATGAGAAATCTGCATATTCAGGTCTGCTTTTACTGACCTCACAGTGAGATTTCTGGCCAGTGTCTTCAGTCTTGTTTCTTTTCAGTCCCCAGGTAGGTTTTCAAGGAAATATGGTTTCAACCATACAATTAAAGAGCACAGTGTCAAGGACAGTTACATGGGGAAATCTACAGAATAGTTTTCAAATCAGTTTTGCCCACCATTCCAAGGTTAATTGTTTGATTCTTCAACACTAACACATGTTGACCAGAAATGACATTTCTAATGATTTCTGATCCTTAATAATACACTGATTTTGAATTCAGTATGTATGATGACTTAACCCTCTATAATAGTTCCCAGAAGGTATTCAAACCTATGTTCAAAGCAGCAGAAACCTGTTTTATCCAGTCCTTGCTCTCCACTAATCCTCCAAATAAAAAGATAAAAGTGCAAGTACAAAGACTTCTTAACACATATTTGAAGGAAAAAAAAAAAGAAAAGGAAAAGCTGCTGTCAATCCTTTTAACCATGTTTTATCTAGTTAAAGTTATAGAATAGAATCATAGAAACATAGAATCAACTAGGTTGGAATAGACTTTTAAGATCATCAAGTCCAACCATAACCCCAGGACTGACAAGTCCACCACTAAACCATGTCACTCAGGGCCTGATCTACACAACACATCAATCATTGAACACACAATCGCATGTCCTGTATACACAGTAAACAACTCAATCAGGATTTAATCAGGATTGGGTTCGTTCTTTTTTTTTTTTTCCCTAATTGCTTTGGAGTTGTTATATTTATTATTATTATGCAGATTAATGGCTCAGCATTTCCCGTAAGAAGCCTGAGACACGAAAGATGATATATCAGGAAATGAAAACTTAAATGTCCCCAAGGAAAACATGTTTCATTTGGGGATTTAGAGCAGATGTTTGCTTTTTTTTCTGGTTTTAGGAATAACATCCATCTTTTACATTGATCTGTTTATCAAATACTGATATAGAATAAGATTGCTCATATAGCTTGTAATGAGAAACAAAACAGGGGTTTAGATACCAGAAAGAAGAAACAAGAAGATTCATTTCAAACCTCAGAATAAAGAAAAAACTTCGTCAGTTTATACCTCTGTTTTTTTTAAGAATAGTCTCTACTCTGTAAAACATTGTTTTATATAGTAAAGCCTAGAAAAGGAAAATATCTTCATGACCTTTCAGTTGTATCATCAGGGATGGAGATTTGCCTCGTTCAGCAGACAATTCTGTACCCTTAAAGAGATTGATGAACAGTCATCTATCAGGTAAGTAAAAGGCCTGAACATATGCATAGTCTGCCTCTGTATCAGACTCCACTGATTCAAGTCTGTCTTTTTCTGAAATTATTGTTAAAACATCTAGTGAAGCCTAAGCTTATACTATTTTTGAGGAACCTTTCCATGTCCTTTGTGAGAACAGGAAATATTACTGAACCCAGTGGCACAGGTGCCATGCACTTTCATCTTTGTCTCTTTTGTTAGTTACAAATCTCAAAACAGAGACAGCTCTGAGAAGGTCAAGGTACTATATACTGCACAGGTGTCTAACCCTTCCTCCCCTTCCCTAGAGGAAATTGAGATTTATGTGCTGGGAGTATTCAGATTCTCTCATGTGTTTGTTGGGGGCGGGGTAGAGGGGTGTCAGGGTTTTTTTTTCTTCTTTTTTCTCCTTCTGTTATAGGCAAGAAAGAGTATAGTGGCTCTTGAAAAGTAAACACATGACTTTTTTGTAGATTTATCCTACACATTTATCCCATTTTTCTGTCATTCATAACTAAAAGAGCACCAGTAAGCTTAGTGCAACCTATTGGCCTTCATTAACCACATTGTAGGTTGTCCCTCCTGAAAAGTCTTTACTTCTTGTCTTATTCTGTGTCACTTCATGGGTTAAGTACCTTAGAAAATGGGTAATTTTTAAGAAGTAGATTATCCATTCATGGCTGCTTGTGTGGGGTTTTTTTTTTTTTTTCCTTCTGTTCCTTTCTTTCCCTTTTCAATATTAGATGGAAAAGAACAAAGAGATTTGAAAGAAAGTCAAGCTAATCAGGTTGAATCCCCTTCACCTCAGATATGCAGGAGTTAAATTCTGCAGTTCAGGCTCTGAAGCTGTTCAATAAATTGAGAAGTGTATGTTGAGGGGAAAAAATGGGGGGAAGCCAAGTACATTCTTTTATGGTGTTTTGTAGCCTCTGGGAAAGGAAAACATTGCTCTTTCAGAACAGTCAGATTAGTACTCTCCTTCAGGCACCTCATCTGGAGAAACTTTTCCATGGCTGACTATAATCACTGTCATCTGGAAAAGAAGGGAAATGCTGTTTTTGTAATGAACTATATGATTAATTTGGAGCTGTCCAGCAGGGTGTGGGCTCATTGACAGTTTTTCATATTGATGCAGCCACTTTTCCTCCAGTAAGAAACCTATTGAGACAATATGGAAAGGCAATTGTTAGCGTTGTGTAGTTTTTGTAAAACATGAATGTGATATCAAAGATAAGATTGCTTGAACAATGAAAACAGAAAAATACATGGGCATTTTTTTCCAAGAGTTTGTGTGCCATTGTGCTTGTGTGCTTTAAGCATGGAAGGAAACCCATTGAATTAATTGTGATAATTCATTTGTTGTAAAGATAAGAAAGTACTTGGATTTGGTTTTCTCATTATTGTTACTTAGCTCTTACCTTTATGAACAAACTAGAGGACACTATTGACTTCATTTTCTTCATCTCTCTAATGCTTTCCACTCAGATCTTCATCACCAGCCTAGTGAGGGGAGCGGTTTAAATAGATTTGTTATTTAATCCAGTCATGATCAGAGTTTTTCCCCTTGCATATAGACAGCAATGTGTTACTCCGCAATTTCCCAAACACAACAGATCATAAATAGTGTTAAGTACAATTCAGTGAAGATTTGTGCTGTGACATTGCTGCAGGTTTAATACCTTTTTTCTGAAAACAGGCAGGATCTTGTCTTACATATCTAGAATCACCACACCAGACCTGGTGTTTCTGTAATAGCGGGGGAGACTTCTCTGACAATATCCTGATACAGTGACACTATCTGTTAAAAGTATCGTCTTCCGATTTAGTGCTTCATATAGTGTTATAAAAAGCAACACATTTAATATTCTACAGGCTGGGTGTTTTTGAAACAGAAAAGTATACAGCTGTAAAGAAAAATAAAATATTTGTTTTATAGCTGACTGAAGTGTCCCATCTTGTGTTAGAGCAGGGTTTATAGGATTTCTGGACATTTATTTAGTTTGTCAGTCTCAACCAGACAAACCCTCAAGGTTTTTTGAACAATGAAAAACCCCACAAACAGTACATGTCCACTGTATATCATAATGAGAGAAGCATGCATTTAAAGTAAATGTGACTCATTTTCTAATGAGCTTATAGAAATTCAGACCTTAAATGTTGTAATTTTTATGGGCAGATCCTAATTTTTCTATTTTTTTTTCCTCTCCTCACTGCTAAATAAAATTCTTAAACGTAACAGCTCAGTTTAAGTGAAAGCTGTGTTGAGATGTAATAAAATGTAGAATCTGGATATTCAGTAGGCTATGGAGGCACGTCCCTGCACCTGTCCAAAGCTCTGCTGCACACATGCACAGCTTGAGGATTAGAGACTCAAATGATGATAAGGCTAATTCTTAAAATCTTAAAAGCCATCACACACAACACAGCACAACTCCGCACTTGCTCTCACTAGATTGCTTCTGAGTGGATATTTAGGACTTTACAAGTGTTTCTAACTGTATGAGTGATTTGGATGAATGAAGAAAGCACTTTTTGATCTCAACAAAGTTTTAATATATTAATCAGAATCTCCAAAAATGTTCAAATTGGCTTTCCTCATTTTAATCTTACTATCTAGAGGTGTAGATTCACTTTATCTGCAGACTAAAATAATAAAGGAAATTATACTGGGTTTAGAGAAAAAATAGCTAAGTACCACACAAGCTACGATCACTCAATGACAGTTATGTAGAAAATTTTCATTAGCATTCTGCTGGGTGTTTGAATATGTCCAAGCTAAATGACATGAACATAACTGCCAGATTTTTTACTTTTCTTTAATGATATGATCCCATAATTTAGGCCCAAGTTTGCCATCCAAAACAGGTTAGACAGAGATATTTTTTCTGCTTCCCTAACACTGACAATATTATTTTCTGGAGAAAAAAACAACCAACAACCAAACAAATAAACAAAAAATATTAAAAGAAAAAAGAAAACCACCAAACCCTCCCTTCCCTTTACTGCAAGTCTTTTTTACCTATTAGGGGAATACACAGAAGAATTATATATATATGATGCTTTAAACTATTTCATCTTTCTAGAGTTACAGATTTAGAGAGAATCTTTAAGATTTCCCTCACTGAGTCTCCTAATCATAGGATTAGCTTGTTGTTGCATTATATCTAGGTATGCAAAGTGTCACTAACTTAGGTTAACTTTTGCTGGACAATTTAAACCAAAAATTTAAATTCAGGATGTGCTAGTCAGTCAGATGCTTTATCTTGTGGATGTTTTTCTTTAAGTACAGGTGAGTTATTTTATATTTGAACAGATTTTTATTTTTTTTTTTTTCAGGACATGAAACAGGGCTGATGTGAGTTAATTCAAACTCTTGTAACAGACGACATTTAGAGTAAAAGTAATTAACAATTCTCCCTATCACTATCATTGTCTTCAAGGCACCTGGAAAATGTATGATGACATCCCATTCACAAGAACACAATGCAATACCCATAAGCAAAGTGTAGAGTTGATTATTTTGCAGAAGTAATTTGAGAAGTGTTGAGGGATAAATAATTCAAGCACCAAGAAACTGTATTAGGTAATACCTCATTGGTTGTCATAAAATTTAGGAGTCTTTAAGAGGATGTCTGTATACATTAATCCAAAACCATCAAGGCCTATGAGTACACATATTATATATTATTTTGCTTTCTAATTATCTCCTAGCACTGCTGATTATTATTTATTCATACACTGCTATCTAAACTTCTCAGTAACTTCATTTCTATGTAACAGTTGAAACATTTGGTATTTATCTTAATTGTGCTCTGAATGTCAGTGTGTCAGGATAGGTATATTTTAAGCTGAACTGACAGTTTTATAAGATACAGAAAGTTTGGTACTTTAAAACAATTATAGGAAAGGTCAGTACAAAAATTGACAGAATACAATCATGTCCAACAGTTAACATGATGTCATGCTCATAATAACTTGGTAATTATTTATGGCATTGTACTGTGCAAGCTAGTTATATCATAAAAACTACCTAATGCCAGCCTGGTGCCTATTCTACTTACATAGAGATGTTAGTGCGATTGCAATACTTATGTTTTTCATATTTAGTTCTCATTCTCTGTTAGAACCAGAAGTTCTAACTTCTAACAAAAGAACTCTTTTAAGAGGATTGTTCTCAAAAACACGTTTGTAACCCTTTTACCATTACAGAATTGGATGACATCTACTGGAGTTACTCTAGGTCATCTCTTTACTGACCTTGAAGGATTTGGAGAATCTGAAACTTCGGAGAATCTAGAATATTTTAATTGCTCTCTTATCTTCCTTCTGCTTTATCTATAATAAAGCTTTCAATCTACATAATTTCTCTCCTACTAACTTAGCTACAGTATCCGAACCTTGATTTACTGTAAGAGTTTACTTGCTCTAGTATTGCTTGTGTCAGTTGATACCTAACATCTATTTTGTATACTCAGAGACAAGCAGAGAGTTTATAGTCTAATTCATCATTATGCTAGCTTAAGAGCTTGCCAAAGAAGAGCTGAAGGAATAAGAAATTAAATTAATGAGATTATTTTGAAAACTATTAATCATTCTAAGACATTATTTGACATTCATGGTCCTCTGAACATTTTTGGAACTCTTTTGCACCCTCTAGCTAACCAGTGAAACATTCAAAGTCATAGGAAACTACATTTCCCCAAGTGGCAATGTATGTAGCTACTCAGCTCATGGTGTAGTCCCCAAAACCCTGACCCACACCTGAGCTCACAACGGGATTCTCACATAGTTTATTTAATTCTAGGAATAGAGCCAATAGTACTTTCAAAAGCAGGGCTATTAAAAAACAAGGAGATGCAAAACCTACCCACTCCCTCATGTCTGAAAGCCTATCACCTAGACCTCTCACCGAGGCAGTGGTAAATGACAGTTCAACTACCTCCTCTGTCCAAGTCAGACTGCAGTTTGGCGGGCATGTTGCCCACCTCCTTGAACAAATGTTTTGCAGGTGAGTTGTGAAGTCTCTAAAGTGAAAGCCATTCCATTTACAAAAAAATTTCAGGACAGCAAGCATACCCTGAGCAGGACAAATGTATGTTTTCTGAATGTGTATTATTTTTTGGTGATACATAAAGCTTTAAATTAAAGTTAAACCCTGTGTGAAAAATTTATAACAGTATAGCACCTTGAGCCATTTACTAAAGGGCTAATTTTTCACCTCATTTTCAGTCTATTTGGGATGGCAACTAAGATTATGTCAAAGTGGTGTTTTTATACAATGTATTAGAAGCGTGTGATGTGAGCTCATGTTGTAGTTTCTGGTAGCTCCTGGATAAGTAATCTGTCTCTTGATTGATGCTGGGTTAAGAATTTGGTACGTATTACATGAAAGGTACTTGGGAGCCTACTCTTTTTTTTCTTTTATTTATATTTACTTCTTTTTTGTGGACTTTCTTCATCCTTGTCCTTATATTTTTCATACCACTTTACTGTTTTCCATTCATCTACCATGTAAATATGCTCATTGTGTTTCTTGTTTCCTTTTCTAATAAGTCTAGTTAGGTATGTCTGATTGTCTTTGAAGAATGTTTTGTAACACTATGAAATGTAGGTGGTTATAATCATGGTTTAATTAATGGAAAAAAACCCATTCTCTTGTACATTGATTGAACTGTATGAGTCACATATCTTGAGTAGCAAATCAAAGATCTCTTTTCTCTCCATTTGCCTTAAAACTGAGCTCAAACAAGATTTCAGCAATGATATAGGAGCACATGAGCTTGGAACCTCTGATGGGTTGGATAGTCACATGGGATGAAGGCTGAAATGTAGCAATAAACCAAGAAAACTTAGGCGTATGTGACCTACATTATTACTATATCTACCTCATGTGATGGAATTACCACAACTAAACCAGAAATTTTAGAAGATCTAGTGACAGTTACCTGGGACTCTGGCCTCTCCAGCTTCCAATCTGTAAGTTGTGGGCTTTCATCCTGTATTCCTTTATAGCAGCATTGACAATGCTTAGAAGCAACAATACTGTTTTCACAACCCACTCATATTTAAATGTTGCTCCCAAATCTCTGTTTAACCAAGAGCATAAAACTATTGTGTTTTCATCATTCAGCTTCTTGTAAAGATCCGATCTTACTGTTAGAACCCTGAGAGCACTATTGACCCTATTATCCCTGATGAGCCTGACCTGGTGTCCCCCACCAGGACAGTGCCACTTTTTGCCTTGGTCATGACCTATCCCAGCCCCACAAATGTTTCCTGTGCTCAGCCCTGTCATTGGACATAACTCTGTGGGGGGCTTGTCTCCTGGACAGGCCCCTCAGCCCCATCTTGTCTCCTCCCCTGTCTCCAGTTGCTTGTGATGGGTCACCCTGGATGGGCCCTAGCCTTGGTTCACTGTTCCCCAAAAGTCCTGGGGGCTGTGAGGGGTTCCTGTCACTAAATGTCATCTTGGCCCACCTCCCTCAGAGCCTGTGGGTCTGTAAGAGTGTTTGCAACTGCAACTTCATGCTGGCACTGATACCAAAAAAATTGATACTTGCAGAAAGACACAACTTCCAAAAGCCGTATATTTAGTAATATTTTCTATCATTCTGTTCACAATTATTCTTTTTGACACCTCCTAACCACAATCAGGTTTCTTTGGTACTAGCTTTGAGAAACTTGGGAAAGAGAAAAGGAGAGAACTAGCTCAGGACTTGCTTTGATTAGAGGTTATCTGCCATCACAGGAGCTGCCAATAAGATAATATTATCACTGATGATATTTATTTTTTTTTTTGCAACTTGCATTATTTCAATGATCTGGTCCTTCCCCCCTCCCAAAAAAGAACCAAACCAAACCAATAAAAAGCAACAACAAAAATACAAAAACAACAAACCAAAACAAGACAAACCCAAAGAAACAAAATATCTCCCAAAGAAAGCATGCTGGCATTAGTAAGAGGCAGGACTATATCACATAGGGGGAGCAAATGGGATGGTAACTACTCAGATCTAAGTATAAAAATGATAACTTCCTGGTCAAGGCAGCAAGACTTTGAATCTCTGCAAATCTCATTTATAATTTCTCCCTGAAAGGACAGAAATTTCCCCTAGAAAATGCAAGACTTCCTAGTTCTTACACAGTCATAAGGTGGATGTGCAAACGAGATAAAGGGCTTAATTACAATTTGAAAGATCTGCCTAAGAACACCAAAAGGAAAATATTAAATTGAAAAGAAAGAACATGTGTGCCTGGCCATCCCTGGTGTCGGGTCACAGTCAGTCCATGCTTATTAGTGTAAATGACATCTCCAAATAATTGATGGTAAAGAGCAGTGAATTTGTGCATATTTTAGCTAATTAAAATGGTATTAAACCATTCTGTTTATTTTTACTGAATGTAGGATGGATTTTGTATGTCATCACTACAGCTGAAACTGTAAATCTGTGGAAAAAAGTTTACACCTAAGGAAAAATAATGCAATTATACACTGGGATATAAGTAAACAGAGCATGAATAATACAGTCAAACCTGCGCTTGTTAAGAATCATTGGATCATTTATATTGGAAAATACCTTTTTGATCATCAAGTCCAACTTCTAACCTAACACTGCCAAGACCACCAATAAACCATGACCCTAAGCACCATATCTACAAGTATTTTAAATACCACCAGGGATGACTCAACCACTTCCCCGGGCAGCCTGACCCAATGCTTGACAACCTTTTTGGTCAAGAAATTTTGCCTAATATCCAATCTAAACCTCCCCTGGCATAACCTGAGGTAATTTCTCATCCTATTGTTTGTTACTTGAGATAAAAGACTGGTACCCACCTTGATCCAACCTCCTTTCAGGTAGCTGTAGACAATACTAAGGTTTCCCTGAGCCTTCTTTTCTGCAGTCTAAATAACCCCCATTCCCTCAGCTGCTTCTCATAAGGCTTGTGCTTTAGGCCCTTCACTAGTTTTGTTGCCCTCCTAGGGATATGCTCCAGCACTTCAATGTCTTTCTTGTAGTGAGGGGCCAAAAACTGAACACAGGATTCAAGATGCAGCCTTACCAGTGCTGAGTACAGGGGGATGATCACTGCTCTAGTCCTGCCGGCCATATTATTTCTGATACAATCCAGGACGCTTTTGGACTTCTTGGTCACCCTGGCATGCTGCTGGCTCATATTCAGACACCTGTTGACTACCTGAGTCCTTTTCTGCTAGGCAGCTTTCCAGCCTAGCTCCGCAGTTCCCTGGCCAGCATTTCAAATTTTCTTGATTTCCTCTCTCATGTGCCTGAACCTAGATTTTGGATTTCCCTCAGAGTGCCAAATGTCTAGAAATCAGAAACTACAATTTTTAACTTTAAACTATCTGACTTTTTTTTTTCCTGTGTGTTTTGCTATTAAAATTAGCCTTGAAAATTTTCAAATAAATTTATTTGGGGGTGCACATATTCGCAGAGCAGGGGTATTCACAAATAATATGAAGTTGTTTTCAGATATCAAACAAGAGTACTGGAAGCAATTATCTAACTTGCCTTTACAACAAGAACAACCACAAGAACAACCATATTTCTGAAATCAGAGTTAATAATGTATCTGTTTAAAAAAGAAAAAAAAAGGTAGGACACAAATTGTCAAGTTATACATTTAGGTTTAGGTATGATTTTCTGGTGAGTTAGGAAATCTGGAAAGCTCCACGAAAGCAGCAAACTGTGCTGAGATCTCTGGGCTCTTCTGTTATTTATTTACATCTGAATCAAATCCCATTGTGATTCTCCTGAGGGTAATCATTTTCAATGTGCAAATCAGATAATAATAAATCAACCAATATACCATACAGAGGCCCTTAAAATAGCAATGTGAATCACATGAAAACAATTTTATTGAAGCCAGGACCCACTAAAAGAGCTAAGACCAGAGTAGATACTGTACTTACTTTTAATTAGATAGAACTCTATGTCTTAAATTACCCAAACAGAATTTTTCTAAGTTATGACTCACTTATAGATTACTCTGACTTGGGTCACTGAAAACTCACTGTTCATCAAAACAAATAGATGCATTCTTCTGTTGCTCCTATAAATTTTTCTCTCATTAATGCCCCTTTTTTAGATTATCACTTCAGGACAAATAAAATTTTATCTTATGTAACTTAAGTGCACGTAATGGATGTCCAAAATATATTAAATAACAAATATATAATACAAAAGTCTTTTTAAATTGTCTTTTTAAAAAAACTAAAAAAAAAAAACTTTTGTTCCTAGGAACGCTGAGCAGAAAAGCGAGGTAGAATTCTCATAACAGATGTGTTCTTGGCTCTAGCTAACTATTCACAAAGGAGAAATATATTTTCGTTTTAAATGCAGGATATTGCATTGTTTCTGCTTAAGGCACATCTAGATTTTAAGTATTTGCAGGATCCGCTTAAGCTGTATTTTGTCTCAGTCCCTCTTAGTTTGTATCAGCAGCGGAATGAAAATTAATTTACTCTACAAATATGAGTATAAAATAGACAACCAGTTCAATTCTGGAATTAATTTGTGTATCCAGATTTTCTTCGTTCATGGATAAGTGTGGGGGGTTTTTTTTGTTTGGATTTTTTTCTTTTTTTTCCAGATGACCTGATTGTGTCAGGGAGTTGGAACTGGATAATCTTTAAGGCCCTTTCCGATCCTAAACATTCTATGATCCTATGATTCTATGACATTTACAGATGAGACAGATATTTGGAATTTGATACTGGTAAAAACAATTGCATCCTATTGTACTGAACAGATTTCAGACACATGAATCTTCCATCCTCTACTGTGTTAGAGATCCTTCATACACATTGTAAATGGCTCTAAAGGTGGCATTGGGTCCTGATGAAATCCATCCGTGAGTCCGAAAGGAGCTGGCAAATGACGTTGCTAAACCAATGGCCATCACGTTTGAAAAATCATGGCAGTCAGGTGAAGTTCCCGATGACTGGAAAAAGAGAAATATAACCTGCATTTTCAAGAAGGGGAAAATGGATGACCCAGGGGAATACAGATCAGTGAGTCTCACCTCTGTACCTGGCAAAATCTTGGAGCAGATTCTCCTGGAAGGCATGCTAAGGCACCTGAAAATCAACAAGGTACTTGGTGACAGCCAGCATGGCTTCACTAAGTGGAAATCCTGTCTGACCAATTTGGTGGCCTTTTATGATGGGGCTACAGAACTAATGGACAATGGTAGAGCAGTTGATGTCATCTACCTGGATTTGTGTAAAGCGTTCGATACTGTCCCACATGACATCCTTGTCTCTAAATTGGAGAGACATCAATTTGATGAATGGACCACTTGGTGCATAAAGAACTGGCTGGACTGCTGCACACAAAGAGTTGTGGTCAAAGGCTCAATGTCGACTGGAGACCAGTAACGAGTAGTGTCCCTCAGGGATCAGTGTTGGGACCGGTCTTGTTTAACATCTTCGTCGCTGCCATGGACAGTGGGGTTGAGTGCACCCTTAGCAAGTTTGCTGATGACACCAAGCTGTGTGGTTTGGTTGATACGCTGGAGGGAAGGAATGCCATCCAGAGGAACCTTGACACGCTAGTGAGGTGGGCTGATGCCAATCTCATGAACTTTAACCATGCCAAGTGCAAGGTCCTACACGTGGGTCGGAGCAATCCCAGACACCGCTACAGGCTGGGCAGAGAAGAGATTCAGAGCAGCCCTGCGGAAAAGGACTTGGGGTGCTGGTCGATGAGAAAATGAACATGAGCCAGCAGTGTGCGCTTGCAGCCCAGAAAACCAACTGTATCCTGGGCTGCACCAAAAGGAGTGTGACCAGCAGGTCGAAGGAGGTGATCCTGCCCCTCCACTCTGCTCTTGTGAGACCTCACCTCTAGTATTGTGTGCAATTCTGGTGTCCTCAATGTAAAAAGGACATGGAACTGTTGGAACAAGTCCAGAGGAGGGACATGAGAATGATCAGGGGACTGGAGCACCTCCCATATGAAGATAGGCTGAGAAAGTTGGGGCTGTTCAGCTTGGAGAAGAGAAGGCTTTGTGGAGACCTCATAGCAGCCTTCCAGTATCTGAAAGGGGCATATAGGGATGCTGGGGATGGACTCTTCATTAGGGACTGTAGTGGTAGGACAAGGGGTAATGGGTTAAAACTTAAACAGGGGAAGTTTAGATTGGATATAAGGAAGAAATTCTTTCCTGTTAGGGTGGTGAGACACTGGAATAGGTTTCCCAGAGAGGTTGTGAATGCTCCATCCCTGTTTGTGTTCAAGGCCAGGTTGGACGAGGCCTTGGGTGATATGGTTTAGAGCGAGGTGTCCCTGCCCATGGCAGGGGAGTTGGACCTTGATGATCTTGAGGTCCTTTCTAACCCTAACTATTCTATGATTCTATGATTGTATACCCAGCCATGGAGAGTTTCCATGCCAAGGGGATCTTGATATTTCATAAAACTGATGCAAAATGCTGTTTAGTTTATTACTTGTGAGCATAGGGAATTTTACTCTAAAAAAAGGAATGACAGGATGTTCCTTGCATTTACAGTATGCGCTCAGAGGTTGCAAGGATTTAGGAGGCTAAGGATTCCTTTGATAGTTTTACCCCAAACACCAATCTTCAAGATATCCTGTGCATTTGTCAGCTGCAGTCAGTCTGATGCTCAACAGTGATCTTCATTAACCTTTTGAACCAAACCCCAAAAGATATGTCAAATTCCTCTCTGTGGGCATCAGGTCTCTCTATTAAATTAATTGATAATGATAATTGTTGTGAGAAGACATATGAGCAGCTCAACAGTAGCTACTATAGATTCAATATCCCCTCAGTCCTCAAGACTTAATTTCCCTTTTGTAATTGTGGGTGCCAGCTGGAGAATGAAGGCCCTGAATACTCTGCATTGCAAATGCGGCAGTGATTCATATTCCACATATGGTGAATATGGTTTTACTTACTTTCAACTGCAACAGAGTTCTTTTGTACTGTACATGAATATATATTCATGTACCTGAATGTATACGTACAGACATGGTAGTGTTTCATAGTGTACTTGGGGAATGTAGAAAGTTCATAAGATTTACATGAGATTTGCCCTTTGTACTTCACTGATATTTTGCAAGTTGCATGTAAGTTTCTTTGAGGGTAATAGAATGCATGTTTGTGAATAGTACTGCACTGATTTATCTTCTATAGCATTTGATATGAATTTAAATAGCCAAAATTTAGAAGTTCAGTAGTCTGTCTGTAGGTCTGAACTCTAAACTGTAACTGACAAGTGCATGTGATGCAGGAACCAACGTTCATTTGGAGAGATTACTGTGTATGGCGATTAACAGTTGATGAAGTACAGCACAATCATAGAAAAGACTAAGTAGAAGAGAACTACCAGTGCCACAAATAATTTACAGATTGCTTTGTATTATTACGCTTATATTCAGAGTGAAACCTTCACATTCATTTACATTAAAAGATAAGGTATAAAGTGTATGTCTTGATTTTAATCATAACAGAAGGAATAATAAGAGTTCTTACTGCCACAAAATCTGGAAAAAATGTATCTACAAATAAGATCGATAACTTCAATTTTATTCTCAAATAATAGCAATACAAGCCTAAATACTTGTGCCACTCATGTTAATTATATTTAACATTTGTAAAACTATTTTCTGCAGGGTTTGTGTAAGGAAATAGAGAATTTAACTTTGCCTTTGGTATTACAGTCAAGCCTGTTAATAAACCTGTTAATAAATATATATGGCTCCATCCAGAAGCAGTAATGTTCCACTTATCTTCATGAAAGACTCTTCCAGAATCTTGCTCCTCTCAACATGGTTAGAATCTTTAATTTCCAGCCAAAACTTAAGCATTGCTAGTTTATACTCCTTCTTTTACTACCCTTATCCCTTCATCACTGATATATCCAAGGAGAATAACAATGCGATCTCAAGGCCAAATTCTATTCTGTTTTCATCTGTTCTTCAAAGTGAGCCATTTTGCAAAATGACAACAGCTTATTTGCAAGGCACACATTATGCATTATTTTAACAGTGGCACAGATTCATACAATGTCAATCAATCTACCTTGCTTTTTATGGCAATCAATGTAAGCTGGGTGGGCTGCAAACTCCATAATCACACAATCAAAGTTACAGTAATAAAGTTGTAACTCAGGAGCAGGTTCATGAGCAAGTGATTTAAACTGAAGAAAATAGTTTGGGTTTAGGCTGTATTGATAATTTCATTGAGTGTTGCATGTACATGGAAGCAGTACATTGTCTGAAATCGAGAAGTGTATTAGAGGATTATAGCAATCTAAATTGAGTTGTGATGGCTGACAATGCTACTGAGAATGATATTACAGGAGTCTTCCCATGGAGCTTCTCTTGTTTCTTTTGACTGCTGATTTCTGAAATAGCTGGGTGCTCTTGTAGAGTCACAGGTTTTTGCTGTGTTTGTAACCTTATCCATACTAAGATAGTGAAAAGCGGAGTGCAGTTTTTGTAGTGAAGAAGGACCCTTGGTTTAAATACTACATTGTAATATTCTATCATCATAATGTTCTTTGTTTTATTCCCCAGACCTTTTAATGTTGTGTTGGCCTTTTAAATACTATTACACATTGAAAAAAGACTCCAGTAAACGCTGCATTGAACTCCTTTTTTAATAATTTTTTTATTTTCTTTTTTTTTTTAGTCTTTTCTGAGACAATAGAACTAGTTTACAAACCAGAAGTGTCTGGTTTATATTATTCTGGCTAATATGCCTTGTTTGGCATTCATCAGCAGTGAACTTTCCAGATACACTTTTTGCATTAGAACGCTTATCCTGTTGTTCTCCTTAAGTATTTGTGCTTTTGATTTTGTTATTGTACAGGTAATAATAGCTGACAGAAAGCTACTGAAAGTTACAGAGACAGGACTTATCTTTCTTTGAGACAGCTTTAGCAGTACGCTCTTTTAAGACGTGATGTCTTTCCTGTTTTGGACACTTAGAACTCAAAATGCCTGCCTCTTTCCAGTGGTTATAAAGGGCGTTTAAGGTGGCTGATTCAGGTGAACTACAAGTCAGATTTCAGATAATACCAACCTCCCTATCTTCTGCTCTTTAGTTTCATAAAGAATGTCAAAACTGCCTCTATGTTTTCATTGACATTGTTGATGTCTCCATATCCAGGTCAGTCGCCATCAACATTCATTTCTCTGTTGTACTGTCAATATTTCTATATTGGTCTTCTGGAGTCTCACATTTATGGGCTCAGTATTGGAACTAGATTTTCAGTGAGCACAAAGTTCTCCAGCCTATACCATAGGTTAAATCTGTCTGTAGTGGGCAAACTTTTAAGACTGTAATATCCTGAGCACCTGAGGTGAAACCAGTGATCTATCTAGACAGTATCCTGTGGCTGGAAACCACCAGAAATAGATGTCTAAGAAAAAAAAAAAAAAAAAAAAAAAAAGGAAAAAAATTAAAATAACCAAGCTTCCTCAGTTATCTCCCAGTCTTCTCTTTGATCAGATTTCCTAGTGTTTTGGAAATCAGGCTTTGTTCTCTAGAATCAAGGTCTCTTTACAAATAAGATAGGAAAATACCCAGCCACTAACAGCTTCAAGCAGGCCACAATAAACAAAAGGAAAACTAAAACTATCTAGTAAGACTGAGGACCTTGTACCTTTATGCCTCCATCTGGCCAGCCACCATAGACTTTGAGGACATTCTAGGTCTCTTCTGTGTATATCATTGACAACCACAGCAATGTTCTGTTACATGTATAGAGATGCAAATTACTACTGGGATAGTCTCAATTTAACCTCCTAAACCTGTTTTTCTTTGATACATCCCCTGAGCCTCAGTGCTGCTTTCTCATTGCCTCTAGTCAACTTAAAGCATATATGCTGGCTCTTTATTTTCCAAGCTAATGCATAACTGCAACTCTTCTTAGGTTGTTTGTGTGTCCAGTTCCACAAGACTTTTTGTGGTTTGTAAGTAGAGGCTCCAATGAATTACAGCCCATGCACTTGATGAATTTCATGCTCAGTGTATGTATCTTTGAGTCCTCCACAAAGTTCAGATTATAAATTTGACTATTTAATTTTGATCTTCAGAATCTTACTGATTTATTCACCTAACACTCTGGCATTAACTTCTGAGGAATCACAAGTTGCTACAAGCTCTTTGTACATTTTCAGGCATTTAAACAAAGTATGGATTTGGAACTTGAGTAAATCAGAAGTTTTCTGATGATTTTGTATCATGACAAATCTGCTTTTAGTTTGCAATTGTAGAAAATTCTCTATGAGTGTACTCAAGAATCTGCACAAGATTTTGTATTCATGTTCCCAGGAACAATCCAGTACTTCTCAATATCCAGCTTCAGTAATTGAGCTTCTGCTCATCTTCAGGACACGCATATCCTTAGAAGGTAATGCGATCCCTCACAAATCAAGCTAAACCATTATGCCTAAAAAAGCTTTAGAAGCCTTTCCACTCCTGCCAGATGTTCCTCCGATGTTTTATGGAAACAAATGAAGTCATCTAAATATGTGAGGATGTCTTAAATTCTCAAAATGTGGCTTAGATCATTCAGTACCTCCTGAAAAGTCCCTCATGTACTTGCAGTTTGAAAAGCATTCTAGGGGACTGAAATAATTGACAGGGTGTCATAAATGTTTTTTTCCCTTAATCTTCATCTACTGTTTTTTTTGTTTTTTTTTTTGGTTGGTTGGTTTTTTTCCTGTCTTAATTTGATGGCATACAGATCCTCAGACAAAACCAGCAAAATATATTGCTCTTCACATGGAATCTGGTATGGAAGGAAGTTGGTAACTACTCTGCCCTGTGCATACTGTTTACTTAGATCAGTGCTTAAGGCTGTTGGGCTTTTTTATAATTGTCATGACAATTGCATATTAGCTAATCGGAACATCCTGCAGTATGTAGTTTAATTTTTTTTCAGTGTTATCTGATATATCTAAAGAATTAGAATTTCACATCCTGAGAGCAAGTACAGGTACTGATGCAGTGTTTAAGATTATTTATCTTAAAAGTTATTGATTGTTAATCTTATCTATAAACAATTTCTAGTTTTTTTTTATGTAGTATTGTCTGCAGACTTCATTTTCAGTAGCTGTTGTCCTCATATCAGCTGCAAAATTTATCTGACCAATCATGAGAAGTCTCATTCATGAAATAACTTACCTCATAGGACTTATGAGAAGCGTGTGAATATTGTATAATTAAATATTTTCCAATCAGCATCTTCACTATGAAACATCTCTGGTGTGTTAAATCCAATACAAAAATTCAGCCCACAGGAATTAACGTTTTATAAGTGCTAGATTTCACGTATGAGGTATTTTTACTCAGAGAAGTTCATACCTTGCAGTTGAACACTGACACTCATGCCTTAGGAAAACTCACAGTATCTAAAAAATGTTAGCAAAGTATTATTTGATTTCATTATGAGTCTATATCTTCCCTAATAGAAAATCTATCAAATTAACACAAAATCTAATTATCCCTGCAACTCGTAGTATTTGACTCAGGTAAAGATGCTCTTGACATCTTGAAGCTACTTTCATCTGCTGTTAACATCCAGGAAAATAGCAGGATTTCTGGGCCAGGTGCATATGTAATCTGTATAATTTTGATCTGAAAACTGCAACTCAGCAAGTCTTTTGCTGACAAGTAGATTATTTAATGGCTGGGAAAGTAGTAGTAAAAATTGAGAATTGTTGTGATTTCCACTTAAAAATCTATTAATTTTATTGGAAAGATGAAGTAACATTTAAGCATACAAAGATAAAACTTAAATTCCTTTCAACTCTCCATCTTTTCCTCCTCACTCTTCCAATTAGAGAAAAAAAAATCAAACAAAGCAGTCATTGTGTCACAGGCTTATAATAACAACTTCTTACCAGAGGCATTGTATGGAAATCATTAAAAAAAATAATTCTGAAATTGAGCTAAAGGTGGGTACTCTTCCTTCTTGATCAAGAACATTCTGAATTCATCTTGTTTTAAAAATGATTACAACTGCTCCTGAGCTTTTATCACAGATATTTTTGTAGGTGTGCTCTTGATCTCTTGGACAAAGCGTTACAAAATTTTGCCTAACACAATATTCTGAATGGTATCCCTAGGATCTTTCTTGATATATCTTCGTAATTTGACTTTCAGTAACTCTAATTCATGCATTTTTTTCAAGTAGGTGCAAATCCATTACTGTTTCATCTGATATGGAATCCTAAAGAAAATTCTGTGAGATATACCAGTTCTACTGAATCACCTGTATAAAACAGACCTGTTACAGTAGCCAGAAAGGAAATGGCACACATTAAACAAGGCTGTTGATTAATGTTCATAGTGTCTATTTCTAGTCACATTATTACTGAGGTGTTAGAAAAATGACTGTTCATTAAGTTATTCCATTGTTTCTATGGGTTCTAGACTTGGGCTGACTTTGTTTACCTGCCCTTTTCATTGAAATTGCTTTCATTATGTTCTTTTAAACATCATTAGTTCTTCCTTAGCTTTCAAAGAACACCACCAATGTTCTGGAGGTTGTATTCAATGGATTCGTTAGTGCCAGAGGATGGATTTCATCAGCTGCTATTTACCAACAATGAACGAAGTTGTCAAAACACTTTATGAGCCATTCTTTCCTTAATAAGTAATTACTTGTTTGTAATTTACTTTTGGCCTTAGTCCTTTCTTTGTTTCATCCTTCAGTTCTCATTCTTGTCCTCTGTGCTCATCCTTTGTTTCATCCTTCAGTTCTCATTCTTGTCCTCTGTGCTCATCCTGAGATACATATATTCACCATTTTCTTTAATTTTCAGACAGTTAAAGGGTTACTGGTGCACCTGTTTGCTTTCTGCTTTCCTTTGTACCAATCCTCAGGATAATTTTTAGCTATGCCTTTTCTATTGCCTGCTTTAGACATTTTAGAAAAATTACATAGCAGTAACATTTCCAGGTTCTGAAGTCCAGTACAGTACTAACTAATATCTGACCTGTTTGAAACAGGCATTTCTCTAGCTTGTGAGGGTATGTTTCTACAACACAGTATCTGCTTACACCTGTAATTGGGAATTTCAGCACAGAGAAGCATTCGTTCTTAGAAGAATGCAGTTTTAGTGCAAAGTCCTCCTCTTATTACCTTATAAGTAACATGAAACAGCGTGAATAAAGAAAATGAAATATGGATATACATTGATTGTTCTTCCTTGCAAAAAAACCTGTGCCAGCTCCCCTGATCTGCTCCTCTGTTGTTAAACCAGATCTGTGTGGCATAAATGTTTTCTAATTTTTAATTTCTAATGGTTTCTTGCCTAAGACCTCCTCCTTTGTGTCTGACTAGTTTGATAAGTATTTTGTGATGGGCAATCTACACTGAGCTATGTTTGCACCATGGGAGCTTCCAGTGTGGCCCTATGCTAACACTGCATGCTACTGACTTTGTGAGGATGAGTATACATGAGCATTACCGTGGAAGGCAAACACGTGACTTTAAGAGAAAACGGAGAAGAATGAGCTGCTGGGCCAATGCACTGAATTCGCTGAAGGGACTAAAGGTGAAGTGCAGTGAGATATTCTTTCTTTTCTGTGAATCATTCCCAGATCTGCTTTTCCCTTACTTCCCTTTGTTGTACAAATACTTTGATGTATGTTGGACATTGTTTCCCTGGGCCAGAGCTTTCTGAATGGTGACTTGCAAAGATTTTTGAAATACTTAAGATCTGCTACAGTGCTCGAGTCAGATGATACTGTGTGATACTGTGTGACTACATATTTGCTTAAGCAAAACTTTGTGTGAGTCATAAAATTTTTGAAAAAGATTGATTATATGGAATACTTTTTATCTAACATGAGATACTGACAGTGCTGTGTTGTAGTGTATAACCTGGCAGATATATATAAAGTGTCTGTTAAGCCTAATGAGCTGAGAAAAATTTTAGATGAGATAATTAAAAGTAACATAACCTCATGCACACCTCTTCAATTACCACAGACTTCTGATTTACACTGAAGTGTAGGGTGTTTGATTAAAATAAGGAAAAGTATTTACCATGACCATTGAAGGGTTCTTGGGACCAAATGAAGTGCTAACACGATTTGTAATAATAAGTTGTATTTCCACGCAGTAGGGTAAGTCTTCTGGAAATACAAATTAACACAGTCCCATTGAAGTCAGTGTTTGTTCACTGGCTCCACTAGAACAAAACCTGTGTGTCCTGGGTTTCAGCTGTAACAGTTATTTTTCTTCCTAGTAGCCTGTACAGTATATCAGCTGAGAACCTGGATTGTTGTTTGTAATAGAAACCAATTGTAATGCGTGCTAAAAATGTTACAGGTGATTGTCAAACAAAGGATGGGCACGGACAAACAGTCAAACACATGGTTGTATAACAGGCATCACTGACTAAATTTATGCTGCCTTTTAAAAACTGACTTTGAAAAACATGTTGCAGGGGGCAGGTTTTTAAATAGCGAGATAGAATGGACAAGCACAAGCATCCAGCATTAGCTTAGAAAATTACTATGTCAGTTTCACCTTAGCAATTGCAAATGCAAAGGCAAGTTAAACACACATCAATGATGGAAAGCTACATGGGATTATACTGCCAGGTTTTGTTTTGTGTACATATGAAGATATGAAAAACAGCTAAGCTCAGCTGTAGCTTTTGTTTTTTTTTTAGAAAACTTGGTTTTATTTGAATGCTTTGTGATTTTATTTGATATATACAAACAATAAGGAGAAGTTATGTTTCATAGTTATGATGTCATCAGAATTATTTTGGCTATGACAACATTACAGTACTCAGGCACGCTTATCGGTTGCCAGGTCTGGAGATAGCACTGCTAGAGCCTTAATTAAAAAAAAGAGTTTGAGGGTAGCAAATTTCTTCTTGTACATCATGGCTTATATGCAAAGAGAATTTTTTGTTTTCTCTGAATGTCAGGATTTATGTATTCCATCAGAGAATGGATGAAAGACGTCCCTACAGAGCATGCTGTATCACATCCCAATAGGTAAGTCTAGGTGCAATTACTCCTTGCTTAACTGAAATCAACAAATTTTCTTTCAGGACTTACAAGAAACTTAGGGCTTTGCTCAGTTGCTTACGCTTGGGCAACTAGTGCTTTTTGCGATACGTAAATGTATAGGATTCATCTTCCACATTAGAGGTGCATGGGTCTCTGTAGGTCCTGTACTACATCTGCAAGATTCATGCAGAAATCTTGGATACCTAGACCATTAATTCTAATTGGCACCTAATGTATCTATGTGAGTAATAAATTAAGCCTGTAATATTATTTCCTACCTCAAATCATACAGGAAAAGACAATAATTCCTCTTTAAACACTTTAGGAAGATGGCTTGTATCCCTGTTGTAGATACCTGATGATATATGCCTGTGTAGTCTGGGATGCCTAGCTCCCACTATGGTCAAAATGGAAATCAAATTAAAGAAGCCAATAGAGTCTGGAGAAATATTCAACTTACAAAGACACCTGCATTTTGTCAACTGAAAAGCTGTCTGTGTCATCTACTGTATTAGCTAGGCCTCTACTGAGTTGGTATCTATTCATATGTATCTAACGTGTGCTTTCAGTCTGTCTCTGAGTGCTACTTAGATTACCATAGGTTTGGGTGCACGAAAAAAGATGCAGACAGAAACAACTAGAAAAAGGAGTGGGTTTAATTTAAAGGATCATTACACTACAACATATTTTCTTGCTATAATTAATGCATGAATATTTCTGGAGTTTTGATTCAACCGAAGATTTGAATGGAACATGCTATCATTATTGTTAGAAGAGCATTAGATAACTGGACAAATGTAGGATGTTTGTAGAGTTTTATCATTTCCCACAGTCCTTCTCAAAAGCATTCTCTGATTTCCAGGTTTGTTCTGAAGTTAAGACAGAAACTTCAGTAAGGGTAAAGTCAGTCACTGAACAGATGTTAGTCTTGGCCTCAATGGGCATTTCAGAACCCTGATGACGCTATTAACCCAGTTAACCAACCAACCAACGATCCAACAAACCAACCAACCAACCAGTCAACCAACCAACCAACCAACCAACCAACCAACCAACCAACCAACCAATATCTCTGCTGTATTGTATAATAAATGTGAATGAGCATAATACTACAGCGCATACAATTTGATGGATTAGGTTTTTTTATATTTGAAAAAGAAAACAATATGGCACACTGTTATAAAATTTACATTTACTTGATTTTAATCCATAGAATTGCAGTTAAAAAACATGAAAAAAATCTTATTTTCTGTCATCTTTTTCTATCTTTATGTATTTTACTTTATTATGAGTTTATTATGACTTTATAATAGTATCTTTGTGTTTTGCTTTGAAATTCTGTGGAAAAAAATCCATAAATAAGTGTATAAAAATATGATTTATTTTAGTAAATGTCATTCACATGCAGCTCAAGAATTCTGGAATATATTTATATCTGTAAATGAACAGATTCAATATACAGGATATTATTACATATCCTTCTATTAGAGACAGGATTATAGTTTAAATCCTTCATATAGTGAAAGCTTAATGTGCTGAATAAATTCTTCTACCTAAAATAGCAGCAAATCAAAACCGCACGAAATTTTTGCCTGCTCGCTTAAACATATATGTTAAACTATATAGAAACTTCTACATAACAGGAGGGAAAGGGAACCCCCTAGCGCAAGAAGTAAGAATTAAACATAGATGTTACCTGAACGTGTATCTTACGAAGGTGTGTACCAGATAGTAGTCAAGCAGGATTTTATAAATTAAAGAACTGAAATACCGTGCATATATTTCTCACTTAAAACATATTTTGGTTTTGGCACAAGCTCAAAGCATCAATATTAGAAACCTTCATGGTGATTAATTCAATCTGTCCTTCTGAACCAACCAATATATGTATTTGAGTTTTACTATCCATTAGAAATTGTCATCAAACTTAACATTGGTTATTGTATACAGGATGAACTCTAAAGTCATAGCAGTTATGTGGAGCATGATATACTTTGTTGTCATGAAAATATTTTAAATTACTCACATCTGGAAAGTCACTGTTGTGATATTTTGCCCTGTGTGAGTACTCTCTTCCACTGAAAAAGGCATAAAAATTATCCCTACAGGGAATTTCAAATACTGAGCAAATGAAATATGAAAGTTTAAATTGTCAGTTTCTGCTAATGAACTTCCTTCTATACTTCTTGTACCTGATTATATGAGTCTTGAATGATTTAAAAGCCCAGTCTTGAGTCCTTACCATGTTCACCCTAGCATGTTCCTATTTCAGATGTTTCCTTCATTCCTCATAGTCTTTGATCCCTTTAGTAATACTTCTCTGCTTTTCTCTGGAATTTCTTCTTTCTGATAAACATTCAGCTATGCGAGAAGTACAAGTGTACCAAAACCTTCTGGCTAATCACTTGCTTGAATCATTATCAAACGTAAACATACCCTCACAAAGGAGTGGAGATTTCTGATTTGGTAGCTGATGTAGCACTTTACATTCTGCATGGACAGCTGTCAAAGATAGCACCAGAATTCCAACACTGAAGAATCATGAAATAATAAAGCTTTTAGATTACTATGTATTGCATTGTTAGTTCGTTTTATTCTGAGACTTTTTTACTGACTCTAATGAAGTTATCCCTGATTCCAACAAAATTCTGAGGTCTAAATTAGTTTCTGTGTTTCTATCTGTTTTAAATACATGGCAAATCCAAATACAATTCAATCCATTCTGTTTTACAAGGGTGCAGTTTCATTCTCTTTGCTTCCCAGATTGCTGATAGGACATTTCAGAGAATTTAGTGATATAGTCCAGTTCACAATTTACCTCATTTTGCTGACTTTTAGATCGTTCATAAATTCACAGATTTTTATTGTCATTGATATCAAATTCAGGATCAGTTCTGACATTTGTAAAGTGTGGTTTAAATAAACTGAAAGCTACAGCATAAATTAGTGTATATCGTAACAAAGGATAGTGTTAAAAGAAATGCATTTCTTCTGAGGTTTTTTAATTGTAATATATACCAGCTTTTCTTGGGTGGATTTATATTTAGCTTCCTGCTTTTCATCTGTACTTTACAAAATCATAGAATCATAGAATAGTTAGGGTTGGAAAGGACCTTAATATCATGAAGTTCCAACCCCCCTGCCATGGGCAGGGACACCTCACTCTAAACCATATCACCCAAGGCTTTGTCCAACCTGAGCTTGAACGCAAACAGGGATGGAGCTTTCACAACCTCCCTGGGCAACCTATTCCAGTGCCTCACTACCCTAACAGGAAAGAATTTTTTCATTATATCCAATCTAAACTTCCCCTGTTTAAGTTTTAACCCATTACCACTTGTCCTATCACTACAGTCCCTAATGAAGAGTCCATCCCCAGCATCCCTATAGACCCCCTTCAGATACTGGAAGGCTGCTATGAGGTCTCCACAAAGCCTTCTCTTCTCCAGGCTGAACAGCCCCAACTTTCTCAGCCTATCTTCATATGGGAGGTGCTCCAGTCCCCTGATCATTCTCATGGCCCTCCTCTGGACTTGTTCCAACAGTTCCATGTCCTTTTTACGTTGAGGACACCAAAACTGTACACAATGCTCCAAGTGAGGTCTCACAAGAGTAGAATAAAGGGGCAGGATCACCTCCTTCGACCTGCTGGTCACGCTCCTTTTGATGCAGCCCAGGATACAGTTGGCTTTCTGGGCTGCAAGCGCACACTGCTGGCTCATGTTCATTTTCTCATCGACCAGCACCCCAAGTCCTTCTTCGCAGGGCTGCTCTGAATCTCTTCTCTGTCCAGCCATTTTTCTGTGTCTGAGCATATTTCTTCAGAGATCTCAGCTTTTATTTCAACATTACTCTCCTCTGATTTCTGCTAGTTGTAGAATCATAGAATAGTTAGGGTTGTACTCAAACATTTTAAAGCTCAGGAAGACTGAAAGAAAATGCTGCTGCTGCCACATTTTAACACTGGGCCCTCTGAAAATAATGTATTCCTTGCCCAATATGTTCATTCCGTCCTTTGGCTGCTCCCTGTTGAGGGACATGCTGAGAAGGAGCTGAAATAAATTATTACATTCAGTCATCAGTTTGGGAAATAAAACTAGGAGGAAGTTTTAGACATAGGCCTCCTGTCCACTCAGCAGTAAAAGAAAAGAACATACAGCAGGGATCAGAGGTGAAATAGAGAGAAAAAATACTAAGGGCAGACAGCCAAGACAACCCATTGGTGAAGGAGGCCAGCCAGGGAGCTGGAGAACTTAAAGGGAAGCTGAGCATCCAGCCAGAAGCCATGAGTTAAGTAACTCTTGTGGGAAAGCTTGACTGGGGGATTTTAGCACTCATCAGGAGCCCAATAAGAAGGAAAGACAGGTGTAGAACACTGAACCTCATAAGTCATTCTGTAACCACATTCCAAAGAAAATAAAAACCTCATTAGTATTGGAAAATTTGACCTTCTCTGTGCTTACTTGACCAAATTAAGTACTCATACCAAAAGTATCAAGCTGTACTGGTCAAAAGTATTGCATAACCTCATTCTGTGTGAAGTCTCAATTGGAGCAAACTTTCAAAACTCCATTAACTCCAGTGAAATTATATTTATATAAGCCAGCTGAAATTCTGTCTTTCAAAATGCAAAATTAATTTATTTGTTTTATTACCTTTAAGGTGACTGCTCATGGGGTAGCAACAGAATAAAGAATGTTGTAAGAACCCACTAATGCAACCACATAATGAGGAAACTACATTTTTAGCGTGCATGAACAATCACTGCAGAGTGCTTAGTAAATGTGTACTATGAATTCCTAAAACTGATTACTAAGAGTACAAACTAATGGCTGTTTCATACAACATATTCTCTGGTCCTGATAGTGATGAAACACTTGCAATATTGGATTGGTTTATTCCTATTGTCATATATTTTCAAACTAAATCAATGTTTATCACCCAGAGGGGGTGGTATTATTATCAGCTAACTTCAGGACTTGATTCACTTATCTAGACAGATGTGTTTCAAGCAATTGAGGACACCTTTGTGAATCAGTCTGGCTTCAGGCTTACATTTCAGAAAGGCCTGGATCTCCTATGGATCCTATAATACATCTGCCATCCTGACACAAATGCCTCAAAATAACTGCAGCCTCTCAGACTGCAGTAGATGCTTATGTTAAATAACCAAATCAGGCCTCATACTCCTAGACTGTCAATGCCTACATATGAGCTAGTGATCTTCCAACTGCTACACAGTCAATAAAAGCAAATGAGTGCCTTTACTTCCCAACACCAGCAGTGAAATATTAATGTCTTCTTCAAGATGATTGCATCCAAGAAATGTCAGTTCATTCTCCACTGACAAAAAGAGCCAAAAGTAAACATCTCAGATCATATATCTACATTTTATGTGGATATTGCCATCTAGCACCATAATGTTGCTCCTAGAAGAACCTGTGTCTTCCCCTTTTCTTTCTGTCTTGTCTGTTATGGTAAAGACTATGTCATTCATAAAACCACTAGTACCACTGTGAGCTGTCAACACACCCACCTGGCTGAAAATAAAGTGCAATTTTCTCCTTTGTCTGAGGAATGATTAAGATACCTATTATCTTTGCTTACGTGGTGCTAAGAAAGTCTTGGGAATTGCAGTTGTTTAGTTCCATATAGGATATGGCCTTACAGGAAAAGTATTTTGCTTCATTTTTTATTGCAGCTGGACAGCATACTGATTGCATTAACGTTCTTTTGCAGAGAAATATAACCATTCTTTCATAACAGGTCTTATTCACCTCATTGTTTAGTAAATTGGCTTTCTGAGGGACAAACAGAGGGTCACAGAAACTTGAGCCAGTTGCCAGAAAATACATCTGCTGCTTTTCTTAATAATGCCTTTAAATGAACATCTGCAAACCTCTTGAGACTATTGACTGATTGTGTCTTCCAAACTCTTAACACAGAGAAAATAAACAAACAACCACCCCATATTTTAAACCTTGGAAGCATCAGCTTCATTTCCTCAAGAAGAAAATAAAGAATGAAGCTGAAACTGATTATACTTTCAAGTAACTTGTCTATACACAAAAGAAGTCCTGTGACAGAGCCTTGATATTTAAATTAATGAGAATACATAAATATGTATGTGCTCACACATATGCGAGTACACACACATAAATGTATACCATTAAATTCAGTGGATAGTAGCTCATTGTTACAGAGTTGTCTAAAAGTGTGTTTATATAGACAGTTATATATCCTTTCATAATAGTAAAGCCAGTAGCTTTTTCCACCTCTGCTTCTTAAAAATAACGCATTAAGCCTAGTGGGAAGGGTGCTCTGTGAGCACTGTAGGTTGAAACATCCTCTGATGCTGAGGAATCTACTATATTAAAGAAGTCTTTTAGTGTTTTGGCCAATATGATCTGTATTTAACATATTCACAGGATAACTGAAAATGAAACATGAATATAGAAAAAAGTTCAGATAACAATGGATAACAATATCTGCCACTCAGTTATGATTGTAGCACTTCCTTCTAATGAAAACATCCAGTCATTTCTATAATAAGAACTTACTTTAAAATCCATAATTAAAAAGTATCACCAATGTGCTCTTCTTCATTTCAGCAAATTCAGGAAAAATTGCTATTTCTGAATTGCAACTGTATAGTTATATTGATGCAACTATAAAGTAGTAACACCACCAGCCCTTTTTTTCCTACAAAGGATGACCTTTTAATTTTCTGACAGTAGAAGAATAATTCTTATGACTCTACCTTCACCCAGGCCTCCAGGTTTTGAAGCAAGGACTTAAAACACTAAAGGGGTGGACTTTTAAAAGGATGTACCTTTTTGTAATTTATAACAGATAAACACCCCTTTCCTTCCACCCAGAAATGGGGAGGGGGTGGGGAGGGGGGATGGATACGAAAATCAGTAAAAATGCTTCTTCCCAGTGGAAACATTAAGTATAAGTCTGGAATTCTTTGTATGAATTTACTTTCCTGGATGCACAGAAGCTCAAGTTCAATTAGCAAAAGGCTGTCACTCACACAGCTGCATACACTATGAATAAAGGCACTTTGTTAGGCTAAAGTAGATGTAGGTATAAATGCCCTGAGGCTTAGTTGGGACTAAAATACACCTCTCTCTAAGTAGTCTGCCTACTAAACTATGAAACAACGTGCACTGCCCTGATATTTTCACTAGATTCATCTATATTGTCAGCTGAGCTCAGTGGAATTTGAAAGAATTAGGTTTTGTCGGTGCTTGCCTTGCTGAACAGCCTGCAGTCTCTTGATGACACAAGTGCCATGGCTCTGGATGCTGGTCAAGAACCTTATCCATTTCAGAGTCAGTCTATGTGTTTAACTGAGCAAGGGAAGAGGCATCACAAGATATGCAGAACAAGGAGTTTCAGGTGCTCGGAGAAGTTTTTGTCTAGAACATTATGTGTTTAGACAATGTCAGGCAGGTAGGGAAGCAATGCATTTCCCAATTGCTTGCCCGGATATAAATACATACATTTATTCTAATAGAAATTTATACTCTCAAATATAGTGTTGAATCATATCCGCAGGTCTAACACAATTTGCAAGATTAGAGTAACTGCATGATCTTCAATTTCTATAGGTACTACAAAAAAAATCCATCAGCTGTGGTAAGACATTCAGATCTTACTCTTATGAGAAAAAACCCATGTGAAAATGAACAAATGAAAGTTTCATCAGTGTTAAAAAAAATAAACAAAACCAGATGTTTGTACATTAGAATTTCTTTTTCCATTTCAGATGCTTTGCTAAATCTGAAACTTCCCCTAGCATAGAAAATAATTTTGAAAGTGAGAGGAGGGGAAGCAACGCAGACACTTCTACAAGAATAGAATAAATGAAAAAAAACCCCAAGCACTACTTTACACCAGATATAATGTTTAGGTTTCCTTTCTAATGTTTAAATGAGGTAGGGATATTCTGGAATACCATACCCGAGAAAAATGTTAGCAAAAATAAAAGAGAGAAGGAGAGATTTTGGTTCCTGATACAATAGAATTTTTTATATTGATTTTTTTTTTAATTCTTAGTCTTATAACATTTTATAAGTAAGTTTTCTTTGTGTATTTATGTGAATTAAAGATCTCCACACACCTTAAAATCTCAGTAAAAAAAAAAAAAGACAATTCAGGTTGCTTTAGAATAAGTAATAGCCCAGATTTCATTAATATTATATTAGAATAATGACAGCATTCAGATTTCATAAATAATGTTACTCAATATAAAGAAATTATCTAATAAACTCTGAAATTTAAGCTAAATAAATGTTTCTTTCTTTTGGCATACATTGATATTTCCATTAGAGTGGAAAAAAAATGAATCTGATATTTTATTGCCAACATATTGAGCTATAGCAAAATTGTTTAACCATAAAAGTGACAGAGATAATGCCACTGTCTTCACAGCAGTACATGACTAATTTAATAATTATTTATCTATTTATCACAGAATCGCAGAATGGTTGAGACTGGACAATACCACCAGAGGTCATCTGGTCCAATATCCCTTCTCAAGCTGGGTGCACAATACCTAGAGCACGTTAATCAAGACTGTGTCCAGACAACTTAAATATATCCAGGGAAGGAGACTCCACTGTCTCTCTGGGCAACCTATTCTAATGCTCAGTCACCCTCACAATAAAGAAGTACTTCCTCATGTTCAGATGGAACTTCCTATGGTTTAGTTTACACCTGTTGACTCTCATCAGCTGGCAACACTGAGAACAGTCCAGCTTCATCTTCACGGCACTTCACGGCATGTATATTGGTGAGATCCCCTCTGAGCCTTCTGTTCTCTAGGCTAAACAGGCCCAGTTCTCTCAGCCTTTCCTCATATGAGTGATGCTCCAGACCGTTCATCATCTTGGTAGTCCTAGTAACTCTTTCTAATGCAGCCCAGGATATCGTTTAACTTATTGGCCAGAAAGGCACATTACTGGTTCATGGACAACTTGTTTCATCATTCCTGTTGAATGGGAACCAGCCGTTCTGAATGAGCAATTAAGCTACTAGGCAAAATGGATTGAGACATTCCTCCTTTTTTATTATTTATTTAATTTTTTGATTTCTTTATGCTCTTTCTCCCCCTTTTTATCCTCTGTAAATTACCAGTTCCTTACA
The DNA here is from genome assembly GCF_033783945.1 of Neopsephotus bourkii. NCBI lineage: Eukaryota > Metazoa > Chordata > Aves > Psittaciformes > Psittacidae > Neopsephotus > Neopsephotus bourkii. Next base: position 275,168 of record NW_026901454.1, on the reverse strand, counting down.
ACAGGAAAAGTGCATAGATGAGAACAGGGGGCAGGTGAATCTAATCAAACTTAATCTCATCTAATCAAGTCATGTTTACTTTGCTCTAAACAAGGGCTTCAGGCACTTGCATAAGCCTAAAGGGAGTCAGAGCATGAGAGCAATAATTCACAGCACTTTTCTATTTGAAAATTCAGTTTAAGAAACTTTCACCCATCTTTTGCACATAATAAAAAGAGGGACTATATTTCATTAAATTTCTTGTTTGGAATAAAATGGAAATAGTGGGTTACATTAGCTTATTTGGTACAGTTTTCAGAATCTTTCATTATTATCTGATTTCTTGTGCGTTTTTTTGTTTGCGTTTTTATAGCTAAATGAATCTTTTGGTGCCGTTCATTCTAGTTTCTCATGTAATATGTTTGCAAATGCAGAATTAGGACTCATCAAGCCATAACTGATTTATTTTCCAGGGACTTTCACAACCTCCAGGTTAAACATCTATGGAGACTACACCCTATTTTAAGGACTTACTTCCTCTTCAGAAGCAGCCATGTAATGTTGAACTGACATACTCTACAGCCTTTGAAGCATGCACCATTGCCAAAGTGAAACCAGAACTCCGCCCAACAAAGTGTATACTTTAGAGCACCTCGCAATCATGGCTTATGTGGACGCTCCAGAAGCTTGGGTCAATGTAATACACATAACCCTCCCTAAAATGTTTAGACATGGTTATTACGGTAGAGATTACAACACATTTCTTGGATATGCTATTCTAAATACTTGAGAATTTTAAAAATCTGACTATGAATATAAATGATATTTTAAATATTGAACATTTCTGAAAAAAATGAATATCCTTTCTTAGTGCCTGTCCATTTCTTAAGTTGTACTTAAAAAAAAACAACCCTAAACTGCTTTAGTTTTTTTATTTTTGCTATTGTACAGATCCTATATATAAATCTTTTGGTCAGTGGAATTCATTAATTTATGGTGTTTAGGGTAACCAGCAAAATAAGTGTCAATCTCTTTATACACAGCACCACAATGCTATCTCTGAATAAAATAATGTAGACCCCATCTTCAAATGACCTTCCAAAACCAGAACAAAAACTGATGTGAGCAAATATTTAACATGTGTGATCTCCCATGACTCCCAGAAGATTGAATGATTATTTATATTGCTGCTGAGTATGGCGAAAAATATAATATCCCAAAGAGAGGACGCTGTTGTTACTAAAAATCTATGATCCACGGTCCTCTAGAAAGGTGTTGTCTGCCGATTACTCAGAAAGCAGAACTGATTTAGTGCACAAATTATGGAAGTCTGTGAAACTGCAAGTTTTAAGTATAAATGTAAGAAAAAATTAATTAAGTGGTAGGACAAGACAGCTATTCAGTTGCATCTATCTATTCCACATTTTTATCAGTAAACTGGCAGGGAGAACTGGAGTTTCTTTGGTACCTTAATCAACTTCAGAAGGTACTGATTAAAGGGTTAGAATGGGGAGCAATAGGCAGGAAGAGCTAGCAGTAAATTAGTGAAGTAGAGTCAAGAGAAGCAAAGTAACTGAGAAAATGATAGGAAACAGGAACAGATTAGAAGAGATCAGTAATTGGAAGTGTAATACTGGGGTGGAAACTTGATTTGAGTGGTATGTGCAGACAAAGAGCTGTAAAAGAACTACTGTAACCCTTGTTTTCTTTTTCTTTTAACACAGACATTTCCTTACACACAATTAAAGTAGATTTAGGGGATTAAGAAATAAATGTCTCAGAGCCTGTGGGAATAGAGTTGTTAGATCTAGTGTCTTGGCCACATTCCAGTTTGGATATTGCCCCAATTTTTTAAAGCTGCATATGGTAACTCTCTGTACTTCCTGTCCTAAACTGCCAAGTAGCCTTGCTTTATGCTGTCAAACAGCTGCTTATTCTTTAGTAGTTTGTGAGTCTTTGGTGTGAAAGATGGTATATCCAAGAGCCTGGATCAAATAAATCTCTTCAAGTTGCCAAAAGGAAGTTTTATATGGCAAAAGTTGTAAAGGTAAAGCCTTCCCAGAGTTCCTGCTGCAATGGATGTGTGAAGGGCAAGGAAAGGAGCATATTCAATGCATTTGAATCAGATTCTGGAAGTGGGACTTCTGTTTTAGTTCTCATTGTACTTTACAAGCTTCTTTTTTTGGGGACAAGGAAAGGGATTTGGAGTCATTGTGATGATCCAAGAGGTGGCATTTGCATACACTGTGTTGTGAGAGTGGATTTTGATACAGCTACTTTCATTCACTCAAAAGCATAAGGATTCTGAGTTTCTGAGTTTACACATCTCAGTGTGTGTGTGTGGGGGGGGGGGGGCGGAATCAATGCTGAGGCAGAACACTGACCTCCTTAAGTCTTTTTCTGAGCAGTGAACTGAGTAATGAATTGTGATATCATCTGTACAATTGTCATTAATGAGAAATTAATCCTTCCCTTAGGAAGTAAGACCTGCTGGATATCATTAGTCAAAGTTGATAGACTTGCTTGCCAGGACAAATTTCTTCTGGCTATATTTGCACAAGCACAAACAGACATCTTGACTTCTGTGACTGCTTGGCTAGTGCAGTAAAATATAGTTATAATCTTGGTAACTAAAGGAGAGGAAAGGGAGTCATAAAATAATTGCCTCCTTTCTGTTTGCACCCAGGGCTCTTTTATAGTTTATTTCCTATCTGTATTTAACAGTTTCCACTAAGCTGATTCTCAGATTCATTATTCTTTTTCTGGGCCTTATTTGCTTTTATGTTTTCAAAGCAGTGAACAAATATCATTCTACCAAGAATGCTGCTGCAGACTCTTATTTCATTGTAACTCTTGTTCTTGCCTAATAGCTTTCTCTTCTGCTTCATTCCTCCTAAGGTTGATGAGTATTATAATGGATGGTTTTGAGGGTTACTGGGTGAAGGTAAAGTTCAGGCAGGTTGCCTTTGAATGACCTCCAGTGACAGTTGTAAATGGGGTAAACAGTTGTAATAGGGAGCTCAGGCTTACAATGGCCCACTTCACTATTTGGGGGGCTGGGGAGGGAGGACTGGTCTTTATTAGCTGAAGAGGTTGTGCTGCTAAGCAGCTTGCAGTTCACATGCTAACGGTTAATTTTAATGGACGGGTTGTGACATTATTCTGAAAGAAGTTAAAATAACATTTTCACAGCCTGAGGTAATATAAGAAGTCTTGCTGTAATAAAACACCCCATCTATACAATACGAGGAAAAAAAGAACTTTTACACAATAGAAATCTATATACAAGAGAACTCATTGCCACGTGTTGCAGTTTGTGCTTATTAATGATATTCTAAGACTTTTTGTAATATTAATGGTACGTCATTCTCTGGACAAGGTATATTTAGTGTTATAGAGACATTAGTTAGAATACCAATTTCCCTTGACATATGTTACTGCAGAAGACATGCAAATGTTAACACCCCTTAAGACCCTGTAAGTAAATGTGGGAGGTTTTTTTCTGCTTTAGATTTTTTTTGTTGTTGTTGCAATAAGCATTTAAGATCAAATGAATCATTCACAACTGATTTTATTTTAAACTGCAATTACATGTGTGGATTGTTTCTAGTGATGAATGTAAAAATATCAGGAGCTATGTAATATGAAAAGGTTCCATGCACTTCCATGCAGTGGAAGCATCGATGGAAATGAGAGTGCACTTTTGTTAAACACTTTAGTAAGAAGAATCTCAAAAAGATTTTTGTTGTTTTTTTTTTTTTTCCCCATATGTAATTCAGTCTTTGAAAACAGACACAAATATAATCTTATAACAACATAATTACCACCTCATTTTATGGCAGAGGTAGGATTGTTTGAATGCCCTAAAAGGTTATTTTGATGCCTATGCATATTTGAATTTCTTTTAACTGATGCTTTAAGAAGGCATTGTATCATTGCAGTTATTTAATCATAAACTTGACTTCAGCTTAGTCTAGCTTTTGTTTGCAACCATTGTATAGTGATTGTCTTGACAATGAACACAGTCTACTTGCAAGGGAGAATCACAAATACATGCAAAGTATCAACATTGGGTCAGAATAACAATGTTTAACATGTTTCTTTATATGAATTCATGAGTAATATAAGAATGTTTGTGGGAGATGTATAATTACCTGTTCCATTACCAGAAGACTGCACCATTATTATCTGTATTGATGTGGGCAGGAGGGCACAGGCAATATAGTTAAGAAACATATGCTATTTCTGTGATCTAAGTTACCAAGGAGGTGATGCATGCCAGTCATAAAGGAACAATTGCCATGACTTGTTTTCTCAGCCAACTGCATGCTGTTTGGCAAGTTAACAGGGGACAATTACATGGGTTATATATAATGGAATGTCTGAACAGCTGCTGTGGTGAGAGAAGTCAACAGGTTTGTCAGCTTTTAGAGTAATTAAACCAGCAGGAAATCTATTTCCAGGTGGCTACTGGAAAGTATGGAGTCTAGTGAGGCAATGACGGGTGAGAAAATGAGAGTGGAGATGTGTACAAACATCTCTCTCTTTTTATAGAACAGCAAACAATTCCCTGAAATTTATGAAGTTGAAACAGGAATGGAAATGCTGGTTCAGTCTATCCGTCAGTGTAGATACAAAGCCTGTCTCCAGCACAGGTCATAACCAGGTACTTGGGGAGGAGGGTGGACAGGACAGGTGAATGACTAACGTGTTCTCAGATTCCAACTCATTTCATCTCAAGGGATTTCTGGAATCCCATATGACTTCTTTACTTAATCACCCGCAGTGCAAAAGTCTTCCAATGGACATCCAAACTTCTCATGAACTTTGTAAGCTCTTTGCAACTGCAATGTCCTTTTGCAAGAAGTTCCACAGCTCTGCTGCCCACTGCATGAAAAAACAGTTCCTTTCTGAACTTGCATGTTACTTGTCTCCACTGATGGTCTCTTATTCTTTCACTGAAAGAGATGAAGAACTGTCAGCTCCTACTCTTTCTCTTGATCATCATTATGTGTACTACTCTTATATCCCCCTTTTCTCAAGCTGTCTTTCCCATGCTGAAATATCCCATATCATATTACACACAGAAGTGATTTCATAGCCTTTTTATTTGTTTTACCTTCCTTTGAAGCTAGTTATGGAATGAAGTTATATTTGATTGGGTAAGTGGAGTGATCACAATCTCATCTTTGCTCACTTTATGTGAACTAGATTATATAAGCTGTAGTAGATGAACCAAGAAAGAAAGATATACTGGATGATCCCTTTGGTAATTAGTTACAGAAAAGCTCAAGAAAATAAATTAATCCCAATGCCTAAACATAATTCTTTGCTATTAATTCAGTCCAAGTCAATACACTGTGGAGGACATACATTTCATAGCACCACATTGATGCAGTAGTAATTATCTTTTTTTTTCAGATGGCTAAGTGCTGGAGAGGGACTTAAAAGCGTGCAGGAACTTCTTTTACAAGAAATCTATCAAAACCAGAAGTGAACCATAACTGGAGGCATTCACTTGTCAAATCGTGAACAAACATGGTTAACCCAAACAAGAATTTTATATCATTGTTCAAATAAGTGCCTAATCCAGCTAAGCTACCACCCAGTACAGGAAGCTGGAAACCAGGAATCTTTACAGATGATTGAGGGATAGAAGCAGCTCACTGTGGGTAGGAACCAGTGGGTAGAATACAGGGGAAAAATGGATTCAACTGTGCATGCAAATCAGGGACAACTTTGAGAGAATTTCAAAGAATTGTTGTTACCCACATTGTTGAATGAACAATTTTGTAATTGGTCTCAAGACATTTACATTGTTTATTCCCAATAAAAGCTATAAAGCAACTTTACGTTTCAAAGAAAAGATACAGTGTGTTCCATGGTCACACCCATGGAGATATGGAAATAATGAAGTGAAAATTAGGCATACAAAGGATTCTGTATAATGATTTTTAAGATAAGGCAAGTTAAAATGCTTTCAGATTTCTTCATAAAAAGCTTCTTAATGGAAAAGAAAAACCTTAACAGATACAGTAAAACCAACTACCACATTCTTCATTTTTTCTCCTACATGCATACACACTTCTTTAAATATAAATACTTGTGCAAGTAATATAATAGAATTGTTAATAAGTTATTAATGAATATGTACTCTTTCAGGTGTTACAAATTAGCTATAATTAACTGCATTATTTCCACTAATAGTGTATGTTTGCTTTGATCTCTGACTTTTTTTCAAGATTTCATTGAAAAAAAATAATTAAAGAATAGTTTTCTGCCTTAGATTTTGAGTATGTTCCTACACATTATACCTAGCCATTGTTGTTACACAGAAAAAAACTACATATGTTTTTCTACTAGAAGTTTTGGATGAAGCATCACCCTTGTTTTCAATGCTCTTTCATACCTAATTTCAATTTCAGTAAAAACCACTATAGCTCTGGACCAAATACTAAAATGAAGCTGTCATTGTAAATTCACTTTATAGCAGTTATTAAATATAATTTCTTGAGTGGTTAGTATTGGCACTTGCACAGAAAATATCATTAATCAAGCAAATTTTCAGGTGCCAGAACTAGTAATTCTGTATTTTGAGACGTAACATTTAGGCCATTGTTTATTTATGGGTCGCTGTTGTTACCGTCATTAATTTTTAATACTTTAAGTATGTGTGGCTATTCTTAGGTACCTGCAAATGTACTTATACCATGAAACATGCATAAATATTATGGCAAGAGTAATTTCAGGAAAAAATACTAATGTATTTTCACTCCACCTGGAGTACTAAGAATGAAGTACCATCTACTGTAAGAGAAGATCAGGTTTGAGACCATCTAAGGAACCTGAAGGAGTAAAAGTCCATTAGACCTGGTGAAAAGCATTAGAGGTCACGGGGAAAGTGGCAGATGAAGTTGTTAAGCCACTATGTATCAGATTTGAAAACCTGTGGCACCTCAGTGAAGTTCACAAAAACTTGAAAAAGGGAATCATAACTGCCATTTTTAAAAACAGGAAAAAGGAAGACCCAAGGAACTACAGGCCAGTCAGTGTCACCTCAGTGCATGGCAGGATCATGGAAGAGATCCTCCTGGCATCATCTACCTGGACCGATGCAAAGCATTTGATACTATCCCACACAACAGGCTTGTCCCTAAACTGGAGAGATGTGGAAACTTGGTGAATAAGGAATAGGCTGTGTGGTCACATTCAATAAATTGTGGTAAATGGCTTGATGTCCAAGTTGAGACCAGTGTTGAGTGGTGTACTTTGGGAGGTGACACTGGGATCAATATTACTGGTGCTGAAATGCTAACATCTTTGTTGGCAACGTGGACAGTGGGGTTGAGTGCACCCTCATCAAGTTTGCCAATGTCACCAAGATGCGTATGGTGTGGTGAACAAACTGGATGCCATCTAGAGGGATCTTGACGTGCTTGAGAGGTGGGCCTGTGTTAACCTCATGAATTTCAGCAATACTGAGGTCCTGCACCTGAATTGGGGAATAGTAAGGACTATTTCTAATTTCCAGTCAGTTCTTAAGTTCCACAGACTTTACATTTGAGATGGAATAAATGATGCTGTGTTTTAAAAAAGACCTCAGTGTTTCTCACTGAATGCACTGAGGCATGTACAGAAGGCTAAAGGCTGGAAGCTGGGATAGGTGGAATCATCACATTGTTGTAATCATGGTTCAAAAAAGATTGGTTTCCAAGAAAACTGGCTTCAAGTTCTTCTCAGACAGATTTCCTTTACACATTAGACAAAATTGTAAACCAAGAAGGGATATGGTTACTTCAATACTGAATCTTGCAAAACCTAAATTTTTTGGTTCCTGTCCCATAGCCACATCCGTATTTTAAATTAGGCACATAAGCTGCTTTTACAATGTAGAGGGAGAATTAGATGCCTCAGAAACAGATCTAAAACAACCAACATGTTAGAAAAACAGATTTAGGCAACAGCAGGCAGCAGCATTAAACTGCATGCTTTACAGAGTGTTAAGCAACTCCTTTTCATACACGTTTCCTTTACATTTTTGTATTGTGATATCAACAATATCATGGTATCTAGATATTTAACTGCATTATGCCATGTAAATTCACTTTATATATCAAGTATCAAATCAGAACTAAATATACTGCTCAATTTTTAAATAAAGATCTGCATAACCCATAGCTAATTATTTGTAGAAAGTATCACACCACTATGGGAGCCTTAAAGTAGCTATCAACAGAAAATAAGATATTGAATTAGAAAATGCTATTTTCTTCTGTGTTTGTAGTCCTTTTTAATGCACATTACTAAATATCCACTCCAGAAATGAAGCAGAAGGGCTTATAAGACTCTACTTCATCCTGCTGGTTTGGCATTCCTGGCAGAAATTTAGGAAATGAAATGTCTTTACACTCTGTGCATGAAAAGTACTTTAGGACCCTGGAGCCCTGATTTATTATGTTCTTTGGGGATCTTTGTTTTCTTACTAATTTTTCCATTAGCAGCTCAGCAGCTTTTGGAGAAACATTTTCATGCTATGAGTGTATTGATTGCTGTTTTACATGAAAAATATCCTCTTTTCTGTTACCACCTTATCCTGTCATGCCAGGCAATCTTTAGCAAACTGTATTTCATTTCTCTTTTCTGCTTTATGTTGTGCCATATTTTATTCACACTTCATACTCTTATTACATGTCTGATATTTGTTTACTCAATAAGCTTGGAGTTGTCAGTATTTGTACCTCAGACACTCATAAATTGAATTCTAAGGATTATTGGACTTGCAGTTTTGTGTTTCAGGGCATAATACCACTGTCTATTTCTTTAAAAATAGCTCCACTTCAACTCCCTTGGCTTATTTAACGTTAAGGAATCTGGAAGACGCAACCTCTGAGGATAAACTGGGTAGAGATGCTTGGTGGAATTGAAACAAAACCAAAAATGATACTGCTTTGAAAAGAAACCAGATAGTGGCGACAGCAAAAGCTGACAGCTGAATGCAACACAGGTAGAAAATTCTACAAGAGTTAAGCTCCTTTTTGGTTTGCTTCCCTGATGTTTTGACAGTGATTTAGGTGAGTCCGGAGAGAAAATTACTAGGAAGAATGCCCTAAGCAATAGTGCAATAGTGCAATTTGGAAAACTGAGAGTATGCAGCCTGCAGTAAAAAAAACCCCATGAACATCCAGAGCGGGCTTATTAAGTGAGATGTTTTAGAGTAAACTTTTGGCATCTGAGTATAAAGAAGATTCTGAATTCTACACAGAAACACAAAATCATGTTGAACATTTATCTCAGGACACAATCTCTCAGGGAAAAACACTGAGCCTGGGGAGGTGCTACTATGCAGAACTAATTGATGATTCAGAGCATAAAAAAGGTTAGGATGACCTTTTTAATTTTAATTAAGCTTCTCTTTTCACTGAAAGGAAAAAAAAAAAACAGACAAAATGACTGAAAAGTAAAAAGCACCTGAAGGATATATGTGTAATCACTGAAAAAGGCATCTATTAAAAAGGAGGTATTTAAAATTCATCTTGTGTGAGGATACACTTCTTCACATGATGTTCAGCTGCCTCAGCTAGACGTATCAGTATTTGTGAGAAGTTTGGTGTCACTTGGGCGGTGTTGCTGATGTGCTGAATGACATCTTTGTCTCTAAACTGGAGAAACATGGATCTGATGGATAGAGAACTCGGTGGATAAGGAATTGGCTGGATGGTCACACTCAAAGAATAGTCAGTGGCTCAATATTCAGGTGGAGACCAGAGATGAGTGGTGTTCCTCAGGGGGTGGTACTGGGACAGGTGCTGTTTAACATATCTATCTATGACATGGACATTAGGATTTAGGGCACACTCTGCAAGCTTCCCGATGACATCAAGCTGTTTGGAGCAGTCAACACACTGGAGGGAAGGGGTGTTATCCAGAGTGACCTAATAGGCCTGAGAGGTGGGCCTGTGCAAACCTCATGAAATTCAACAAGGCCAAATGTAAGGTGATGCAGTTGGGTTAAGACAGCCCAAAGCACAAATACAGGCTTGGCTGAGAATGGATTGAGAGCAGCCCTAAGGAGAAGGACTTGGGGATGTTTGTTGATGAAAAGCTCAACATGACACTGCAATGTGCACTTGCAGGCCAGAACACCAACCATATCCATCATTAAAGAGACAGTCTTTTTTCACTTTAAGTTGCAAATATTTTGCTAATAAAACAGTATGCTAGTTGGTTATCACTAAACAAAGAAAAAACTATCAAAAACACAGCACTGCACCAGCTACTAAAAAGGAGAAAAATGACTGCTACTGCTGAACCCAAGACAGTAGTATAAGAAAATCCAGAGATTATGTAGCTATTAGTGGCAGTGTATAAACTTCTCTTAACAGCTTCCTCTGTACCAAAAGACAGTGTGTGTGGGAAAGAAAAATATTACATCAATCTTTTGAAAGCTTTCCATGAAGGATGCAGGAAATTATAGGACACTGAAGCTTCACACTTGTGCAAGTCAAAACAGTCAAAACAAGTTAGTAGAATTCTACTGCTCTACTAAAACAGAATTGGTGGACACTGGGGTAAATACAATCCACTTAAATATGAGTCAATAGGAGTTTTGTAAAGGGAAATGCCTTGTAAAGCCCTTGGAGTTCTTTAGAAGGATACAGATTATACAATTGGACAGAATGTTTTTTGGCATAATCCCTCACTAAATAACTTTAAGGAAACTTTGCAGTCATGAAATAAAATCTTAGCTGAATAGGCACTTCAAAAAACAGGAAATAGAAAATATAGGTTAATATTCTTGTCTTTCCATGGATGGAGCTCGTAACTGGGGTTCTGCCCTGAGCTGTGGTCTGTGATACAGGCTGTTGAACATACGCATACATATGAGAGGAAAAAAAGAGTGGTTATATGACAAAGTTTGCTTATACAAAATTACTCATCATACTGAGGATGACAAGAGACCATGACGAATTGTGCCCGGATCTTATGAGACAGATGAATCAATAACTCAGATGAAATTTAAACCAACAAATATAAAGTGATATTAAAAAAGAAAGCAATCCTTGTTTCCTGGACTTACATATGAAATTACACCTCTTGTGTTCCAGTTTGTACCCATTTCCCCTTGTCCTATCATTGTTTGCCACTGAGAAGAGCCTGGCTCCATCCTCGTGACACTCCCCCTTTATATATTTATATACACTAATAAGGTCACCCCTCAGTCTCCTCTTCTCCAAACTATAGAGACCCAGCTCCCTCAGTCTTTCCTCATAAGGGAGATGCTCCACTCCCTTAATCATCTTAGTTGCCCTGCGCTGGACTCTCTCCAGCAGGTCCCTGTCCTTCTTAAACTGAGGGGCCCAGAACTGGACACAATATTCCAGATGAGGTCTCACCAGGGCTGAGTAGAGGGGAAGGAGGACCTCTCTCGACCTACTAACCACCCCCCTTCTAATACACCCCAGGATGCCATTGGCCTTCTTGGCCACAAGGGCACAGTGTCGGCTCATGGTCACCCTGTCGTCCACCAGGACCCCCAGGTCCCTCTCCCCTACACTGCTCTCTAACAGGTCGTTCCCCAATCTATACTGGAACCTAGGGTTGTTGCTGCCCAGATGCAGGACTCTACACTTTCCCTTGTTATATTTCATCAAGTTATTCCCCACCCAACTCTCCAGCCTGTCCAGGTCTCGCTGGATGGCAGTCCAGCCATGGATGGAGTCCACAAGGGATATCTAGAGCATTTCCAATAGACAAATTTTGGAGGTATGTATTTTGGCAACAAAATTTCTTCATGGATCTCCTTTGATTTTGTGCTATTTGAAGTTCACACATGAACACATACAGCTAGACATCTTAATGTTTCTAGTCACGCTGTATACCTCCCCCGTTGTCCATTTATGATTTTTTATTTTTTTTTTAATAACTGCAATATTATATTATTCTGGGAGTGATATATCATTTTCCTGTGTCATCTTCGCCTGTGTACTTCAGCCTATTTGGGACTCAATTAAAAGGAAATATCTTAAATAAAAAAACGTGACTGCTGTGCAATTGATTCTGCTCTGCATAAAGTCTACTCAAAACAAAAAGAGAAGCAAAACCTGCTGGCTTTTCTAAACTTCTTTAGTTAATCCCTAATTTTTATTTCTATGGATGATACCCCCTCTTGTAGTGACAGTGATGGTAGAACGGTAACTAAACCTCCAAAAAACTTATTATCCGGAATAATCATGGAATCGTCAGTTCATTCAGTAGTGACAGATTTCTAAGGTGCTCCTGAGATATTTTCTGAGAGCAGTACTGTGTACCATTCCACCACACAGAATTTCACTGTAATAGGAACTCCAATAACCTCTAAAAGTATTGCTGGAGCTGGTCTAAGTGACTGCAGAGGTATGAAACGAAAGAAGATAAAAGTGAACTCCCATATGAAGTCAAGTATTTCTGATATGTGGCAGATAATCCTGTTGTCAGGAGAAGAGCTATGTCTGGAAAGGAAATGGCAGTGTTCTCACAGCCGACAGAATACTGAAAGCATGTAGGAAAAGTAGTTTATAGCAGCTGCTAAGGTAGCTGCAAGATATTGCATGGAAAGAGAGGAGAAAGGTACAGTATTACCTTCTCTAGGGAAATTGACCCATAAAAAAAGTTACACGTGACAACGTGAGAGAAGGTGGTGCATACCTAGTCCCCTTGTTTCAATCTGCAGTTCATATCCCTGATTAACTGTAGCAGATGAAGGAACGTAGAAGAAGGTAAGAGTAAAAGAGGATTTCATATACAGTTTTCATATACAGATTGTTTACTGATTGTATTGATTATAAGTTGTTATGGCAAATAAAATGAATGTATGAATCTTTTTTTCTGGCGTTTATTTTTCTATTTGCAAAATAGTCTGATGCTTTAACAGCTTTTTCATTACTCTGTTGATTAACTGTAGAACTCAGGGAACTTTCAGTTTGTGGAGAATGTTGTTTTCTTAGAATTTAACTCTAATTTGGCTGGAAGCTTCCAGGCCTCTACTGCTGCAAGGTCTTATCTGATTCCTATTTCACTGAACATCTGCAGAAGGACTGCCAGGCTCTGTGACAGCCAGGGTAACATTCATGCTGCCCTGGCATTACAAGTCTAGAAAGACTTTTTCAAGATGCCTAGTCTGTATGCCCCACCTCTAAGATAAGGTTTCAAAATTCAAAACCTTGAGAAGGTTACCCACAGCCATGACTTCCCGGGTAATTAATGAGAACTCAAGAGATGGATTTTATTTAGACACCACAATCTTGTGGTTTATTTATTCTGTTGTAAGGTATATGAAAACTGGCATCTTTTATTACTCCTAAATCACAGACACTGTAATGGTAAGATCTGGATAGAGGCAGACCTCCATCATATGCTGGCAGAAGGATGCGTTGTTTCACCCAGGGTAAGAAGCAGAGCACATTCTGGTGTTCCCAGCCCTGGAACAGATGAAACAGCAACCCAAGAAATGCTTTCTTTGGAAACTTGATTTGAATTTCAGAGACTTTATCAGAGAGCTTGAAAGTAATTGTTTTGGTTCAGTGCACACAAAAAAAATAATTACCTTTAATTTTGTCAGGTTGGCAGTTTAGAGCTATATCCTTATGTAACTTCTTTTACTGCAGTTACAGTGATTTTTAAAATGTCTTATTTTTTACCTAATACATCAAAAGTTGTGCTAGATATTGTATATTAAACAATATATGGCAAACATAAAACACTGGTTGAGAAGCAGCTCATCTTTCTTCTGCCAAGTGGATATGTGTAGCTTTTTTTATACTGCATACTATTATTTTTTATTTTGTTTTAATGACCAGACTCTTCAAATTCTTTGTTTTACATAACTTTGTTTGACAAACAAACACAAAGCAACTTGCCTTTCAGCACAATCTTTGTGGGACATAATGGTGTGATGGCTTAACGTACACCCTGTCACAGGGAACTCTTTAGAGAAAACAATGCAGTTCTGTCTGTGCACATTCCTCAGCTCTTGAACACGGTTCTGCTTACCTATTTATTCAGGCAAAGCTGCTGGACATCTTGGCTCAGAATTGGACTGCAAGACAAAAGAAACAGGAGAAACTGTTAAGAATCTAACTTTCTTTCACTATAAAATAACCCCATAGTTGAGAGGAAGTCAACAAACATCCATCCTGGAAATTATTTTTCCTCTTTTCTAGGTCTGTATTTTCAATTATAAATATCACATTCCCTTTATGTTAGAAAGACAGATGTGTATGCTCCCGTTCACCTTCACCTGAAAATATATCTGTAATCTGAAACACACATTCATGCTTAATTTGTGGCTATCTTTTCAGATACATCAAGGGCTGTCTACCCGGCTGCATGACTGCCCTATGGCAATGTTTGCTTCACTAGAAAAAGTTTACAGCATCAGAATGAGCAGAATGAAGAGTACTGTGAGAGTTTTCCTTTTTGCAGGAAGCTTCCTTCCCTAAGATGTCACATCTGAAAAGTGTTGGGTTTGTTTTTTTTTTTTTGTTTGTTTGGGGTTTTTTTTGTTTTTTTTTGTTTTTTTTTTTTACAATGGGTAACACCTGTTGATGTTTTTGGGTGGGGGGGGGAGAGAAAAAAAGAAAGACATGAACTGGCAGAAAAAAAGCAAGAGCACAGTTTTCTGACTCTTTTGACCTCCATAAACACCAGATGCATTACATCTGGAGCCTGGAAAAGTCATCATGTCATCATAAGTTCCATAATAAATGCAGTGCAATTGTGCAGCCTGCAGGCAATTCATATGAAGGTGGTTTGGTGTCAGAAAAGATGGCATATAGGGGAACGAATCTCTAGGTCATTAAATAAATCCATCAGTTGGTGAATCACTAGTGTAAGTTTATACAAGGGTAAGAAATGTGTATACAGGATGCAAAAGAGGAGATTTAACAGGAAAAAAAGAAAAAAAAAAGTAAAAATTTACCTTAGTAATTTACAAAAGCCACATTTTGTATTTTGATCAGTCTCCTTTTCTTTCTGCCTTCAGTCAGTGAATAAAAATACTTACATGATCGATAAAAAATGCATGTGAATATGTGCCCTAACAAATGTAACTGTTGTGAATGATAAGATACCTCAAATTGCTTGTAACAATGTAACCTTTGGATGTTGGCTTTTTTCCTACAGTCATTTCATTCAGAAACTTACAAGTGTGCTTAACCCATTAATTTGTGGCCTATCAGGATAATGCATGTGTATAATTTTCAACTATAACATAACGATAATGATATTACCAGTTCTACAAGCGAAGGTATGAACGAGAGAACTGATGGGTCCATCAGAGAGATAAAAGCAAAAAGGAAATTGTTGGAGCTCATTATGATGCTTCTCTCTGGAATTTGTTCCTCACTCTTGTGCAAATTAATTTCAACCTACTGACCTTCAAACATGCTGGAAGATTCCCCTGTTTGATGAATCTGGCCTCTGAGAGGAATTAGAAAAAAGGAAAGAAACAGTTACCCTGAGGTGATACAGTAATTGGCAAGGTTTGCATAGACTTAGTTCTGTTTGTTTGTTTGAATGAAGCTGGGAAATTTTATCCTATGTACGGTGTAGATAGTCCTGTAAAAGTAATTTGATGATGTTGTGAGATGATAGGACAGAAGAAAAAGAATAAAACAGAATCAATTGTTGTGATTCTTTTATTTGTTTGGTGCTATCAAACATAGTTTGCTTATTATTTTATATTATGAAAGTTTTTACACTCTTTTCCATATATCTTGAATAAATGTGGCATGTGATTTGTATGGGTCTAATTCTGACATTACTTACTGAGCAGAAATAGAGTACAGACCACATGATTTGACCTCAAATTTCTATTCTATGTATTCTTCCAAATAAAAACACAGTAGCCAAGAGTCTTCTTATATCCTTACTTATAGGAGCAAATTTTCTGTGGTGGTCATCCTTTGTATAGGAAGCTACCACTTCACAGATATTCTGTGGTAACACTCATGGCATCAGAAAACAACCAGATCACCTCTGTCATGTGCTCCTGAAAGCAAAGCTGTACCCCATATTGTGCTATTTCTACACAGGAAAGGTTTTGAAGTTACAGCAAGTATGACAGTGAACCACGGCTAGGATGAAGACTTAAATCGGAAACAAATTGACAAAACAGTGTGAAATCCATGCACACATCTAATTTTAATAGGCATTTAATACCAAAGTTAGCAATGAGGCATAAAAATACAAATTCCTTGTGCACAGAAAGCAGAACTATGCAATGTTTTCACAGAATAAAATATAAGGGATATTTCTTCACTCTAAAAGTAAGTGGTGGGTCCTTCTACTCAGGTGACATTGTTGGTAAAAAGCAAAAACTAGTACTTTTTATTAGAATGAATTAAATGATCTAGGAATATCTTTCAACATTATAGGTAGGGTGAAGCAATACAAAGTCAATATTGTTAATAAAATATGTGCCCTTGAATGCTGCAGCACATGGTAAGTTTACCGTAACTCTCACCTGAAGTGCACATGAAGCATTTGGATAGTTGCATGTTAGGGAAGGTTAAAGTCTGAAGAAGGCTGTTTGATTAAACAAATACTTTTTTTATAGGAAGGATATAATTTAGGGGCTTTGGAGATTGGGTGTTTTGCTGGTTTGGTTTGTTTTTATTATTATTTTTGCTACTACTTGATAAAATAATTTTCTTGTCCTCTTCAATAAGAGAATATTTATAATATTCCCTTGAAAATTACGTGACAGTCATGATTCTCAGGTCAGCACATTGTTAGGAATGCTATATCTAACATTTTTGAAGTAATTTTCAAGGCCCTGCTGGCACTAAGAGCCTTGACTGTTCCTTTTCAGCTTCCCCAGGGGCTCCCTCTACTCTGTCCATAGCTCAAGACCCCATGTCAGCTTCCTAGGGCCATCAGACCCTGCCACAGCAATGCTGCAACAGGGCTTGTCTTCAGCTCCCTGTAGCCCTGCTCTGCCTGGCAATGGGTCCCACCAAGCTAGGCCCAACAGAAGCCCCAATGTCCTAGCCTTGTATTGGCTTATCTCCCTGTCCCCAGGGACATGCCTGATGTCCTGTGGCTGGGGTGCCCTGGTGTTCTGTGGCGTCTTTGCTCCTGGCTGTGGTGGCAGGATGGGCCTCAGCTGCCAGTCTCTGACATGATGGCCCCTGCCCCACAGGGAGCTGCTGTCCTGCATGACACCCAGACAGTAGTTACTGGGTCATTGTATCCATGGGAAACTAATTAAACCAGAACTTGGTATAACTTTGAGACTATTATTTTTGCAGGGAAAGTGTGCGTACTGTTCAGACTTCTGTTATGAAAGTATCTACTCAGAAATTCTGAGCTCTTCGTAGTCCTACCTGAAGTCTTACGTTATTTTCCTTTATTTTTCCCAAGTTTCATTCCTCTTTTAAAAAATGTACAGTTGTGTCATTCAGTCAGATTCATGGGTTATATTACACATATGGATAAAAAGATTTGGCATGGGAGAGGAAAAACAAGAAGAGACAAATTAACGTGTTCCAAAACAATCATTTTAAAATTATGTTAAAGCTACTCATTGTTCTGAACTTGTACTGAGAATTGAAAGCATTTATGAGGACATTATGAATGTCCTTATCTTCAAATAAAATATAAAGAAACATTGTACAATTCAAAGGTTTCTCGTTTCCCCCCCCCTCCCCCCCCCCCCCCCCCCAAATTTCCTATTGGGAAAAAAAAATAAAAGAAGTAAAGAGCCTTGATTCCATCCTTAAATTTTAAACAGATCCAGGAACAGAAATCACTGATTTTTACCAAAGAACTCTAAGAATTTTAGTTTTGGACACATTAAATATGCTTAATAGTTTGTCCAGTATGTCTGTCATCTACAGCCATAAAAATTACAGCTGGAATTAACCTCAAGTTATATAAGTGATTCCTTTTCTTTCAAATTAACTATGTCCAAACTGTTCTTACCAAATATTTGTCAAACCTGTCCTTAAAAACCTCCTGTAATGGAAATGTTTCTCTTATTCCCCGTGGACACTAAGCATAAATTATTCCCTTCTTTGCAACAACAACCCTTATTCATACAAAGACTATGCTCTTAGTCTTCTACAGACTAAACAGTCCTCATACCCACAGTCATTCTTTGTAGGTCATGTTTCTTGTACTTCTGCACGTTCTTGTTACATGCTCTCTGGATTATGAGAAAGTGGAACTTTTTTTTCTTTCAGTCTTACAATCCACACTCACATTTAAACATCCCAGAACATGTCCCCCTTTATGCTGCAATTTGACACTGATTTATATTAAGATTAGAAATTGTCAAAGACAGGCTGAAGGTCTCTGCTCAAAACTGCCTGTCATTTTGATGGCTAGCCTCTGATTTAGTCAGCCTGTACAGTTTTCAGGCAAGCTTTACTCTAACTCTATCACTTTTGCTTTGCTTTGTACCAGGTGTCCTAAGTGTTATTGCAATGTCATTTGAGCCAATGTCAAAAGTTAGAAGGAGATAGTAAGTTATACTTCTATCTGCTCAAAGCACCTTTTTTTCTTCTTTTTTTTTTCAACACCAAACAACAACACCACCACCAAACTATAAATACATCAGCTGATGATTCCCCCCCCCCCCCGTATATTTCAGGGAACTAAGATTAGACTACAAGATCAGGAAGCTTGTTCCCTTTGTCTTCCCTCCTCCTCCATTTTTTACAGCAGCATACTATGTTCTTCTGTTCTGAAAAACCGAGCTGTCCTCCAAGACTTCTGAAAGGTAACAGCAAAAGGCTCAGAGATTCCCTTGATAAATTCTTTCTTCCTCCAGGTGAATTTCAGTAGATTCAGTATTTTGAAATGATCCAGTCATTAGTGTACAAACACTGGTGTTAAAAATGGAAGAGAAATGCCTTCACACTTCATTCAAATATTTTGCATAGCTCTTAGATAATTTTGCATAGCTCTTAGATAATTTTGCATCTTAACAGGAGCTGGAAACCAAGGCGAGAGTTTGCAACTTCAGATCAGCTCTCCTTCTTCAGTGACCATACAAGAGGCATGGGAAACTTGAGGTCGCTGAATTCACAATGCAGTCAGAGCTGTGAGCCAGCTCTGGGTGCATCTTAAATGAATGGTACTGCTCGGCAGTCAGCTTGCCTCTGGGGTACAGTTTCGTAATTAGATTCAGTTCATTTAAACCATACTGATGTGAAAAGAGATAATTCAGCCTTACCCCTGTGTGTCTTCTGGGAGCAAGAGCAGGACTTTTCCTGTAGAAAGGGTATGGGTTTAGATTGACATGAATGGACTAAACCAAAGAGGAAGAACACGAGGCTCTCCAAACAGTATTTCCGCTGTAACGGCAAGTTAAATAATTTTTGTTGAGTTCCTCTAGAAATGTTGACTGCAGCCATTACTTTTCCCTTCCTCTTAGGCACCGATAAGACAAGCAACTGCATGCTGTTACACCTAGGTACATCTTACATCATTAGTTATTAACTAAGCATTGAGAAAGGCTGGCATACTCATGTCAGCAGAAAGTTTTCTGAAGATTAAATACAATAGTTGCTACATGAGAAGGGACTTGATTATCCCACCAAAATAAGAGAATGCCCACTTAGTTAACAGATATGTTTTACAGATTGAATTTATTATGTTTCCGATCTATTAAGTGATGTACATGATGATGATTGCATTTGAAGAGTGATGAAACCCACGTGTGGTATGGATTTATGGTAAGAAAAAGCAAAGAAAAATTAATAATTTCTTTAAATATTTATCAGAATACATAATGCTTTAGCAGAATACATAAACCCCTCAGAATATGGGGTAACAAATATTTTTCCTCTTTGAAGTGAATATACCAGTATATTCTGGGAACACTCAGTTGGAAAGCAGATTTGCAGACAAGAATAAGAGAGTCCTGTTGGACATCAAGTTGAAAGTGAACCAACAGTGTACCCCTGTGGCAAAGAAGGCTAACGGTATCCAGGGTTACATTAGGCAAAGGACTGCCAGCAGGTGAAAGGATGTGATCCTTCCCCTCTACGGAGAACAGGTAAGGCCACACTGTGTCCAGTTCTGGGCTCCTCAGTACAAGAGAGATGGGCCTAGAAGAAAAAGTCCAACAGCAAGTCACAGAGATGATTCAGGGAGTGGAGTATCTATCCTGTGAGGAAAGGCTGTAAGACCTGGGACTATTTAGCCTACAGAGAAGGAGGCTCAGTGAGGCTATTCTCTCTCTGTATAAATACCTAAAGGAAGGGTATAAAGAAGAGAAAGCCCGTCTCTTCTCTATGGTTCCGAGTCACAGGACAAGAGACAGTGGGCACAAACCAAAATGCAGAAGGTTCCATCTGAAATCAGGAAACACCTTTTTACTGTGAGGGTAATCAAGCATTGGCACAGGTTACCCAGACAGCTGTGGAGTCTTCATCCCTGGAGTTCTTAAAAAATCACCTTGACATGACCTTAGGTAACTGGCTTTAGATGCCCCTACTTTAAGAAGGGAAAGTGGACTGAGTGACCTCCAGAGGTCCATTACAACCTCAGCCATTCTGTGATTCCGCAACATTTCTCTTTCAAAATTTGCTGTTGTACATCAGTGCAAGAACATGGAGTACTGATGGCATTTTCTTGTATGTCATAGACTCACAGAATGTTTTTGATTGTAAGGGACCTTAAAGGTTATCCAGTTCCAACCCCCCTGACACAGGCAGGGACATCTTCCACCAGGTCAGGTTGTTCAAAACCCCATTATACCTGGCCTTCAACTCGTCCAGGGATGGGACAGCCATATCTTCTTTGGGCATCCTGTTCCAGTGCCTCACAACCCTCACAGTAAAGAATTTCTTTCTAATGTCTTTCCCTTGGCGATGCAGGTTATCATCAATGCATTCCAGGAACCTCCTAGATTTCTCATGCCCTGCTGTTTTTCCCCTCCAACAGATGTTGGGGTGGTTGAATTTCCCCATGAGGACAGGGTGTGTGAACATAAGACCACACCTATTTGTCTATAGAGGGCCTCATCCATTCAGTCTTCCTAGTCAGGCAACCTGCAGAGACCCACGCTATAATGTTCCCTGTCCCTGCACTCCCTTTATTCCTGACCCATAAGCTCTCTGCTGGCTCCTCATCCATTCCCAGGTGCAGCCCATTGCACTCCAGCTGGTCATTGACATAGGGGGTGAAACCCCGTTTGTCTCCCCTGCCTGTCCTTCCTAAAAATTCTGTATCTTTCCATTCAAACAGTCCATTTATAGGAGCCATCCCACTTAAATGACTCCATAATACCAGTAGGTCATAGCCCTGCAGGTGTGTCATCGTTGTGGGAGCTGCCAGCTCATTAGGGATCTGAGCATCCTCCAGGGGTTTCCCTGCCTCAGAAAATCTCCCCTGTACACCGCAATCCCCCACACTGCTGTGAAACTGGCCTGCTTTGGAGCTGTTCGTCTTTGTCAAGTGACATGTCCTAGTATGAAGAAAAAACCTGAAGCTGCAGGAATTGTTTGTGGAGGGTGAGTTACTCTCCAGTGTCTCAGTGAGCAGTCAATTAAACTCTTGGGCTTCTGCTGTTGAAAGTTATCTTTCATTAAAGAGACCCTAATATTTCATGCACAGCTTTCAAAATAGTTCTGCTCAATTCCCATTCATTTGAATAATTTATAACTAGTCCTCAAATACTGTCTCAAATATTTGGCTAGGCTTAGCTGGAAACGAAGATTCACAAGTATGTTAGGTATTCATTAATCAAAGCACGAATGGATAGTGGGACAATGCTGCTCAGCTCAGGACAGGTGGTAATTTAATGTTTTCCACTACCTTTTCCAGCTGTTAATTGCCGTGCTGTTTGCAACGTATTTCCACTAGATGGCACTCTGTGCCTCAAAACAGGTATATTTTACACTTCATAACTAGGCTTGAACGGCAACTTTTGTGATAAATACCCCGCAATTGAAAAACTGAGAGGAGCAGAAAGAAGATAGGCGCACATATTATAACCAAGCACTAACGAATCGGGTGTAGAAACCATGGAGCTGTCACTACTGCTTAAACTGACCCAGATACACAGGTGCAGAATCATTGTAACATGGTACCACTTTAGTGCTGAGACAGTGTCACTGAACTCAGGGAGGTAAGAATCACACCATCCTGTTGCTGCAGCAACTCCAAAGATTTCTTAGTCAGATTATTAGCATTAGCTCATTTAGATTTCATTAGTTTACCATTATGTAAAACTGACATGTAAAACCCAAACAAACATAGAATCATTGTAACTAACCTCTGTTGCAGGTGCATTCTACTGTATTTCTGAACTCCTTATTTCCCTCTTCTTTTTATTCTATGGTACAGAGTTGAAAGATAGCATATCGATTTTAGTTTTTAATCTGTGGATTAAATCAAGATGATAATTTGCTTTCTTGCTAGTTTTTAATCTGTGGATTAAATCAAGATGATAATTTGCTTTCTTGCTACATCTAAAAGTAAGATTTTGTTTCCTCAGAAGTCTTGAAGTCCAAATTGCTACCGTTTAACATTTTAACCATTTAAATTATGTAGCTGTTTTGTTTCAGTAAAATGGCTGAGATCATTCCTGAGTTGTTACTATGGGCAGGTTCAGTATATGTTACAGGTAACAGTCAGTGGTATTGGAAGCATTCAGCTGAGTGGGACCACTCTTACAGAGAGGATTCTTCAACAGAGTGGAGAGGTAACGGGATAAACTATAGCACAGGATGAAGAGGGCAAGACTAAATCGAACTTGTGAGGTAGAAAGGTCAGTGTCATGAAAGACTGAATATGTGTGATAGAGGAAAGGAACATATAGCCCAAAAATAAGAGAAAAAGGGAAAATGTTTAAAGGATAATAAAAGATGGAAATTAAGATTCATGAGGAGCTTGAAAAAAGGAAGTGAAAGGACAGAAAAATTAAAATTTAAGTTAGAAGCTCCCCCCTCCCCACCTTTCACAAACAAATTAGCTTGAGATGGATTTATGTTTCCTTAAATGTTCCTCTTACAGGGTTGTCTCTGAGAGAGAGAGAGCTTGCAATTCGTCCTGACCATTTTTACATGCTCATGTCTTTCTGTTTCCTTTTCCTTTTCTTTGTTATTATGGTGCTACATTTAATGTCAACATATTTTAGCTCAGTTTCACTCATGCACAAGGTAAATTCAAGTGAAGTACAAAATAGTTAGCATACTATGTCTTCCCTGTTCAGAGGTCACTCATCTTTAAATGAGATTCTGTTTTAAAGATTTTCTTTAAAACAAACAAAAAAAAAAGAACCAACAAAACAAAATAAAAAATCCAAACATGTACCTTTCAAAAACAAAACAAAAACAAAAAGCCAAAACCTAAACAAAACTCCACAACTGAACACCTATATGATGTGTATCAGACCTTCTGGAGCAACAATAAAATCTGGCCTTGCAAATGCAGACAAAACTTAGGCATTTTGACTTGGGTTTTGGGGGGTGTTGTTTTTGTGGTTTTGTTTGTTTGTTTGTTTGTTTGTTTGTTTTTTCATTCCTCTATTCTGACACAGCTAGTGTCAGAAGTTGGACTGCACCTTGATGGCATTTTATAATTCCACTGGCTTCTACAAGTTTACATGGGTTGCATTGAAACCAACATTCATAAAAATTTGATTCTGAAAGTGAATAGGAATGAAATTATTCTGGTTCTTTACTGGCTATAGAAAAAAAAAAAAGTATTGAAAATAATTAAAAACTCTAAAGAGGTCACTCTTAAGCTTTTGTAGAAAAGTCTAGATTCTGAATAACGCTCAAGCAAACTGAAAATATGAATTACTTGATACTGCATATATTTTAGGGACATGTAGAACTTTTTCTTCTGATCGTATATTTTAACTATTTGGTAAAATATCTTGGAGGGAAATACAAAAAACACTTCTTTCTACACAAGCAGCTATTTATTCAGATGCACACATTCTTCAATATGAATTTTAATTTTAGCATAAATATTACCACAACATATTGATTTTTGTGATATTTATCTTGTGTTTTTGTTAGGACGTGCTGAATTCAGTAGCCTGGTGTAAGGAAAGCTGCTGCAGTCCGTATTCTCAGGTGCAGTTAGGAGTGAAGTTGAGCACACCTTTCCAATAAACACACATGCAAACACATATGTAGAGTATATATATGCATATACACACACCTGGAAACAAGGATTAACAGATGGAAAAAATGACACTCCCATGAATATGAATGACACAAATGGCCTACTTATCTTTCTCTCTCTAGTTGACCAAGTTGAAGTCCAGTAGCTAGCCTTAGACACTCATCCTACCAAGCATCTGGCCCCTGGATCCTCTGGTTTTCAGTTATCTCATACACAGATGCACACATGCACACACAAGACATATATGAAAACAGGTTTCTCAACTGACCCCATGAGATCTTGCAGACTCTGCAGAGCAGTTAGAAAATAGAAATGGAGTTTAATGAGAAGGCAGGACACAGTGAATCAGATACAGAGCATGGCCAAACAAGCACATTGAACAGCATCTGTTTCCATGACTGACAACTTTTACAAACGTGTTCCTCTATTTTTCTGTCTATTTCTCTCCAAACCATCTTGATCCTACCCTTTCCTGCCTTCAGTTCCTCCCACAACATTGCATACTAAGTCTTTTGAAATAAAAAATGCTGCTCCCTTGCATCCCAGCATTGGCTGCGTGACACTACACAGGAACACCTGAGTGAGTGTGATCAGTATCACCCAAGGAGGGTGATAGATGCCCCTTCCAGCTCACAAAGTTTAGGTTTTTTTTGAACAGCTAAGAGAGAAGCCAGGGCAATGACTTCCCTCCTTGAATAGATTATCGTTAATTTTTCTTTTCAGTACTTCTTGTTTGTGGACCTTTCTCGAACCTTTAATCATGCAACCTAACAGTTTCAACTTAGTTCTTCCTTTAAGGAAGAAATAAAAATATATTAGTTTGTTTAGAACCAAATATCCTGTTGTCGTGGTTTAAACCCAGCCAGTAACCCAGAACCATGCACCTGCTTGCTCACCAAGCCCTTCTTTCCCCAAGCTCCCATCGGGGTAGGGAGGCAAATCGAAAGAATGAAAATCCCATAGGTTGAGATAAGAACAGTCTAGTAACTAAGGTATAATACAAAACCATTACTGCTACCACCAATAATAATAATAATGACAAGGGAAATAACAAAGGGAGAGAATATAAAACTAAAAAGGGAGGGGAAAAAATACAGTAAACACAAATGATGAGCAATGTAATTACCACCCACCAGTCCATTGCCAGTCCCACCTGAGCAGTGACCTGGTCCTTCTGAGTAACTCCCCCAGTTTATATACTGGGCATGACATTCTGTGGTATGGAATACCCCTTTGGCTAGTTTGGATCAGGTGTCCTGCCTTTGCTTCCTCCCAGCTTCTTGTGCCACTCCTCACTGTCCAAGCATGAGAGACTGAAAAGTCCTTGATCAGGGTAAGAGCTACTTAGCAACAACTGAAAACATTGGTGTGTTATCAACATTGTTCTCAGACTAAAGCTGAAACACAGCACTGCACCAGCTATTAAGAAGAAGGAAAATAACTGTTATAGCTGAACCTAGGACATCAGCAAGTATTTCTTTGAATCACGTCTGGCCAATTTACATCCCGTGTCTTTACAAGCCTATGTAGTTACTAATGCAGAAAGACTCAGAACTCTGGGAAAGTGCCAAAGCAAGGGGAAAAATGCAAACTGTATTTGAAGACAGTGGTTAAAAAAATGGGTAATTTGGGAACTTGTAGACTCCCAGCCTGTCATCAACCCTCAACCACCCATTTATCTAGCTGAAAACTGCCTATCCAATGTAATAACTAGCAAGAAACTAGACTGAACTTTCATGTGACACAGTAATAATGTCCACCAACACCGATGTGTAGAAAATAGATCCTCTTGTTTAAATTTTACTTTGCTTTTTAAAGCTATTTAACTGGTAGAAGTTAAACAGTGGTATAGTGTTTAATAAGAAAACACCTTATGTACTGCCTTGCGTTTGGACTGATAACTGGGACAGCATTTGGAGGGCAGGTCCTCACAGTGATGGTTTACAGAGCATAAACTCCAGTGACTCTTAAATCCCCAGGACTGCCAATGCAAACCTTGGACAGATGAACTTCAAAACATGGGGTAGAACAGGGAAATTTTACTTTGCTTTAGTGCATTCCCTTACTAGAATGAGCAATACCTGAACTCAGCTCTTCAGAAGATAAATTAAAGAGGATGTCAATAAGAGTCATGAGATAACTAAAGGACTGAAAACCATGCTTATTGACAGAGCTCACTCTGTGTAGTTATCAGACCATTTCTCATGGCATCAATAACTTTATTGACAGAGCTCACTCCGTGTAGTTATCAGACCATTTCTCATGGCATCAGTAACTTCATTATGCTGTGAGGCAGTTCAGGGAGCTGCTCTGGTTGACAGCTAACCTGCCCGTTTCTATTCATGTAAGGTTTTCATCTGCACCAGGTCCCTGAATTGGTTCACCCCATGGCTGCATAAGCAGTGCCAACACAGAACTGGTTACAGGGACAAGTGTTGGGGAACTGAGGAAAACGACAGGATAGTTTATCCCCAGATTTAGATCTAATGAACTGCCTCTCTTCATACATACTCCCCTACAGCACACTCTCTCCAGCCTTGTGGTGTTGGTGAGGAAGACCCTAGAGACCCTTCTGGGTGGAAGCCAAAGCTGGTGACATTTGCAGAGGAACAAATAATCAAGCACGGAGATGTCTTCT
Organism: Neopsephotus bourkii; assembly: GCF_033783945.1. Taxonomy (NCBI): domain Eukaryota; kingdom Metazoa; phylum Chordata; class Aves; order Psittaciformes; family Psittacidae; genus Neopsephotus; species Neopsephotus bourkii. The sequence continues at coordinate 248,425 of NW_026901454.1, read as the reverse complement.
TTTTCACCAGCAGTATCGTCCATGAGACTAGATGACAGTCTCTCCAGTCCCCACCTCTCACACATGGCCAGGGGCTGATGCAGCTCACTGGGGCCCGGTTTGCTGTGGGGCTTCTTGCAGGCTGGTGCCAAGCAGCTGACACCTCTCATTCCCTCCGGCAGTCAAGGTGGACCTGGCCATGTGGACGGTGAGTGTGGACAAGACAGGGGCAGGATAACCCTTCTCTCCTGCTCTTGCAGGCAGGCACATGTGCTGTGATGGGGCTGCTGCTGCTCTTCCCACTCTTCCCGCTGCATATCTATCCCCATTGTTTGGCTGCTGGAGAGTTCTGAGCCCTGGAGCCCCTAGGTCCCAAACGATGCTGCCACTCCCATGCCCTAGGTGTAGGGGGGACAGCACTGAGAAGTCTGGAAGCTCTCTCCTGGTGTTTCTCCTCCAGGGCTCTTTGCTCCATTTCCCTTGGCAGCAGGTGGGACCCACAGGAGCAGGAGGAGGCTGCCCTGGCCATTTGCATGGCCAGCGACCTCAGCTGCAGCAGAGGCACCAGGGTTGTCGGGCTTTGCTGGTGGAGCCCTTTTTGGCTGGCCCTGGCAGATCTCTGCATCCAGGACGGCATGCTGCCTCTGACCATCCATGTAAACCAGCCTGGCCAAGGGAGTCCCCATCCCATCCCATCCCATCCCATCCCATCCCATCCCATCCCATCCCATCGCATCCCATCCCATCCCACTGCCTCCTCCAGAGAGGGGCTGTCCCAACATCTACCTCAGGGCTTGTCTCCAGCCCAGCAACTCTCCTCCTCTTCGCCTTCAGGACCTGCTGGCCCTGCTCAATGAGCACTGGCTGTCCACAGAGAGGATCTTCCGTCTGGCAGCAAGCGAGTGTGCCTCTTGTGAGATCAGGGAGGCCCTCGATAGCAGGCTGGAGGTTTAGCTCCACAGCCAGCCCATGCTGCTGCTGGCTGTCATCTTCAAGGTGAGCCCTGCTGACCCACAGCCCAGCAGCTCCTGACTCTCTTGGTGCTGATGGGCACCTGTGGGAGCACAAGCACAAACCCAGCCACCTGCTCATGAGCCAGAGGGCTGAGAATTCTGCCTGTGCTCCTGGAGCCAGTGGCCAAAGCCTCATGTGGAGCCCTTGGCACTGCATGACCTCCTCCGGAAGATCCAAGCTCCTCAACATCCAGCTGTACCAGGAGTGGGTGGGAGCCATGGAGAAGACCAGCAGGCAGGAGAGGCTGGCAGCACTGAAAGGGTGGCAGCAGCCAGCAGGGACTGGTGCAAGCTGGACTTGGCTGCAAATCAGTGGCCTGCCTGAAATAACCATGGCTCCTGCAAGCCACCTCCTGCTGCTGTGGGGTTTATGTTGGTGAGAAAGGAGCACAGAAAAACATTCTCAGGCACTGGGGCTTGCTCCAGCAAGGGCCTCTTTCTGAAGGGCAGGGAGGGAAGGAAGTGGCTGTATCAGTGAAGGCAGTCCCCTTGCTGTAGACCAGGCAGTAGCCTTGGGTGAGGTAAGGCTGGGAGACCTGTGTTGCCAACGCTAACTTCATTAACGCTGCGCTCCAGTTCCCTCAGGGTAGCCTGCAAGCTACCAGAGGCCAACCTGCTCCCACTCCAGCACTTGCTGTCCCTGCTTCATAACATCAGCAAGAACATGACCACAACCAAGATGTCAGTCAGGAACCTGGCCCCCTCTTTGTCACCGAACCTGCTCAGCCCCCACCAAGAGCTGCCCCTGAATGTCCTGGCTCTGGAGACAGGGAAGGTACCCTGTGTTCACCGTCCAGCTGCAGCCTTCCCAGCCCACCCCAGCTTTGCTGTTCAAAGGGCCCTGGCTGCCTCCTCCCGCCAGCAAAGCTGTGGGGTAGCAGCTGGGGAGAGCAGCCCCAGGGCTGCACCTTCCTGCACAGAAGGGTGGGTCAGGCTGGGAAAGGCTGTTTGAGCCCGTACCAGCCCCCTCAGTGAAACCAATGGTTTGCTGTGTGCAGGTGACACAGCTCCTGGAGTTCACCATGGACCAGCAGGAGGAATTCCTTTGGGAGGAGGTGGCCGAGCTGGCCAGGCCGTTGGATGAGGAGCCACCAGCACCGCAGACAGCATAGGAAACACCAGAGGTTTGTGAAGTGCATAAACAGCGTGGCAACAGAAGCCTCCCCCCTCAGAAGGTGGCGCTGCTGCCACAGGGACAAGCATGGTCATCCACCAGCCTGCAGCTCTGCCAAAGTGCACAGCAAGGCTGATGCAGGTTGGCCATTGCGCTTTGTGCGGTGATCCCACACCACAGCTGGTTCAGCTGAGCTGAGCAAACCCATCCAAGGCAGGTGCCTTTCAGAGCTAGGGTAGCAGTTGGGCAGGGAGGTCCTTGCTCCCTGCTAACTTACACATTGCCATTGCAGGTGCCTCCATCACTCTTGAGAGTGAGCAACTCAGGAGTTCTTCCAGGGAGAGAAGGTAAAACTGCCTAGGTTTGCTGGGTTCAAGGTAGCCATGGCATCACCTGTCTAACTATACTATTGAATGGAAAGGTTGCCAGGCTCTTCACGGGTCACCAGGAAGTGAAGAGCAACCTGTGAAGAGGGGAGTGACAGGCAAACTCATCAGTAAACAGAAGGCTGGCAACCAAGCTGTCAGGGATGGGCAGCTGAGGGAATCCAAGCAGGGTAAGGAGAACAAGGCACCCAGGTATGTAGCAGACTCTGTTTTCCATCTTTCAAAGCTCTGAGTATAGGAAACATCCCTGAGGTGCACAGGATGGTCCTAGACTGGAGGCATGCATGTGCCCCTGGGGGAACATGGATGTCAGGTGCCTCTCTCCTGTGCTAGGAATGACCCCTTTTGCAGCAAAATAAACAGGGGTCAAGGAGTCTGCCTGCTCCTGCCCTCATGGCTTAATGTGTTTTCTGACTCTGCCCTTGTAGGTGCCCATTTGTTGCTTGCAATCCAAGGATGAGCTCTGCCATCTGAGCTTCCAGTTCCACCCTGCAGATCCAGCACCACCTCACCAGTGGTGAGGACAGTGTCACCATCTCCTTCTGCTCTGGATGGAAGGTTCCACCAGCTCACCTTGGAGCCAGAGCAGCGCCCTCAGACCCATCCCAGCCGTCTTCTCAGGAGGCCTTGCTGGCTCGCTCATCAGCTCTGCCAGCAAATGCCCACCCACTGGCACCTCCACAAAAGGGGAGCTGGCCTCTGAACTCCATCTACACATGGCCGTGAAGGTCATCTGAGCAGGACAGAACACAACACTTATGCTGGGCACACTTGTTTATTACTGCTTTCATTACTATGTTTATACTGTGTTTATTACTGTGGTATTACTACGTTTGTTACTATGCTTATTACTATGTTTATTACTATGTTTGCTACTACAACATATTATTTATTGCTGTGTTTATTATTGTGTTTGTTACTCTATGTCTCTGAAACAAATTTAGGTGATAGTAGTTATTTCAGATTGTTTGAGTTCACTTCATAGGATCGTAGAATAGTTAGGGCTGGAAATGACTTCTAGTAATTTCTTATTAATTATGTCACAAGACTACTCTTAGAGTGACTTTTCGTCTATATTAGTAAAAAAACAGAAAAAATTACAGAAGTCATACCTCTCTATCTTGCCGTCTGCATCCTGCAGAATGCAAAATGGAAAAGAAAGTATACTGAGAGAGTCTATGGATTAGGAAAGAAATGACAGAAAGAAATTTATGAATGCAGAAGAACCGGTTCTACACCTTGAAAGAGATTCAAACAAGCTCCGCAAGAGTACTGTCTGCTATTGAAATAGATGCATATCTTAGACACCTGTTAAGGTCCAGAAGTAAAGAGAAACTTGTTTCTAAAGGAAAATGCAGACAGGCAGCAGAAGGGAGCATTGAATTGCACCACTGTGTTTTCATTAACAGCTGCTCATGGTGGGCAGAGAGATAATGAACAAAAGAACAACAACAACAAAAAAACAACCCAAAAATAACAAAACCAAAACCCAACAAAAAAAAAAAAACCCTAAATCCTATTTCGCATAAAAAAAAAAAAAAATCCCTCAGATCCCTCTGCACTGAAAAGGGAGAAACATCAGCTCTCAAGATCTTAGTGTGATCTACCAGATATGTCCAGTGTATATTGTGATACTTTATAAACAAAAGTCTATTTAAACACTATTGGGAAATGATAACAGGCATCCCAGCTGTTTGCAAACAAAGCTGTCTCAAATCTGAGCACCAACAGAGTGATTTGTTTGCAATAGGGAGAGTGACTGATAAACGCGTATTGCCCTTGCATTTGCTGGAATACATTGTACAAATTGCCTGAGGTTCTCAGCATTTCTTCACATGGAGTATGCTTTCCTGAGTTTTTGTTACCATTTCTATATAGAAATAAAGTGTCAAATGTATATCTGCCCAGTCTCTGTATTTGCATGAGTCCCTTACCTTTTTATTCCTCTCTCCATCTCCTGGTTTCACTTCTTTCACTCTCTGATACTTACCTGACCAAGAAGATAAAAAGGTCATGCAATGGTTGCACTTACAGAAGCCTTTCCTTTCTCCCAGGAACTCCTAAGAAACCTGAGGAGACACTTGCATCCAAGTAAAGGTTTTGACATGGAGAGAACTTGAGTATGTTACTGCTTCTTCTAACCTGCTTTTGCCCAGAAGGCCACTGCTATGATCTTGCTATGATTTCATTCCATCCTTCTTCACATTCAGTACCAAAGCCCCAGACCTCTTAGCCATGCTGCCATACCACAGACTCTGTTAGGAAGAGAATAATTTAAAGATTGTAGGGAGCTTCTGTTTATGGAAAGGAGATTATTTTTTGTCACCTGGAAAAGATAAAAAGAACTGGCAAATTAGAAGGGAACAGCGACTTCAAATCTACCTCATCTAAAAAGAAGGTGATGAATTAAAAGTTATTCTCTAATAGCTGCAATGATAGGAAAAATTCCTCATCTACTTCAGGGAGAAATGAAAACCCAAAACCGTACAGGATGTTGAGAACAAAGGGTTGAATGAAAACTAAACTTCCCATGTCCTTACTCCAAGAAGGGGCAGCAAGACAGGGGCAGCTGAAGGGGATTTGAAACATGTTCCCTCATCCCTATGGATGTTTTCCCTCTCTTGGGGCAAAATGGAATGCATGATCTGGAGCATCCAAGTTGACCATAGATAGTCATTTTCAGTTACAATGTGTTGGGATGACTGAAATATGCAAAGAACTGTGCCTTATGTATGCACTCATACTTACAAAATTCTGATTTTATTCCTAAAAATAAGCACATACTTTGTAAACATGACTCACTTTTTTCCTCCATCTTCAAATCTGTATTTGCTCCCCATGTGCTGGGAGAGGAGGGATATCTGAGGAATGGATGCTCACAGTATCAAAGTTAACATCAACAAAGATCCTGTGCCTCCTAACAGAGGTCTCGTGCAGAGAGCAACACGTGTGCCTCATGAGAGAATTTCAGGAATAGAAACTCAAATAAACTAGTGAGAAATAAAATTCTGATAAAAGAGGAATGAAGTAGATGCACCTGTGTATGCATTTGGATTTGCCTGGTCTCATAGAGCCAGTGTTGGCTGCAGGTTCTAGTTGTTCCAGAAAAACCTCGAGATTACTTTGTTAAGTTCATTGAATTTGACTGAGAGCAGACAACAGGCAGATAAAAAAATCTTCTAAAAAATCTAACCATCAAAAATGTTAAATTCATAAAATAACATTAGAGATGATAAATCATGAGGAAAAGACTAAGGTTTTCTCAACACTAAAAGAGAAATCTCTTTCTAAATCTTTCTTGTATATATAAGGTAACCACGGAAGATATAATTTTCTTAACAAAATAAAAAACATTCTTGGGAAATCAGAGAACACTGTCAAGGGGGAAAATATAATTTAACGGGAGAGGTGCAAGTTCTTTTACAAAGCCTGAGACAAGTGAAGCCGAGCTGAAAGAGGAACGCAATTCTATTTGTACTGCACTGGTACATTACAGCTAATGTGTAGGTACACCAGTACTGTGCAGGTTTCTCCACACTCTGACCTACAGAAGACTTTCTTGCTTGATTCCAACCAAGTTATTCAGAACTACATACTCTGTTATTCCATATAAATCAGGAGTAACCTGATGAACACAAAGTAAGAGAAAGCAACTACAACCTATGCTTTGTAATGCTAGGTGTTTATTACCTACCCAGACAGTATCAGCTTCCGCACACCATGAGTTTGTTTTGTGAGCAGGCTTCTTGTGCCATTCTCACTGGCAGAGTATGAGAGGCCAAAAAGGCTTTGGTCAGAACAAGCATCAGCACATCTGGAATATAATGCACTGAGTACGTGCATGGGGAAAAAATAACAAACTGCAACAGTCTGTATCTGTTATCTGTTTGCTCTTTTATTTCAGTCTCTTGAAATCTGTATACATTCAGCATTCTGGACAGGATAGGTTTTTATTGCAAACATCGATTACAATCTCTTCCAACTATTTCTTAGGTATAAAATTTCGTAAATTTGATTTTGATAGTAATAGGTTCTAATTTAACCATTTAAGAGTAAAGCTGCATTTTCTTTAGACTTCTTTATGGTGTCCAGTGTACTTAGCAATCTCCAGCTTTTTATATGCACCATACTGTCCAGAGTATTTTAGATTTTATGAGCTCAGCAGACCTTAAATATTCACCATCTCCTAGCAGTTTATTACACTGGGTTCATTTCCTAAGATGATTTCTCTATTTGCCACTGATCCTGTTGTTCATTGAACAGTAAAGTAGTCTTACTCCACCTTGAAGTTCCTAAATGCTACTTTAGTGATTGTAGAATGGATATCCTTGGTTGATTTGTCAAGGAAATTGAAATCCCACTGGTCAATATGTATTTTTCTTAAACCAAGGGTTTTCATGTTTCTCTGGAATTGCTTTTCACCTTGATCATGGCATGTTGCATATCTTTCCTCTGAACACCCCGTATGTGCATCTACATTTCACAATTACTGTTTTTCTGTATAGGATTTTCCACTTTTGTTTCTCAAACTCTGTTTCTCTTCCCACATGTGCTATAAGATACTGATTTATGTAACATACGTACACACTGTGTGTAGAAACTAAACCCTTCAGTCAGATTGTACAGCTATACTGATGTCAAGGTTTAAGGCCATCCGGTAACTTGGAACCCCGCAGCTGCTCACTGCCCCCAGCTCCCAGAGTAATGGGGAGGACAATTGAAAGAATGTAACTCGCACGTGTTGAGATAAGAACAGTCCAGTAACTACGGTATAACACAAACCCATTACTGCTACCACTAACAATAATGATGATAAAGGAAATAACAAGGGAAGAGAAAAAAAACCCAACCAACCAACAATAAACACAAGTGATGCACAATGAAATTGTTCATCACCTGCCAACTGATGCCCAGCCAGACCCGAGCAGTGACCTAGGCCTTCCGGGTAACTCGCCCAGTTTATATACTGGGTATGACACTCTGTGGTATGGATTACTCCTTTGGCTAGTTTGGATCAGGTGGCCTGCCTCTGCTTCTTCCGGGCTTCTTGTGCCCCTCCTCACTGGCAGAGCATGAGAGACTGAAAAGTTCTTGACCCTTAGGTAAGCATTACTTAGCAACAACTGAAAACATTGGTGTGTTGTCAGTGTTGTTTTCAGACTAAAGCTGAAACACATCACTGCAGCAGCTACTGAGGAGAAAAAGAATTGTTACAGCTGAACCTAGGACAACAACCATTCCCATCATTTCACTACAACCGGAGTAAAAAGAGTTTTTCTCTAAATTTAAGTAGAATTTTTGCCCATCACCTTTTGTCCTATCATTGGATATGACTTCTTTAGTTCATCTTCTCTCTTCTGTCTTCCTTAGTGTCCCTTATCAGGTACTTATATACAGTGATAACTTCACCCCAAACCTTCTCCAGGCTGAACAGTCTCAGCTTTCTCAGTATCTTCCATTATGACAGTTGCTCCAATCCCTTAATCATCTTTGTGGTCCATTGCTTGACTTCCACTTCACTTATCTAGTCTATACTCAGTTTTTCAATGTGGATGTACTAAAGTAAAAATTAACACTCACTGTTATTCCTTCATCCACTGAGCCAGACATTTTGTCATGGAAGGCTATCAGGTCAGTCGGGCATGATTTCACTTTCTGCTGATCACCTTCTTGTACTCCATGTGTATGGAAATGGCTTCCAGAAAGAATTCCTCTATCATTTTCCCGGAGACTGAGGTGAGACTGACTGGTGGTTAATTCCCTGGGTCCTCCTTCTTGAATGCTGGAGTGACATTTGTCTTTCCATTCCTCAGAAACCTACCTCAGCCACTATGATCCTTAAAACATAATCAGAAGTGGCCTTGCAATGATATCAATCAGCTCTCTCAGCACTTGTGGGTACATCCCATCAGGTCCCACAAACCTGCATATGTCCACTTATTTAGGTTTGCTAGCTTGATACTCCTCTGATGAGTGTCAATATTTCTTACTCCAGGCTTTCCCACAGTTTTCAGCAGCCTGGGATTCTTGAAGGCTGGTATCAGGTGGTTAAAGTTCCCCATGAAAAACTGCGACTATGGAGCTTCTTCCAGCTTTATGAAGAAGACCTCATTCACTTCTTCCTGATCAGGCAACCTATAGCAGACAATGTAGCAAACACCCACTACAACATTTCCAGCACTGGTCTGCTCTCTAATCCTGACCCATAAACTGTGAATTAATTCATCATCAGTCCTAAGATATCTACCAATACATTGCTGCTATCTCTCTCTGCCTGCCCTCATTATCTTAAGGACTGAAGATTTAGGTCTTCATTCCAGATTTGGTGACTAAAGCAACTGAGAGGGTTGGTTGGTTGTTGTTTTTTTGTGTGGCTATAGCTGATTTCTTCATGTGTCTTACAATAACTGATTGTAAAACAGCATTATAATTCCTGGCTATGGGTTTGTTTGTTTGTTTTGTTGTTTTTCTTTTTTCTAAATTCTCTTTAAAGCACAAATATCCCACACAATCAATTTTAATAGAACATGACTTTTTAACCATCTTTTTTTTCTACATTTGGATTACTGCCCAGTGGTCTATGCTTTTTATTTGATTGCTAAAAAAGTAAGAGAGGAAAGGTGTCTTTTAGTAGCCTGAAAGAGAACACAAGTAGGTGAAGACTACTTTTCAGTGTTTTCCCACAAGCAATGAATGCATGAATAAATAAAAATTCTAGCAAATACTGGCTTGGGATGAAACCACCCTCCTTCTTGTGCATATCTTCACTGGTAACATACTTCCTATTATCATCTGCCTGTGATGAATTGCAGTCTTGCCTCTTCCCACTCCTCATGTGTTATTGAGCCAAAAGCTCCAGCTGTGAAAAAACAGCTTTGCAAACAGGATACATTGTTGTCTGCCAGTATCTCCCACTGCACCAAGAGTTCATTCTCAAACAAGTTAATAAGAGGCTCTCTGACTGGTCTTTTAACTAAGTGGAAATTTATCGTAATTTAATCCATTCAGAAAGGCAATATTCCATTTTGGCAACTACTTCAGTGACTCTAAATCATCAGACGTTCACCTAGAAACTTGTCTATATTTTTTTTTCACATTGAAACTTGTCTTTTGTGTGTTATTACCAGACAGGATAAAGTTTTAATAAAGCCTTTTTAATATATTTTAAATTAAATTTTCAGATTCTGATTGAAAATGAATGGGAAGAATAACAGTAAAAAACTGAAGGTGTTGGTCTGAAGCTACAGAGAAATAAGAATATTAGACAAAACCATCAGTTGGTATGTTTGAGATCCCTTTGTTTTTCCATAACTCTACATCAAAAAGCTCATTATCCTGTCTCAGTTAGAAACCCCTTTGCGTATGTGTGAAAAAGAAGTCTGTGACAACAATCAAGCAGGTGAACTATTCCACAGCCCTGGAATAAAGTGGCATGGCATATACTATGTCCATATACACAAATTCTTAAAACATAATGGTCATTTACTTGCCACAGGCTTTGGCAAGGACTCTTTCTCTTAAGTATTTCTACCTACTTATTGGAAAAGCTCTTTAACACAACACCCAAGTTACACTCACCACTCATCTGCCTGCGAGCTGCCTCCTCTGACTCTGTGTCTAGGCAATTTACTGTGAGGTAGGAAACCTGGAAGTACAAGTCTGGGTTTTTGTGTCATCAGTGTCAGGTGGATCATCATCTCTTGCTGCCCCTTGAACAGACTCTCCTGGTAAGTTACTCCAGCTGTCATGACCCAGAAAATTTCAGCCTGCCAGCCCATGCATACCCAGAGTACAAATGCTTAAGTTCATTTATCTAGAGCAAGCTTCACTACTTTTGTCACAAGATTTTACTAACTGGTATCTTTTACCTTATCCTAGGAAAAAATACATAATCCTTATGATCCTCATGGGAACTGTCTTTGCCACTCCATTCTGAAATATGCCTCTTTTAAAAAAGCTCACTGCTTGAAGGGGAGAAAGCTGGTCAGATCATACACATGCAGAGCTGTGTACAGGATCAGTTTTGTGTGAAGATAATTGCTCTTCTGTGTTTAGGACTTCTGTCCCACATGGTTCTTATGGTGACATACTGGTCAGCGAATTACCTCATTACTATGCAGATATACCTGCTGGCGTTGCTGCTATGGCATCTGTAGTTGTCCTGGGAGACTGGCTATGGAAAATATCACACATTATCTTTTTTCTCCCATTGTACGTTTCTTGGCTTTTGATGGGATGAGAAGACAGCATGGGTTTAGCTACTGAAAGAGTACTGGAGGACTACAACAAAGACAGCAAACCAAAGTAGCATATCTTAATTTTTGTTCTGCCTATTAAGTACATGATTTTGCCTACTGCAGTTACCTTAATTATGTCCATATGTTGTCTAGGAAAACTATAGTTGAAATGGGCCCAAACCATGACAAAGAGTGCCATCATTCAAAAGCAATGGAGACCGGTATCCCAGAACCTGAATGCATTCCCCAGAATTGCTTAGTGTAGCTCTAGCCTCTCTAGCCAGAAGAGGCTCAGATATCTCACCCTTAGAAGTGAAGTATTTTTTTAGAGTAGTTACCTTTTAGACCATAGTTTTATCAACACCTTTATTAGCTTTTTGTGAAATGAAACACTTCAGTAGAAAGCAAACAGGTTATTTGTCAATATGCATATACATGCATAAGTGGCAATTACAAATATAAGTGTGGAATGTTCATTATCTCAGTGATACTAGTTACTGCTTTTTACTCATAGAGCCATAGAATCACAGAATCATTTAGGCTGGAAAAGACCTTTAAGACTGAGACCAACCATTAACCTAACACTGCCAAGACCCCCACTAAACCATGTCCTAAAGTACCACATCAACACATCTTTTAAATACCTCCAGGGATGGAGACTCAACTAATTCCCTGGGCAGCCTGTTCCAATGCTTGACAACACTTTCAGTGAAGAAATTTTTGCTAATCATAGACTCATAGGATCATAGAATAGTTAGGGTTGGAAAGGACCTTAAGATCATCAAGTTCCAACCCCCCTGCCATGGGCAAGGACTCCTTGCACTAAACCATATCACCCAAGGCCTTGTCCAACCTGGCCTTGAACACTGCCAGGGATGGAGCATTCACAACCTCCCTGGGCAACCTATTCCAGTGCCTTACCACCCTAACAGAAGATATCCAATCTAAACAGGTAATATCCAATCTAAACCTCTCCTGGCACAACTTGAGGCCATTTCTTGTCCTATTTGTTACTTGGGAGAAGAGACTGATCCCCACCTTGCTGCAACCACCTTTCAAGTAGTTGTAAAGAGTGATAAGGTCTCCCTTGAGCCTCCTTTCCCCCAGGCTAAACAATTTCAGTTCCCTCAGCCACTCCTTAGAAGACCTGTGCTCTAGGTTCTTCACCAGCTTCGTTGCACTGGACATGCTCCAGCACCTCAATATCTTTCCTGTAGTGAGGGGCCCAGATCTGAACACAAGCGTGTAGTGCTACATGGGGTTATTGTGGCCTAGGTGCAGGACCTGGCACCTGTCTTGTGAAATCTCATGTGATTGGCCTCATCATGCAACTGTCCAGATCCCTCTCTAGAGCCTTCCTATCTTCAAGCTGATAATTCAGATAAAACTTATTTGTGCTGTTTTGGGATCTATCCTGAAAGTTAACTATCCTTAAGACTGATGCTTTGTCTAACAAAGAGCTAGTTAGGGTGAGCTAAACCAACCAACAAACTAACCAACTAACCAAGCAAACAAACAAAACCAACCTAAGAAAACTCTATAAAAAAAATTAAACCATAGAGTGAAGCATTCTGAATGACCAAATTTGCTCAGTCTCATTCATAACAGGTTACCTTTTAGGTCAGGCATACGCCACATGACTAAATAATTTACTGGTTTTTAAATTTTACTTGGGGGATGGTAGAAGGAAGCTCCTTTAAAGTAGTGTAGTCATGCCCTAGGTTGCTACATCACAGTGTACATTGATACTTTTTCAGATCAATCCCTTTTTCCTCTCCCAAAAGGTGTCCCCAAAGCATTTACTGTTCTGTGAATACATGTTTTTTAAAAGAAAACAAATAAAAATAAACCAAAACAAACCTGTGTGGATGAAGTTAAATCTTTATCAGAGGAAGTGATTTTAGCTTCAGAACAATACTAGTCATATAATGCATGGTGCATAAGATTGCATGATAAATACCCTCAGTATTCTGTTGCTTATGTCAATTTCCATTCTGTATTAGAAATACTCTCGGAAACTGTTTTGTCTATGCATAAGTAGAATTAGATTGCTATTAAGCTAGAGGTTCTTAAATGTGCAACCTGGGTCCGATTCCTTTCTCTGGTTTAGTCATATCAGTATAAAATGGTAAAAATCCCTACTTTCTTGGTTAGTATAGGCAGCCCTAAATGACCGGATATAAATAAGAGGTAAGTGTGCTGTGCAGAAATATATTAGTTTGATTTGCAAACTGTATCCAGTGTGGTATTTCAGTAGTGCCAAAGAGTGATGGATGACATTTGAGTTTTGTTACCACCATTTTTGGTATTTTGTGTTACATTCAGCTCAGTTTTCATAAGCTTCTTGAACTTTGTGGGTGCATGACCAAGGTGATGCTTTTAGGAACAGTCATTAGGCCAGAACTATTTCGTTTCTCTCTAACGCTTCCCCTTTCACCTGCTCTCTTGGGATGTCCAGGACCTGCCCCTTGAGGGATTTTACCTCTTGGTGGGCACCATAGCATCAGGGAGCTAGGCCCATTTGTCTTACAGAAAGTTGTCTTTTAGAGAACATCTATGGTGATGCTTGGCACTATAAATAGATCACTGCATCAGGAAAGTGAAAAGCACCTGCAAAGCCAAAGTGACTCTGCTTCTAGCTCCTGCCAACCTTCTCTGCCTTCCTAGAGCAGGGTGCTGATGTCCCTGGCACCATTTCAGCTATAGACAGAATGATGAGGAAACAAGGATGACCAAGAGCCAGGGCAGATGATCAATTTTAAGTTGCATCTGCAATGAACTGTGTGGTTTTGTGATTGCCTTGATTGCTCTTACTTTACCTGTTTGTTACTATAAAGGCAAATTACACTTTACATGGATTGATAACCTTATTGAAATAAATAAAAATAAAGTATCAACCAGTGATACTGCTGATATCTTCTTTTCTCTTTCTATATAATCAAAAGATGTAAAAAAAATCTCAGCTTTACGTGGACTTAGACCTATCACCGTCTTCTGTGATTTGTACATTGATTAAAAATGTGGCTTTTTGGACAATTGAAAATCTTTACACTTATGTGTGAATCTTACTTTTCTATTCTTAAAATGTGGATGGATAACGTATTGAAAGAAAAATATTTCATAAAAGACAAAATGGTACATTCTTACAATGTTCAGAATTTTTTAGAGATACTACAAAAAATAAAACTGGCAGTTTCTGTGAACCTTTCTGATTTCTATTTGTAGGTACTGTCTAAGAAATAAATGTGAAAAAAAACCTTGATCACTCCAGATTTCCATATTTACTGGAGTCATTCACTGCAAAACCCACAATCAGTGCCACTACCACTTACTGCATTCTAGGGTAAACTCAACTTGTTTTAAAACTCATGTGAAACATAGAGATTATACCTATTTTATTTATCTCAAGGGAAGAATTGAATAATGGTTAACTTGAATGATTCATATGACAATTCAAATTGATAGATATTAAAAAGTTCCAATTTTACCACAACATCTGGAATACTATTTCAGATTGATTCTATCCTGTATCTTCTTCCGCTATTTAAGAAGCATTTTATTACTACACAATTGCATTCTCATTCAAGTATGAAATTATAAGGAGTAAAAGTCAGGGGACTCAGTAAAGAAAGAAAATTCTTAATCTTCAGGCATATTTGCATCAAGACCTGTATGTTTACTGTCAAACAATTATTTAGGAAATGGTCTGAATATTTCCTATACGTGGAGCTACAACTACCAAAATAGAATTCCAATTCAATAATCCTTTCACAGCCTTATCTTCTCTTCTGTTTAAGAAAGCTACAGCTGGGGTTGTATTTATTTTGCAGTTGATAGCATGAGATTACAGTACACCAGCAATGATGTTACTTTCAGCTCTGAGTTCTCCAATTATATATAAAGGTGAATTTCCTATGATGTGTCCTTTAAAAGCAGAGGCAAGCAAATGTTGCTGATTTTCTTTCAAAGGCATTAACATGTTTATGCCTTCATATGGAAGAAAAAAACCCTGCCATTTAATTTTAAGTCCCAATTGCCGTATTCTTCCCTTTCTATTATGAACACCTCCTGTTCGAGTTGTCAGTTCTTCACTTGAGACAAGAAAAATTGGTATAAACTCTATGTTTCACATGACTATTTTAAAACAAGTTGAGTTTACCCTAAAATGCAGTAAGTGGTAGTGGCATTTACTGTGTGTTTTGCAGCTCTGAATGACTCTGGTAAACATGAAAATCTGGAGTGATCAGGGCATTTTTCACATTTATTTTCTCAGATGATACGATATGATACACCAATTTTCAGTACTGTATAATAAAGGGATCTTATTTGTGTCAAGATCCAGTGTTCTACCACAGATTTTCTGACGAAAACTAAATTGCATATTATCACACACATAGTTTCATTCTAGTTTCATTCTTCTTATTTTTATGGTTTTTCTTTTTTTAGTGGTATATCAGATGAAGCCATTACTAAAGTACCTAAGTTACTTTTTTTTTTTAAGCAGTAATTATGATTTTATGATTTCCTAACAGGCAAGGAATTAGTGTGCTCAGCAGACCATCTGGCATGGACTATGTGAGCTACAAATACTACTTTTTGCTTTTTCCCCTCATTCAGATACCATTGCTCATCGAAAAGCATAGAAAAATTGGTTCTTTATTTCATTACACACTGTGTTTCAGACAATACAGATTCCCCCTAGAAGTTTCTCATAATGAAATATTTCAGATATACTGAAAAGAAAGCCAGTTAATTATCTAGGAATTTTTAAAGCACAGTATTCATCTGCATATAGCTTCCCTCTAACAATGTCACCCTCAGTTGCTTTGTGATTTGATTTTTTTAATTAATTTTTTTAATGATGGGATTTGAGAAACTGGTATAAAATGGTTATATAGCTTTTCTGTTTCTCAGTACATTGTGTTGATAAAGACATTAAAATGGTTGAGCAGAGTCTATATGATATTTCATAGAACTTACCAATAACTAAGACTTGTATTACTGTGAGTGGCAAAGCTTATATCTATGGTGATGCAAAGCAATAGACTGTTAAGGAGTTTATTGAGAAATAACATCCATGCAGTACGGTGCAGAGACTCAGCACTGTGCCTGCATTTTATTATCAAAGGCTAGCCCTTGTTCTGTATGTTTCTTACTCCATTTGGAGATTTCTATTATGCAGTCTTTTGTAGAGTGTAGAAATTCCCGAATTCACTTAACCTGTCAGTCTAAATGAAAATCCAAAGACAGTGAAAATCCTATTTAATATTGATGATGCCTGTTTTCAAAAGTGTTGAAAGTGTGCAGTCAGAGCAAATGGTCATGGTCAAGGAAAAAAACACATAAAAACCTGATAGTATTTAAAACATTTTGAACGGGCTTCTTCACGAGTTTACTCATATGGTGGTGAAGCAGCTACTTTATATGAAGTCTCAAAGGACCGATTTAGTTTGGAAAGACAGTCAGCATTGAGATTGAGTGTAGTAATGAATTTTCTTGTCACAAAGTGTGATGATCTGCTTTGTTGTTTTCAGTCTTTATAGTAAAGCACTTTTTCTTTTTTAATTCACTCAGGACCGATGTTTCTTAGAAAAGATAGAGAATGTGTAAAATACTTAAAAACACCGATAACATATTTCGCATATCATTTGGCATAGAAAATAGTAACAGAAAAGGATGTCTCTGATTATTCAATTGACCTTTTAATGGTTCCTAAGACAGATACTTTGACTGAGGTACGACAAGAAAATGCATATCCCTGCAATTCTTTTTTGTGGGATTAAGAACTGAAGTGAGCTGAAATCAAGGATGCAAGAAAGCAAGTTAACTTGCCTGGATAAACTAATGATATCATTCACTTTTGATTACAGATATCCATTTGTTTGTTGATGAGTAAGCATAATATATTGAGTATTTCTAAGCTACCCAAAATGCTTAAATTGAAGAGCAAAGGGGAAAACTTTTTTTTTTCAGAGACACGATGTTATGCTTTTGTGTTTGTTTAGTCTAATTTGTCTGTTTATAGACTGTGTATTAATTTTGATCAGTCTGTGAGAAGGAATTGCACATTTACTACTGTAGTGTAGGTTTTTCCTATTGTATTAGGTCCTTCTGACAGGATAGTTCCACTGGTGTGCAAATATACTTGCATATTTTAAATGCAACTTTGAAGATATTGAAAACAAATTAATGGGAAACTGGCAAATAGCTTTCTTAAATTACAGTTTGATTGTAAGCCCTCTCTATCATGTGACCTGGAAGAAGAATGATTTTAAATGGGGCCCTGAGCCACAAGTCTTTGAGCAAATCAAATGCGAGATAGTTCATGCAATGGCCCTTGGACCAGTTTGGACCGGGCCAGATGTAAAAAATGTACTCTACACCATAGCTGGGGAGAATGGTCCTACCTGGAGCCTCTGGCAGAAAGCTCCAGGGGAGACTCAAGGTAGACCCCTTGGCTTTTGGAGTCAAGGATACAGAGGATCTGAGGCCAGCTATACCCCAACTGAGAAAGAGATACTGGCAGCCTATGAAGGGGTTCGAGCTGCTTCGGAAGCGATTGGCACTGAAGCACAGGCCATCCTGGAACTCCAGTTGCCTGTGCTGGGCTGAATATTCAAAGGCAGGGTCTCCTCTACACGTCATGCAACTGATGCTACGTGGAGTAACTGTCTGCACTAATTACACAATGAGCTGAAATAAGAAATCCTAGTCCTCCAGGCATTCTAGAACTCACCATGGACTGGCCAGAGGGCAAAGATTTTGGAATGTCACCAGAGGAGGAGGTGATGCGTGCTGAAGAGACCCCACCATATAATAAACTGTCAGAAAGTGAAAAGCAGTATGCCTTGTTTACTGATGGGTCCTGCCATATTGTGGGAAAGCATCGGAGATGGAAGGCAGTTGTATGGAGACCCTGACAACAAGCTGCATAAACTGCTGAAGGAGAGGGTGAATTGAGTCTATTTGACAAGGTGAAAGCCATCCAGCTGGCCTTGGACATTGCTGAATGAGAAAAGTGGCCAGTATTTTATCTCTATACTGACTCATGGATGGTGGCAAATGCCCTGTGGGGGGTGGTCACAGCAATGGAAACAGAGCAACTGGCAACGCAGAGGTAAACCCATCTGGGCTGCTGCACTGTGGCGAGTTATCGCTGTTCGCGTGCAGAACCTGGCGGTGAAGGTACGTATGTAGATGTTCATGTACTCAAGAGTCTGGCCACTGAGGAACACCAGAACAACCAACAAGTGGATAAAGCTGCTAAGATTGAAGTGGCTCAGATGGACTTAGGTTGGCAACATAAGGGTGAATTATTTTTGGCCTGGTGGGCCCATGACATTTCAGGACATCAGAGCAGAGATGCAGCATACAGATGGGTCCATGATCAAGGAGTGGACTTAACAAGGGACACGGCTGCCCAGGTTATTCATGAGTGTGAAACATATGCTGCAATTAAGCCAAACAGTTAAAACCTCTTTGGTATGGAGGACAATGGCTGAAGTATAAATATGTGGAGGCCTGGCAGATTGATTATATTACACTCCCACCAACCCGCCAAGGCAAGTTCCATATGCTTACCATGGTGGAAGCAACCACCGGATGGCTGGAAGCATACGCTGTGACCCATGCCACTGCCCAGAACAGTATCCCGGGCCTTGAGAAACGTATCTTATGGTGACATGGCACCCCAGAAAGAATTGAGTCAGACAGTGGGACTTATTTCTGGAAAAATCTTATAGACACTTTGGCCAAAGAGCATGGCATTGAGTGGGTATATCATATCCCCTACCATGCACCAGCCTCTGGGAAAATCCAATGGTAAAATGGGCTATTAAAAACTACACTGAGAGCAATGGGTGGTGGGATTTCAAGCACTGGGATATACACTTATCAAAGGCCACCTGGTTGGTCAACACCAGAGGATCTGCCAACAGGGCTGGCCCAGCCCAGTCAGAACTTTTATGTACTGTAGAAGGAGATAAAGTTCCTGTTGTGCCCATAAAGAATTTTCTGGGGAAGACGGTATGGATTATTCCTGCCTCAGGTAAAGACATACCCATTCGTGGGATTGCTTTTCTTCAGGGACCCATATATACTTGGTAGGTAATGCAGGAAGATGAGGAAGTCCGATGTATGCCTCAAGGAGATTTGATTATAGGGACAAACAGTCAATGAACTAAACTGTATACTGTTGCTTGCTATGTAGCACTTTTATAGCCCACCAACTGGATGTCTTCAGGTCACCAGCGACTGGCCTCCGACCATCCTCCCAATAAAGAATGAACTTTGATGAAACCAGACGAGTTCTGCAGTAAGGGAACAATAAGCATCAGCAGGCAACAATCCAACACTTCACACAGCCTCTCCTGCTCTGAAAGACTGTTACAAGAGGTGGAACCCGACATCATGGACCGAATGCACTCAGAAGCTTTCTAGGAATTGGTCCATGCACTAAGGAATGATCTCTCTCTCCCTCTCTCTGTGTGTGTGGATGCATATATATGTATATATATAAGAGTGATGGTGTATTGAAAATGTGGGATCTGAGCATGATGTGAATGGCATGGAATAAGTGGTGGATACTGTCCTGGGTTCAGCAGCAGCAGTCATTTTTTCTCCTCCTTAGTAGCTGGTGCAGAGTTTTGTTTTTGACTTTCAGCCTGGGAACAGCGCTGATAACACCGATGTTTTCAGTTGTTGCTCAAGGACTTGTTGACGTCCTTGTTGATGAGGGACTTTCTAAGTCTCATGCTCTGCCAAGGAGGAGAGGAAGCTGGGATGAAGCAGAGACAGGACACCTGATCCAAACTAATCAAAGAGGTATTCCATACCACAGCACATCATGCCCAGTATATACACTGGGGGCAGTGACCCAGAAGGTCTAGATCACTGCTCAGTCAGGCTGGGTATCAGTTGGCGGGTGGTGAGTGGTTGTATTCTCTTCCCTTGTTATTTCCTTTATCATTATTACTACTGTTGGTAGCAGTAGTGGTTTGTGTTATACCTTAGTTAATGGACTGCTCTTAAGTCAACCCGTGCGAGTTAATTTTTTTCAATGTAAAGCCCTCTGGGAGCTGGGGGGAAGGAAGGGCAGGGGAGTGAGTGAGTGAGCTGCATGGGACTGGTCTTAAACCATAACACTTGGACACCTACATTTATACACTTAAAGTCAGGAATATGAATCTGGAGCTTAATCCTACCTCAACAGTATGAAGAAAGAATAAATAGCACTTTGTCATGGTTTAATTTTCTTTGAAGACAGATGCACTGTGTTTGATGTGATTGGACAAGGTGTTAGATAACCTCATGTAGGCTCCTTTTGACATGAAAGATTGGCCCAGATGATCCTCTGAGGTCCCTTCCAACTAGGACTAGCCTATGATTCTATGAAAACGTGATATAATCTTCATAGAGGAAATTAAAGGTGTTCCTTGAAATTATTGAAGTTGTTCCTTGACAGTCATCCCAAATATTCATTTTTATTTGAGATTTAGTTGAAGAAAATCTCAAAAAACTACTGTGCTTGATTTAAACAATTTGTAGATCTGTATAGATTTAAAAAAGTCCGTGTTTGTGGCCATAGTTCATGATGTATTTGAAGAAAACTTGGAAATTACTAATCCTGGGTTTTTTTGTTTTTTTTTTTATTATTATTGTAGCTTTATCTTTTGTGGTCTGGAATACTTTTTTTTTTTTAATATATATATATTTCTTTATTTATTTAAAGTTCCCTAAATTCACAAAGTTCAGGTTCTAAAACTCAAATGATGTTACAAGGCATAGTTGATAAGCTCAGGATCTGGGCTTTAATGCTCAGAATATCTGCAGTTATTGATGCAGAAATATCAAAATGTGATAGAGGCATTATTTCATAAGTGTTAATATTCAGTCACTTCTATTTAATAAACTTATGTTCTGATTATTTCCTCATTTCATAATTCTACTTCATCTGATTATATAACTGGCTTTCAAGTTTGCGCTTTATTGTAAATTCACATTATAAAATGTCATCATGTAAGATGACATTCAATTAAATAAAATGAGCTTTACCAGAACCAAACTAATGAAGTACAAAGCATTTTTTAAACACTGCTTAATGATGCTAGAGATTTCTTAAGAAAATTACACCCTACTGGGCTTACCATATTTCAGGCCAGGGGACTTTTTTTGCTTTATATCTATTTTGAGAACAGGCCAAAAAAAGAAGGAAATAGAAAAAATGCCTTCAAAATTATTTAGAAGGATTAAGAGTGATTAAGAGTGAAGACTCTGCCTATATTAGTTAGTGTATAATAACAATTCCCAATGATTTTTTGCTTTACTAATTAAACCATACTCATGGTATTAAGCCTATTTTTATAAAGAGCTGTTATGAGAAGGCTGATATTTAACAGTAGAAGGATAACTGTCTGGTGTATTAAAGAACCTTTTGTTCTCAGACATGCATTCATGGTTATTTAAAAATCTAGCTTTTTTGAATGAATGATGGCAAGATTTTAGATATGGGAACAAGTTTCTATAGAAGTAATTAAAGTTATTTTCATGGTTTTCAAAATATTTTGTAACAGAATCAGAAAATTGCCTGAATGATAATGCGGTTTAGCATTTCACTGCAAGAATATCACAGGGTAAATACATCATCTTTTTTTAAATTTTTATTACGGAGATGGTCTTGATGGAAAATGCATGTCTGCTATCCTTTATTCAAGTTAATTAAATGAAGTTAAATGAGTAGAAAGCTTTTTAAGAGGATGGGTTTTTTTTTCCATGTCACTACCAACAATACAGAGATTCAAGGACTGTGGAGCCTGATAGCATTCAAAGTTGCCATGTAAAAAAAAAAAAAAAAAAAGAAAAAGAAAAAGAGGAAATCTTTATTTCTCAATGTTTTAGGGTTTTTTAATCTGTATTTTTTTTAATTCTTTTTTTTTCTTCCCAGTAGAACTTTGGTTAAATTATTGATAGTGAAGTTTTCAATGGGTTCCATAAACCTGAAATAAAACCTGAAATAAATCTGAAGTGTAACTTAAATCTGTAAAATTACAGGATACAACAAAGCAAACTTAGTTCATAACTCAGACTTTTGGAACATTTTCAGGTCTAAATTCATTTTACATATAGAGCAAGTACCATTAAAATCTTGACATTTACTGTTGATGTAGTTAAACTTCATATGGTATTTGCAATATTCTCCATTCCAAGCATAGGGGAACTGCAAATGCCTCACTAACAGTAAATACCACAGTGTGATAAATGTCAAGAATTTAATGGTTCATTGTAATGATTATGGGATATATTCTGATAACTTAGGGCAAAATGGGTAGCATCTTGCTTCATGAAGAATCTCACAGACTTCAGCAGAATTGTTTGTGATAATGTTTGGTAGAGAATGAGCTAATCTTTGTAGAAATCTACTGCAAATTTAAAGTCAAATAACCATCCATGCTGCTTCCTCATACACCCTTCAGCTTCACTTTAAGCTATTTTTTTGTAAACCCATTTCCAAAATAGGCAAGTCCACTAAAGCATAGTCTCAGGTAATGACTTTGATACAGTGTGGGCAGACATATGAATGTGCAAAATGCATTAAAACAACATTGAACTTGAGCTAAAAATTTCTCACGGTGGAATCATATATTTTCTTGGCCTCAGATACTGGGTTATACAACACATGTAGATTTTGACTAGTGTATTAGTTGTAAATGGCAAGGGACATTTCTGGGGGACGAGGTGATGAAGGGCTTCAGGGGTGGTATCTGAGGGAGAAGATCAGCTGGCACCAGCCAGTTCAGCAATGGACCCACCATAGGCCAAATATGAGCCAACTGGAGGACTTTGTGGCACTTTTATGAAAAGAAAGGGGAAAAAATGCTGGAGAGAGGGAAGAGGAAGAAACAAGGTCAGAGGTGTAGAGGAGTAGGAGGTGCCCCATGGCACAGCAGGCACACCCCAAAGGGTCTGCAGTCTATAGAAGAGTGTGCCAGAGCAAGTACACCCCCTTAGAAACTGCACTCCATGGATAAGCCCACACCAGAGCAGGCACAAGTATATAAAGGTACTCTGTGGCATGGAGGAACCATGCCAGAGCATAAGAAACAAATAAGGAGTAGCAGAAAAAAAAAAAAAAAAAAGAGTGAGAAGTCGGGAGCCTGAGAAAGAAATAGCTATGCACTGATCCCAATATCCACTGCTACTTGTTGCTTTACTGAAGGGACTGAGTATAACCTGCTCATGATAAAACTCAAGGTTAAGATAAAGATAGTTTGACAAATAAAGCAATGTTGTATGCACAGGCAAAGGGAAGAAAAGGAATTCATACACTATGCCTCACAGGCAGGCAGATGTTAGCCATTTCCAGGAAAGCATGGATTCATCCTGTGTAATAGTTTGAGATGATAGACACCATAATTCCAAATGTCCCTGTTTTCCCCTTCTTTCCCCCAGTTTTTATTGCTGAGCACAGTGCCATATGGTATAGAATATCTCCTTGTTCAGCTGGGGTCAGCTGTCCCAGTTGTCTCCTCTCAACATCTTGCCCACCCCTAGCCTACTTACTGGTAGAGCATCATGAGAAACAAAGAAGCCCTTGACACTTTGTAAACACTGCTCAGCAACACCTAATTTAACAGTTTTTTCAACAGCAACATTGATGTGCTCTTGCTTTGGTTGCAAACCCAAACCACAGTGACATGCAAGCTGCTGTGAAGAAAATTATTCCAACCAAAGCCAGTATGAAGCCTTTGTTTCCCAATGCCAGAGCCAGTAATAAATATTTAGGTTATACTAATTGGCAATACATGAAACTAAATTCCCCAAGTTAAATCTACTTTGCCTATGACAGTAATTTGTGAGTGATTTTCCTATTTTCTTTTTAATCCACAAGTTTTTACATTCCTGTTCTTCTCATCATCTCCCAGTTCCTGCTAAGGAGAGGAGCAGTGAGTGAGCAAGTGATTGTCAGGGAGTTCAGCTGTTAATCAGGGCAAATTCACAACTAAAAATTGGCTCAAATTTTCCTTGTTTATGCTTGCTCCCAGTATAGCATAAATCGTACCTTTAGTGAGATATAGATTCACAGAATAGTTAGGGTTAGAAAGGACTAAGACCATTGAGTTCCAAACCCCCTGTCATGGGCAGGGACACTTCACACTACACCATGTCACCCAAGTCTCTGTCCAACCTGGACTTGGACACTGCCGGGGGTGGAGCATTTACCATTTTGGGTAACCCATTCCAGTGCCTCACCATCCTCACAGTAAAGAGCTTCTTCCTTATATCTAACCTGAACTTCCCTGTTGAAGTTTGAACTAATTTCCCTTTGACCTATTGCTATAGTCCCTGGTGAAGAGTCCCTCTCCAGCATTCTTGTACACCCCCTTCAGATACTGGAAGGCTGCTATGAGGTCTCCACGCAGCCTTCTCTTCTCCAGGCTGAACAGCCCCAGCTTTCTCAGCCTGTCTTCATACAGGAGGTGCTTCAGCCCCCTTATCATCCTCATGGTCTTCCTCAAAGGGCAAAGAAAGTGGTGTTGAGTTCTGGTCTTTCCATCTGTCCTCATATGGTCTTGGGATTTGCTCTAAACTGATAATTCACCTGCTGGGTTTATCGATTTAGATTTAGCAGAAGTGCTTCTGAAATCCATCATCTGGGTGAGCATGCTAACAATTTTCCAAGTCCATGCTGAAAAAATATGTAGAAATATAGTTGCTTGGTTTGTTCTCTAATACTCGGAGTTACATGCTAAGAAAATACAGAATTTCTATTGGCTTGACACAGTCCAGTCACAAACTTTTCTATCAGAAGCAAAGAAGGAATAGCACTCACTAGAAAATTATGCATTTTCAAAACAGCTTTACTGTAGCCCTTGGAAGCCATAGGCTAACCTGCCCACCTTATCAAGTTGAAACATGGTATAAACATGTATGGGGAAAACAAAATAGATCTGTGTTTGCACTTCTATCCTATTCTGAAATAAATTTTAAAAATATAGGTCCTTCTCCTGAAATCTTGTAATGAAATACGTTTCAGTTGTCTGAAGCAATTGGAAAAGCAACTTTTTTCTTTTTTATTGTTTTGTCATCTTTCTATTACTTTGTTTTTAATAGAATTTAACCCATGTGGTAAATTTCTGATGTGCTTTTAGACTTCCTTTATAGTGAAAAGAAAGACTACTTGTTAAATATAGAAGCTTTATTTATCTTGTTTTATCTTTATTATTGTGATCTAACACAAGCTTTATGCAAATTTGAAGTTACTTGTTATCTGACATAAAAGCTAAACTCTCATTAATTTAAGAATATTAGCCAAATTCCTTTCTAGCTTTCTGTATCTCTAACTTCTATTTATACTGAAGATGAAAACTAAGAGTGCCCCAAGGTAATTACTGTTCTGTAATGCCTTTACTAGTGAAATTCCCTAAAGCAAAGTGATCACAGCTCTGCAGTTGTGCAGAGCTGTAAGAAGACAGGATCTTTCAACTCCAAGCTTCAAAACTGAAAGAGTAGCCCGAGTGTAAAATTGAAGTTTAGGCCCTTGTTTATAACTTCTGTCTTATCTTCTGCCCAAAAATATTATAAAACGTCCTTTCATTATAGGAGTATACACTGTGTCATTCAGCAAATACTGTGCAATAAAGTACAAGACACATTAATGCAAAATAATGGCTGACATTTAGCACACACAAAAGTTGGTAAAGTCAATGTTATGGTTCCCAAAGAAACCATATCTCATCTCTTGCATAAACATATTCTTTAATGAATGCACACAAAGTGGCTGAATTATGGTTTCCATGGGAACAATATCTCTGGATATACACTTTTGTCATGTCTCTGTGTAGAGCACTCAATAAGAAATTGCCTTTATTAATAACCTCAGTTTCTTGGACCCCAGTAAAACATTCATAAAAGTGGAATCAACATTGTGAATACAAAGCTAAGCAATAGCTTCCCTTACACTTCTGCTTAAGATTTCAGAATCACAAAATTTTTTGTAACTCTTAGTCTAAACTTCTCCCTTTGGTCTTAATTAATGAGGTTTTTGTCTATTTGCTGGAGTCTCCCTGTGATTCTCATCAGACTATGAAGATTTTATTGCTCAAATATTCAAAGACTTGTTGTTAGATGTATATATATCATCTATGTTAGATGATATAGGTATATACTAGATGTAAGCATTCAGGAACGCAGTAAGATAGAAGAGGCTTCATAACTTTTGAAGTATAAACTGCAGCACTAAAAAGGTTAATGTATCGATTGAAAAATACAAAAATTCAAATACTTCTATTTTGCAGATTGAAGAGGACATAGGTTAACAATTTTCTTAAAATAGGCCAAATAACAGAGCATAGGCTGGTAATTTCCAGATGACAAGGAACAGGTAATCGTGCACCTTCAACAATAACAAGCAATTGTAATTTCGGGTTTGTATAATACATCAGAGAAAAGATAAATATTCAATCAGTATCCATGTCAAAAAAACATAATTAAAATGTTTGTTTCAGGATTTTGTGTTGTTTTTTTTTTTTTTTAGGGGGAAGTAGTTCTCTCAGAGTGTCATTGAGCAACAAAAAGTTCCTTTTTGCTCATGATTAGGGCTTTTTATAATTTATGTATAAAAAAATCATATTAAAGATAACTATATGTAATGTATTGCAAAATCCT
The DNA here is from genome assembly GCF_033783945.1 of Neopsephotus bourkii. Classification (NCBI taxonomy): domain Eukaryota; kingdom Metazoa; phylum Chordata; class Aves; order Psittaciformes; family Psittacidae; genus Neopsephotus; species Neopsephotus bourkii. The sequence continues at coordinate 222,033 of NW_026901454.1, read as the reverse complement.
GTTTTCAAAGTTGTTTTTTTTCAAGAGTGGATGTATCAGTAGAGCCTATAATAATAAATGAAGTTGTCGTACTCTGTTTACATCTGCATTACTCTAATGCAACTATGAAAATTCTAACACAGATTTTTCTATTTTTATAGCGTTGGGTTTTATTTTAGAAGTTAGTTTGTGAGGAGTGATGAGATGGTGAAAGTTTTATTTCCTCCTCTTATGTGTTCAGCCTATCTGATGTAGCATTGAATGATTGATCTATTAAAAGCTTAATGTGCAATGCTTTTGTTTCCTCACATTCTCCAATCTTAGCCACTGTCAGAACATTTAGGATCTCCTATAGACCTGGAATTCATTCGGATCACACTAGCATTATGATTATGATGTAGACCAACTTAGATGGAAGAATTTGGTTTATATCCTTAAGCTGGTTTTGGAATTTTTAGAGTGATTCCAAATGTTAACAGTGGTTAGAAGAGGCACCTTTTATTCAGAAACACCCATATTCACAAAAAAAAAAAAAAAAAAACCCTGAAACAAACAACCAAAAAAAAAAAAAAAAAACCCCAAATACAGAGAAACAAAAAAACCCACAAAAAAAAAAAGAATCAGTTAAAAAAATCAATACCTTATTTTGAAATTCTTCACATTGTTTTTTCCTTATGGAGGATATGTAAGTGGGACACAGAAGTTGTTTTGTTGAAAACATCTGAAACCTCTTATAGCATAATATTATCTTATAAATAAAATCATACAGCTGTGCCTTGTAATATTCTTGCCAATAGCATTTTCAGAATAACGTATTTTATTGTGGAAAAGTAAAGTGCTTAAGGTGCATAAATTGTGTGTCCTTCAGTTATAAATTGTGTAGCTGAGCAGACATAAATATATATAAAAGCATAATTATATAACTAGATGTTCTGAAATGGCCAGCTCTGCTGATTTGATGCAAGTTGCTAGTCATGAAAAATGCCTTTTTATCATAATCAAATGAAATGATAGAATGCATCCTGGAAAATCAACATAAGCACTATTTGCTCTTGCACAATTGCTACATAATTTATGGTGATGGCAGATGGATAGCTTGACAGCAAATTGATACTTAGACAAATCTGTTTCATATAACTGCAGTTAATCAAGTTGCTCTCTGGCTCTGTTGAATGGAATGTTAGTTGTTGTAATCCCTAAAGAAATTAAGGAACCAAAGTTATTTGAAAAGATGTACAAAACATGCAACCTCTTCCAAATGCTGTTTGTTTGAATACTAAAAATGCACAATCTTTCCTCTAAATATCATGTAACAATAACATAGTCTTTCACTCCCTTTGGAGGAAAATAAATGTCATTTACCTGTCTGTGCTGGTTCTTCATCCTAGTTTTGTCATCCCTTGGAGAAATCAACCTTGAAATATCTATTAAAGCCCCAGCATCTTTCTTATTTAAATAAAATAAGAGGTTTACAGGAAGTTTTGGAGCAAATGAAAAATGTCCTTGATGCTTTCCTGAATTAATAAACTCAGTTCCATTCTGTCAGTAGTACTGAAGCATAGTTATTAGAGTTTTGGGTTTTGGTGTTTTTTTTTAGGTACCTATATCCCTAAACACAAAAATAATATGCATTTTGCACTTTTTTTCAGATAGAATGAGTATTTATGAAAGCACATACAGATTTTAGAATGTCATCTAAGAATCCAAATCCAAATCCCAATACCATATCTGAGTTATGATTTAAAAGACAGTTACAAAAAAATACTTTTAAAACTAGTTCAAATACTAATTTAAAAACATAAGAGTCTGTCGACTTTTCAAGACTGGAACTCTTACTGAGAACACCATCCTGAATTTCTCTTTCTTCAAATTTATTTTAATGCCATTTTTTAAGTATGGAAGTCTATGCTTATGTGCAATGTTTAAAATATTTTATCTTTTTTTTTTTATTAGTCATATTTCAAATGAATTGGGTATGTAAAAATGTGTAGTCGCATCATTGTGTTGGCTATTTCTTGTATTATGAGAAAATCAGATTAAAAGAGAATGTGGGTTGAAATAGTTTTCAACAAGAACTTTTTACCTTGGCTTTGGAGCACTGAGAAAAACAGAGTTCTAAGCTAAAAAGCAGTTGCATGGCAGATCTTATCTGGAAAATAATGTGGGATTAGATGCTTGAATTTTAATTAATAAAGAAGTATTCAATGTTGGTTTCTAATTTGTAAAGAGAAACCCAAACTTGAAAAGAATCCCATTTATAATTATACAGCTCTTAAAAAAATTGGTAAATGCCTTAATCATTAAAATATAAAACCAGAAGGTAAGAGATTTGGATTTGCTTTTACCTATCAGTAGATTTGAATCTACATGTTTCATGGAAATGTCCTAAAACCAGACCAAATGTGTGCAATGCACTGAAAGATGTTCCTTCACTAATTTTACTGTTCCTGGGTTACTCTGCACCTAAGATTGTGAAAGTTCTCAAGGCAGAGGGAGGTGGTAAAGGCAGGACTGAATTTAGTTTCTGATCTCAGAAGTATTTTTTTTAATTCCGATTTACATAATCATTATTTAAAAATATAATCAAAACAAAGTGAAAAAAAAAAAAGGAAAACCAAAATCTGCTTCTTCTGGTAAAGCTGCTCTCTTTCTCTAATCCAATTTAGCTTTTTTTAATGAAAAGTCAACAAATTCAGGCTGGGGAATACAGTTCCTCTCACATTATAAATGTAGTTGCTGAGAGTTCACTTGATCCCACTGCTTGTGTCTTTGATTAAATACTGGGCCCCATAAGGACCCTAGAGTGACACCACTCACTACTACTTTCCACTTGGACATTGAGCCATTAAGTGTAACTCTTTGATGAAGCCAATTCCTTATCCATCTAACAGTCCACCCATCAAACCTATATTTTTCCAATGGGTGGCCAGAATATTGTGGGGGACAGCAGCAAAGGCCTTACAGAAGTCGAGGTAGATGCAATAAGTAGCTCTTCTCCTGTTCACTGAAGCAGTTACTCAGTTGTAGAAGGCTGCTAGATTAGTCATGTACAATTTGGCCTTGGTGAAGCCATACTGGCTGTCTCTATTCACCTGTATTCCATATGTTTCAACAAGTCTCCCAGGAGAATCTGTTCATGATTTTAGCAGGCACAGAGGTGAGACTGCCTGGTTGGTAGCTCCCAGGGTACCCCATTTTAAAAATGAGGATGATATTCCCTTTTCTTCGGTCGTCAAGGCATTTACTGACTGACATGACTTTTCAAATGTGGAGAGTAGCTTAATGACTACATCAATCAATTCCCTCAGGACCTTAATAAATGTGAATAACTTGAGCCAAAGCATAGCTTGTTTTCAGGTGCCAGCAAGCCTTCAGTGTGAACCTAATTACAAAACAGTAAATATCAGAGAAATTGAATGTAAAGCATATTGCAAAGCAAACAACATAATAATGAAGTCTGGCAATCTATGAAGACATAAATTTTGGTCCCCAAATCTTCTACTGAAATAACTCTGGCTTTAACTGTATTTCCTTTGACACTCCTTAGCAAGAGATATATTTAGACTAGCCACCATACAACAGTAAGTGCTATGTGCCTGCAGACAGGCCAGTCTGATGTTGCTAAAAGGCTTGCATAAAAATTAATTTCTACTTCCTTTTTTCCTTCTGTGAAGGCATAGCCTGGGATTATTCTGTTTACCATGGTGCCATTTTTCAAGGATCTTTTAGGAATTTAATTACGTTTAAGGATTCTAGCCCTTTCCCAAATGTGATTGAAATGTGATTTTGAGCCCAGAGATCAAAAATAACTTGAACATGTTATACAATACAATGCAGAAAATTGTGTTACTAAATTGTCTTATCAAAAAGTGACACTCATATAGGTAAATATGAGATAAGTATACTTTTTAAGTTGGAGCTTAAAAGGACATGACAAAAATGAAAGTTGTATGAGGAACCTTTTTCAAGGTTAGGTGGGACAGGGCCTTGAGTGGCATGGTCTAGTGTGAGCTGTCATGTCCATGGCAGGGTGGTTGGAACTAGATGATCTTATGGTCCTTTCCAACTCTATTTTATGATTCTATAACCTAAATAAATATTTACATTAGTGTCGTGTTTTTTTAATCTAATTTTTCATTGCCAGATACAAAAGAAAAGAAAGTTAATTATTAAAAGGAATGGATAAACTACTAAAAATCTGCTGAGAAAAATACTTTGTACCACATACTTGATTTGGGATATAGGATGTATTACTTTGACACATAGAAATACTTTCATTGATAGAATCAGCTCAATTGTACTCCTCCATTATGTGTTCTACTGCTTTTTGAAGTTGTCTATAATTTCACATTCAGTTTCCTAAATTGGATCAACTGGAAGACTTCTTTAGCCAGAAAACCTTGGTCATCTCTGTTACTTCCTTGTTTTCCAAACTGCACCCCCATAGAACCTGGCTAAAACTAAAGGATTAACTGAAATGAAGCCAACTCAGCAGATGAAAACTGGAAGAATATTGGCAGAAATGGTACCAAGTTTACTGGGTTTGACAATAAAAATAATGTTAACTACTATACAAATTTTGTCATGAAACTGCTGTTTATTCTACAAAAATTTATACAATTTATAAAGGTAGCAGCTGGTAACTATTGCTACAGGTCTCGAAAACCTAACTGGGAACATTAACGAAAACTGGGCTTAATTCAAGCACTGATCTGTGGGTCTATTTGTTTGATTCCCTTAAACACTTTATGAATAACTGCATTTCTTAATGACTAAACTGATGTTGATGAGTTTCTGGAAAACCAGCTCAAATATTTGAAATGATGAAAATTTACAAATGGTACACATGAAACATTAATGTATCTCAGAATAACAGAGGCCATATCACATATTTACTCTAATGACTGGGAAAATAATGTATTTTAGGAAAAAAAGCAGAACAAATGGTGACCTGCATCAGGCAGTTGTCTGACATTTGAGAAAGGCTTATTCTCACATCTACATATTTTGTCAATGGACAATTTCATAATACAAATTCAGTTCTCTCTTCTGCTGTTCTACTCATTTGCAACATTATTTTTAGCTATTAGATGGGTAATTTCTAAGCTAGTTACTTGGGAGGAGGATGGCAGGTGAATGTTGTTTGATAAGTGCAAGCAGCTGGTTTATAAATCGATGAATCTCATGGATGTGTAAATGCCTGTTTATGAAATTCTTCCAAAAATTTTTACCATCACAGACCATAGTGACATAAATACATAAATACTATGTGTATCTATCTCCTATATACAGTGGTGGGTGAAGTTGTGGCAGTGACATACCTTTTTAGAAACACTAGTTCTAGAATTACCATTCATACATAACAGCAACAAAAGAAGATCATTTTATTGCTCCTTTAGGAGTCAGGATGAGAGAAGAGACTAACAGGAATGAAACTGTGGTGGGAGTTTATTGCAGACTACCTGATTAGGGGAAAGTAGTAGATGAAGCTTTCTTAAACAATTTCAAGAATTTTCTGTATCACTGACTCTGGCTCTTATGGGGAAATTTTCCCTCTCTGGTATCTGCTGGAAGGGTGAAAACAGTGAATGCCAGCAGTCACAAAGATTCATGGAAGGTGTCCAAAACACTGAATCACAGAATGGTTGAGGTTGAAAGAGACCTCCGGAGATCATCTGGTCCACTCTACCTTTTTTGAGCAGGTTCACCTAGAATAGGTTGCACAGGACTATGTCAAGACAGCTTTTGAATATTTCCAAGGATAGAGATTCATTTTCTTCTGGATAACATTTTGACATAGGTATTGACTTGTCCAACCAAAGGTGACAAATAGTTCAATCTGCTATCCAGTAATAAGGAAGAGCTGGTCATCAGCTGTCAGTAGCAACCATGAAATACTGGAGTGAGGAAGGCAAGTATAGACTTGGATATCAGGAGATAAGGCTTCTGCTTTGTCAAAAAAGTGGTAAGTGGAAAGGGGAGGTAGCTTTGCAGAGAAAAGGAGCCCAGGAAAGCTGTCAGGTCTTTAAGGACAGAATTCTCCAAAGGTAATGCCAGCTTCTCTTACTGAAAGTGAAAATTTTATCATCTGCTCATCTCTAGTTTCAAGAATCAAATATTAATAGCTCCAGAATTGTACTTGTATTCCAGATAAAAAATGAGGTAGGAATTGAACACTAAACAGAAATGGTATTTGTGTGTGGGGCTTGTTTTGGTTGTTTAGTTTTGTTTTTATGAATTGAATTTATTGACTGGAATTTTGAAGTCACTATAATTAAAAGAAAATTATACAGTATCCTGTAACTAATAAGATAAAGTTAGCAGTTCAGGTTTTGCACAAATGAATGACATAGGTATGAATAATTTTACTATTATACTCTTATCCAAAATTATTGTGTAGAGACTAGTAAGCAAAATCTAGTCTGACTACCACTGCCAGCCTAGTTGCCTCTCTTAATGTTCCTTATTCCAATGCAAGACTATATCTTGATCCATTGATCCTTAAAAAGGCTATTCATTCTTCAGTATAAAATATAGTTTATGTTCATAGCCTTGGCCTTCAAATTTTGTTTTTTGACAATTCATGCCAGATGATAATATATTTAAAGATAAAATCCCAGTTTAGAGTGAGTGCTTCTTCTTTTTTTAATATGTTCAATACATTTCCAAACACAAAATAAAGAAACCCAAACAAATAAACAAATACTGTAAGGAATGCAGTCTTACATACAGTCTTATAAAAATATCTGAGGCTTTAAAGATGTTAGGCTGCATCTCATTTGAATAGAAGAGTGGTAAAGAAGATACTCCTTAATATCAAAAAATGCAGCTTGTTTTATCATATTCATTTCATAACAGTTGTTGAGTCCACTAATGAAAATTGTTTCCTGTTGATTTTGGATTTCTATAGATAACTTAAATATATTTAATAATATGAAGTCATTCTGAGTTACAGGAGTCTGTGTATCTATAGCACCAATGACTGGATTGAGTGGAGGAGTGTGAGTGAGCACATGATAACTATAGCAAAAATCAAGCTGGACTAGCTGATAGATGGACCAAGAGACCTGGGAGGAAGAGGAGGACGCCTGGGCAGCTTGTGTTCTTGCATGAACAAACGTCTCTACCAGCAACTGGAGAGAAGCTGAAGCTTCTAGGTATCATATGTCCCAGTGCCAGCAACTGGGGAGACTGGGATCCAAGGAGCAGCTACTGGACAAGCAGAGTACTTGAGCCCAGGTGATGGATGGACCCACTTGTAAATATGTACATACATAGTATATTCTCACTATTGGAAATCTATCCTGCTCAGCAAGAGAAGGGAGTGAAACAAGGCCATTGGTGCTGCCTGTGTTCATGTGCATGTTAAGAGTGTCTGTCTGTGATCTGTGTGGCTGGTGATGTGTATATGTGTAGAATCATAGAATCATAGAATAGTTAAGGTTGGAAAGGAACTTAACATCATCTAATTCCAATGCCCCTGCCATGGTCAGGGACATATCACACTAAACCATGTCACCCAAGGCTCTATCCAGCCTGGCCTTGAACATGGCCAGGGATGGAGCATTCACAACTTCCCTGAGCCGCCCATTCCAGTGTCTCATCACCCTCATAGTAAAGAACTTCTTCCTTATTTCTAACCTAAACTTCCCCTGTTTAAGTTTGAACCCATTACCCTTTGTCCTATCACTACAGTCCCTAATGAAAAGTCCCTCTCCAGCATCCTTGTAGGACCTCTTCAGGTAATGGAAGGCTGCTATGAGGTCTCCATGCAGCTTTCTGTATTGCATAATGTGCATATGTGTGTAGGTGCATATGTGTATAGGCACTTATGTGTGGTGTACATGTATGCTCTCTGTGCATGTGCCAGCTGGGAATACATATAGCCTCACAACTTGGTTGAACTTGGGGACATGGAGCTGTGACAGTCCAAACTCTCTTTGGCTGTTGGATCCAGCATGATATATTTTCCTCTACTTTTGAAGTACACCTATATTTCTATTTCTTGATTATCAGATTTTAAATCAGTATGCTGGCTTGGATTTCCCCATGTGGGAAGATTGCTAGATGGTACAATAATACACCCACAGTCTCTATATCAAGATTTCCTTACAATGAAACCATTCTGTGTATAGTGAAGGGAAAAGAAAAGCTGGGCAAAATTTCCTGTAGCTTTCCACTTGGAATGAACCCAGGATGCAGTTTCAAGCTTCAGCTAGGAAATGTATCTTGACCCAATGCTTCAAGGTTCCCCAGCTTAGATTATGTGTCTCAAAAATTTAGGGTATGTATATTTGGGATTTTTTGGTCTCATTATATTACCCCAATATAATAGCTTTCCTGGAAAGCTTAACTTTCATCTACAGATAATATATACAAAAAAAAAAAAAAGTTTCCTTCTTGTACATATGAAAAATAATGAGTATGAGACCAGTAAAGAAAAACTGATATTAAAAAACCTCATATTTTTGTTATTACTGAATTTTCAGTGCCTCTATTGATTCATGTCACACTACCCTTCACAACGCAGCATCAATGATGTGAGCCATTGTCTGGTACTATAATGAAAACAGTAAACTTAACAATAACAAAATTAATTTAAAAATTCCTTACTCAGTAGTACCTTAAGGAGTACAACATAATTCAAATTTCCTTAATAGGGATGCTATATTTTATCTGCATGAGTTTATTGCTTAGGCTATTTCTTAAGAGTTATGGATACTAAGAAGTGTACTCTTATAGATTAATAACTAGATCTAATGTTAACATCATATGGTTTTCACCAGGGAACTATAAAATTTGAGGAGGAGATTATAATGAGGTAAAGAGCTATTATGTGTATTATTTACTGTATGCTACATGGTGATATTACCAGTCTTGTACATAAACAAAGATGTACTCATTCTTTTGTTGTCTAGAACAAACTTAATGTGCGAGGGAGGCTGATGCAGCTTGGGCATTGCCAGGACTATCTTTGGGAGATTTAAACTGCCCTAGGAAGTGTGAGCAACTGGGGATGCTGTGAACAGAACATTAAAACAGGGTTTCAGAACGCACAGCAGTTTGAGTAGAAGGTCACGTGAGAAGGGCCATGCTCTCTGCAGACCAGGGAAAAGGTCTGGGTGTCTGCCATAATGGTTGGCATTTGCCTTGGAGTTAAAACCAGTTTTTCTACAGAGAAGGCCCCTGAGATATTTGATTCTTCCACCTAGATAGAACTGGTAAGGAAGGAGACTTCAGTAGAGTATATATATAGATAGATGGCAGGTGCAGTGAGTTCCCAGACCCTTCTTCTGGAGGGAGGCTAAGTACCTGCAAAAGATGTGCACAGGTTGGGCAACTGTTATGTCAGTGGCCAAGTTGCAGGAAACACCTAAAAGGATGCACAGTATTAGAGGGGCCAACATGAAGATAGATAAGTGGTTTCAAAACCATGCTCCTATAGCAGACATCACAGAGAACAAGGCACCTGGGACCCTCGTGACTCACCAAAGCAGGGCTCTGCTTTAGTCCCCACCATAACAACCCCACCATAACAACCAGTCCAGCATAACAACCAAAACCAGATATGAATCTTTAACAACTGTAGACACCCATGAGAAAGGTCTGCAAGGAAATACTGTGCCAGCAGCACACAGTGAATATTACAAAAAGAAATTAGAAGCACTTGTAGTGGGTGACACTCCATTAAGGGCACTAAGGTGTCCATTTGGCAGCATGACAGGGGGTTATATAAGATATGCTTCCTCCTGGGATATAAGGTCTAAGATGTCGCCAAAAGGGTGCCACAACTTGTCAAGAACACAGAGTACTGTCCACTGCTACCCTTTCAAGAGGGCTCGAGTGATAGCACAAACTGGAACCTGGGCAGAACCAAGAAATACTGTAAATCCCTGAGAGTGCAAGTGAAAAGTATTGGTTCCCAAGCTTTCTTTTCTTCCATTTTACAAGTTGGAGGAAAGGATGCAGCCAGAAATTAATATATAATGCACATCAACGCTGGCTGGTGCTGTCATGAGGGTTTTGGCTTTTATGACAAAGAGACATTCTTCCATGACTATAGCCTGTTAGGGAGGGATGGGATCCACCTTTCTAGAAGAGGCAAAGGAATCTCCAGCAGCAGGCTGACCAATCTAGTGTGGAGAGCATTAAACTGAAGGACTCAGGCGAAATGGCCCAAAGTAGCAACACTCACACCGTTACAACCAGCTGGGGAATAAGTGAGGTCAAGCAGAGCAGTAACAAATGTTTCTTAGCTGCATCCCAAGACAAGAGCCAGAAGACAAACCACCTCCAGTATATGTGCACACAGCCTAGGAGTTCCAGAAGAACTGGAGCTCCATGACCAGTCAGAAAGTTACAATATCATAGAATCATAGAATAGTTAGGGTTGGAAAAGGTCTTAAGATCATCTAGGTCCAATGCCCCTGCCATGGGCAGGGACACCGCACACAAAACCGTGTCACCCAAGGCTCTGTCCAACCTGGACTTGAACACCACCAGTCCAGTATCTGAAGGGGGCATATAGAGATGCTGGGGATGGACTCTTCATTAGGAACCGTAATGTTAGGACAAGGGGTAATGGGTTAAAACTTAAACAGCAGAAGTTTAGATTGGATATAAGGAGGAAATTCTTTCCTGTTAGGGTAGTGAGGCACTGGAATAGGTTGTCCAGGGAGTTTGTGAATGCTTCATCCCTGGCAGCGTTCAAGGACAGGTTGGATGAGGCCTTGGGTGATACGGTTTAGAGCGAGGTGTCCCTGCCCATGTCAGGGGGGCTGGAGCTTGATGATCTTGAGGTCCTTTCCAACCCTAACTATTCTATGATTCTATGATTCTATGATTCACAACTTCCCTGGGCAACCCATTACAGTGTCTCACTACCCTAACAGAAAAGAATTTCTTCCCTATATCCAACCTGAACTTCTGCTGTTTAAGTTTTAACCCATAACCCCTTGTCCTATCACTACAGTCCCTAATGAAGAGTCCCTCCCCAGCATCCTTGTAGGTCCCCTTCAGATACTGGAAGGCTGTTATGAGGTCTCCAGGCAGCCTTCTCTTCTCCAGGCTGAACAGCCCCAACCTTCTTGGCCTGTCTTCATACGGGAGGTGCTCCAGTCCCCTGATCATCCTCGTGGTCCTCCTCTGGACTTGTTCCAACCATTTTATAGAATCAGAAGATTGGACCAGATGATCCTTAACATCCTTTCGAACCTTGCATTCTGTGGTTCTATCATTTGCTAAAGATTTTGCTGTATAGAGAAGTCTCTGGGGAGACCTTAGAGCAGTCTTCTGTTATCTAAAAAGGGTTTACAAGAAAGGGGGGGGGGCCCCCCCCCTTTTTGTGAGGGCTTATAGGACAAGGGGGAATGGCTTCAAACTGAAAGAGGGTAGCTTTAGATTACATATTTGGAAGAAAGTCTTCACTGTGATGGGTGTGAGGCACTGGAACAGGCCGCCCATAACAGTTGTGAATGCCCCATTCCTAGAAGTGTTCAAGGCCAGGTAAGATGGAACTTTGAGCAACCTGTTTTAGTTGGGAGGTGTTCCTGCCCATGGCAGGGAGCTTGGGACTAGAACGTCTTTAGTGTCCCTTCCAACCAAAACTATTCTATGTTCCTATGATTTTATAGTAAATTCAGAAATAACTCCAAGACTTTCTAATAATACCAAAAATCCAAACATTTATTTGTTTAAGCTGATGTGAGCCAGCATAGCATTTTCAGATATTATGGCTATTCCAACTAAAAATTAATGAATCAACTTGGATAAATCATAAGATAAGCTAGCCTTGGTCCATTACTTGAATTAAATTCCTGTTGACATTTGGAAATGTCATAACATTTTCATATTTTCAAACCTGTTTTTTCTGGTCTTCATTACTACTTTGAGATGGTCAAACCAGGGTATTGTGATAGAATCTCATTTTAAAATGTTCTGTGCTCCTATATCCTGAAATAAACCTGTTATTTCAAAAAGGCACAAGTAGATAGAAGAAAATGTTTTTTTCACTCTCCAAGAATTCCCTGCTGTGCATCAAGATGGATGCCAGAACTTTCAAGATTCGGGCAGGTCAAGGCACCCACCGAGGAAAAAAGAAATGCTTGCTTCATGGCCCTCATTCACAGCCAAGCAGGTGTGCATTTGAAGTTGACTTTTTAATCCCATACAACCTATTTCACATGCTGAGGATACTCTTTCTTTTTTAATTGAAATATGGCCCATATTGTACATGAAGAAGTTTCTGACATTAACTACTTAAAACTTACAATTTGATAAATTTATATTTTTGACAAGATGCTGATACTTTCTCATCTCAAGAGAAATTTTCATACTTAAGGCACCTAAACCATCCGTTTTAGTCAGCTTTTCATAGTATCCAAAGTTATTTGAAAAGGAAACATTCTGATCAGATCTGTTCAAATTTTCCTTGTGAATTCAGATATGAGCCTAGAAGAGTGTGAGCTTCACTAATGCTTTTCCAAATCTTGGCTACATTACACGTGAGAGGTATGATGGACCCAAAGAAAGCCCTGTATCTAAAGCCAGTTTGATGCCTTAATCATGCGCCAGTCATCTTTTAAACAAGCTAAATGAAGAATTGTTTCTCCTAAGTTTTCTGGAATACTGGTTCCTTGAAAACTAAGTAAGCTTTTAATAATTTTTGTATATCCAGATTTTGGGATTGTTCGCTGGTTTGTTAGACTTTTTTGGAAGCAAGAACATGTGGAGACAGTGTTCTCACGGGAGAACGGATAATTGGTACATAAACTCTGAATAATCCTGAAAGATACAGCAAGGCCTTGAGAGGTCCGAAGAAGCTTAAGCAAACAAGATAAGAAGAAGCTGTAATTCACTGAGTTATGAGAACTGTGGGCTGCTGGCAAGCTTTTGAGGTCAAGTTCTCACACCTGTGCTTAACCAATTATGTGTTAGTCACTAAGGGTCTTCAAGACATGTATCCAATCATAATATGTCAAATCACTGTCAGTGCCTGCAAGAAATGGTATATAAGGAGTTAAAGCTTTGTAATATATTGTCAATCACTGATCACATTGATTGTCTCTGTGTTGTCCGTGACTCCCGTGTCGACAAGAACAGGCCTGTATAAATTCAGGGCTGCATGCTCTGCTCTAAATTGAAATTTTATTTGGTCTAAAGAATTTTTCCTCTTATATTTCCACTTGATTTTTATTTTATTTTTTATTTTTACAAGACTGAAACCAATTAAAATTATCTTCTTACCAGCAATCCAAAGGGCTGGACCTTTACATTTAGGATTTATAAGCAGGCTTGCATGGGTGCAAGCTTTATTTTCATGAGAAATAAATGGCTTGTGGTACAGAAGTCTCAAGCTGTTTATAATACAAAGTCAAGAATTAATGTAGTGCATGTATTCCTTGGTTTTTTGCCAAGTTTAAGGGAAGAGAAAGAGACAATGTACTTATGAGCTTCAAACAGAAGTAAGTTGGAGATTTTTCCATCATTATGTTAACTTCCGGATGGAAATGATTGATAATAAAATTTGAAGACACAATATAGCATGCATACATTGTATCTGAAATATTTATTTTTCAGTAAATGGAATATAATGGCTAGTTCAGAATCACTTTAAATAAAACACAAACCAAAACAAAACCTGTCATTTTATAGGCTCGTGGTGTTAAAAGATGGTTAGGAAGCCATTGGGCCATTGGCTTACCTTTCTTAGAACCTTAGAGAACTGAAAGCCCTTCCTAGAAATATTGTGTTGTCAGGACACCATGTCTGCATACAGATAGAATAAATGGTATAAAACTCCCTCATCTGAAATTAAAACAAACAAACAATCAAAACCACAACAAAACAAACAAAACCACAAAACCCCAGTGCATGTATGTTTTAGTAAAGAACTCTTCCTAAAAAGATTTGCAATTCATTTTAATCACCTATCAGCTAATTACCTACATTCCATCTCTTGTGTTAACTGAAGACCTCTTCAGTGAGGTCTCATCAGTTTATCACTTTTCCAGTACAGTATTAATATGCTGACTATAGAAGGATCCTATATGGGAGCCTATAACTAGTTTGAACTAGATGATTAACTTTTCAGGTTTTAAGTTAGGTGCATTGTTCCTATCACTTTCAATCCTTCCAAAATCAGGTATTGAAAATGATTAAGAAGACTAAAACACAGGTAGCACTGATAGATGTGAATAGCTTTTTCTCTTATATGGAAGAGACACAGACAACACAATCTCCTAGATGTCTTCAGCATAAAATGGCTTCTGAATAACAGGGGATAGTCCTGTCTTCTTTCAAAAACACACGTGAGGCTGTGAGAAAATGAATGTCTTCCAGAACCTTCATAATGAGCAGGCAAGTGTAAATTCTCCTTTACATAAAAATAAATTATTCATACTTTTTTTTTTTCATCCTTTCCCTTCCATTTTGAGCAGTACAAGTTCTCTGAGATATCCGACAAAAGCAATGTCATCTGTACAGAACCAGGGATAAAAATAAAATTCAGAACAATGCTTATTTAAGATACAAAACCTTGCAGTAAAATATCCCTTTCTTTGAATTGGTGACAGAAAAAAACATGTTTTAATTCATTCTGTCTTTCAAAGCCAAAATGAAAGCCCCTGAATATCCTGGCTCTGGAGACAGGGAAGGTACACTGTATTCATCAGCCAGCTACAGCCTCCCCAGCCCACCCCAGCTTTGCTGTTCAGAGGGCCCTGGCTGCCTTCTCCCATCAGCAAAGCCGTGGGGTAGCAGCTGGGAAGAGCAGCCCCAGGGCTGCACCTTCCTGCACAGAAGGGTGGGTCAGGCTGGGAAAGGCTGTTTTGAGCCCATACCAGCCCCCTCAGTGAAACCAGGGGTTTGCTGTGTGCAGGTGACACAGCTCCTGGAGTTCATCATGGACCACCAGGAGGAATTCCTTAGGGATGAGGTGGCCGGGCTGACCAGTGGGGGGAACAAGGAGCCACCAGCACCACAAATGGCACCAGAGACAGCAGAGGTTTGTGAAGTGCACAAACAGCGTGACAGCAAAAGCCTCCCCCCTCAGAAGGTGGGGCTGCTGCCACAGGGACAAGCATGGTCATCCACCAGCCTGCAGCTCTGCCAAAGTGCACAGCAAGGCTGATGCAGGTTGGCCATTGCGCTTTGTGCGGTGATCCCACACCACAGCTGTCTCAGCTGAACTGAGCAAACCGATCCAAGGCAGGTGCCTTTCAGAGCTAGGGTAGCAGTTGGGCAGGGAGGTCCTTGCTCCCTGCTAACTTACACATTGCCATTGCAGGTGCCTCCTTCACTCCAGAGAGTGAACATCTCAAGAGTTCTTCCAGGGAGAGAAGGTAAAACTGCCTAGCTTTGCTGGGTTCAAGGTAGCCATGGCGTCACCTGTCTAACTATACTATTGAATGGAAAGGTTCCCAGGCTCTTCACGGGCCACCATTAAGTACAGAGCAACCTGTGAAAAAGGCAGTGATGGGCCATGGTGTAGGAAGAGGAGCAGGTTGTCAACTGAGCTGTCAGGGATGGGCGACTGAAGAAATCCAAGCAGGGGAAGAATGAGGAGTCGGGGTCTGTGGCAGACCCTGTTTTCCATCTTTCAAAGCTCTGAGTATAGGAAACATCCCTGAGGTGTGCAGGATGGTCCTAGACAGGAGGCATGCACCTGCCCTTAGGGAAACATGGATGTCAGGAAAAATATACCACTGCAGCGTTGCCTGCAGACCTGAGATTTTAGTATGGACCACTGAGGGATACTGCTGCTTGGGGTTTTTAAAGTACCATATCCCAGCTTCCCAGGGCTCCCTGTTAAGCCCTGCTGCCCGGCAACTTGCTATGCTCAAAAGCAACACTGTAGTTGCCAGCAAGGAGCCTCTCTCCTGTGCTAGGAATGACCCCTTTTACATCAAAATAAACAGGGGTCAAGTCCCGTCTGCTCCTGCTCTCATGGCTTCATCAGCGCTTTCTGACTCTGCCCTTGTAGGTGCCCATTTACTTCTTGCATTCCAAGGATAAGCCCTGCCGCCTGGGCTTCCAGTTCCACCCAGCAGATCCAGCACCACCTCACCAATGGTGAGGACAGCGTCACTATGCCCTTCTGGTCTGGATGGAAGGTTCCACCAGCTCACCCCAGAGCCAGAGCAGCACCCTCAGACCCATCCCAGCCCTCACAGGAGGCCTTGCTGGCTCACTCAGCTCCGCCAGCAAATTGCCCACCCACTGGCAACTCCCCAAGTGAGGAGCTGGCCTCTGGACTCCACCTACACATGGCCGTGAAGGTCATCTGAGTGGGACAGAGGGCACAACACTTATGCTGGGACACTTGTTTATTACTATGTTCATTACTGTCTTTGTTACTGTTATTTATTACTGTGTTCATTACTATGCTTATTACTATGTTTGCTACTATAACATATTACTATTATTGATTGTTGTGTTTATTACTGTGTTTATTACTCTATTACTATGTCTTTTTGAAAGAAGTTTTAGGATATACTTTAAGATATATTTAGGATATAGTTTAGAAAACACATTATAGGATATAAGATATATTTAGGATACAGTTTAGAAAGCACATAATGGGATATAAGACATATTTAGGATATAGTTTAGAAAGCACATTGTAGGCTAGTAGTTATTTCATGTCATTTAAGTACACACTTCATAGGATCATAGAACAGTTAGGGTTAGAATAAAATAGTTAGGGCTGAAAAGGACTTCTAGTAATTTCATGTTATGTCACAAGGATACTCTTAGACTGAATTTTCGTATATATTAGAAAAAAAACAGAAAAAATTATAAAAGTCGTATCTCTCTATCTTGCCATCTGCTTCCTGCAGAATACAAAATGGAAAAGAAAGTATACTGAGAGAGTCTATTGATTAGGAAAGAAATGACAGAAAGAAATTTATGAATACAGAACAACCACTGCTACACCTTGAAAGAGATTCAAATGAGCTCCGCAAGAATACTGTCTGCTATTGAAACAGAGATGCATATCTTAGACATCTGTTAAGGTCCAGAAGTAAAGAGAAACTTGTTTCTAAAGGAAAATGCAGACAAGCAGCAGAAGGGAGCATTGAATTGCACCACTGTGTTTTCATTGACAGCTGCTCGTGGTGGGCAGAGATATGGTGAAACAAAAACAGAAAAAAAAAACCCAAACCAGCAAAATAAAAAATCCCAACAACAACAAAAACAAAGACAAAAAAATAATAATTAAAAAAACCCAACAAAATCACAACACAAACAACCCTCCACCCTCTAAAAAAACAAATCAAACCAAACCAAAGAAAACCTCCAAACAAAAATATTGTTTGGGGAAAAAAAAAATCCCTCAGATCCATCTGCACTCAGGAGGGAAAGGCTTCAGCTCTCTAGATCTTGATCTACCATACATGTCCAGTGTATATTGTAATATTTTATAAATAGAAGACTATCTAAATGTCATTGGGAAATGAAAGTAAACATCCCAGCCCTTATTCCAGGAAGAGCCAGCAAGACAGGGACAGATGAAGGGGATTTGAAACATGCTCCCTCATCCTTATGGATGTTTTCTCTCTCTTGGAACAAACTGGAATGCATGATCTGGAGCACCCAGTTGACCATGATGCTCTTTAGGTGGTCATTCTCAGCTACAATGTGCCGGGATGACTGAAATACGCTAAGAACTGTGTGCCTTGTGTATGCACTCATATTATGAAAAGCACAATTCTGATTTTATTCCGAAAAATAAGCACATGGTAAAGGTGACTCCCTGCCCTTTCTTCCATCTTCAAATCTGTATTTGCTCCCCATGTGCTGGGAGAGGAGGGATATCTGGAAAATGGATGCTCACGGTATCAAAGTCAACATCAACAAAGACCCTGTGTTCTGCTTATGTAAGTCAATTCAGTCTTCTTATCACTTCCCCATCCATTCCAACAACTCAGGAGACTTTCTTGCTGTTTTAATACACTGTGCCTCCTAACAAGGATCTCGTATAGAGAGCAGCACATGCGCCCCATGTGAGGATTTCAGAAAAAAGAAACTCAAATAAAATAGTGAGAAAGATAGTTTTAATAAAAGAGAAATGAAGTGGATGCACCTGTCCATGAATTGAATTTGCCTTGTCCCATAAAGCCAGTGTTGGCAGGGTGTGTGGAATCGTATGGGCAAGCTCCTAGGCCTGTGGTCCTCTCCAGTGCTTTGGAACTTCACTCCTGAACAAGTGTGAAATCTGGAAATTTTACTTAAATCTGATGAGGAAACCATGATGTCAGGAGTCAAGAGTATTTATCATGCAATTAATGCAATGCAAATGCAGTATCTTTTTCATTAAAAGTACATAGTAAGGTTATACAGCTATTATCCTTCATATTTCTGGCAGATTTATCTTTTTTTTCCTAGAGGAATGTAAGAAATAAATTTGTTACCAATAGCCTTTCCTTAAGATTCTAACAACAACATCTTGGATAGTATAAACTCTTTATGACTGTGGATTTTGGCTCTGGTGAAGACAAGCTGATTCTGAGGAAATGTTTTCTTATGAAAGAGACAATTTACAAAATGAAAATCCAGGGTTTGTCCCATACAGTTTTGCTATTCACAGGGTGACTATTTCAGTCTATGCAAGTCACTGAGACTACAGGTATGGTTAACTGAGGAAAATGTAAGCACATGCAGAAGCTGATTTACTGCAGTAACCTAAGGCAAGTGGCATTGATGGGAGGTACTTTCTTTCTAGGTATCTCAAAAGGAATCTAGCTGAATTTCTAGAGCTTAACCAACATGTGTCATGCTGAGGTTGTAAATGGGTTGCCATCCACAACTTCCCCAACACAGACTGGACACAGAGCAAAGACCTTGTGTTATTAACAGTAATGGCAAAAGATATTGTGAATGAGTAGTCTATTTTGCTTCAAAACAGTCAAACAATAAAAGAAATGTCAGTCACTACATGTGCAGAATCAGGCACAAGTGCTAAAGATTTTATAACACACAGGTGCAATGGACCAATGGTAACTTGGTTTGTGTTGCAAGAAGAACTGTTTTTTTAAGTAATGGGTACAGGCCTGAGGTTGCTGAAATCCATGAAAGCTCATTGAGCAAGAAATATATCAGGTGATTCTCAGGAGAGATGAGGGCAAAGCAAAAGCGGGGTAATAAGCTACTGCTAGAATTTGAAACAAAGCAGCTAGGTGGAGACACTCATGTATTAGCACTGAACACTTTTTTGCCATGTAAGTGATGAATTACGTGATGCCTGGGTCAGACATTTACTCAGTGATCAACATACTTGTGAAATCAAATGGGGTTATGTTTATGTAAGGAGAGAAAACGTGTTTGAAGACGAAGTGCTAAAGACATCACTATACAGTGGCTCAACATTAAACAAATATTCAAGCTTTGTGCTTCCGAGTACATCTCAGAACAATATGACAATTGCACCTGTAAATTAATAACATTTTTACAATTATAGACAATATTACAAAAAGTAACAAATACTAAATAAAAAAAAATCAGACTGTTTTAAAACCAAGTGGTTATACAGAAAAGAAAAAGAAGAGAGGAAAGGAGAGAAGAGGACAAAGAATTTCATCAGAAAAAAAAAAATAATTGTGTAAACCGCAAACAGAGATTTAAGAACAATGGACCTAGGTATAAATTATATGTAATTAAAAAAATCCAAATATTTTGCTGATTACATGATAAACAAAATACTCTCAAGCCAACTGCCTACTTCCTATTGTTATAGGAATCAGTAGTAATGGTTGAAACTGAAAGGAGGAAGATGCTGTAAATGAGAAGACACACAGGTAATGAAACGATTAATGTTGGATCTAAATAGTACAGGTGTCTGGCATTTCTTGAAATGTCCAGGAAATAAATGGGATATTTATTCTCTCTGACAGGAAGAGCAGAATTGTGTGCTTGATTCTCCTTCTCAACAAATAAAGAGTTGAATAAACTGTTCTGTTGTTTTATTATAGTGGTATACGCTAACACTCCTATTGAAAAATTTCCCTTGGTATTTCCTTTATAAGCTGCTATATAAAGTATCTCCTCTCTAACCATGAGCATTAAAATTTAAAATACATTACATTTATGTAAAGCAGATAGACAGGAGAGACTTCTGATATAACTAATACCACTCTCTGTCAATATACAGCAAAATGATCTTCCAAAGTATGCACATTTTCTTATAATTTGTTTTTTGTAATAATTTGATTTAGTCAGTCTTGACCATGTCCTTCTGCTGCATTTGGTTGTTGTACCAATGTATAAATATTTTTAGTTCAGACCATACGCAACTTCTAATGACTTATCTGCCTGAATAGCTTTGCTTCTGGAATTGTTTCACCATAAGAGGTCTGGAACTCAGCCACATGGAAATTCCAGTTAATCCAGAAGTTAATCCTCACCTCACTTTCTAAGTGAATTATCTTTATTTTGTCAAAAAAGAAAGCAAATAAAACATAATTTATTTTGAGACTGAGAAGCTTTTCCTAAGGAAGTGGGATATCAACAGAAATGGAGGGTTTGAGTACTATTGAAGAAAAAATGTAATTTTACAGATAGAGTACTTCACTATTGTGAATTATTTTGAAAGGTCTAATTTTGATATCTTCACATTAAAATTTCAGCATAAACCAAAATAGGGAAACAAAACCACTATTCTACTGTATTTGCTATTTCTGTTGAAACACTGAACTCTTTGCTTAAGAAAACTGCAAGAGAACAGGAAAGTAGTAGGTGAGGGGGAGAATTTTTCATGGTCTTAGGGGGAGGAAGAAGACAACACTGGATCATAGACCATACAGAAACAAAGATGTTACCTGAAGAGATATTTTTCTAACAGTACATTATATATTAAACTTTTCAAGATAAAACTGATATGTTTAATGAATAGCTTTCAAAGTTTAATTGCTGGTTAACTCGGGGTACTATCTTTAACCTTATTGTCTGAGATTCATCATTGCTAACTTAAATGCATTTAAAAATATTTTCAGTAAGAAATAATTTAACATAATGTGAACTGTGCATTTAACTTTGTGTGAGGGCTGATGTAGTTCTTCAAGCAGAGTTAAGTACAATTTGTGTTGTTAGTGTCTTCTGTTTGATAAATCCCTTATAGTTAACAGTGAGTACAGTAGCAAGACAGTGGTAGATGGGAACATAGCTATTGCTAGAGTAAAATTTGTTGGCATATATCCATGCAGCCTTTTCTTTAATGAGTTAATTCCACTTCCCCTACTGTCTGCACTTTCATCATCCAGTGGCCAAACAAAAAAAAGTTAACTTGTTCTTTTGGACATTTTTACAAATGAGCAATAGAGAAGATACTATCAATGCACTTTATAATGACACTGCCAGATAGTTAAAGAGAATGTAAAAAAAAAATAGAATTCATAATTAAAATGAAATGTGTTATTGTCAGATTATTCCATTCTTTATGGTAAATTATTCCTAAAAAGATTAATGTTCTCCTTCACAGAAAGGCATGTAGCATTAATTTTTGAACTATAATTTTTGAAGTTACATAATTTTTTAAGAATGAAATATGTTAGAAGTAGATCCTTTATACAGTCAAACCCAATATTTTTCCAGGAAATCTGTCTTCATCATTAATCTGCAGTCCATATTTTCTAAATTAGAGCTAAACAACAAATAAACCTGTTTATTGAAATTCCTCTGGAAAACTGTAGACAGCAATATTAAAGGAAGGGCTTCTGGTGAAAAAGAATAATTTACTCAGACTTTCTGAAGTTGTCTGACATTGCATACATCCAAGAATTCCCATACTTGGAAAAAATTGCCTCAGTCCTTGGTTTTAGTATTTAATTTTTGAACACCGAACAAGCAAAGGACCCCCATGACATCCTTATGTGATGCTTAAAATTTAACTTTCAGAGCAATAGCATATTTTGTGGATGTAGATACATTTTAAACCTGTCATTCATACATAGTGCTGTAGAGTGACCTAAGGTATGCATTTCCTTTTTGCATTTGACAATGTAGAAAGTTTTTTTGTTAGGAATACTATTGCTTAAAATATATGTAATTCTTGGAAAAAATCATGATAGCACTGATATTTCTGCTAGCATATTTGTTATTTGCGTGTTTAGTAGACAAATATTTCAGGATAGTAGTTTTTCAAACCAAAGCTGTTAGTATTTAGTTTTTTCTTTATAAAACCTTTACCACAGAGGGCAACATAGGCAGTTAGGAGCTTATTTATTTCTTCCTGGAGATATACTTTCTATTCACGTTTTGTTAATTTCTGGAAAGAAGAAAATAAATTAATAAGTATGATTTTACTCTGCAAAAACATTTACTCTTAAATATTTTGCTCTGAACCCACCAAAATTTTTTGTTATAAAGTTCTTAAAATACTTCATTTTGACAGTTTTATATATATAAAAAAAGGATATTAAAAAGAAAGTTTTTTTAATCAAGAAAAGTAGGTAATTTATTATAAATATATATGATGAAATATGTTCTTGCAAAATGGTATTTTAATCCAATCAGTATTTTACAAACATAAACCTTTCCACTCATTTAAAAAAAATTAGTTATTTTCCTAAGATTTAATACCATTTGTGAATTATTTGTAAGGGTGTAATGTTTTTTATATTTACCAATACAGCAACTGCACTATCTAGATACTATCTTTTTTCTGTAACATGTGTTGAAATACGAGTGCAATTGCTAATGCTAACTCATTCAAATGCTAATTCCTTTTTTATCTAAAACAGATCTCTGCTGCTGCCAAATATTAGAAGTACCATGTCACGTACCCCTTGTTTAGAGAAGACCTGTGAAATACCTATTAGCGTAATCTATTCATAAGGATGATGAAATTGTCATCCTGTTATACAATTATATAATTCATAAGTAGGAAGCTCTTGACAGTGTTGCTGGTGCTAGTCTGATTAAGTCTTGTCATTAAAGACCTTAATATATAATGACTGACAAAGGAAACCTGTTCTGAGAAAATGACAGATGCCAATGTATCTTCAGTTCATATCACTGCAAAAGTTTAGTGCAATATCCTTTCTAAAATTATCTATTTCTGGCTTTGATATTTGATATCAGTTGCCTTTAATTAGTTTATTACCCATCAGCAACAACACACACCTTGATATTGTTATGCCCTACTCTTGTTTTGTCACTTACCTTAGTTGCTTTCTGTTTGTGACAAAATTAACTGAACAATTTACCTCCCTACTCCAAACTTCTTCCAACCCACTGAGTAGATGGTCTCACTACAGCTTTGTCTAACATTTTCAGCTTAAAACCCAAACACTTCATAAAACAAAAGTCTATTTTTTTAGCCTTTCTCCCCTTTCTTTTATTTCCTTTTTTTGTTTTGTTTTGTTTTTTTTCCTTTTTGCTTTCCCTTCACTGATTGCATGATGCAACACTAGCACAAAACAAAGAAAAGTTATTTCTGTGGATGCTTCATAAAGCTTTAGTTTCACTGCTTATTTTCATAATTTAGTTTTCCTTCTGTATAGAGGGAGGAGGCAATGCTTACCTGCTGACATAAAGAAACAAGAGCAGTTTCCAGTGATGCTCAGCTGTCAACAATAATTACAGTTGCCTTATATAAACAAATTCTAAATTCAGCCACAGGCTTTCTGAGAGATTTGAGAAAAGTCATCTAATCACAGTTACATCCCACCCAGGTTTACACACACATTATTGTTACTACTGTGATTCACTGTCTACACAGAGACACCAGTTCTCTAAAGAAGGATCAATTGCTGAGGTGAGCAGCTCGAGAGAGGATGCCTTGAACACCAGAACGGGGGAGATCAGCGTCCAGGAGCCTCAACTCAGAGCGACAAGAGCCACGGAGGGAGCCTCAAGTCCTGGACAGGACCTGTCCAGGAGCCGGCAGCTCAGCTGACGCGAGCAGGGACTCACAGGGGGTGGAGCTAGGAGGAACAGCGCCAGCCCTGACCGATTGAAAACCTGCCCCAGGGAGCACGAGCGACCAAGAGCGCGGCGAACAGAGTGGGTCGTGGCATTTTGCACGGGATGGTGCGGACTCGCCGCATGACCAGAGTCCGGTCTGGGAGCTCTGCTCTGTCTGCCCTGGCGGTGGCCACCGCAGGCACTCAGACAGAGCCGATGAGAGGGGAGGCTGCAGTGCAGAGCTCGGAGTGTAGAGAGTGCCCGCACTGGTCTGGTGAGGGACAGGTGCACAATAGGCAGGGCTGCACTCGGTGCTCCCTGGTGGAGATCCTCCTGCAGCAGGTGGCTGCAAGATATCAGAGTAGCTGAGAGAAAGCAGGAATGTGTGCCCCGGCCCAAACTGTGCAGGGGCCTCAATCTTCCCCTCTAACTCATGAAGAAGGAGGTTGTTAACCCTCGAAGCTGGAAATCGGTGAAAAAAAAGAACAACAAAAAAAAAAAGGAGGAAAAGGACAATTAAAAGCAAGGGGCGTCCTCCTAAATCTGTTGTCCCCACACAGAACTGCTTTGCTGTCCTGCAGGGGGCTCATGAGGAAGAGCACTTGCAACAGAAAGAGCAAGCTGATGCACTGGTAAAGATCTCTGCTGGTGCAGAAAAAGCAGTGGGTCGTAGTAGTAAGGGACTCTACTTTGAAAGGGACAGAAGCACTCGTCTGTCAGCCTGTCCCGATCTCAAGGGAGGTGTGTTGCCTACCAGGGGCATGGATCAGGGATGTTGAAGAGAGGCTGCCTGCTCTAGTAAGTCCCATGGACTATTACCCACTTCTAGTTGTCTATGTGGGTGCTAGTGATATAGATAGTAGTAGCTTGGGGAACATAAAGGACTACAGAGCCCTGGGAGAGGTGCTTAGGGGCTCTGGAGCTCAGATAGTCTTTTCGTCTATTCTCCAGGATACAGGGGAGAACCTAAAAAAAGCTAGGAGGATTAGCCAGGTTAATAAATGGTTAAAAGGGTGGTGTCATAGTCGGGGGTTTGGATGTCTTGAACATGGGACCCAAGTTTGTAGGCCAGCTCTACTGGGGGCTGGTGGAGATGCTTATAAGGGGAAGAGTGGTTTTGATAGGAGGCTTGCCAGACTGGTCAAGGAGGCTTTAAACTAGATGTGTTGGGGGAGGGGGGCATCATTCCATCCCAACACACCCAGTCAGTTGCCAGCACCTATAATAAATGCTCGGAGCAATGTAGAGATATTCCAGCCAATGAGCCGGCTTCATTTGGAGCTCGGCTCAGATGCCTCTATACAAATGCCCGTAGCATGGGGAACAAACAAGAGGAATTAGAGATGTGTGCTCGTCTATGGGGGTATGATATTATAGGCATCACAGAAACATGGTGGGATGGCTCCTATGACTGGAGTGTTGGAATGGAAGGTTACAGACTTTTTAGAAAAGACAGGCCGGAAGGCAGGGAGGGGGAGTTGCCCTTTGTGTTAGGGATATGCTGGAGAGTATGGAACTCTGTCTGGAGACAGGTGAGCAGTTGACAGAGAGTTTGTGGGTCAGGATTAAAGGGAAAACAGCGATGGGAGACATTACTGTGCGGATATGTTACAAACTGCCTTATCAAGGAGAACCTGCGGATAAAGCACTCTATAGGCAGATAGGAAAAGCCTCACGCTCACAGGCCCTTGTTCTCATGGGTGACTTCAACCACTCTGACATCTGTTGGAATGACAGTACGGCCCGGCACAAGCAATCCAGGAGATTCCTTGATTGTGTGGAAGACAACTTCCTTCTGCAAGTAATAGAGGAGCTGGCAATGAGAGATGCTGTGCTTGACCTCATGCTTATCAACAGGGAAGAACTCGTTGGAAATGTGATGCTCCAGGGCAGCCTTGGATGCAGCGATCATCAGGTGGTCGAATTTGAGATCCTCAGGACAGTGAGAAGAGCATGTAGCAAGCTCACTGCCCTGGACTTCAAGTGAGCACATTTTGGCCTCTTCAGGAACCTGCTTAGTAAGGCTCCATGGGATATAACCCTAGAGGGCAGGGGGGCCCAAGACTCTTGGTTGATATTCAAGGATCACTTGCTACAAGCTCAGGAGTGTTGCATCCCAACAAGAAGGAAGTGCAGCAGGAGGGCCAGGAGACCTCCTTAAATGGATAAGGAGCTGCTGAAGAAAATTCAAATGAGAGTTTTATAGAAAGTGGAAGCAAGGACAGGCAGCGCGGGAAGAATACAGGGATGTTGTCTGAGAAGCTAGGGACCAGGTTAGGAAAGCTGAGGCCCAGTTAGAATTAAACTTGGCTAGGGATATTAAGGATAATGGGAAGGGATTCTACAGGTACATAGAGAATAAAAAACAGACGAGGGACAACACAGGCCCCCTGAGGAAGCTCTCGGGAGAACTAGCTATACAGGATTTGGAGAAGGCTGAGATACTGAATGACTTCTTTGCCTCGGTCTTCACTGGCAAAGGCTCTGACCGCACCACCCAAGTCTTGGAAGGCAGATGCAGGGACTATGAGAATGAAGACCTTAGGCCCACTGCAGAAGGAGAACTGGTTTGAGACCGTATTAAAAATCTGAATGTGCAGAAGTCCATGGGTCCTGATGAAATCCATCCGCGGGTCCCGAAGGAGCTGGTGAATGAAGTTGCTAAGCCGCTGGCCATCATATTTGAGAAATCATGGCAGGTGAAGTTCCCGACAACTGGAAAAAGGGAAATATAACCCCCATTTTCAAGAAGGGGAAAATGGATGTCCCGGGGAATTACAGACCTGTCTGTCTCACATCTGTGCCTGGCAAAATCTTGGAGCAGATTCTCCTGGAAGGCATGCTAAGGCACGTGAAAAACAACAAGGTGCTTGGTGACAGCCACCATGGCTTCACTATGGGGAAATCCTGCCTGACCACTTTGGTGGCATTCTATGGTGTGGCTACAGAGCTGATGTCATCTACCTGGACTTGTGTAAAGCGTTTGACACTGTCCCACACGACATCCTTGTCTCTAAATAAGAGACATCGATTTGATGAATGGACCACTTGGTGGATAAAGAACTGGCTGGAGGGCCGCACACAAAGAGTTGTGGTCAATGGCTCAATGTCCATCTGGAGACCAGTAAGGAGTGGTGTCCCTGAGGGATCGGTGTTGGGACCAGTGTTGTT
This sequence comes from Neopsephotus bourkii, assembly GCF_033783945.1. Taxonomy (NCBI): domain Eukaryota; kingdom Metazoa; phylum Chordata; class Aves; order Psittaciformes; family Psittacidae; genus Neopsephotus; species Neopsephotus bourkii. The sequence goes on along the minus strand of NW_026901454.1, from coordinate 194,982 downwards.
TAACATCTTCGTCGCTGACATGGACAGTGGGATTGAGTGCGCCCTCAGCAAGTTTGCTGATGACACCAAGCTGTGTGGTTCGGCTGATATGCTGGAGGGAAGGAATGCCATCCAGAGGGACCTTGACATGCTTGTGAGGTGGGCTGATGACAACCTCATTAAGTTTAACCATGCCAAGTGCAAGGTCCTACATCTGTGTCGGAGCAATCCCAGGCACAGCTACAGGCTGGGCAGAGAAGAGATTCAGAGCAGCCCAAGGAGAAGGACTTAGGGGTACTGGTCGATGAGAACCTGAACATGAGCCGGCAGTGTCCGCTTGCAGCCCAGGAAGCCAACCGTATCCTGGGCTGCATCAAAAGGACTGTGACCAGCAGGTTGAAGGAGGTGATCCTGCCCCTTTACTCTGCTCTTGTGAGGCCTCACCTGGAGTACTGTGTGCAGTTCTGGTGTCCTCAACATGAAAAGGACATGGAACTGTTGGAACAAGTCCAGAGGAGGGCCACAATGATGATCAGGGGGCTGGAGCACCTCCCGTATGAAGACAGGCTGAGAAAGTTGGGGCTGCTCAGCCTGGAGAAGTCTGTGTGGAGACCTCATAGCAGCCTTCCATTCTCTGAAGGGGGCCTATAGGGATGCTGGGGAGGAGCTCTTCATTGGGGACTGTAGTGATAGGACAAGGGGTAATGGGTTAAAACTTAGGGGAAGTTTAGATTGGATATAAGGAGGAAATTCTTTCCTGTTAGGGTGGTGAGGCACTGGAATTGGTTGCCCAGGGAGGTGTTGAGTGCTCTGTACCTGGCAGTGTTCAGTACCAGGTTAGATGAAGCCTTGGGTGCTATGCTTTAGTGTGAGGTGTTCCTGCCCACAGGGGGGGGGGGTTGGAATTTGATGATCCTGAGGTCCTTTCCACCCCTAACTATTGTGTGATTCTAAGTTGGAATAGGAATTTTATGTAGGTATGCATTTGTGAGGTAGACTACAAAATTTCCCAGCTTATACTCAAATATTATTTTGACCTGCAAGATATGCTATTAGACTGTATATGGTACTCTTTATCTAAGTAATAAATTTACATTCTGTACTTACATAATGACATGAATATTTAGGTGTTGAGAAAGTACTAATAAGAATGCCACTTGAAAGTGTTATGGCAATTTTTCTTAGCAAGACTTCTGGAAAACTGCAGAGAATTGCTGATAACATTTTCTTTGTATAGACTATTTAAATGTCCATTAGCTTTGAAATACTGTTTTGCAAGATAGTCAATCTAAAATGACCAAAACAAATATGACCAAGTCTTAGTGTCATTAGCCACACAGCAGGGCTAACACAATGGGAGGTATAATCTCCATCATACATTTCACTTCAAAGGATGGCCATGAGTGAACTGAAAACCCTTCCTGCACATGGAGTTATTCTCTCCCACGGTGTTAATCAGAATAACTCCACGAAGCTGTAGTGATTTTCAAGGCCAGGTTGGACGAAACCTTGGGTGAGATGGTTTAGTGTGTGGTGTCCCTGCCCATGGCAGGAGGGTTGGAACTAGATGATCTAAAGGTCCTTTCCAACCCTAACCATTCTATGATTCTATGTTATGTAGAGTTAACTCCATCAGCTACATCTACAAATCTGGAGCATGACTTTATGGGACTGATATGCAGGCTCACATAATTTTATTATTGCTCCATCAGAAGTCCTAAATTGAGGAAAATGTAAGGCTGACAGCCAAGGACAATAACTTATTTAATAGCCCTCAGAATGTTTGTCCTGTTTATTACCCCTGTCCTACTAAGCGAAGGTGTGAGAGCTGGCTGGGCATTTGTCTGTTAGCTAAGGCTAACCCACCACAGTATTCTAAGGATTTCTGATGCATTCTTGCCTCCCAAGCATTAAGCCATGATATATCTATTAGCATTAAAAAAAAACACAGGATAAAGAAGGTTGACCAACCCAGAAACAATGTGCCCTCTGGGAAATATGTAGCTCTATAGTAATCAGTCATAAAAGCTCTAGTTTTCCCTTGGACGAATAATTGTCCTGCAAAGTACAGCAAATATTTTAAATAAATTTAAATAATAGGCAATTTTGAAAACTTTAAACTCAGAGAGACTTTGTGTAGTGTAGATGGTTGGGATAATTGTCCCTCAGAAGATTTAGTCAACATTTAGAAAATTTAGAGACATGTCTACCAATTTTTTCCCTTTCCCTTTGTGTCCCACGTTTAATTTTCAACATGTATAAATGAGATATTGGTAAATCACCACCAATAGTAGCAAGAGGAATATTTTTCCAATAATTTCCTCTTCTGGTGTAGTTAAAGTGATACATGTAAAATGTTTTTTGTTTTGGTCTGTCAGAGACATGCATCTGATTTAGAATGTTTTCTCTTACTTCCTGTTCACACAAAATGCAAATAACTTGACTATGACCTGTAAGAAAAATAATGTCTCGTTAATATTGTTACCTGTGTGGTAAAAATCTAACGTAGCTTACAACCTAGGTAAATGTATTAACTTTAACAAGTTACCAGGTTCATAATTTTTATAGCAGCATGTTCATGCCACTGTATTTGAGATTGTGTCAGCATTTCCATTATAAATAATTTAAGGTTTTGTAACTCAGTAAGAGGAAAAAAAAGCAGTCCTTTCACATTCTAAATTATTTGTTTCCTCAATGCATCTTAAAGGCTCAAGGAAGCATATGATAAAACTCAACATTTCCTCTAGGGGCTTCAGTAAAGGAGGTAGACATTCAGCTTTAACCAGAAAATTTAAAAAGGTTATTCAAAGCTACCCAAATATAAAGTCTGCCAAAATGTGATGTAGTTATATGTGAGGATAGGATGATTTTGGCATGTATTCCAAGAACAGGCACAACAGTGACTACTACTGCTTGTGAAATATAATGTACTACAAGAATGAGGTTTCGTACTGCATAAGACAAGTGTGAGGTCACAGAAACAAGAAGGTATTTTTTACTACCAGATTATCCAGTATCTTAGGTATGTGTTAGGAAGGAGAAAATACATCATTCCAGGCCCCTTTCAAAAAAAAAAAAAAAAAAAAAAAAGAAGAAGAAGAAATCTCTTAAACGTTCCGTTACTTGTATACTATAGTCCTGCTAATTTTATATGAACCATTCAAATGGCTGAAGCAGGTATTTGAAGAACTGCTGGATGGTTGCTGAGATGGAGGCATCCTTAGGAAACAAAAAAGCAGTAAGGAGGTGGATTTACCAATCACAGGTAATGATGTCTATTAACTCAGTCATGCTACGCCATTATGCCTCTACCATCATGCCTAAAGTTTTTCAGCATTCACTTCTGCCTTTCTTAAAGACTGGAGCCACACTGATAATTAAATTTAAAAAAAAGTGGAGAATGAGTGCTCATCTGGCAAGCAGGGTTCACCCTGGTCTATTTTTTAATGAAATGAGTTAGGAAGTAGAAGTGCTTTCTCTTTAAGTACTGTAGAGACATTCTTCAATACAAAAGACTGCTGTGGTCCTCTGAAGTTTGGTAATATTAATCCTGTATTCACCCCTAAGCACAACTTTTTAATTCTCACTTTTTTTAATCAAAGTATAGGTGCTGTAGTAGGATTAATGGAATTAACATGAGAATTTGATGATAACTGTTATGAATAAGAGGAGGAATGCTCTGCAGTGTATGAGTTATCACTGGACAAATGCTATGTTCCTAAGTTGAATGATTAATAATACACTGATTCCATCACACCATTTCTGATCTTTGTCTTGCCTTTTTATTTCCTTGCAATTTCAATGACAATATTGAACAAAAAATACGTATACAATGTCCTAAAAGAGCAGCAAACACTTTAAGTAACCTTGCATATGGTGAATATTCAGCAACACTAGAAAGACACAGGGGGGCGTATCCACTCTTTTATGAAACCTAAGTGATTACTACACTGTTCAACATTTTTTCTATGAGGTGTTTTGCTTCGGAATATATCTGAGGTTCGTTTTTCTTTGGTTGGTTGGTTGGTTGGTTAATGTTTTTTTTTCCCATTTCTTAAAGAGGCACTACAAAAATACTTTTTAAATCACCCTTTCTTTTGTGCTAAAGCAGTCAGTTTGTCTACTTGGTAAGTCCATATCATTTGAAGTGCTTTTGTATCTATCAAACATTCAAATAATTGCAATCCCTGAAAAAACAGCGTGGACAGATAGAAGGCTTTAATTTGCAGACTTTACGAAGAGCTCATTAGGTATCCTCAGAAAAAGTTTTGAAGGGCTTAACTATTTGAAAAGACTGTGGTTTGAACTGCCAAGTTCGCTTGCAAATGGGGCAGATGTATCTCTTGAGGAGCTAAAGAGGTTGATATTCCTTGGGGAAGAGAAAGCCTTTAAGATTTTCTTTACTGCAACTAATACAAAAATGCTCTTGAAACTATTGTTCATAGAGCAACTTTTAGTATTTTGTGGAGACTGCCCAGTGGAGTCCTGCAAAGTTGCCAGTATGATACATTGCAATGGTCCTATAACACCCTATCAAGTCTTCAGAAATAGCTGCTGAAGCTGCTTTAATTTTTGATCTTGTACTCTCTCACACCGTAGTATTCAGCCTCTGAAATTATGCCCTCCATAGATTTTGAAAATCCCTAACCATATTTTCTTGTTTGTGAACTAATGATGCAGGTCAGGGTTTTAATGCAACACTTTGCTCTAGTACACTGGAAAAATTCCTGAGGTTGAAATATATGTAATTTCTAATCATAGTACATACAGCTGTGATTTAAGTATTTATTCCCCATATAGGGAGATTACATAACTAGAATGTTGATAATTTGCCCATTTGCAAACAGTGCACAGTTTGCTTTAAAATGTGAAATGTAGATTTTAATAATAGTCCATTTAACCTGACATATATTTCAGAAGATACTTTACCTATTCTGTGCTAACTCATGGGACACAGTTTTCTCCATTTCAGGAAGAATGTCCCCATCTATTCCTGAATTCAGGACTATGGCAGCTAATTTCTAACAGTTATTTGTTTCTAACCTGACCTTGATCGTTATTATTGAACCTTAAATCTCTAGAGAAGAACATTCTCATCGGATGCACCGTAGCTATAAAATTGATAGAATGAAGCTGTTTGGCAGGTGTGTCGTCCCCCCCCAAACGCCACCGCCTGCCTCTGCAGAAAAGGATAAAGGTTTTATCAGTAGGTGGCAGTAAGAGCTAGCAAGAAGCCTGAAGGCTAGACTCAGACCTTTTGCACATTAATCATACATACAGCAAATTCCACACAGTACAAGCTGACAAAGACCTTGCTTTGCCACAATCAATCTTTATTCACCAGTAGATTACAGTGGTTAGATATACTTGATTGCCTCAGTTCCAAGATAAAGCTTAAAAAGTACCCTTATATGTAATCGGCTTAAATTTTTGCCATTGTATCTTTTTACTTTGTTTTTATTTAAACTGAGATTGGGGTGCAATTCATTTATACTTAGCTTTGCTATATGGCCAGCTGGTCCTTCTCTCACCTTGACTGTCAAGGTGTAATTTTAATCTTTGGTTCTGTAAATGTTTAGGGTGTCATTCTATTATTTATACAGGGAAGTATGCAGCTAATACAATGTAGCTGAAAGAGGGCTCACTTGTCTTTACTCCAAGACTTTTACTGTTGTGTGGCTGTGTTTTAAGCTGAAATGACACCAGAATGGTGAAGTAAATGCTGTCTTGCATTGCAGAATTGTTTTGGACAGCTCTATTCTCTTCTCTGTTTCAAAAAGTCACAATGTGCAAAGAATGTTTTTTTGTTCATTTTGTAAAGTTAGCAAAGCAAATGGATTCTGAACATGCACTCAGCAATAGGAATAGTATATGTATACTCCAAGTAAAAGAAAAAAAAAGGGATAATGATGTCATTTTAGTTTCCAGTTCACTATATAATGAAATAATTAATATAGAAATGCATATTTAGGTTTGTGTAATTTTGTAGGGTTGGGTTTTTTTTAAGTGCTCAGTTTATATAAAATATAAGCCCCATGCTATCTTTCTTGATTTGGTTCTGTGTGTGCGATCTATGTATTTGTGTAGCAGTCAGTCCCATGGTGTGTTATAATTTAACTTCCCTATGAAACACATTTCTATTTTTCAGTTTCGCATTGAGTAGTGCAAATGTGCAAAAAAATCTAATTATTCTAAAAAAGTCCTGGAAATTGCAAAAAAGTATTTTCACAGTATAACTCTTAAATAGGTAAAAAAAAAATAGAAAAAGGACTAATATGCCAAATGAAAAGGTTTTGTGTTTTTTTTTGTGGTTTTTTTTTTTTTTTTTTTTTTTTTTTTGTGCCATTTATGTATAAATACAGAGGTTGATATGGGGACCAAGACAGAAAAGAATCAGCTCAGAAAGGTCTATCATGGCAACACGTTTTTTATAGAAAGTGAGTGCGGTTCAGAGGTGCGTGCACACACACACACAGATATAAATATATATGAATGCAATTACAGATATTGACAGGATAATTACTTTTTAGTGCTTTTTCAATATTAGGAACCACTGCAGAACAACTGAGTACCTGTATTTGCAGTTGGATGCTTGCTTAAAGAAATTCATCTAGCACAGTTCAAAAGTGGATACTACATTTCAAGTAGGTTGCTTAACAGGAATAAGCGCAACTCAGTAAGCTTCCACCCCCCAGGGTACACTGATGTTTTATATTCTGCTGAAATCAGCTGAAGTGTGTCACACTGACATTGAAAGAAAACAACAGGTGGTGATTTCAGATTTCCCAGGTGAAGCCAGCAATCAGTTGATCAAAGTGAAATTGCTTTTTACTCTGGGGTAAATACAAACATGCATGGATTGTTATTTGTGGTCATTCTTCATTGGTTTCAAGTTAGCTTCTGATATCACCAGGTTAAACTACATCTGTACAGGCAGATAATTTTATCCTTTTACCAAGAACATTCACATAAGCCACAATGTTCTATGTATGCCTTGGCTGCCAGAGAGTCATGTTATAACTCTTTGAGAAATAAATATATTTTGAGACTAACACCATTCTATCATTTTTTGCATCATTTAGTTTATTTTTTTATATAGATGCTTCTCATTAAAGCTAAACATATTCCTAAAAAAAAAAAATATTAAAAAAAGGCAAAGAAAAAAAACCCTTGGTAATCAAGTGCCAAAGTATGCACAATAGTAAAAGCTGAGATTTATTCAGTGCAAGTGTCAAACATTTGAGCAGCATGTAATTTAATCTCTTATCTTCCCCCCCACCCCCCCTTTTTTTTGGTTTTTCTTTATCAAGTGATTGGTAGGCTATAGAATGCTCTATCCATTTTCTTAATTAATACAGTAAGATATTACCTTTGGATCCCTATCAGCATGAATGATATAAAAACATAGTAGCACTCATGACATAGAAGAAAAGAATGCTAAGTATATGTAGCATTTTCTGACAAAACTGCTGATTCAGGGCTGAAAAGGAGGCATAAGATACTACCATGATATTAAGTTTGTGGGAAGATGTTTGCATTTCTTTAATCTTTTTTTTAACTTGTTTTACACTGGCAGAATGTCTGGAGCCTAGATCTCTTAAAATAAATCTGCATTTCATTAGTATCTCTCTTTAATTCATGTTCACAGCTTGAGACTGGTTGGAATTGTAACGAAGGTCAGTAAGTCAGAGTGCATTTTGTGAAGTTTACATGAATAAAAATAACCGCTGGGATCAAAGTCTATTCCACCTTACTCATTAAGAATGTAATCAGATAAATGTGTGCTTAACAGATTCTCTGTTTAAGCAGAGATTCAGAAGGCTAATGTGACTTCTTCTGCTAGTATCTTGTTAGTACTGAGATATTTAAAAGCGCATTCTTCTCCACTTCAGGTTTAATAGGGGAATACTGTAACCCTAATATCTGTCTTGAGAAAGATGTGTTTATAATGGTAATTTGCTTCTCATTAGTATCATAACTTTGGAGCTAATGGGAAAATGATGCAACAAGGTAATGGTGTCTGAAAATGAACAACATAAATAATGATCTGCTGTTCAGGCAATATCAATATTTTTAAAAATTAGGAAAGTAGGAGACAGGTAATGCAAATCTGACAAGCCACCTTGAGTGCTTGGCATTGAAGAAAAATGCAGAGGAAATGGGGGAGCTAGAAATACAAGACACAGAGCGGGAAGAAACACAGCACCGATGTACAGAAGCAATTTTCATGTAGTACTACAAATTAAGGAATTAACCTCAACATTCCTCTTTATTTCAAAACATTGATATTTAAAACAATCACTCCATTATGAATAGACCAGAATATTTTTACAAAGGTTCAACTATCAACAGTATTAAATTGTACAATCATTTAATTACAAAGAAGTTGAAGTTTTATTAGTCCTATAGAGATATATAAACCCCTTTTATTGAACAGATCCACACAAGACAGTGGTCTTAAACTTACTGGCCTGCAATACAGTCATGTGACCTAATTGTCAGTCCTTTATATATACAATTCTTCATGTTTACTGCCATTTAAAGGCAGGTAGCTGAAAATACTTTTCTTCAGTGTCTGCCACTGTGTTCATCCATCATTTGCAAAATATACTGTTTTAACTTTAAACAGCATAATTCTGTGTAAATAGACTGTTACAAGACTCAGAGGGACAGGACACCGTACTTTGAGACTAATGATTTGTGTTTGTGAATGTATAGAATTCTGTGCATGAATATATATAGAATTCTGTGCCTGCTTGCAAAAACATTTCACTTTTAAATGGTATGCTTTGTCACCCCAGACAGTGTAGGCTGGGTATAGGACATAAGTGGATAATAAAGTGGGTGCAGATTGAATTCAGAGGATCAGCAGAGAACGTCCAACTGGTGGCCAAGTACTAGAGGTATCTCTCAGGGTTCAATAACAGGATCAGTACCAGTCAGCAGCTTTGTTAAAAGATTCAGTGAGACAGCATGCACCCTCAACAAGCCTGCTGAATATACCAAGCTGGGACAAGTTGCTGATACAGTGGAGTATAAGGCTGCTACTCAGAGTAGCCTGAACCAGCTGGAGAAATGGACCAACAGAAAGGTCCTGAAGGTCACCATATGTAAATGCAAAGCCCTGCAGCAGGAAGCAAGAATCCCATGTGACAGGGCAGGCTGTGGAATGACTGGCTGGAAAGCCACTTTTGTGAAAATGGCCCAGGCTCAACAAGAAATTTAATGAGTCGTGAGTGTGTCCTTACAGTAAAGAAGGGCAACCACACCGCGGGCAGAACTACCAAGAATGTATCCAGTAGGTCAAGGGATGTCATAATTCTCTTCTACGTTTCGTGAGATTGCATCTGGAGCTCTACCTTTGGGCTCCCCATCCCAAGAAAGACATCAGCACACCAGAGGGAGCACAGAGGAGGTCACCAAGATCAGGAACTTAAGCACACACTGTATGAGAAGAAGAAACTTGGTTAGTTCAGCAGGAGAGGAAAGAGACACAGGTGTGAGCATGGAAAATTCTCAGTATTGAAAAAAAAAAGAAAAAAACAAAAACTAGAGGGGAGGTTATACAGCAGTGATCAAATACTGGCCTGCATTGCCCAGAGAGACCTTGGGTCCTAAACAACGTGCTTTAGCTGTACCCACTTTGAACATGAGTTAAAACTAGATGTCTTCCAGAGGTACATTCTGAATTTTAGAGAGTGAAGCTTTGCATCTGCTTGTTCTGTATATGGGCTGGTGGGAAAAGAGAGATACTTCTCCTCTTAACATGACATGTCATTGTGAAGACGGTGAGAGATTGTCTTCAGAGATTGTATTTTAGAAAAGGCAGGACAATGAAGCTCATTTTACCAAAAATGTGCTAACTGGTGATGTGAACAGGAACTGTTTTCTGCTGTGTTGAAGCAATATATTTACATATTGTAAGTGACTCAGTGGGCCATACGATATTTTGGGTTTGCTCTAAGTTTCATTTAAAGAGTTGCCTGTGAAAAATCACACTTTTTCTATGTATTTATGAACTGCATTGTTAGAAATATTTCAGTAGGATGTTCTTGGTATCTATAATTACTGCAAATATTCTGAGGGCACATTTGTCTTGCATAAAGCAGTACTATATCTATACAACTGACCTACTGTTTAAAGGGCCAGCTTAAAAAATAACTAGCCAGCCCATAATTCCATATTTACATGGCAGTTCTGTTTCAGGACAGTTGTACAAGACTTCATGGACAGTGAGATATATTCTAAGGAAAGCCACTTAGTCTGGTTGGTGTCTGAAGTTATGGAGCATGTGCTACCTGAAATTACTCCCTGGGAAACCTACTCACCAAATATTATTATTTTTTTATTTTTTCCTTTTTTTTTCTTTTTGCTTTTTTTTTTCCTGATAAAGTAATCTCTCAAATATTTATGAATTACCTAAATTTGAGTGACACATCACACAACAGCAAAAAGAGTTAGAAAAGCTTATAGCTACTGAAAAAATACTCCTACTTAGAAAGTTAATTGAGCAAACAGATGCAATACAGAAGAGTAAAATATTTTACTTTTTGGTTTCAAAAGTTCAATCCACAAAATTCAGTAAGTTTTTACTTTGAAGAACTTTTCACTCATTTATTAAGAGATTGGAACAATGAAGATTCACCCAATGCAATTGATTTTCTAATTTCTTTTAAAAGGAGCAAAAAAATCACAGAGTTTACATAAAAAATAAAATCAATTTCTGGTTTTAAAATTTATATTTAGAAGTTTAGACTATACCTTATTTCCTGTAAGTTCATTATTTCATGCAAGTTCAGCAGGTATCTTTAACTGTACATTAATATTTTTATTTCCTGGAACATATTCATTTTCACCCTGAAGTTCTTTGTTGATGGAGCTTAAAAAGTGGTCTGAGCTTATAAAAAATATAATTCAGACACTGAAATTTTAATCATATTTTTATATTTATTTCACATTAGCTAACAGCAAACATGTTTAGTAGTATGGATCATTTTAGATTAAAACATGCAGGATGCATTTTTAAGTGGCCTTGTTTCTATGGCAACAGACTGGCAGATTACCAGTGAAATCAATGGCAAAGGATAAGAAAAATAAAATTCACCTTCCTATAGAAAACCTTTTTACTTTTCTCTTGCTACTTTGTCCTTAATTTTATAAATTATTTTCTTAAGGAGGACTGTTTTTTGCATTCTTTTTAGTAGGTTGTTTTTGAAACACAATCTGTTTTAATCCAAGATAATTCCAAAATGAAACTGTCATAACTGACTTTGAAGTTTTAAAACCATCACTAAAATTGAGTCATGCCTTTAGTAACACATACAGATAAACCATACACAAAGCTGCTACGTACACCCTTGTAATCAAGTTGATTTTAATTTGACTCAAGCTTTTCAGGTTCTCAGGTTCAGGATACTACACAACGTATGCAGCAGAGGAAAAAACACTGAGGATAATACAAACCTAAGTGCAAGTTAATGGCCTCTTTCACTAAACACTTGGGGATTTAATGTATTCCTTGTATATTTCCTTTCACTAACCTTTGGAGAAAACATAGAAAAAACACAGGGAGAAGAAACCTAGCATTCCCTATTACAGAAGTACACCACGTATCTTTCTCCTCCTGCCCTTCCTTCATCTGCCTTCTTCCCCCTTGAAGACATCATATAGGGTATTATTCTTCTTAGCAGTATTCTGGTTTTATCCTCTCACTTTGAGGAATGTCTTCAACCTGAAATTCCCACTTTCTGGGCAAGCAGTGTCAGCTAGTTGTAAGTTTCATGCAAAACTTAGTTAACAGTCTGTAAGAAAGTATGTTCATGACTAACCTCAACATTATCAGTATCTTGGCATACCGTTTAGATGTCAGTTATATCCATTTCCTTAGGGAAAGTGGTCAGGAGCACAAAATCTTGAAAGCAGACATACACCCAGCTGCTCTCTCACTCCCCCTCCTCAACAGGACAAAGAGGAAATAGGATAAAAAAGGCTTAAGGTGATGTAAAGACAGGGAGATCACTTATTATGATTAGAGAGAAAACAAACTTTACTGGGGGAAAATTAATTTAATTTGTAGCCATTTAAAATAAATTTGGATAGTGAGAAACAAAGAAAAAATATAAAACATCACCTTTCCTCCACATATACTTTATTCAGGCTCAGTTACACTCCTTCATCCCTCACTCCTTTACCTCTTCCCTCATCCCCAGACTAGCACAAGGGGGATGGGGAGTTGTGGGTGGAGGTCAGTTCATAATTGTTCATTTCTGCTGCTCGTTCTTCCTCACACTTTCCCCCTGTTCCAGTGTGGGTCCTCCCCATGATCTACAGTTCTGAATAAACCTGTTCCAAGCTGAACTCTCCATGCGCTGCAACTCCTTGAGGAATTCTCCATCTGCAGTGTGGGGTCCTGCATGCAATGCAGTGTGGATATCTGCTCTGGTCTGGCCCTTTCCATGGGCTGCAGGGAAATACTTTCTTCCCTGTGATCATTTCCACAGGAAGCAGGAGAAACCCTGTGTTGTGCCTGGAGCACCTGGTTTTTCTTCTCTGAGCTTGCTGTTACAATTTTTTCCTCACTCTTCAGTGCTGTGTGTCATTTTGACTTTTCTTATCTACATTTTCCCAGAGCTGCCACTATCTTGGCTGAGGGTTTCAGTTGTGCCATGCAGTGAGTCCACTGGAACCATCTGGAAATAGCTGTTTCCAGAAAGGAGCAGCCCCTGGCCTCTCCTCATATGGACAAGCCCTGCAGCTCCAATTAACAACAGCTGGCCATCTGCATCCAGTACGGATCTACTTGCAGGTAGCAGTCTCTTCAGTTCTTGGACACACACAGCTTCAGATCTTTAAGACTTTAGAAATAACACGTAAGGCAACAGTGGCTCCTTAGGCACCTGAAAGGTTAGTCATATAGAATGTGAATTCTGCTCTTAAGTTCAGGTCCTATTGTTTCTGGTGGATTTGAGGTTTGATACATAAATCTAAACTCTTAACAATTGCTACCTCATTTTGAGAACCAACTGAAGGTAAAGAAATTTCAAACGCCAGCGGAATCCCAAATCCATCACTGAAATTTACGCCTGTTTCTTGGATCTCAGTGATGGGTTCCCCAGTGCAAAGATAATAAAGTGATGGACATTGAAGAAATCCTAACTGACAGGCATACAGTAACTTGGGAAATAAGATTTTCAGTTTACACTGCTTCCAATGTATGAAGTAAACAGCTTGTTCCTTCAGAAAAAAACAAAAACAAAACCACGAACAAATGCATCACATATTTAAGTGATGGCACTGGACCAAAAGCCTGATGCTGCTTTCAACTGCAATAGTTTTACAACAGTGCAATTCTGAATTTGCCTCAAGTGGAGAAGACTGTAAATCCCTAGATTTTCTATAAAATATATAATTCTGATTAGTATTTGCTAAATATGCTAGAAAAGTATAAAGACTTTTATTTTTTTCTGCCTTAAGATGTTCATTGTGAAGTGCATGAAACGTTTGTTTCAATGCAATAAGAATTTTTCTAAAGGCTAAAGTAAAACTCAGTCTGTCATTGCTTCTTTTCATATTTAGAGTATATTGAGGCACTTCCTAGGGCTTTTCTGTGCACATACATACAGACACCTTTATGCAGTCTTTCCAGGTGCTTAAGGAGCTGATTTTCTATGAAGCAGATTCTTACCTACTTTGTACTCCCGTCTGCCCTCCCAGTATTCAGATTTCAGACTTGACCAGAACACTGCCAGTGTTCAGTGTTCAGATTTGAACTTTCTTTTATGCTACTATCTACTTTTTTCCAGGTGACACAACTTAACTTGCAAAGCAAGATATTAACTCCAAAATGACAGCCCAATAAAATCTCCTAAAATAGGAGCTGATAAAAAGATGGGTAGTTCTGGATACTAACATGGTTTCTCCACACTGTTTTTTTTTTTAATGAACAACTTGAATGTAAAGTCTACACTTTCTTCAAGTATCAGCTATAACATTTTCATCTGAAAAATTGCTGACAAATTAGCATTTAAAGTGTCATATACTTCAGAGAGCACATGGCAGTTATTAAAATTCATAAGAACTTCACAGTGGTCACAGATCATGTGTCTTTCATCTATGCAGAGCTCTGCATAGCATCAGTCCTTGCGAGAAGAATTTCTTCACTTCTTTCCACTCAAAACATAGGCTTTCTACCTAAATTTTGGAAAGTGATCCCTTGTGGGCTACCAGGACACACTGTAAAGTCTAGTGGAGATAATAGGCACAAATTGCTCTCGTGGCATGCTCCAAGTTCTTAATGAACTAGCAGGAAGAGTCTCTGTGCTTATCAAAGTGTGATGTTTTCTCTTCCAGGCTTAATAAATTTGTGTGGTAATGTTCCTTGCTGACGTGTCAACCTAGCATCTATCTGGTGCTCTCACCTTTCATTGCAATAATCTAATCTAGATGTATAAAAGCATAAAAGGCTGGTGAAAACCTTTCACAAACAGAATTTATAATAGAAGTTTGCACAATTGTCCTGGGTTCATCAATAGCAGTCATTTTTCTCTTTCTTAGTAGCTGGTGCAGTGCTATGTTTTTGACTCTCAGCCTGAGAACAACGCTGATAACACCGATGTTTTTAGATGCTGCTTAGTGATGTTTGCTCTGACCAAGGACTTTCTGAGTCTCATGCTCTGCCAGGGAGGAGGGGAAGCTGGGAGGAAGCAAAGACAGGACACCTGACCCAAACTAACCAAAGGGGTATTCCATACCACAGCATGTCATGCCCAGTATATAAACTGGAGGCAGTTACTTGGAAGGGCTAGATCACTTGCTCGGGTCAGGCTGGGTATTGGTCATTGGGTGGTGAGCGGTTGTATTCTCTTCCCTTGTTATTTCTCTTATCATTATTATTATTGGTGGTAGCAGCAGTGGTCTGTGTTATACCTCAGTTACTGGACTGTGCTTATCTCAACCCATAGGAATTGCATTCTTTCGATTCTCCTCCCCATCTGTCTGGGAGCAGGGGGGGAGGAAGGGGAGGGAGTGAGCAAGCTGCTGCGTTGTTCTGAGTTACTGGTTGGGCTTAAACCATGACAACAATGTAAATGTCAATCAGAAGTAGCTGAGATAACAGGCCACAAAATACTGCATTAGTAAAAAACTATCATATTTAGTATTCTTCGGTGTTATACAATTCTTGATACCTCTGTTGATGATTTATAAATTTGCTAATATTAGCTCTGTCTGGTGTCATATGAGTAATAGATTAATAATATTTTAGTTTTACAGAACTTTATCTAACATGATCGATTTGTCTCTGGACTGAATAATTTATTGTCTAGTTTCAACTTGGCAGGGTAAATTTTCATACAGGGGCCACAGTGCTGCAGCTCTGTTTCATTCAGACAAAACCTTACTTCTGAGAATATTCTGTTTTGAAAGTTGTTGGAAAAGTATATACCAGTATTTTTCTCGGTAGGATTATTTTTTCTCCATTGTTTGTAGCATATGACTGGTGATGCTGTCATGCTTTTTGTCTGCCTGGAAATATTTGGGTGAGCATATTGTATCAACCTTTGTATCAGCTATACTATATCCTTTGAAGGATACAAACAATTCAAAATCAGGAGTGAATGTCCTAAAAAAGAAGTTTTGTGCTGATTCCTGCAGACTGCATTAATAACACTCATTCTGTATGCTTTCATTATTTTTGTCAGATTTTCCCTAACATCTTTCTTAATTATCAATTTCAGAATTAATTAATATTACATTAATACATCCAGCCTATTTCCAAGTATTGAAGAATAATGCTTACAGAATTCTTTCTTCCTGATTTTACACTGCCTTGCCTTCCATTGCCCTGCCTTCCACTGCCTTGCCCTGCCTTGCCTTGCTTTGCCTTCAAAAAATTATAAGTAGCAAAATCTGTCTTTGCAGAACTTCACAAATAAATAAAGAGAAATTATGCCAAATGTGTAATGTCTATTAACTGTTGTCTGAATGCTTACTGGACATTTACAAAGAGCAATTAAGTGTGGGTTGGAGGGATTAAAAATGTGAGGAAAGCTATAACTGAAAATGATTTTACCTTCTTTTATATAAACACAAAAGCTAGCTGAGGGCAAAGTGTTACTGAACAACATAGAAAAAAAAGGATTTATGGTTATCTAAAGATAAAGATAGAAGGAATCCCACATCAATTATTTTTTTAAGCAAACTGAAGCATTGTATGGTTGAAAAAGTCAATAGAGCTAACATCCAGCATTAGTTGTGCATAATTGTACTGATGTTAGCATTGCTGTAAAGGAAATTGTCCTATCAGTGTAAGTAAGTTTTACATTATATCTGAGAGTATATTATACATGTAGCCTAAACATCTCCTTTTTAGATACCCTTTTGATTACAACTATTAGTATATAAAATATTTATTGATTAGACATTTCAGATTAAAAAAACAGTTAAAATTATGCTCCTCCTAGAAACAGTGAACATAATTTAAACAAAATAAACACAGAAACATCACCACGAATAAAATCTATTCTACAATTACCCTGACACACAGAAAAACAAGTACTGGAAGGGACATCTGTAAGCCATATAGACCAAATTCCTAGATGAAGCATGGCTATACAGGAGTTACTCAAGGTTGCTCAGACTCATGCCTTGTTCATTTCTAAAAATATCTGAGTAACTTGCACTTAGTGATTTTTGTTTTTATTTTTTATTTTTATTTTCTCTTACTTACATGCATATTACAGTTTCCTTTTTTGAAACTATGACCTGTCTCTTGTCCTTTTACCGTGTACCTCTGAGAAGAATCTGGCTTAGTACCTTTCTTTCTTAAACGGACATCTGCAGTGAGATCCTCTCTTTTTTTTTCCCTGTGTACCTGTGTGTCCAGATGCTTGAGAAAAGCCTCTATCAGCCTACTTTCTCATGGTTAGTGAGAAATCATTTATTGTATTCCTTTCCCAGATGTATTTTTCTCTAATTCTTATTTCTTTTCTTGCCCATGCTCACCATTCCAAGGCATAAAGTAGAATCTCACAGTAACCTAAAAAAGTACTACTACTTTGTCCATGTCCAATTGACTATCAAATCTTTTGTTTAAATGTCAAAATAGAATTATCTGAGTGAAGGTTCAATTGTTCTCATATTTATTCACACATAAAATGTAATGTAATAGAAGACAAAACAAATACTACCATTCATTTGGTAAGCACCTTGACCTAAAGAAGATATCAAGTGTATCAGAACAATAGGAACTACACCTCAGACTCAATCTAAATGATACTAAGATATCCTTTCACTTTGAAATATTTTAAAAGTCTGTGCTATTGGAAACACTATAGAATCTATAGAATCACAGAATCCCAAGGGTTGGAAGGGACCTCAAGAGATCATCTGGTCCAACCCCCCTGCAAGAGCAGGGTAACCTAGAGTACATCACACAGGAACTTGTCCAGGCGGGCCTTGAATATCTCCAACGTGGGAGACTCCACAACCCCCCTGGGCAACCTGTTCCAGTGCTCTGTCACTCTCACAGTAAAGAAGTTCTTCCTGATGTTAACGTGGAACCTTCTATGCTCCAGTTTACACCCATTGCCCCTTGTCCTATCACTGGATATCACTGAAAAAAGCCTAGCTCCATCATCCTGACACCCACCCGTTACATATTTGTAAACACTGATGAGGTCACCCCTCAGTCTCCTCTTCTCCAAGCTGAAGAGACCCAGCTCCTTCAGCCTCTCCTCATAAGGGAGGTGTTCCACTCCCTTAATCATCTTTGTGGCTCTGCGCTGGACTCTTTCAAGCAGTTCCCTGTCCTTCTTGAACTGAGGGGCCCAGAACTGGACACAATATTCCAGATGCGGCCTAACCAAGGCAGAATAGAGGGGGAGGAGAACCTCTCTTGACCTACTAACCACACACTTTCTAATGCACCCCAGGATGCCATTTGCCTTCTTGGCCACAAGGGCACATTGCTGGCTCATGTTCATCCTCCTATCCACCGGGACCCCCAGGTCCCTTTCCCCTTCGCTACTTTCCAGCAGGTCAGTTCCCAGCCTGTACTAGTACATTGGGTTGTTCTTCCCCAGATGCAAGACTCTACACTTTCCCTTGTCGAATTTCATCAAATTCCTCCCTGCCCAACTCTCCAGCCTGTCCAGGTCTCGCTGAATGGCAGCACAGCCTTTTGGTAAGTCAGCCATTCCTCCCAGTTTAGTGTCATCCGCAAACTTGCTGAGAGTACACTCGGTTCCCTCATCCAGGTCGTTGATGAAAATATTAAACAGAACTGGTCCCAGCACCGACTCCTGAGGGACTCCACTAGTCACAGACCTCCAGCCAGATTCTGCACCATTGACCACAACTCTCTGCCTTCTTCCTTCCAACCAGTTCTTGATCCACCTCACTACCTGATCGTCAAACCCACACTTCCTTAGCTTATCTATGAGAATGCTGTGGGAGACAGTATCAAATGACTTACTGAAATCAAGAAAAACCACATCTACTGCTCTACCATCATCCCTCCACCTAGTCACTTCCTCATAGAAGGCTATAAGGTTGGTCAAACATGACTTCCCCCTCATAAAACCATGTTGGCTGTTCTTAATAACCCCCTCATCCTTGATATGCCTAGAAATGGAGTCAAGAATAAGTTGTTCCATCACCTTTCCAGGGACGGAGGTAAGGCTGACCGGTCTATAATTACCCGGGTCCTCCTTCTTGCCCTTCTTATAGACTGGTGTGACATTTGCCATCCTCCAATCCTCAGGCACCTCTCCCGTTTCCCACAACTTACCAAAGATGATGGAGAGTGGCCTAGCAATGACCTCCGCCAGCTCCCTCAGCACCCATGGGTGCATTCCATCCGGACCCATCGATTTATAGATGTCCAGATTGCATAGCTGATCCCTAACCCAATCCTCATCTACCAAAGCAAACTCCTCCTTTGCCCTGACTCCTTCTGGGGCAATAGGAATCTGGGGCCCCCGGGGAGAGTCTGCAGGAGTAAAGACAGAGGCAAAGAAGGCATTCAGCACCTCTGCCTTCTTTATATCCTCTGTCTCCAGGGCACCCACCTCGTTCAGCAGTGGGCCTATATTGCCTCTTGTGTTAGTTTTATTTGCTATGTATTTGAAGAAGCCCTTTCTATTGTCCTTAACCTGACTAGCAAGATTAAGTTCCAAGGAGGCCTTAGCTGTCCTAATTGCCTCCCTACATCCTCTAACAACTGTTCTATATTCCTCCCAAGTGGCCAGCCCCTCTTTCCATAATCCATAGATTCTCCTTTTCCACTTGAGTTTGCCCAGCAGCTCCTTGTTTAACCACGCTGGTCTCCTACCTCCCTTACTTGATTTCCTGACCATTGGGATGCTCAGATCCTGAGCTTGGAAGAAGTGGTCCTTGAATGCTGACCAACTATCTTGAGCCCCTTTACCGCCTAGTACCCTTTCCCATGAGACTTCTCTTAGCAGTTGATTGAACAGGCCAAAGTTGGGCCTTCGGAAATCTAGAACTGTGGCCTTGCTAGGTATTCTATTCCTCCCACACAGGATCCTAAACTCCACCATCTCATGGTCACTGCAGCCAAGGCTGCCACTGATCACCACCCCTTCAACCAAACCCTCCTTGTTGGTGAGTACTAAATCTAGCAGTGTTCCTCTCCTAGTTGGTTTGTCCACCATTTGCATTAAGAACTTATCATCAATGCACTGGAGGAACCTCCTAGACTGTGAATGATTGGCTGTGTGACCTCTTGAGTATTTCCTAAGCATGAAGAATTTTGAATTATTCTTGTTTCTTAAAATCAACCTAAAACACTTTTTAAAATGCAATCTCCTGTGCAATGAAATAAACAGCACATTAATAGGTAGAGAAGTTGGAAATATAGTCTATGAATTTCATTTAGCAATAACAGTGTTCTTGAATTTATTGCAAGTAATATTCCTCTTAACTCATGTAGCCACTTGTTAAGAATGCAGTTTGTGGGTAACATTAATAATAAAAATAGCCAAAGCAGTCTGATATACAGGCATTCAAACTTCATTCTTCACTGCAACCTCTTTAGCAACTGGAGCAGCTCTTTAGCAGCTGGAGATTCATTTCTTGTTTTAAGGCACAAAAATTAGACATCTTCAATGTAGTTACTATCTGTTAGTTTTAAACTTCCTTAAAATAAGGAAAAAATTAAACTAACCTTTTTTTGTTTGTTTGTTTTGAAAAGAAACAAATATTTTGTCATGGTTTAAGCCCAACCATGCAGTTGCTCTCTCACTCCCTCCCCTTCCTCCCCCCCTGCTCCCAGACGGATGGGGAGGAGAATCAAAAGAATGCAATTCCTACGGGTTGAGGTAAGAATAGTCCAGTAACTAAGGTATAACACAAGTCACTGCTGCTACCACCACCAATAATAATGATAAGGGAAATAACAAGGGAAGAGAATACAACCGCTCACCACCCAATGACCAGTACCCAGCCTGACCCGAGCAAGTGATCTAGCCCTTCCAAGTAACTGCCTCCAGTTTATATACTGGGCATGACATGCTGTGGTATGGAATACCCCTTTAGTTAGTTTGGGTCAGGTGTCCTGTCTTTGCTTCCTCCCGGCTTCCCCTCCTCCCTGGCAGAGCATGAGACTCAGAAAGTCCTTGGTCAGAGTAAACATTACTAAGCAGCAACTAAAACATCAGTGTTATCAGCACTTTTCCCAGGCTGAGAGTCAAAAACATAGCACTGCACCAGCTACTAAGAAAGAGAAAAATGACTGCTACTGCTGAACCCAGGACATAGTTACATCTAGCATAGAGGAACTCAGTAACTTCAGTTATCAAAATACAGGTTATTTCCTTATATTTTAAATGGGAAATTCTGCATAAAGGAATTGCAATGGTACTTAGTTTAAAGAAAAGTACAATAAACTTTATTTTTGGTTCATAATTTAAGGAGTTTTCCCTATTTGCCTCATTTTGAAATTTTCTTTGGATCAGAATATTATTTTGGTGACATCAACAAAGATAACAGTAATTTATGAAACAAATGTTGCAAAATATTGTACATATTTGTAGAAATCTTCTTTATTATCTGACACATTCTTGATGCTTTTATTCTTTGTTGCTGAAGTTGTCAAAGTTATAATTATCAGATGATTTTTAGAATCATTCATAGTGATATTAATCTGTGTCTTTTTTTCCATCTAAAATCTTTGGCTTGCCTTATAACAGATCTTGTCTACCTGGAAGGAGATGACAATTCATTAGATCAAATATTACTAAAACCAAAGAAATAGTCTTCATCTTAGAGACACACAGAGTACCACACTCTGTACATGCCTTCTCTGTATTTTATTCTGCAGAAAAAAACCCACAAAAATGTCTCCAGTGACATCCATCTGACCAATTGTAGTCTTACCTCTGCAGATAATATTCTCCCTTAATCCTATTTTGAATTCTGATTTAATCAGGGAGACATATCAACTGTCTCTGCAATGAAAAAAAAAATCAACCTTCAACATCACAATTACACCCTGAGCTAATACAGTCCCACAGAACCTTTCCTTAGATGTGTAGGGTCCCACATGGTTACTTTACATCCTGATAATCCTACATGGAGTCGCCACCCTTACATTTTGAAACCTTCTCAGTTCAGAAGACTGAATTCAAAAGAGGGTAAGATGAGAAATATAAATGAGGGGCAAGCCTAACAAGTTTACTGAAGATTATATTTTCTATGACTATCTAGATAAAAGCTTGCTTATCTCTAATGTCATAAAATACAGAGTATGAAAGAGCTATCAGAACTGTTAGAGCCCATGATATTGACTCCATGGTATTCTTGCCCCTAAGCTTTGCTCATAAACCAAACAAGGCACCAGTTATCTGTTACAGAGGACAATAGTGCAAGCATGAGATCTTGTTCCATTTTCCATACCACCTTAATTTTCCTTTTAAATCCATGGTTTAGATAATGTTTGTATTGCAAAGGAGAAGGAGAGGTTTAGATTTTCAAATGCTACGTGTTTACTGAGAACTTGAGAAGTGTTGTAAGAGGGAGGAACCCCCTTTGTTGTTGCTAAATCAATGTTCTGTTTAAGTCACCTTCAATATTTTTAAAGGTTTACGCTAACACAACTCCTCCCTTCCCAAAACAAAGGTGTTAAAGAAATAATATTTAGAGAGATTAGGATGACTGCCTTCAATATTTGTAAATAACATATTCTAGAAAAAGATGTCTCAGAGTGAAGCTGTTCAATTAGAGCTGCATCTGAATTTCATATTCTGAACAAAATGCTATATGTGCAAAGTTTATGCATTTTTAATAGACTAATCATTAATATTTCAAACATGTTTCATTATTGTACTGCATAAGTACAGCTATTGTATTTGAGAAACACTGAGTCTTGCTTAATTGATGATTTTCCGTTAATTGAACCAAGTAAGTCTGGTTTCCTTGGCTCTATTTGCCTTGCCACTGAAAGGGAAAAGGTTCACATGGCTGAAATTGAGGTACTTGCAGATGCTTTCCTTTTCCCATTAACTGTATAGTATGTTACTGTAAGTATTTTAATTTATATCCACTTAGATGTTTAAATGTGGTCTAACACAGACCATATGAATATATCTCCCCAGAATGGATGCAGCCTTGCCAAAGATTCATTAATGTCACTCCCATTTTGGGATTATTGCACAGACTGCTTACAGGCTCAACAGCATCTTGAGAGGGGGGAAGGGGAAATAAACGGAATTTATTTTAAAGTTCTGACTTCATCTCTTTGCAAGTCTGTAAGCCTGGGGCTATTTCCAGAATAAGCGCATTCTTTGTAGACTCAATTGCATACATTTCTGCTGCAACAATGTAAGAGCACACTTTAGTTCTGGCTTTTGTATCATTAAGCATGTCTAAGCAAAATCCACTCTGGAATTCCTGCTCCATTGTGATTGATGACTATCATAAAATTTGAACAGCTAGAATAAGTGTTTTCAGGATGTTGGCATTAGCCAATCTTTCTTTTGCTGGGTTTTGTTTGAGGCTTTTGACACAGCACCTAACACCAACAAATCCATAACCTCATTTGGGACCTCCATTAATGGTCTTATTGCCTCATACAAATCACATGTGATTAACATTTTCACATAGCAAATATCTCTCTAAATGCTTGCACATTACTTAATGCACTACAGCAAAGATTCCAATTTCTACTTCTGAGTTACTATAATAGAATGAATAAATAATAGCACTGCGAGGTACAAAGCCCTGACTTTCAGAGTTTTTTAACTGCTTCTACATTTCCTAATCCTGGTAATCTGTAGTAGTGATAATGCACAAATTTTCTCCTTATATTAGCAGCCTGACCAAAAATGAATGTGTCATAGCTATCATAGAGCCTGCTTTCATTACACTATGACTGTTTCATTGCATAACCAGGAAACCTAGATAATCCAGTAAATGCTTAGATGAGCACTGAATTTTTGGAACGCTATAGTAATTCAGCTACCAATGTCTTTTAAATTCACCCATCACTGTTGGGGCTTAAGTAGTTTGGTTCACAGCCTGCCAGCTACCTGTATTAATAAAGCCAAGTTATTACTTATACTGCCTGTATAAAGGTTTCCAGTTTAATCCATACTATATTTTCTGCATTAATGGCATTGATTTTGAAAACTGACTCTTCAGCTAGGGGCTCTAGGCCAAGAGATACTCCTCTGAATGAGAAAATAGAAAACCAACTAACTGGATTTAACTTACTGCAGACAGACTTATACATTCCTATCTTCACGTTTTTCATGTCAACTTTCTTTTGAAGTGTCTAATACATATCTGAAGTGACTTTGGTGCTGGGAGTAGAAAAGCTGATTGGGTGGAATACTTTGATCTTACATGTAGAGTGCAAATGATCAAACTGACAACCGTTCAATATATATTTCTCCAATTTACTGAAAATATTGAACAATATTTGAAAAACTGTGACTGAGAATATGAACACCTGTGTTTCATTTGCCTTCTGTAGCCTTCATAAATTTTTAGATATGTCTAGAGTTAGCTGTATCTTGAAACTTCAGTGTAACTACAGTGGGATAAATTTCCATTAACTTATTATGAAGTCTTAAAAATGTAGTCTAATGGCCTAAAAAAGAGCAGCAATAATTGTGCAAAACAATTTCCAAACAAGGAAAAGTCTTTAACAGTTTTCTTTTAGACTAAGTCTGTCCCAGATGTAGAAATCAAAAATATTGGGTGTAAAAGGAATCCTATTCTTATTCTTATATGGGATCTGAGCTTCTACAGCTAGACCACCAAAAAGTATTCGTTACCTGCATGCTTAAAAATGGCAATACAGTCAGTGCAGCTAATAAATATACTGGCAATAGGGGAACTTAAAAGCAGAAATAGATAACAGAGAATTTACAAAGGTGGAAGGAGAGGCAGGGTATTTTCTGACCAACCCAAAATCTTGGAATAACTGGCGAGTTTAGATTGTGATTTGGATTGTACTCAGCCTCCAGTGAAAAGACTTTGCATTGTTAACAAAACAGTGGTAGTCTATTACATATAACTAGGTGAATGCAATGTAAACAACTTCATTTTTGGTTTACTTCCTCCCCCCCCCCCCCCCCCCCATTAGGCTATTGGGTTGTTTTGTTGAGATTTTTATCTCTTTTTTTCTTTGAGGGAAAGTGTGACAGCCTTGCAAGTAATTTTGGACACATTTAGATTCCCAAGTAGGAAGAAGGATAGCAAGGCACAGAGCTAAATTATTTGAATCCTCAGCTTTTAAAATACCTATCCAGTCTGCAGGATAGATTACATGAAATAGTAATAAATGTTTACATAGATGAAGGCATATACCTGAGGCCATCGGAAGCCAGGTGGCTGACTTTGATCTCCTGTTTCATAGTTTTTCCTGTAATTCTGTATATTATGTGTATGATTAAAAATAAAAGACTGAAATAGAGAAAATACATGTGACCTTAAACAAGACACATGGATTTCATTCTCTCTTTTAACTCCTGCAACCGGTCTATTACCATGCTTATGGTTATAGCAATATTTGCAAATGGCTAAGTTGCTGACTCAACTCTGGTTTTGCCAGTTGAGCAACAAGATAAATATTGTGAAGCTTTTGATCCATTGATGTTTCTCTCCTGGCTCTCTAAGAACTTTAGTTAGAATAATATTTTTTCACTTTCACAAAAAATATCAGAAACTTACATTGTGCTTATGGATAACACACACTGATATTTGCTAAAGCAGTACATGAGGAATTACCTTTTTGCAGTTTCCGTTTCAGTCAGTGCATTATAATTAGTTTGAGAACCTACCTTACTGTAAATGTACTTCAGATCATGTGTCTAGTCTCAAAGATGTAAAAAAAAATCCCAAGCCCAGAACACACTTCAACCCATCCTTCAGTCCTTTATTCCTCATCCTTCAAACCATCCTTAAATGCCGTCAATTGAGAATGCTAACATCTTCTGTGAAGAACACCTGTAAGAATCATAAAAGAAATCTAATTATTTTGAGACAGATAGACTGATATTAATCTTGAATGACTCTGTGAAGCCAGTCACCTTGTAACAGATAAGTCCAATGAAAGTAAGGATCATAATTTGACTTTAAAAAACAAGCCAATAAAATTAGAATTTAGGCTGTACATCTTACTCAAAGAAGTCCTGTCTGTAAACATGATGCACTGTTGACTTTACACAGTTAGTTGCTAGCTACCAGAATTTTGTTCTTATAGCACAGCCTTTTTTGTGAATCAAATTAAGTATCTCACAAAAGTAGCAAGGCTTTTGTCTTTCTGTTGGATCAGTTGAAATTGGGGTGCTCTTAATTGAGATATGGTCTGATTTTAAAAAAAAATGTTCTCTTTCTTCTTATTCCCCAAAATGTTATCATTTGTTTACCCTTGCTCTTGTTTTCACCTCTTGGAGTTTTCCAGCTATTCTAAATGCTACTTTTATTCCTTGTAGAGAAGAGTAATACCTGGGAATCCTGACACTCAGTGAAGTATGACCAAGGAAATCTAGACTCTCCTCTACTTTTCTTCTCTATATGCTGAAAAAATGAACCTCTTTTTTTTGTTGGTTTTTCCTACTTCTTTTTCACCCATAGAACTGATAAGATTTTCTTGGAGGAGAAAGCATAGAAAAACAGGCAATGGCAATAGGACCTGAGAAATATCTCCCAGTTTTTCCTTAATTTCTTAGACCTAAACCAATTTGACTGTCATAGAGCACGTCTACATGAACAGATACATGCAGAATGAAGACCACCTGCCTACAACTTCATTCTGAGGTCTCTGACCTTTTTTGTAGACAGGAGATATAATAGCTATGTTGTGTCTTCCTGACTGATCAGTAGCTTTGCCCTGGCTAACTTGATACACACACAAAGTTCACATGTCCATGAGCCTATCCGTACCTTCTGTTCCCAGATACTCCAGTAGAAATTATCTGCACCTCCTCAAGAATGAACTCATTTTTTTCATGAGCACAAATGACCAGACTCCTTTTGAGAAGCTATAATACAAAAATTAGAAAAATATTTTCACAGGAACTGGGGAAAAAGGAAAAACCTAACATAAACCACCAGATCCTTCAAGCATCATAAGGATCTCATTTTTTATATCAGTGCATTGTTTGTTTAATTAGGATTGCCTGTGTTTGACACTGCAATAATGAAAATTGGAATTAAGTTTTCTATTAAAGGAAGCTCAAATAGAAATTGATCTTTTTTTTTTTTCTAGTTAACCTATTCCTTAAGAAAGCATGCCCTTTGCAACGTGAACACAACCGGGTTTGAAGAGAATAAAAAGATAGCAAACGTTGCTTATTCATGGCTATAATTTAAGAGTTATTTTCCAAACTGCTGGTGCATGCTTGAACTGCCCAGGAAGGAGGAGAGTAGACTAATTTGCTATCCATTTATTTACAGAGTAGTTAGCTGTTCACCAAACGGAGTAATTATAGTATGAATCTTTAGAATACATGCATAATTTAGGTATATATTGGAATTTTTGTGCTTCAACATTAATATTTGAATAAATATTAATGATTTACAGTGAATAGAAAAGCTTTTTCTTCCTTTTTTTGCTTTTAAATCTAGCTAGCAATTTTCAGTATGCATATCAAGCAGGGTTCCATGAACCCTTAATATTTCACACCCAGAAGAGATTGCAAAACTCATTTATTTTTACTTTAAGTAACTACTTATTAGACTTAATAAATTAAATGCAAAAGATTGAACATTAAGTTAATTATTTTATTCATCTAGGTAAAATACAAGAGCAAAGAGGCTGCTGCAGTGTTTGCATGTATGCATGTATTGCTTGTATATGATACATCCCCTGAAGGGCCCCTGGGAAATTCCATCTTGCTGTGCTGCAAATGAAATGTCCTTTTATAGTATACTGCACCATACTTCAGCAGCAGGCATCTTCCCAATGTCCTTCAAAATATAAAGAACCGCAGCAATGGTGTGCCTGAGGGGAAACCTGGGAAGCTCTTGTTAAAATTACATCACCAAATTAAGTGGAAGCTTGGAGTGATTTTCCATTCTTTGATGCAAATTGCAGGTTCCTGTAGAATGTGAAACCATCTCTTCCAGAGATGAATTACTTCTAGAGGTTTAATACAACTATCCTTGAAGAGCAAATATTTTGCATGTTGGATAGGGCTGAATTACATCAAAGGGCAGGTTAGTATATCTCTCTCCAGGCTTTCTTACACTGCCTTAATTTTCTTGATACTGCAGCTGTTAGATATGTGACATGATTCCAATTTATCTAATTTTTTGTCAGCCCTACAATAATTTTGGTAAGTAAATTTCAAAGAAGTTGATAAACTAGGGTGTGCATTCATGCAATACCTTCGAGCATTCAAACTTCTAGCACACTCAAAAAAAACAATTCTTTTGTAACATGAGATAACTCAGTTGTTACAGATATATGTAAAGGAGTTCATAGCTTTTATTAAGTCATTTATATGAAAAATACAGTGGCTAATGTTTTTAGGGTTGGAGGGATTCTTTTCAGAGAAGGGCAAAGACGGTGACTGTTTTTTTAACCTGTAGTGCACTTAAATTTGAATTTATCAGTTGGAATGTCATATATTCTACCAGGCTAATGCAGACAGCAGACTGATCTTCATTAAATATGCATACTGAAATATGTTTTGCTTATTCAGAAAAAAAACAAACAAAAAAAAAGAGAGAAAAAATAAAGAAGATTCAACTAATTTCTGGAATTATAAGGAAGAGAAACTTTTTTTTTTTAGAGCCTTGGATACTGATAGCTGAAAGGAAAAACAGGCTTTTACGTAACAATGACAAAATTGCAGCTATTTTATTTCATAGTATCACTGTGGTCAGAAGCAATCTCTAGAGATCGTCTAACTTCACTTCACTGTGCAGAAGCG
Organism: Neopsephotus bourkii; assembly: GCF_033783945.1. NCBI lineage: Eukaryota > Metazoa > Chordata > Aves > Psittaciformes > Psittacidae > Neopsephotus > Neopsephotus bourkii. The sequence goes on along the minus strand of NW_026901454.1, from coordinate 166,600 downwards.
GGCTTAACCTATGTGAAGTTGGGTCTTGAGTATCTCCAAGGATGGTACTCCACAACCTGTCTGGCCAACCTGTGCCAGTGCTCCGTTATCCACACAGCAAAAGATGTGTTTCTCATATTTAGATGGAATTTTCTGTTTCAGTTTGTATCTATTGTCTCCTGTGCTGTGATGACATCGCTGAGAAGTGTTTGGCTCTATAATCTTTGCAGCACTGTCCCACATCAGATATTTAAACACATAATATCCATCACACTTCTTCCCTTCTCAGGGCATTTTCCACGCTGAACACTCTTATCTCTCTCAGCCTCACCTTACATAAAAGGCATTTGAAGTTCTTAATCATCTTTGTGACCTTTCCCTGGACCCATCATAGAACATCCATGTCTCCCTTCTACTGTTGAAGCCACATCCCAGTTTTGTTCCACCAGTCCTTAATAGAGGGGAAGGACCACCTCCCTTAACCTGCTGGCCAGTGTTTTTCATAATGCAGCCCAAAAAGCTGTTGGAATTTTTTTTCTGCAGAGTCACATTGCTTCATAGCACTCCATGATCATCTTAGTGTCCACCTAGATCCCAAGCCCTTCTTTGCAAAGCTGCTGCCCATCCAGGTTGTCCCCACCCTGTACTGGTGCATGGGGTTCTGCTTCTCCAAGGGCAGGACAGGTATTTCCTGCTGTTGAACTTCATGAGATTCCTGTTGGCCCATTTATCCAGTCTATCAGATCCCTCTGAATGGCAAACTGCCTGTTTGGTGTACCAGTCACTACTTTGAGTTTTGTAGTGCCTGCAAACCTGCTGACAGTGCATTTTAGTGGAGTTGACAGTGCTATTAATGGAGATGTTAAATGACACTGGACACAGTATTTGACCCTGGGACACATAACTAGTGACTGGACTCCAGATGGAGTTTATGCTGCTGGTAAAATCAGAGTCCCAAAGTTCACCTCACTGTTCATTTATCTAATCCATACTTTATCAATTTGCCTACGAGGATTGTACACAAGACAGTCTCAAAAGCTTAGCTCAAGTTGAGAAAAACAAGCAATGCTTCAGCTGTACTGGTTTTGTCTGGGATTTATTTAACTCTTTTCACAAGTTTCCATGAGTTGATAAGTTTTGGATTTGTAACCAAAATGTAATGATGGTTTAGCTATTGCTGAACAATTTTTGCACATTGTCAAGGCCTTCTCTGTTTCTTATTCTGTCCCACTCAGTGAGTAGGCTAGGGGTGCACAAGAAGTTGGGAGAGAACACAGCAGAGACAGATAACCCCAACTGAAGAAGGAGATATTTCATACCACAAGACATCATGCTCAGTAATAAAACTGGGAAGGTGTTGAGGGTGGGGACGTGGGGTAGTTTTTCCAAAATTGCCATTGCTCAGGCACTGGCTGGGTGGTCTGCTGGTGGTGAGCAATGGCTTTTGCATCACTTATTGAGGTTTTGTTTTGGTTTTCTTTGACCCTTGAGTTGTCACTGGTATTCCCTTCCAATACTTTTACTATCCCACTGCAGGGCACGGGAGGGTGTGTGACAGAGGGGCTGTGTGGTGCTTAGCTGCCTACAGGGATGTCCCATGACATGCCCTCATCCACTCAGCAAGTCATTCTGTTGTGGAAAGACAACAGCTTGGTCAGGTATGATTTCTCCTCTGTCAGTCCATGCTGACTACTCCCAGTGTTTGTCTTAATGTGTTAGGAAAATTTCTCAGAACTATTTTTTCCATCATCTTCATAGGTTTACAGGTGAGCCTGATCAGTCTTTAATTCCCTAGATTCTCTTTAGCTTCAGATCTCCAGATGCAGCTGCCAATTTCTCACCAATATTAAAGAAAGAGTAATGAAAGAAATAACTCATATTTGATGCCAGTAACTGATCCCAACATAGTCTTTGCTTAGTCCTTTTTACCATCTTAGGGTCAGACTATCTCTTGATCCTACTTGCTATAAGGAATGTGTCTGTGTTAAAATCATGAGCAGAGAAAACAAACAAACAAAAAAATACACCCACCTTCCCCTGCCTCAAACCCAAGACTGACAAAGGCAGATATTTGCTTTTTAAAAATTTCCTAATCAGCTGAGGACTCCTTGTTGGATGCAGCAGAGAACTGTGCAGAAATATGGGGTGTTTTGTTATACCATCACAGTTTTCAGAGTACATTTGACTATATACTGAGGGGACAGCTAGAAGCAAGAAGTGGTGAACCTGTGATATGGAGAATCAATATCATTGTGGGGATGTTTAAATGCAAGAGAGAATGGAGGCTGCAACTGGTGTAATCAGGTCTAAGGGGCAATGACCCTGCTCTATTACCATAGCACAAAGAATCACAGAAAGATAGGGCTGGAAGAATTCTAATGAGAATACTTATCCCAGTAATGCACAAGGTAGGACAAAATATAGCTATGTTAATCATGCTGGCCTTGCCTTTCATTTTTTAAAAGACTTATACTGGTACATATTCCACAGAAATAAACAAATCTTCACAAAAACCTTTAGCAGATCTAGTTAGAGTGGGGTTATAGTATGTCTGAAATAAAATAGTAGGACTTAGTAGCCAACCGTATCCTGGGCTGCACCAAAAGGAGTGTGACCAGGAGGTCGAAGGAGGTGATCCTGCCCCTCCACTCTGCTCTTGTGAGACCTCACTTGGAGTATTGTGTGCAGTTCTGGTGTCCTCAACATAAAAAGGACATGGATCTGTTGGAACAAGTCCAGAGGAGGGACATGAGAATGATCAGGGGACTGGAGCACCTCTCGTATGAAAACAAGCTGAGCAAGTTGCGGCTGTTCAGCCTGGAGAAGAGAAGGCTGCATGGAGACCTCATAGCAGCCTTCCAGTATCTGAAGGGGGCCTATAGGGATGCTGGGGAGGGACTCTTCATTAGGGACTGTAGTGATAGGACAAGGGGTAACAGGTTAAAACTTAAACAGGGGAAGTTTAGATTGGATATAAGGAGGAAATTCTTTCCTGTTAGGGTGATGAGGCAGTGGAATAGGTTTCCCAGAGAGGTTGTGAATGCTTCATCCCTAGTGGTGTTCAAGGCCAGGTTGGACGAGGCCTTGGGAATATGGTTTAGAGTGAGGTGTCCCTGCCCATGGCAGGGGAGTTGGAACTTGATGATCTTAGATCCTTTCCAACCCTAACTATTCTATGATTCTATGATTCTATGAATATTGTGATAAATAATTATCACCATGACTAAAAACACTATCCAAATTTATTTTAGACATACAATTTGAAGAACTAAAATAAATCTATCTGATGTCAATCAATATACTTGTTGACTTCGATCGAACGAAATCAATTTACAACAGCTGAGACTCTGGCTTCAGATTTTGTAGTTCAAACTCTCCATAAAAGAGAAGGAAGAAATATAAGGAGGCAAACAACCCATAAAATTAAATTGATATGCAAATGTGGAATATTTCTCACCATAAATTAATTTGTCAGTAGATACTGGCTTTTATCAAATAATTTCAAGAATCTCATTAAACAGTGAAGGAACTGAAGTGTCAGTCAATTGTAGTTTTTATGTTTTACCCTTTGGCATCCCCATACAAATGACTGAAATAGGTTTTCAAATGGAAAGCCTACAAAATCCCCATAACAATAGCATAACAAACAAATTCAACTGCAGTAAAACAGCATAAAGCAATTTTGCTAGAATAATATGTAGGCAGTTCATCATCACAACTGTTGCAACATTTTAAGTAACGGGATTTCTGCTCCCTGGGCATACTGCAATTAGAATGTGTTCACAACAAATACGTTCATTAAGCTGAATCTGCTCACAAGCATGTGAAAAGAGCTAGCAGGCAGATGACTTCAGTGTAGTTAGTTTCAATTGTTTATCTTTTCCTCTTCTTCCCTCTCTTCTGTATTTGAAGGGAAGATAGTTTTCACTTATAGATACCCACTTTAGATGTTAAGTAATGGTCATTTTATTGATTTTCCTACATAAGCTTCATATGGGAATTTGCGTTTCTCCTACTGAGGTTCATTTTTCTTATTTATTGGACTCAGTTATGGAAACAGCATGTGAGTTAACTGTAAGTATCTCATATTTGGTTTTACGCTAGCTGTCTTTTTGTCAGACATGTGAGCCATGTTTTCTGCTAGTTGCATCATAGAATTTTATTACTCTTGAGAATGAAGAACATGTCACAGGCATTTAAAATCTGTTTAGAGGATCTGATTAATCTAATAGGGGAGCAGGTGACCTATCCTTTCTTTCTCTCCCTTCCTTTGCTATATTTCCTCACTCACTAGTGGCTTTTATTATGGCAATTTATCTAGATGTAGCAGAGGGTAATATAGAGGAAGAAGTGCCTCTCTGTGTAGTTAATAGTTATGCTCTGACACGAATAGTTGTTTCAGGTTAAAGAAAAAGTGATGAAGCTGACACAGCTTCTAGTAATTGAACTTATTTGAACTGATTCTCTTCTCACTGATAAATGATGTAAATCAGGAGTAGCTCTGGTTGCACATATAAAACTGGTGCAGGCTTGCTGAAGATAAGGACCAAATGAAATTTAAACAATAAGCCATAAAACTGAGTGGTTTTTCATGCGTGCAAAGGGATCTAGCTATTTGTTATAAGCCTGCGGAAGCTGTAATTATTCAATGTTATTATTTGTCAAATCTTTTACTGGATGAATTGTTAATGACTGTAGTACTTTCAAAACAATGCAACCAGAATCTAGCAAGAAATATGAAGTACTAAATTTCTGAAAATTAATGCTGGAAACTACATTCCTGCATCAAAAGTTTCAAAAGTGACTGATTCTTGGATGTCTACATTCTTCTTATCACATAGATGAAATGTATTTTGACATACATCAGACTTTCCTGACATTTTGACAGAATGTGTCTGGTTAACTTCATTTGACCCCCCTCCAAGAAAAGCTTGGGTGCATATCTCTGTAAATGACCTTTACTTTCAAAATACTAAATATGTCATAATACTCACTGTTAAGAAAGGGGGAAGGGGAGACAATCAGAGTGGGGATGGATTTTGTAAAGGTTAGTGCATTTTGAGGAAATCTTAAGTGGATCTGATGTCTAAAGTCCCAAATTTCTTTCTTAAAGAAGAGCTTTTGCTCAGCATCTCTATAGCATACAATTTTTGCTTAATTTCAATGTTCATTGAGCCATTGCTGTTCTGTCATTGTTTGTGCCCAGAGAAGCTTCCTGGTCAGCATAAAAACCAGTGTACAGCCAGAAACTTAATATCTCCAAGGCACGCACAATACAAGGTCACTTACACAATGCAGGCATTGTTTATGAGTTTGCATTTTTCCTGCACAGTGGGTGATCTTGATGACAAGATACTGGGAGAGCGGTTAATGTAAATTTGAATAGACCTAAAGAACGCAACCTTTGAAACAATACCTGTATTTCCTATCAGTGTTTTAGGTTCTAGAACATGCAAATCAGGCAGGAATCACCTTTGAGTACACTCCTGGCATTTATTACAACGGTTTAGAGGTCCTTGATCACTGCTTTGAGATATTAATATCTCTAGATTACCCTTGAGAGAGGATTTTCTCTCTGCATCTCAGGTCCATGAAAACTATTGCTTACAGCTTCTAGTATATTCTTTTATACATCTTTGGGTTTAGTTTTTTGAAATTAGTCTAGGCTGCTTTCTTTTCCAGCAACTTAATTTTCTAATTATTTCTCTAATGAACCAATCCTATATGCTCTGTAGGAATGCACATGTGGTTCTGTATTCTACATCTGGGAAAACTTGCTTCAAAGTGAAAACTTCATATACCTAACTTCTGTGAAACCTGTTGCTTATGGGATACAAGAAGGTGTAACTGAACTTTGGATAGTGCAGCATGGAACTTGAAGCCCACAGTCAGGCTTACAGACTTGCTTTTAGCCAGTGCAAAAAGGTAACATCTTGGACTAGTGTCTCACTGTGTAGTGGTTCTAATTATGGTCCAGATATCTGCCCCTTCACATCTGATCAAAGTAAGATCAATAAGTATATCTAGCCCTGAGTAATAGTTTGGAATAAAATAGTAAAGTGGCCTTCTGCCCATTTAAATTGAAACAGCTGTTTTCTGAAATTTTCATGCTCTTGTTGATAATCTGGAGGTGACTGCAAGAAATAATATTAACCTTGACCAAATTTCTGTATTCTATTGCCTTTTCTTTCACCCTGGGAATCAGTCCACCTACCTTAAACATCTATTGCACTGAGGTATGTTGCAGTCTTTTTTAGGCAATCTTTTCTAAAGTGAAGGCAGGACATATCTGCCAACACAGGTATATGCATGTAGAGTATCCAAGGCATTCATCTGCACAAGGCAGGCAGATAAATCAGTCTTGCTCACTCCTGCCTTCCTGCTCTCCTCTAGGAGACCTATGCTTTTCTGAATCAGAAGCTGGAGATCAGGTGTGGTATCGTACAGCATCTTAAACATAAAAAAGGATCCATGTGTCAGTCTATTAACAACTGAGTCCTGCCATAAATGTTTTAAATGTTGAAAGTTAAGTTAGCTAGTTAGCTAGTTAACTAACTAAGAAAGTTAGTTAAGAAGACTTTCAGAAGGTGATACACACCACAAAATTTTAAATATTTATAACAGACTACTTGGGCTAGTTAAAAAAACATTTATATTCAAACAGATTAGAGTAGGAAAAAAAGACAACAGAAATGTTAGAAGGGATATAGTGGAAGTGCTTACTTAAAATTTGAGGAAACAGAAAGAACCATCTGTATTAATATAGGTTATATTCCTTGCATTTTTGGGAATGGAACATAGACAGATCTGTGATTCCTGCAAATCCTCTGTTCTCAGAGCAAATTTATATATGTCCTTCTTCCTGATAGTGCAAGAGAACTACTTTCTATTAGTTCTGTGTCTCTCAGCTCAAATGTTAGGGGTCTGTGGAGGAGACCTAAGGATTCCAGGTGCAAATGAGATGTGGAAGGCAATGCAAATGAATGTGATGAAACTTGCTGCAGACCAAAATATTCAACCAATAGGAATTCCTAAAAATAGGAAACATACCATTTTTTTCTTCATCATTACTTGAACCAGATGCACTAAAGCAGGCTTTTTCATTACATGTTTAGTAATAATGAGAAAATAAGATAGCAAACAATTGGTTATTGGAAGAAATCACCTGTATTGCTCAATGAGTTAAAGTAAAAAAAAAAAAAAAATACACAATATCATAATAATTAAAGAATGAGCTGAATGATCACACACAAGGGGACTAAATTAAACTTTCATGGACTCCTTTACTTCATTCCTGACTTTTTCAATCAATGGATTGATTATTTTCCTTTTTATGCTTGCTTATACCACATACGTCTACTTTCTTCTGGATTTAGCTCATTTCTGAAGAAGTGTGTGAAATATTCATAGTGCCTTCGGGTTAACTAATCCTTGAATCTTTGGCTGCCCACAGATAGGCACCTAAGGCTGTAGTTTTACTATGGTATCCTACCTTGCCTTCAGCTGACAGTCCAGAAAGGCATGGGTCTGTTGTAAAGCTATCATCTTTTGTTAGATTAGCTTTTTCCTTATACCTGACACCACCCAACCAAAACTTTTTAGGAGCATCAAACACTTAAGAAATAAGTACGCAGAACTGCAATTCCATCTCCCTGTTTGTGGTTTGTGGGCTCGTTGTTAGGCCTTACTTTTTTTTTTGGGGGGGGGGGGTGCTTGAAAACAGTAATTTGTAGACTAAAAAGAATTTTTTTTTTTTAATTTATTTGTGTCTTCTGTGTATTTCCATTTGTAGTGGGGTTTTTAAGTGCTCTTTCCTTCCATTCATCAGGGTTTTCTTCATTCAACTGCTAAAATATAATGCTCAATAGTCTCTCAGAGTCTAGGAATGTGAAAGGCTTCTCAAAGTGATTAAAGGTGTAAAGAGATAAACTCTACATGACAACTGATTTTAGCCAAATTCAGTGGGAAGTTTCTAATAGCAGCACAGTTTTATATTTTATATTTTTAAGAATTACACAGATACTTTCTAGGTACTTAAGTAAAAAGTGTTGTTGGGATGGTAAACTCTATATGACAGAAATGAACAGAAATATATGAACATTTGAAACAAGGTATGCAGATAAAAATCAAAAGACTGTGTTAAGTAACCAGATTTGAAGAGCTACTTAGATGAAAAGAAGTACTGATCTAAGTGAAGATGGCTGTAATGTGGCAACAAACAAATTTTCAAATGGGAAGTTTCTCCACACAATGGGATGAAGTTGTAGAATAAGGTTTCAAAAGGAGCAATAAATTCTACTAAGTTCAAACTGCAAGTCCTGTCTTCCTATGGAGTAGTGTATTTATTTCCCTAGAAACCTTTCTGGTGCAAAACTTTACAGAAACACAGAAAGCACTCCAGTTTCTTTCCAATACCACATTACTCACCAAAAACTTCATTTACCTTCCTTGTCCCCTAATTACTGGGTTGTACAGAGCAGTGCAGCAGCTATATCCAAATCACACATGCTGACTGATTTCCAGTACTGTATTGATCAGCTAATAGGCACTCTAAAAGAAAGACAGCTGTCATGATCATATGTTAGCTTTGCTGTCATGGAGAGAGCTTAAAAGACCACTGTCCACTTCCAAAACAATTTTTCTTGAAACCTGGTGGAATTCTGTATCTTTTAAGCCTTCAGCATTAGTTAGAATTTCTCAGTGGACTTCTAAGTATCACATAAGTGACTGAAGGGTACACAGTTAAACATAGTGTACCAGAATGTCTTATTTATTTAGAAAAAAAACCCATAAAAATATCTCAGTGTGAAGATGGTCTTAGCTGGTTTGGAGAAGAAATCTTTTTTCTAGTCCTATGCTTCAGCTTCCTATACATCCTTAAAAGTATACACACTGCGTGACAGCAAAAAAGAGGAATTTATTGAACCGCGAAGGCAACTCCAACAATATAAACCTGAACAGTTGTTAAAATACCTCTTCTGGTACATATTTGCACGTAACATTTTTTCATGTCCCATCACTCAATATAAAAGTGTTACCAGTCTGCATTTCTGTAACTGAAAAGCAGAATATAAAGTTACTATACAGTATAAAAGCAATTGTGATATTGAAGTCATGGAGCCTCACAAATCAAACTCTGTATAAGAAATATTTAAAAGAGACAGATAAAATTGGCCAAAGGAGAAAATTGGAAGACTTATTCCTACACATTTGAAGAAAAAAACAAAACAGGACAAAAACATGCCCTTGACTTGAGTTTTAGTTAAATTAAACTTAGAGGCTGTTAAAGCTGAACTTTGTGTTTGGAAAACATGCATTTTAAGCCTTCTGGGAAAAATACTGGCTTTTTCTGGGAAAAAGCCTAGGTATTGGGCTCTATCTAGCACTAGCATATAGACACACCAATTAGTTCATTAAAGATGCATTCATACATGGAACAGATTATTTAGCAGTCTCCACCCACTTCCAGAGATCAAGGTATAAAATACTTTATAATGAATCTGAGCAAAACTTAGTTGGGAGTAAAATGTGCATTTAGAGTGCATTTTAATATGAGGAATATTCAATAGCTTCAATAGCTAAGAGGTACAGTGGACATAATTCAATTACCAAGAAAGAATCAAAGCTTGATGTGACTTACAGAGCATGAAAATGGGAGTCAATAGGAATAACTGTGGAGGGAGCTTTAGAGGGAAACCTACAGCAGTTTTCAAAGAAAATACGATTCTCTAGAAAATGGCTAGATCTGACTGTAGAAGTGAAGCTGGATTGGGTTTTGTGTGTGTAAAATTTTCACAATTAACCCAAAGTGGACACGTGGCACATGACAAAATTGGGCAATGTAAGCAACTTGTCACCAGAAGTGGAATCAAACAGGATTTGTCCTGTAGACAGCAGAGGAGAAAAAAATGGGAAGTTGATGTTTAAGTTTGTTTGAAATCAAACCAGGCTGCTTTTTCACTTCAAGGTCCCTCAGTAACATCAGCTTTCAGCTACTTTTGCAATGGTGTAGAAGACCCCAGTGAAAGGAGTCTGGAGTATTGAATACTCACACCCTTGTGCAGCTCTCAGAAGCCTTTGATATCAAGACCCATTTGTTCTGAGTTTTTTAAAGTCAGCAAAGCAAAATCTGAGGCATTTATGTTGGGTTATATATAAACTGGTAGAATTTCTGCTGCTTGACCCTAACATCTAAGCAAAAGGAAGTATAATTTTCACATCCTTTCTCTTTAGTAGTCTTTCTTGATTTCAGTAGGTGTATTTACTTTCTCAGCATTAAATTAATTTCTCACTGTCTTCAGTATGTTTTAACCTTATCAGGAATGACCAAGAAAAAGCTTCTAGCTCTTATTGCTTCTACTCCTTTGATTTCCTTCTTTCTTCGACAAGTTAACATGGGCTATAACTATCCTTCACTGAGGTAGAAAAATCGTCATAAAACAAACGAAGATCCTCATGCTTTCAGTAGTGTTATATAGGTTAGGATTTGAAAAAAAAAAACATAACTGAGAGTAAGGGGTTTATGAAGCCATCCTGAAGGGAGCATCTGGAAGTGCTGTCATGCTGCGGGACAGGACAACCTTGAAAACTGTCATATCCTTTTGCTACACAGTACTGCCTATTCTCCCAACTACATTTTTCTCTCCTAATAAGATAATGCAGAAAGTCTTGCCCATTTCCTAAATTTTCCCTTTACTTTGTTAAGCAATTTCCTGGAGTCCCTGAACATGGAAGAATTATTGCACTGTTTAGTATTACTAAGTACAACAATTAAAAGACTTCTATTTAGCTTTTCTTATTTTATATTTATTTAAGGACAACTTTTTATTACTTTGATTTTAAAAAAGAATTCAAATGTGATGGGGGTGCAAAACTGTCTTTATTGCACTTTTGCATTTTTGCCAGACTCTGATTTTTGCAGAAAAATGAAGATTATAAAAAAAGAAGATTATTAAAAACTCATTTTTATTATGGACATTGTAAGCATTTTGGTACCTTACCATTAATTTTATCTCTCTGAAGAGAAAATGCCTTTGTTACAGTGTCAACATTAAAATTCAAACATCTAACCCTGTAAGCTTTCCAGACTTATTTTTTTTTCAGTAGTACATTATACGTTTTATAAACCTCCATGACTATTAATGAAGGTATCAATACATAACTAAGCCTAAATGTTGTGAATTAATGTTATGGTTCATAGGATATAACATAATTCTTTTAATGAAAATATATGTAATATTTGGTGGTTCATATATTTTGAAAATACCCAATGTTGCAGTAATAAACTTCCAATCTCACCCACATGGATAATTGAGATATTTTCAAAATAATTGAGAATCCAATATGCTCTTTTTTTTTTATTTTTATTTTTAAGGAGAGCTAATGATTTCTACCAGCATACATATTTTGATGTCACTCTCCTTATTTTCAGTCATTAGTGCTGACATTTCTAGATGAAGAATACCAGAGATGTATCTCAAAGAAACAGAGCTAAGTACCACTTTATGGCTTCTGAAGTTAGGACCAATTTCAAAGTCTTTTTCTCTTTTTTATTAATTTTTTAAAAGCATCACATTTTGGATCAGGGAGAATCACAATAGAAATTAACTTCTACATTCTGTTGTTGAGTTGGAATAAAAGAAAGAGGCTGAGAAAACAACAATAAAATTAGTTTTTATTTAATGGGAGCTACTAGTGAGAATTACATTTTTTTTTTCAGAAGCAAAAAAAACCATAAAATAATTCCAGAGTTCTTTATGATCAGTGTATAACTGCTTCTTCCAATAAGAATATTGAATGTTACCTCATAATGTATAGTTAATTATGTATCTCTAACTAAGCGTTTTCAAATTTTGCTGCTGTTTGTTAACTTTGAATAGTGTATGCTCTGTATGGGTCAATGTGATTGTGTCAGACCTACACGAGCAAGCCTTCTTTGGGTAGACACACACAGTTCTGTAATGATAAATCACAGACATAGGGGATGCAAATGAGCACTGGATCGCTGATTATCCACACTGCTTAGCTGTTTAGCCTAGTCCCTTTGCTTTAAACCCTTCCAACAATGTAATTTCAAAACAAATCTACTTTAAAAGGTGCTTTATCTAAGCTTTTTCTAATGGTCCCCATCACTTCCATATATGAATTAAAACATATATGTGGATGTTGAAACTTCAAGCACTTTTCATTCTTGAAGATGACAACCAGTAAAATCTAAGAGCTTCCCCAGACACAGTGGTGGTCTGGACAGTTATTTTCCTAAACAGTTCTTTGGGGAAACAGAGTACTCCAGGACCATTTATGAATTATGTCCTGCAATGTGCATACTAATGGAAGTCTGAGACATATCATGCCAGGTGACATTTGTTCCTTGATTTGTTTTCAGGGATTTTTAATTTAGTAGCATAAGGATAACCACTGAGTCACAATTGGGTTGAATCTGGCAACCCTCTCAAAAAAATTGTGCAAATGATGAAAGTTTCAAATTTCAAATAATTTTAGTAATAAGTTACCTTAGAGACAGAATAAATTTTTAAGAGTGTACTTAGCAACCCAGGACTGTGTTTAAATATGGTACTTCCTATGGGGTAGTTGTACCTTTCTGTAGAGAAAACTGGATTCCTAGTGGAATACATCTAAATGGCTTATATACATGACTAGGGAGGAAAAAAAAAAAGAGAAGATAGGTGACAATATTTTGAAGTTTTGCTATATTTACTGAATATTTTATGAAAATTTGTTTCGCAGTGAGCTCTCTAAAAGAAAATCCCTCTGTATTGCACTAAGAAACACAGCTAGCTATGAAAGGAGGGAAAGAACTAACTCATGCCTTGAAGTTAAGCTATTTATACACCTAAAAAAATAGAAGGAATGTTTAGAACTGTACAAGCCAATCAAACAGATCAATGGCTCACTTCAGCAGAAAGAAAACTCTGCAATGCTGTGTTGTGTATAATATATCATATTTGTGTAGCATAATTTAAAAATATTTCAGCATAGCTTGGTTTGAAAAATAAAACCTAATTTGATTATCTTTACAGTACTTAGGAACCTCCTACCATAAATAAATAATTTTAAAGAAATATTTCAAAATTACCTAGAAGCTGGATGTTACTCTTGAGCTTTGTGTAGGAACTACAAGCAAGGTATATATTATTGAATGATTTTTTTTACAAAACTTATTAGCATAAAAATGAATGTTTTATTCATGACTGGATGTGCAGAACTGTAAAAACCCAACATGACCGCATTGATTTTTTGAATAGAGGTACCAAAGCCTTTCTTCAGGATGCATTTATAACATAAATGATTCATATGTCATTTTCCCAGCATAACTGTAAAAGGTGCTACACTTCAGTGCCTTTATTGGAACCTTAGAGATTTTTATCTTCGCCTATGAATATCACTTGTACATTTATCTGATTTACTCCCTCTTCTGGTGTAGTTTCCTTAAGACTTTGAAAAATAAGCTAGTTCTAATGGATAGAATTTAGTAAAATAAAAAAAAAAACAAAACTTTTACAATGGAGAATATTCATAAAAGAATATTTATATATAATATTTATATTCATAAGTCAATATTCATAAGGACATTAAATTCAGTACCAGGGTAGCTAGAATCCTTCACTATTTAGTTAATTATACATCTTTATATAAATATGTAAATGTATAAACGGTTGTCAGTAATATAGAAAATAAAGTTTAAATAGTTCAGACAGGTGGAAAATGGGAGCTATTTAAAAATTGATTTAACTTGTGTTTGTAAGCTGTATGTATCCTTATTTTTTAAACACAATTAAATATAGTCTTGTTAAATCGTTGACTTCAAGTTATTTGTTAGTATTCTGACAAAGTTAGTAAATCTTCAGTGACATTATTTATGTTGAATTTTTCATTGTTGCATTTTTTCATTGTTATTCTGCCTCCTTTGTGAACACCATGGCATTTCAAAATTTTATCTCATCAGACTGGTAAATTCTGTCATATACATACACATAAAATAAAAAAAAGACCCTGAACTCAGCCAACACTGCAGCCAACATTTCCTTTGGCCTTGATATCCCCAGTGAACACGTTGCTGAGAATGAGGTCTAGCAGATTACCTGTCCCCATTGTCCCCTCTGTCACCTGGAGGTGGAATTTATCATCAGTGCATTCCAGGAACCTCCTGTATTGTTTATGCCCTGCTGTGTTGTTCCTTCAACAGATATTAGGGTGGTTGAAGTCTGCCAATGAGGATCAGGATCTGTGAACAAGAGACCATTCCTATCTGCTTGTAGAAGGCCTCATCCACTTCTTCTTCATGGTCAAGTGACCCACTATACTGTCATTTTTGTCTCCCCTCTTTTTTATCATAACACGTAATTTCTGTCAGTCTCTCTTCCATCCCCATGCACAGCTCCATATACTGTGACTGCTTTCACATAAAAAACCCCTGTCCCTCCTCGTGTTTCCTTCCCGTCCTTCCTAAAGACCCTTTATCCCTCTATTGCAACATTCTAGTCATGGGAACTATCCCACCAGATATCTATGATCCCAACAAGACCACAGCACTGCAACTCCACTCAGATCTCTGATTCATGTTTGTTTCCCATACTGTATGCATGAGTATAAAGACACTTAAGTAGGCCATGCCTATGCATTCCCGGAGAGAATCTGGGGGATTTTTCCACAAAGATGCCTTATAGACACCTCTTTGCCTACGTGTAGATGGCAAAGATCCCACCCAAACCCCATTTTGTTGACTGATTCTATCCCTTCATGCCACACCATATCCTTTGCACAGCAATCCTGTCCACTGCTCCCTCACAGCACTGCTGGTTGCCATCTTGCTCCCCAGCTCTTCCTAGCTGAAAGCCCTCCTGACAAAGCTAACCATGCTTTCTGAAAAAAAATGCAAAAAAGAAAAAAAAGGTGAAAAATAGAATTATATTTTTTCTGTTTTTCCCTGTGACACTTTTCAGCGGAAGCTAAAAATAAATCTGATCGTTTATTGTAACCCCATAACTGCATATAGTTATTGCTAACTCACTTTCAAATTAGCCTCTATTTGAAAGTATCCTTCACTTGTACTGGGTCTGGCTGGGATAGAGCTATTTTTTTCATACTAGGTTGCGCATGGTGCTGTTTTGGATTTGCTCTGAAAACAGTGTTGATGGGTCAGGGTTGTTTTAACTGTTGCTGAACAGTGCTTACACACAACCAAGGTCTTTTCTACCTCTGGGAAGGGACACAGATGAGACAGTTTACCCTAACTGGCCAAAAGGATATTCCACACCATGTGATGTCATGCTCAGCAATTAAAGCTGCGAAAAGGAGGAAAGGGATATGTTCAGAGTTTTATTTCCCAAATAACCAATAGGTGTGATGGAGCCCTGTTTTCTTCAAGATGGCTGAAGACCTGCCTGCTGATGGGCAGCAGTGAATAAATTCCTTGTTTTGATTTGCTTCTGTGCATGGCTTTTGCTTTACCTATTAAACTGTCTTTATCTCAAGTCAAAAGGCTCTTTTTTTCACTTCTACCTTTCCAATTATCTCCCAAATCTTCCTGTGGGGAATGAGCAAATGGCTGTAGGGCTGAGCTTCTGGTGGGACTATCCCATGACAACACTCCTACAACTGTCTTGGACAGGTGACCTCTCTTCCCCACTCCCAATTTCTTTTCCTTGGGAAAATGTCAAGAAAATCTGTGCAAGAAATGGCAAGGTCATTGGTGAAAATACAGGGGAGGGAAATAAAAATTTACGTACAGATGCTAATTTTAACTTATTATTTCTTTTGTACAAAGATTTCAGTTTTAATTTTCCTCTTGTTATAAATGCTTGTTGATTATTATGTTGGAGGTCTGTTGAATAATTAATACTTATTCATTTAGCATGTAATTATTCATTAATTTATTATGACTCTTTTTTTGACAAACTACTTTTTTTAATATTTACAAATAATAGAAAAATAACATGTCTTCACAAAATATAATATCCACTAAAGATAAATCTAGTTTTTAATTAAGGAAAAGCATATCCAGTTCTGTATTCCACTCACTGCTCATGTTTTTTGTTTCTGAGTTTTCCTGATTGAACCTGTCCACCTCTACAAGTCACAAACATTTGTTTCCCAAATGTCAGTATTTCACAACCATTTAACAAGGCTCTAAGAAACCATATATCTGAAGGATGGAGAATTCACTTTGATTGCTTGGCATTTCTCAGTTCTTAGGTCTGTCTCCTTCCTTTCAGAGAACAAGTACATATAAAATGTGATCTGTATTCCTAGGGGTGATAATATATCTAGCCTTTTTTTTTGTTTTTTTAGCAGTCAGCAATAGCAATCCAAAAATTCTGCCATATACATACTATAATGCTAAAGATTATCATAATGTGGTTTTGCATTTCAGTCGTAGACTTGCCAAGCTGCTGAAAGGGGCTTTAAACTAAAGTTGCCAGATGATAGGATCCCCTGGAACATCCTACTCCTACCAGTTTGATGCCAGTGACAGTGAGAGATGTCCAGAGACTGGAGAGGGATCACAGGTCAGCAGCAGAGCACCTGAAAAGCAACACAAAGGAATTCCAGCAACTTGAGAAGTAAGTAGAGTGGCTGGAACTCCTCAGCTTCATCAGGGGCCTGTTTCTCTATGTAAACACATGCAATATGGGGAATAAACAAGAAGAGTTAGACGCGTGCACACACTTCCAGGGCTCTGACCTTATTGGCATCACAGAGATGTGTTGGGATTGCTCTTATCACTTGGACTGTCAGAATGGGAGGATACAGGCTCTTTAGGAATGAGAGAAAAGGGAGACAAGAAGTGGGTGCATGAAGCTTTGATGGGGGAATGGGAAAGGAGCCGACTAAAATGTTATGGGTCAGAATTACAGAGAGGGCAGGAACAGGGGACGTTATAGTGGGGGCCTGCTACTGGCTGCCCAGTCAGAAAGAGTGAGTGGATGAGGCCCTTTGTATATAGAGTAGCTTCATGGTCATAAACCCTGGTCCTCATGGGGGACTTCAAACATCCCAGTATCTGTTGGAGGGGCAACACAGCATGAAATAAGTAATCCAGGAGATTCCAGGAATGAGTTGATTCTCCAAGTGATTCAGGAACCAGTGAGGAAAGCTGCTGTTCTGAACTCTGTTCTCGCCAACAGTGAGGGGCTGGTGGGGAATGTGAGCTTGAGGGTAGCCTTAGTTTCAGTGATCATGAATTTGTGGAGTTTGAGATCCTTAGACCAGTGAGGAGGATGCACAGCAAGCTCACTAGCCTGGGTATCAATAGTATGGACTTTGGCTTTTTTAGGGATCTGAGTACCATAGGATACAGCCCTGGAGGGAAAAAAGTCCCAAGGAAGCTGTTTAGTATTGAATGATCACCTCCTCCAAGCTCAGAAGCAATGCTTCCTGACAAAGAACAAGTCAAGCAAAACCTCCAGAATGCCTCTATGGATAACAAAAGAACTGAACAAGCCCCAGTAACAAAAAGGAAGCCTACAGAGGGCAGAAGCAAGGACAGTAGCCTTGGAGGAATAAGGAGGAATTGTCCAAGCAAGCAGGGATCAAGTTAGGAAACCTAAAGCCCTGATAAGATTAAATTTGTCTCAGGACATAAAAGGCAACAGCAAAAGTTTCTATAGATATTTAAGTGGTAAAAGGAAGAGTAGGGAAAATGTAGGCTGCCATCTAGTTTCCCTTGTTTACTGGGCATTCTGAACTATGGTTTTAAAAGAACCATTCTGGACCATGAACTCAAGTCTGCAGTAAGTATTCATATAACTACGTGTCAAAGGCAGGAAAAAACTGCAACATGCTCAACGAAATTACATTAGCAGCCTGATGTTAGGTAGCCTTTTGAAATTAGAAGCTAGACATTTTAAGGCTTCAGAATTCAGAAGCAAAATAAATCTTTCATAATAACCTGTTCAATTCCTCTTCCTGTGCAGCACCCATACACCAGGAAAATAATTACCTGTTCAGATGGATTTTATGCTCTCTTTTTTTTATGTGAAGTAATTTTTATTGGTTACATTTTGCATGTGCATAATCACAAAGAACTCTATCCTTCCAGTTCAATTGGTTCCTCTATGGGTTACTGGCTTTTCCCACTGTCTGTTTCCTTCCTCTTCTGACTGAAATGAAGTATAGCAGAAATACACCATAGGACTGCATCTTATTCTTTTTTACTGAAGAACTGAAAAATCATACAGATGTTTTTCTAATATTTGGGGGAAAGAAATGTGATAGGACTGCAGCCCAGAAAGCCAACTGTATCCTGGGCTGCATCAAAAGGAGTGTGACCAGCAGGTCGAAGGAGGTGATCCTGACCCTTTATTCTACTCTCGTGAGACCTCACTTGGAGGATTGTGTGCAGTTCTGGTGTCCTCAATATAAAAAGGACATGGAACTGCTGGAACAAGTCCAGAGGAGGGCCATGAGAATGATCAGGGGACTGGAGCACCTCCCATATGAAGATCGGCTGAGAAAGTTGGGGCTGTTCAGCCTGGAGAAGAGAAGGCTGCATGGAGACCTCCTAGCAGCCTTCCAGTATCTGAAGGGGGCCTATAGGGATGCTGGGGATGGACTCTTCATTAGGGACTGTAGTGATAGGAAAAGGGGTAATGGGTTAAAACTGAAACAGGGGAAGTTTAGATTGGATATAAGGAGGAAATTATTTCCTGTTAGGGTGGTGAGACACTGGAATAGGTTTCCCAGAGAGGTTGTGAATGCTCCATCCCTGGTGGTGTTCAAGGCCAGGTTGGACGAGGCCTTGGGTGATATGGTTTAGTGCAAGGTGTCCCTGCCCATGGCAGGGGAGTTGGAACTTGATGATCTTAAGGTCCTTTCCAACCCTAGCTATTCTATGATTCTATGATTCTTCACATTGATCTCCTAGCTTGATCTGTCTAGGGACAACAGTACAGTTGCTAGAAATGGTCTTGTCTTGTTGGGAATATAGTTTAGTTAAACATTTGCCTGATGAAAGTAGAAACACAATGGAATCAAGATTTATACTGAGCAGAAATATTTGGATAATTATTTTTTATTGCTTTGCAAAGATGTTTTCCTCAAGATTATTAATTTTTTTTTAAATGTTTCCGTTATTTAACTTGCAATTTAAGGCCATCTGATGGAGATTTTCTATAGATGTGAATTTATAAACAAACAGTGTATTTTATGACTGCTCTTTTGGATTATAGAAAAAAACTAAGCCAGGTAGAAGTGCCTAAGAGTAATTGCATCTAATTTTAAAATATTTGCGCAACAGCTTACCTATGTGGCTCCCTGCACATTTTGTTCTCATTAAAATGCCCCAGGGATTCCATTTTGAATAAAACTAAGTAACAAAGCCATACATGAGATTAATCCTCTTTTTTGAAGTAACATTTAATAGGAATACACATATGAGATCTATTCAGTCTGTCCACAATAATAATTGTGGTCCTTGTTGAGAATATCGAAGCAGAAAGTTATGAAACCTAGTTTGCATTTTACATTCTCTAAATTAGCACAAAGTATAATGAGCTAGGAAACTATCTCAAAGTTTAGATCAGTTTAAAAGACAAATTTGAATAAGTTGAGTTTCAATGCTGGCAGTAAAACTTGCTGGAAATTCATACAGAAGAAATTTTGCATTTGTCTAATATAGTGAATTAGATTCCACTCTCACATTTATTTACCTATTTGATTTTATTTATAATTTTAAATCATTATTATTATTATAATACCTGAGAGTTAAGACACTTGCTTTAAAAGACTTTTTAAAAGTAGATGGCCTTATTCTAAAGTTGTCTTTATAGATAAAAGTAATTAGATACACACACAAACACACACACACTATCCTGATACGCCCTTGCTTCATAGCAACTACGGTCTTTCCACTGCATAGCCCTGCTGCTGACCTTCACTTTGCTGCTTGCCCTGGACTAGTGCCAGTCCCCCTGTGCTTTATTAAGTTAAGCCCTGATCATGGCAGAAAATTAGGTGTAGGGTTAGAATAGATGCCTGGATGATTAAAGAAATCTGGGGTGTACTGTGGTACGTTTCAAGAAAAATGAGCACAGATGTACCAAAACCAGTGAGGTACCCTCACTGAAGCTCCTATTCTTCTAAAAGTGTAGTGCACAACTCATGGGGCACTAGAAGCCATAGGACACTGACTTCCAATAATCCAATATCAGCCTTAGACAGAGCAAGCAGGTGAAGTACAAATATTAACTCCAATGTTAAAAAACAGAGGACCTTTTGAAGGACTCTTAACTTAGCATTAAGGTAACAATGATGGTTTAAGAAGGGATGTTTTCTTGTCCTCGGATGGGATAGTGATTACATCAATATTCCTTCTTTTTTTTTCTGATGGGAGAGAACAGCTATGACATGCATTTAGATTGTACCTTTGTAGAATATATTCTCCTAGACAAGCTAGGTACCTGGTTCTTGGACCAGTATTACTGTAGTTTGAAGTATGAGTTCCTTTACCTTACAACCGCTCCCAACTGACTCCTGTTAAACAGCAGTGATGCTTTACAATTCAGGGCTCATTGCAGATACTAAAAAAGTTCAAAACTCAGAAACTTTTTAAGAGAAGTGATGAATCAAGCTAGGTACTTTTCTTCAAACTCCAATTGAATCCCTTCAAACTTGCAGTGAATCTTTTTCATTAATAGGAAATATTTAGGAATATCTTTAAAATGGGAGAAAGAAAGCCAAGATAAATAATATCCTGTGCATTTACCTCCCTTATATTCATGAGAATCCCAATTGTAGTGTACCACACTACAACCAATTCAGGATACCACACTAGAGCAGGTGGATATGCCCTGAAGGAGCTGCTGCCTATGGAGAGTTCATAAGCTCCCTTGCTGGAACAAGTTTATTCTGAAGGACTGAAGCCCATAGAGCTGACCAATGCTGGAGCATGGGGTAAATGGTAGAGGAAGAAGCAGCAGAAAGGAGATGTTATAGAGTGGTCACAATCCCCATTCCTTATCCCCCCTTCTGTAGAGGTAGGAATGAAAAGGGGAGGGGGGGATAAATGATTAGCAATAAATTAAATTAATTTTTATTAATATTTCCTGAGTTGAGTTTGTTGTGCCCATGATGGTAATTCAGAAGTGATCACCTGGTATTTCTTGACACATAAGTGCACTCATTGTCTCTTCTCGCCTTTGTCCTGTTAAGGAGAGTGGGTGAGAGAGAGCTGGGTGGGTGTCTGGCAGACAGCCAACATCAGTGCATTACATATCTTTAGTCTGAAAAGGTACTTCTTCTGTCAAATATATTCCCAGACAAACTGCTGTCTAAGAAGTAGGAAATTCTGCCTACCTGTTTATTTACTAATCTATTTATCCATTTGTATTGATTCTTACCAGCCTGGATGTTATACAAAATGAAAATCCTATGGTCCCAGTGAATTCTTGTTATAAGCAGAAGGATTTATGTAATAAACTCTGTGAATGAGTTAAACCTAGGTAAATGATAAGTAGTTTCAAATATAAAATTACATGCTGGTTGTTCCCCTTGGTCAAAGAGTTTTGGGGAGTGTAGACTATTTCAGAAGTTATTATTAATGCCCATTTAGTTCTAAGAAGAAATATTTGAAAGACACTTGTTATGAGAGCATATTTAACAAGATCACTAGAAACAGAAAAAAAAAACAATTTCCAAATTCAGCTGAAATCTATAAAAAACATGCAATAGAGAACAATATCTAATGCTGCAGTTTTGGATCAGTGTTTAAGAAGTGAAGAGCCATCACTTAAAAACCCTCTACAGTTTCAGTTTCCCTTGTCTTTTTGCTCAAATTCTTGTACAACAATGAACACCTAATGTAATGTGGGAACTGTTTGAGCTAGAGAGTACACAGTGAATCTAGATCATGGCATTCCTCACTGAATCAAAGAGAAAATGTCCCTTATGAAACTCAGACAGACTGCTCAGTGAAAGAAAGCAAAAAAAAATAAACCAGGCAGCCTAATCTACATTCACTGTGCCTTAATTGAGCAACATTTGATGTACTTAATTTGACAGACTAGCTCATTTATACTTCCTTATTCTCACAAAACTAGATATCTCCAGAGGACAACTCAGATTTTAAATTTAAACCACTTTCTGTAAAAAAAAAAAAAAATATAATAATTCTAGAGTGATTCTTTTTCTTTTTAGCGTTTTTGGATATGTGCCTAAACTTTTTTTCCAAATTTTGTTGGGCTTTTTTCAATATTTTTAGATGTCTTAATTATTATCTTAAAAATATATTGGAATTATAATTTCCTTACATTAAAATATACAGACAAGTATTTTCTCTCCCCTTCAGTATACCTTAAATTTTCTCACACATCATTTGAAAACACTTTGCTAATTGAAATATAAAATTCACTTATTTTCTCCACTTTCAGAATGCACACACATATGCTCTGTTCCCATTTTTGATTATATAATTGGATTACAAGACTCTAGGTGATAAGCCAATGAAGAAGTGAGAGCGTTACCCAAATACTCCTCTAAATACAGTACCAGCAATTGCTCCCTTGATTGTGAAAACACCCTTTCTGTAAGTAAGCTTGGTAAAACTACAGAAGACCCAGAGGGAAGATAATATTGGTCCAGCTTGTAGTGGAACTGACTCCAGATCTACTTTTCACTACTGTTCACAATGCTATATATCTAAATTGTGAGGCATGCTTTATGATTAGAAAGAGACATTTCCATAAAAAAAAAAAAAAAAAAGCAACAAAAACTTGTGTAGGTTCTGGACCACTGATAAAGGAGAAAAAAAATAGAGAAAAACCCAACAAAACAGTCAGTTTAAATATTCAGGAGGCCAATTCCTGTTTCCTGATGAAACAAGTGATTATTGCTGCACTTTGTTTCATTACAAATATTTTGATATCTAGTTATGCATCACACAAACTATTTGCTTCTTGTTTTAATTAGCATTCCATTAGTTCCTTCAGAGCTGACTAGCTTCATGCCAAATCACTGCATTGAAAATAGCTGATGTAGTAAACCTTGAAAGATAGTATTTATAGTAGAAATTGTGTCATCATTATAACAAGATGGTAAGGACTCTTTGAAGATTAAAATATCCAGCAGCCCATCTTTTTTTCTCGTCTTATCTACTAACCCTGTGAAAGTTGAAGTAAGAAATCTGAACGCAAACAAAAATTTCCTTAGAAAGAGATTTTGTTGTCAGTAGAAAGGCTGCTAACACGGATATTCTGAGCTTATTCTAAAGGAGAACTATGATCAGTGGATTATTTATTCTGCATAAAAACATCTTCCTCCATTTAAAATAAAATCTGCCTCCCAATGGCCAATACAAGATTATATGCAGGCTGGTGTATGAAGTTTTATATATGCCATGCATTAACTATACAGGTATCCTTTTCACTTAAAAAAAACCCACAACAGACTAGTTGATTTATTTACAGATTTTTAGAGAACGTGCAGAGCCCAGATGAATTCTTAAGATACATTTTTAGCACGTGAAATTTAATATAGATAACTTAAGAAATGGTCTTAGGTAAATGGGATCTTTCTTTGGATACCTTCAAACTCTACTTTCACTTCATCTATTTCTCAGTTGGTTCCTCAGTTATAGAGGAAAGAGTGTAAGCAATTCTTTAACAACCATAAAACTATTCAGAGCTTTTGTAAGATTCAACATGAGCTCTGAATAGGGTAAATTCACCACATAACCTTCTTTCTAGTAAAGGGGAAAGGAGAAAAAAACAAGGTGCGAGGTGGCAGTGACAAAGAGAGGTTGTCCTTTATTTTTTTCTCTTTTCCTTGCAAATCACCATATTTATCCTACTACATTGTTGCATTGTAATACAAATTGCTTTTCACACAATGGATTGCTCCCTGTGTATCACTGAATATCCTAAGATGAAAATCCATTTTGTAGAGTGTTAGATATTGAAATTAAATTTTCTACGTCGAACCAAACTTCTTCTAGGCATCTGTTATTTCTCAGTTTATTTTCCTCTACCTTCTGGACTGAGAAGGCTGTGGAAAGATGTTCATTTCCTTGTTACCAGATCAAAGATCTTCCTCTACTTCCCCTGCAGGATATAGGGCTCCTGTCTTACTCTGCACACATCTTCTGATTCTTCTTACATACTGGTGTAACTTTAACTCTTTTCAAATTAGTGATATAAAACTATCATATAAGAGAAAGGAAAAAGGACTATTTGTTTTCATTTAAATCAACCTTTTTTATTTTTTACTTTAAGTTAGCAATTAGGTTTGTAGAGTAGCCCTTGTTAAAATACAAATTCTGTTTATTTTATGTTACTAATAGCATTATTTATTTAGACAATAAATACCACAAGAGTGTCATGCAAATTAATGCATTACTACCAGTGCCTGAGTGCAACAGACAACTAGTACTTCTGCTAAACTAAAGCTTTTAAATAGGTTTAAATCATCAGGAAAGAAGATTTATTTTAATACATAGCAAGTATACACAAATACAGAAAACTTACAACTATTAATATTAAAAAGGAAAATAACTGGAAGCAGTATTGTAAAAGAGGTTTAACCAAAGAATTTGGCCAAAGGAAGAATTTAAATTACAGGTTTAATTCTTTCAATACTTGACTTCATTCTCAGGTGAATCCAAACATATATTTTTTTTTTATGTCACAATGATCTAGATCATGTTAAAATTCTGCATCCGGTGCTAAAAATCTATAAAAAAGACATTTTCCCATACAGGTACAAGGTATCTCCAAGGTTGTTCAGCTGTACTGCTTCTCATGATTCCCCAGATTTTGTTTCAAACTTCCCAGGCTACAATTTATAGCAAAGAGCATGAAATCTTCCAAAGCTTACCTTAATCAAGCCTAGTGCAGAGACAGGTTTCCCAGACTCTTGGGCTCTAAGTTCTTGATGATCATAGGTCCTGAAGCTCAGAACAACTCACCAGCCTTCATATTTGACTTCTTGAGAGTTGAATCTTTGTATTAAGTTTTTTTTAAGCTAGCTAGTTAATGTCTGTATTTAGGTGAATTCTGTACTAGCAGGTTTAGCAGTTGCTCCCATCCTAGTTGGTATATCTCCTTAACTTAGTCTTTTGGCAAAGACATGACTGCAGAATAGATGCACTTTTTTTGTTATACTGGGTAAGTTCTAATCAGCTCTTCCTAAGAAACTTAACTACTTATATCTTGAACGTTGCAACTTTGAAAGAAACACAAAAATAGTATCACTGAAGAAGGGATTAAGAGTAGAAACTCGATCTTGCCCGTGTCTCTCCTTCACCGTGCTATTCATTTCCTCCTAGTTAGAAGAGCATTACATAGTTTGCAAAATCAAAGACTCAGAGTATTGGAAATGCTGAAATGGAAGCTTGCTATACATATTCATTATGATACTCTCTGTAGCTGCATAATTTCCTGACACTTTTCCAATGAGATCTGCCATTAAATGTGCATTTTTAATGTAAAATGTACCAATGCTGTACAGTATTTCACATTTTAATTTGCATGTCATGCAGTATAAAATTGCATATATTAAAAAGCTTTAGGTATATTGCACCTGCACAGTTTTTTCAATCAAACATAGTTGGAATCTCTTTAAAGAATGAAATCGTGTTTGCATGGCATATCCTTGTATTAAAAAAAAAAAAACCTAGATGACCATCTCTGACTAGACTTGAAGATCTTCCAGCTCAATCTGAAACCTGTGTATTCACAAACTATTGAAATAGCACATAGCATTTGGCATACCTTTTTAGACAAGACTGAAGCTAGCATGAGATTCAGGAATTTTTTAGGTTTCACAAAATTCTTCAATCTAGAAACCTACACCCTGCTTAGGAATGCTGTCCTCAAATAGCTTGAACTGATCAATAGCATTTTATAGAAAGAAAAATCATATCTGCTTGTGTTACAGAGCAAAAGGAATTGCAGGGCTCCACACGTGTCCTTGACATAGCCAAGTGTCTGAGGAAACAGAAAATAAAACTTCTTGTTCTCATCAGTAATGGAATACAAAACAGAAAATACATGAGTAAAAGAATAAAATGGAAATTAACTCTGCAAGATAAAAGGGAGACTATATACTATAATTAAAATCAGAGACTGAATAAGTTAGATCACAGAGAGATACAAGAATGATTTTATTTTTTTTTTAATAAAGACAAACATTCAGCTGGCACTAAGTGGCAATGTTATACTAACATTTGAATTCAGGGAAAATTCACTTTAGCAAGCTAGGAAAATACAAGGTCAAATATGCTTGTGACAAGGCAGTAAAAAAAAACAAAAGCTATATTACAGCTTACTTTATTTTTCTGCTAATTTTAGAATTAGATCGTGAAGTAATAGAAAACTTTTCTAATTGTTACCTGATTTACACTCTGTGTGTGTCTGTGTCTGTAATGATCATAGATAAGGTAATTTAAATCCTACTCTTCTGACTGTTCAGAGCTTTTTATTCACTTTAAAGAACTTTTGCTAGAAATCGTCCTTTTTGGTATATTTTAACTGAGAAAATGTTTACTTCTGTAGTTTATTGTCAGGATTGATTTGAGAATCCTTCAATCTAGTTGAAAAAAATTGCTATTTCTGCCTTCATTTTGCAGTGTGCTTTAGGGAGCTATTAAAAAAAAACAGACTGACAAAAAAATCCTGATAATACAAAACAGTGCCAATGCACTGTAAAATAATACTAAAAAAGCACAAAATATGACAAAAACAATGACAAATAAATCTGTATTAAGCAAGGATTAATGTGTTTATCAAACACAATTACCTGCTAATTAAGTAATAGTAAGTATGGGAGAAATATTTACCAGTATATGTGAAATACGTGTATTTTTGCTTCAGGTACACTACTCTGATTTGTCTTTTCAGGGAACAGAAGTCTCATTGCAACCTGCGGTATCTGCAGCATTAACTGAATGGTGCATTCTGGGATACACAAGTGAACAAGGAAATACCAAAAGGATTTTGCAGAAAGAAAAATATAATTCATGAAAAGCCAGTTATATCTTGGTTTCTTTCTGAGTGCTCCTAAAGACTGGGGTTGTTTTTTCAGGCTTTTCCACACAGAAAACTCAAAATAATGAGGGTTTTAATTTTCTTTAGGGTTTTGGTGTACTTTTAAGATCAATTAACAGTGTTCTTCAAACACTCAAATCTTCTCTTGTCTTCTGGGTGTTTGCTGAAGTCTAAATACCTGTGTCACACAGTAACTATTTAAAAGTCTATATTCCATTTCTGGTATTAAGCAAAAAGCTTTGAGATATTGTAGTAGAAATAGTAGTTCTGGTTTAAGTTGCATGGAAATAAAAAATGTAGCAATACATAACTAAAAAGTTACTATTTAGTGAATAACTTTTGAGCAGTACAGAAGATAAATTGTAAAATATCTATGTTGTCATACATAACATTTCAGCAACTCCTGGCAACAAAATTAGGTTGTCAGTCTGAAGATATGAGATAATATTGTTGATTAAATTTAATAGATAATTTTTAACTTGAAGTAGAGGTTGAACTCTTTAAAATTTTTTCTCTCTATGTGAAATTTGTATTTGAATCTCAAATAATTACAAATATTTTGTACTTGTATGTATAAAATATTCTTAAATTATGTTATGCATGGAGAACATTGTAATGTATGAGGCACTGTTTCATTGTTTTGTTCACACAAACACCATCTCTGATTTCCATGGAATTGTCAGAATAAATAGTAGATAGAGATCAAATTTTATTTTACTTGCTTCATGTTTTAATGACCTACAATATTGCTGTGTGCAGAAAAGCTGTGAATCCAGTTCAGGTGGACATAAAAGCTTTAACCTTGAGTATACTACAGCAATGTATGAAATGGAAAAGTAGTCTGTGTGGTGATTTTATCACTGCCTTTCAGCAGTTTAGTGACTTTTGAGGATGCATAATGAGGATTCACAGCAGAATTCAGATTATGTGGCACTTTTGCAAAAGAACTTTTTCCTGTTACTTTCCAGATTTCTTAGAAGTGATCTGAAATGAAGAAAGCCAAAATCAGTAGCCTTTTCAGCAACACCCTCTTACCCAGGAAGGCACATGTCATGAAACAGAAGCTATTTGCACAGTGGTGTTTGGAATTTTGGAATTGTACTCCATTGACTTTCACCAATGTTCTGAAGGTTCTAATAGAACTTAGGCTGTGCCTGGCATTATACATATTATCTGGTTTCTGGGATCCTGAAAGTCATAGAATAGTGTTATGTCTAATGCACTCCTACTTATTTGTCTGGTTTGCAATGCTAAACTAGAGGAGACATTGTTAAATAATCATGACAGTTGTTCCAGTAGGTTTAATTTGTCAGAAAATAAAAGAAAAATGGCTTACTTTATAAGTTACCATTAGCTGCAAAAACAGTTCCCAAATCTCAGGAAACACTTTCAAAGTGCCAGACTTTTTATTATTGTTGTATTTCCCAAATGTATATATATATATATAATTATTTCAAGCCGGTTGTGTATTTTTGTTAGTTTTTTTTTTGTTTTTTTTTTTTTTTGGGGGGGGGGGTGTTTGTTGGTTGGTTTGTTTTTTTTTTTCTGGACAAGTAAATGCATAAAACAGAGCTCTTAAACCTGCTTCTGCTTTCAGTATTGAATCTAGCATAACAATAAAGTATCCTGAAACCATTGATCCTCTGTTATCCATCTGTGAAGCAAAGCATCTGAATTCCAAAAACCCTTTCCAAGCCATCCTTGTATACTCAGAGAATGTACAATAATATTGTAGGGATAAATGAGTGGGTTTGTAGCAGTAAAACAAAGAACAGATCCTTAGCAGTCCTTTTTGAAGCTTCCAATGGTAGGTAAATGTAAGGAGGCAAAAAAAGCAAACCATAAATAAAGGCATAAAATGTACAAATAATTTTAAGGCCCTGTATGTCCTATCTACAGCAGAAAAATGTCACTTTATTTCAGCCCGGATGTGGTGGCTAGCCGGGAGAAGGGTGTAGAAAGAAACAGAAAGAGAGGCATGTGTTGTATTCCAGTCTCCTAGGGAAAAACACATAAACCAAAACAATAGGAAGTCGTTCTTTCTCTCCAGACTGATTACTATCACTAGCAGCAGGCCATAGGTCTGTATTCAGCTGTAGGGTCCCAGAAGGTCTTATCAGCCTAATTAGTAAAAGAGCCTGAAGCTCTTTTTACCTTTTTAGTAGTAACAGCAATTGTCTTAACAACCAGAAGACTGATGATTTTTTGCCTAATTAAGTGTAGTTTTGTTTAGCTTTGAATGACTGTGTGGTATAAAGCATTGTTACATTACTTTTAACATAGCTCTGTAATTAATTGATAGTGAAACAGTATTCTGTGTAGTGCAAACAGTGACCCCAGGATAATGATGCGGTGTGGAGGAATACAATCACAGAATAACCGTAGAGGCCTCAAAAGCGTGGGTGCAGGATGAAAACAGAAGCTTCAGGGCTACAAACTAATCAATACTCATTTACTGTTTTTTAAAGGAATGGAAACTCAGGAGCTGCATAAAATTGGTTTTATGAAGGACAAAGAGAAAATAAAGAAGCAATAGATGTAAAAATGTATAAATCCAAGTATAGCATGGAACTAAGGTGTAGTGCATGCTGTAAAATGTGAAACACTATACCAAGAGGACCACAGGATGATGAGGAGGAAACCATCACCATCACTATCACAGTTATATTCCTACTAGTGATGACATCCAAGAGCTGATAAGTTGCCATAACCTTTCTTGCTTTTGAGAAAGAATACCACTATCAGTCTTAGATGAACTAAAACTGGAGGGCACTGAAAGGGTGAGCATAAAAGCAGAAAAGGGGCTACATACAATTTTTGCCATACTGATCAGGACAAAACTGGCTTTTGCATTTCTATAGAACTTTTCTCTGAACCAGAATTTAGAGAAATCGACAGCCTTCCAAAGCTCTGTAAAAACAGAAATAGAAAATATTTGCATTACGAAATCTGGTCATCTTTAGCTTTGGGTTCTGCACTAAGTCTTCAGAATAACAAGGAAGAACTTCATAAACCCTTAGGCATTTTTTTCCCCGCTGCATCTTCATTGTTGATATTTACTTCCAAGATTTATTTGGCTGAACTCTTTTCATAGTTAATAGGAAGAAACAGGCACATCTAAACTGCGATCCATCTCATGCCTTAAATAGGTCAGTTGGATTGTACCTAAAACATTTTATTAACACAAATTGCATTAAAAAAAATACATTTCTGTATTGCAGAAATTCACAATGAAAGATGACTTAACCGATATATGTGTGCCGTGGACATGTGCAAGGAATAATGGTCAGAGACATATCCTGAAAGACAGACGGCAGCGTCTTGCGTGTAGTTTCTTATTTAGAATGCTTGACAGTTTGTAACTGTAGAGAGAAGGGTTTGTTTGCTTGTCTGTTAGTTTGTTTGTTGTTGTTGAGGTTTTCTAGTCTAAACATGTGCACTAAGTAGTCTCAAAGCACTAAATTTACTAATGAATACATATCCCAACTGGGTTCTCGAATTTTCAAGATAGCTCCTCTTTGAGGAGTATACAGATTGGTTGAGGTGTCAGAAACAGCACATAAAAGATTTAGTAAGGAAAAAAAACTGTAGATTTTTACAGTGGGGACATCTACAGCGGAATTAGTCATTCTAGGTGCTCTTTAGAAGCAATGGAAAGAATTGATCAATTGCTGAGGTGAGTAGCTCGAGAGAGGATGCCTTCAATACCGGAGCGGGGGGAGATCAGCGTCCAGGAGCGTCAACTCAGATCGACAAGAGCCACCGAGGGAGCCTCAAGCCCTCTACAGGACCTGCCCAGGAGCCGGCAGCTCAGCTGACGCGAGCAGGGACTCACAGGGGGCGGAGCCAGGAGGAACAGCGCCAGCCCTGATTGGTTAAAAACCTGCCCCAGGGAGCTCGAGCTACCAGGAACGCGCAAACAGAGCGGGTCGAGGCAGTTCGCGCGGGCAGGCGAGCGGGATGGTGAGCACTCCCCGTATGACCAGGGCCCGGTCTGGGAGCTCTGCTCTGGCTGCCCCGGCGGTGGCCACCGTAGGCACTCAGAGCGGATGAGAGCGGAGGCTGCAGTGGAGAGCTCGGGGTGTAGAGAGTGCTTGCACTGGTCTGGTGAGCGAAAGGTACACAGTGGGCAGGGCTGCACTGGGTGCTCCCTGGTGGAGGTTCTCCTGCAGCAGGTGGCTGAGCTGCGGGATGCTGTCAATAAGCTGCAAGATGTCAGGGTAGCTGAGAGGAAGCAGGAATGCTTGCTTCCTGCCCAAACTGCAGCGTCCTGAAGCTTCCCCTGTAGCTCATGGAGGAAAGAAGGAGGTCGTTAACCCTCGAAGCTGGGAATTGGTGACAGGAAAAAAAAAAAAAAAAAGGAGGAAAAGGACAATTTAAAAGCAAGGGACTTCCTCCTAAACCTGTTGCCCCCACACAGAACCGCTTTGCTGTCCTGCAGGGGGCTCATGAGTAAATGCAATTGTGCCAGAAACAGCCGGCTGATGCACTAGTAAAGAAGATTTCTACTGCTGCTGCCAGGAAAAAAGCAGCGTGTCGTAGTGGTAGGGGATTCTTTGAAAGGGACAGAAGCACTTGTCTGTCAGCCTGACCCGGTCTCAAGGGACGTGTGCTGCCTACCAGGGGCACGGATCAGGGATGTGGCAGAAAGGCTGCCTGCTCTGCTAAGTCCCATGGACTATTACCCACTTCTGCTGATACATGTGGGTGCTAGGGATACAGATAGTAGTAGCATGGGGAGTATAAAGAAGGACTACAGAGCCATGGGAGAGGTGGTTAAGGGCTCTGGAGCTCAGATAGTCTTTTCGTGTATTCTCCAGGATACAGGGGAGGACCTAAAAAAAGCTAGGAGGATTAGCCAGGTTAATAGAATCATAGAATAGTTAGGGTTGGAAAGGACCTTAAGATCATCAAGTTCCAACCCCCCTGCCATGGGCAGGGACACCTCGCTCTAAACCATATCACCCAAGGCCTCGTCCAACCTGGTATTGAACACTACCAGGGATGGAGCATTCACAACTTCCCTGGGCAACCTATTCCAGTGCCTCACCACCCTAACAAGAAAGAATTTCCTCCTTATATCCAATCTAAACTTCCCCTGTTCAACTTTTAACCCATTACCCCTTGTCCTACCACTACAGTCCCTAATGAAGAGTCCATCCCTGGCATCCCTATATGCCCCCTTCAGATACTGGAAGGCTGCTAGGAGGTCTCCACGCAGCCTTCTCTTCTCCAGGCTGAACAGCCCTAACTTTCTCAGCCGATCTTCATATGGGAGGTGCTTCAGTCCCCTGATCATTCTCGTGGCCCTCCTCTGGACCTGTTCCAACAGATCCATGTCCTTTTTATGTTGAAAACACCAGAATTGCACACAGTACTCCAAGTGAGGTCTCACGAGAGTAGAATAAAGGGGCAGGATCACTTCCTTTGACCTGCTGGTCACGCTCCTTTTGATGCAGCCCAGGATACGGTTGGCTTTCTGGGCTGCAAGCGCACACTGCCGGCTCATGTTCATTTTCTCATCGACCAGCACCCCCAGGTCCTTCTCCTTGGGCTGCTCTGAATCTCTTCTCTGCCCAGCCTGTAGCTGTTCCTGGGATTGCTCTGACCCAGGTGTAGGACCTTGCACTTGGCATGGTTAAACTTCATGAGGTTGGCATCAGCAAACCTCACAAGCATGTCAAGGTCCCTCTGGAAGGCATTCCTTCCCTCCAGCGTATCAACCGAACCACACAGCTTGGTGTCATCGGCAAACTTGCTGAGGGCGCACTCAATCCCACTGTCCATGTCAGCAACGAAGATGTTAAACAAGACCGGTCCCCACAGTGATCCCTGAGGGACACCACTTGTTACAGGTCTCTAGCCGGACATTGAGCCATTGACCAAAAACTTCAGAAGAATGTGAAATTCAAGAAATCTGAGCAAAATCAACTAGTGCTGTTGATGCACCTTTCAATAATATGGTAAATTTGCACACACACATTGTTAATTTGCTAGTAAAAATGCAGAGTCTTGTGCAGGTCAAATTGAACTTAGTGTAATTTGTAGTCTATAAAAATAAAAATATATAATAAGATTCAAAGAAGAACTGAGTTAATATACTTTGATTAAATAACCCATTATAATGCTGTTCTGAAATATAGAGACTATTCTGCTCTATAGATTCAAGTGTTCTGGGATATTCTCTGTAATTTAAACAACTTATATTAGTAATTTTCTTACAGCATTAAAACCCAAACTAAGAGACTATAACAACAACTTCTTAGTGAAAGCTATTTGGATTATAAATTTAAAAAAAAAAAGGAAGAATAAAAAAGTGCTATCTTCCAAAATTTACACTCTCCATTGTCATAAGACACACACACTGCAATATCTTGCTATTATTTTTTCAGTTATTAAAATCATTATTATAGTGAGGCATATCAAATCCTGACTTCAATTATTTAATTTTGTAGAGTGCAGATGCATATGTACTTCAAAGAGAATTTAACTATAACATTAATTTCTTATTTTATGGTTCTCATTAACAGTAACAGGCTATTGCTTTGAAAAAAAATGAGAAAAATGTACTTGAAAAAATTTGCTCTGGATGGGTTTGATTTAAATCACACTACCATTTTTATTTGGCAACAGCACAACAGCAGCCCAAAACAGAGCAGAAAATTGATCTACAGCAACAGTCTATACCACTAGTTATCTGTCAAGACTTCACTGACAGATTCCTCTTATTATTTCACTATTGAGCATCTGTACTCCATCTTCTTTGAAGTTAGTTTATTTCACTATATGATTATGCCTCGTCCTCACCAAACCTTCAGGCTCAGAGACTAAGTCATTTGTCAAATCTTTCCAAGATTCGCAAAACAACTAGTGAACAGCAAAAATTTATCTCAGTGGGAGTTCATGTGTAATACTACTGCATGCTTTAAAAGGTCTCATCTGTAAAATCTGAATATTTTTCACGTTTTTATTCAATACCAACCCATAACTTTCATCCAACCCTCTTAGAAGTTTCCAGGGCACTGAGCAGATGGAACAGAATCTGATACAAAAATTTAGAAGAGAGATCATGGAGGAAAAAAAAAAACATGGCCTCTATTACACAGTGAAAACTTTTGTAAAAATAAAATAAAATAAAAAAGAGAAAGGAAAAAAAAGGCCAACATGTCTCAAGTGCCTTCCAGCTCATAGACTGATACATGTAGTCCATAACATTGAAGACAGAGCAAAAACTTGGAGTAACATAGTCATAGAATCACAGCATGCAAGTAAGTCACCATTAAAAAAATAAATCAATAAGAGCTATCACAAATAATAATACATAGGTCTGAGAATAGATTAATTAGCACTCTAGATCACTTGAAGAATTTGGTTCTCCCAGAGCAGTTTGTTACAAACTTCTTAATGTATCTCTGTGTGCCCAAAAGGACTGACTGAACACTGCAAACAGATCATAAAAACAATTACTTCAGGAGATGAGATTACACTGTAAGAATATGAGGGTAACTGGACTAGGTGACAATATGAATAGTCATATATAGCAGTAAACGTACTATTTCAGTAACATGATTACAACCTTACTGTCAAAATAGAGTGATCTTTTCAATATTCCATACTTGTAGCAGATGCTGGCCCATGCTGTTGTCTGAACCACATTTTGAAATGATCTGGCAAAGGAACATAGAGGTGAAAATCACACCATGTAGCAAATTAACATTTAAATAGCAAGGATGACTGTGTGCCCTGGTTTAGTTCATGCCAGGCTCTGGCTTACTTTATTAATATATACATACCTAAAATCATTTCAACTCAATATGGTTAGCAGTGGACGCCATGGGGAAAAGAAAAAGAATGTATAATCAGTATTCCACAGTGGAAGAAAGCTTAAAGGCACTATTGAATATAAAGTGACCCCTAAAGTTGAGAAAGCCCAGAATCACTAACCGCCAGATGATGTGGGTTACTCTGATAGTACGTTCTTTTTCTTTTCCCTAGGGCGTCCAGTGTTAACCATAGTGAGCTGGAAGGATTTTAGATATGTATGTGTTTATTCCACAGTTCCACAAGCAAGTCTAACTCAAGACTGAATCACACAATCCTATCTCTTGTCTGTTTTGCAGTCAATGTAAGTATGCAGCAGATTATTTAAGTTTAAACTTAGTTTATATTATGCAGGTTAACTCCAGGGGGTTTTTTTTGTTTGTTTGTTTGTTTTATGTTGTTTTGTTTTCTTTTAAATGAAGATTCTCACTTAAAGCTAACTGGCCTATATAGGTCACTCTTACACAGTCTATAATCTGTTTATAGCCTGTAATCTTGCAGTGTTGGTACAGCTTTCCTGAAGTTTCCCAATTATTACTAAAAATTATTGAGTGTAGGTAACAGGTAAACCAAACTTCATTTGCAGACTTTCTAATCTTAATCATATCCACCATATCTCGTTCTTTGTTTTCTTACCTATAACTGAATTTAATCCCAATTGAGAGCTGGAAATAGCTACAAATACAATATTGAGTTACAATATGTAGATCTAATCTTAGTTATTTTTCACCTTTTAAAATAATTCTATCATTTAATCATAATTTAAAGCAATTACATCTGAGCTATTAAAACACCAATACTAAACTCACAACTGCAAACCCTGGCTATGCATTAACATTCTAGGTTCCTTTCTGAAAATTTTGTTTCACATCTTAAAATGCAGAATCATGAGAGCATATTATCATATATTTACATTATATACTGCTGAGCTGAATAGTTATAGTTTTGTGGCCATTGTCACTGACAGAAATGTAGGTATTTGGCTCCTCAGTGTAAACTAGGAGGAGATTATCCTCACATAATGAGCAGTCATTAATGTTTTGATGCTCTGGACTGTTAGTTTCATTAATATGGTAGAAGTAGTCAAGGTCATGCTTAAAAACAGATTGATGAGGCAATAATATAAGCAAGAGACATCTTTCTGTCTAAACATGAAAATTTGATAATACATGGAAAAAATAAAGCAGTAGAGGAAGGTAAGATTTAATAAGCTAGTTATCACAGATTTGGAAAGGATTGGAAATGAAGGAGCACTAAATTACCCAAATATTCAGATCTGCCTATTTGTACATTGACAACATAATATAATCAGTGAGGACTTCAATTTTATTTATATACATCTAATGAGGAAGAAAGGATTTAAAAAAGGATTAAAAAAAAATCAACTTTAAAATAAAATTTGTGTTACTATACCCTATGTTTTTCAAAATCTCCCCTATTTATTTCATAGATGATTCCTGTTTATAGTTGCCGTTTAGACTAGAAAACTTCTGTGTTTCAAACAACTTACACTAATTGTTGAGCTCATATTGCATTCTTTTTGAAATGCATTGTCTCAGTGTTACTAAATATATGGCTTTCTCTTTATATGGCACAATAAGAACTAGTGGTACTTTAAGAATAAAACTGGAAATAATGTCCCTACTCAGA
Organism: Neopsephotus bourkii; assembly: GCF_033783945.1. Lineage (NCBI taxonomy): Eukaryota > Metazoa > Chordata > Aves > Psittaciformes > Psittacidae > Neopsephotus > Neopsephotus bourkii. The sequence goes on along the minus strand of NW_026901454.1, from coordinate 130,151 downwards.
GAAGCTTATAGTCTAAATTAAATAGAAAACATAATGAAAAATGGCAGCAGACTATGGAGGGAGGGAAGAAAGAAAACAGAAAGAAGCAAACTGAAAGGTGAAAGTGCCCCTGGGAATATTATTTTTGAAAAATTAAGTAGTTCTTATTTTTTTATTTAACTTTTTTTACCTTCTTTTGTTGTTGTTGTTATTTCAGTCTTTGTAAACATGTAAATTCAGTGCAAAAAGCTCTCATGCACCCTATTAATTTAACCTATTAGAATGACTCCTTGTATATATTTAAAAGAAAGGAAGTAAAGCTCCAAAATTCCCAGGTAGAGCAAATATTACACAGATCTGGACTTGAAGATAAAAGGACTGCCATAAGGCACAAGAAGAAGGCAGCAAAATTGCTGTGCTTCAGTGGAAATATATATATTCATGTATACGAACACAGCATGTGATGCTGTCGTATGTCAAGCTGATCTGCTTCAGTCATTTTCATTATGTCTTGCTCTCAAAAGGGTTGACTAATTAAGTTTTTTTAATTAAGATAATGAAATAACAGTAGATCAAAGAATATTTATTTGAAACAGAGATATGCAGCACTAGGAGAAAGGCCAAAAATATGCCAATTCTAAACATAATAACAAAGCCCATCTTTCTAATTACATCAGGTTACCTAGAATAATTAAGAAACCCAACCCTTTTAATAGCTACAATTGACAATACATCTCACCAAATGAAGACTACATTTCACTTCCTCTGTTGTTGCCATACATTTTTTATATTTATTGTCATACAGCCCTTTATCATTTCACTTTTACTTTTGTCTTCCTCTGGATAGCTGTAGAATCCTAGCTCACAAGAACAGGCCCATGGAAGTCACACACATGTATGACACATTTATGCTTTCCTGTTTCAACCTTTCACATCAAATAATTGCTGACTTTCTTGTGGTATTGTCTGTTACATTAAAAGTTTTGTTATGGGCAAAAGGGAAAACACACCATGTATATGCAGATCCAAGAATCTATTGTTAGTCTAATTAAAGTCTTAGAAGACTAATAAAAATGCAACAAATGCTTATGATTGGTTCAGTTAAAATAATGTTAATGCTCATAGACTATTACACAAAGACATCCTAGTGTTTACCTTTTTTCTTGGGGTTTATGACTCTTATAGAGTCCTGCTGTACCCTAAGATTGACAATGCCAGACTTCCCCAAGAAATCTGTAAAAAGCGTGGGTCCTGACAAATCATCAGTATGGAGGAGTATGATGCTGTTTGATTGCTGATTTTATCTCTCACCTTGGAATCCACTTTGGGTTATTTTTACAAACTTTCTTAAAGCAATCTTTAATTGGTTCCAAATTTTCCAGCTTTCCTGTTCTTTGATCACTGTAATTGTGATTGGATTCACAAGGTTGTAGCCCTAGAGAGACTAATGAGTGATTTTTCCTTTTTTTCTTTTTTTTTTTTTTTACTGCTTCCAAATTTAGATATTGTCCTTCTTCAGAATTCACATCACATTTCTACATTCACAGATAGTTCATTCTACAGAAAATTACTGGTTGAGTTTGCTGTCTGCTAAAATTAGGCTTCATATCGTGCAACTGCATGCTAGCTTTTGCCTGGTACTTCTCACAGGCGAGTAGCCTGAAATGGGGTGGTACGCCATTCACTGCTCTTCAGAGAATCAGCATCTGCACCAACATTTTCCTATCAGACAGTGTCCTGTTTTCAATCATGACAGACTTCAATCAGAATGCAACTTAATTTGAAGCTTTGAGGGCAGTGGAAAATGTGGTAAATCAAGGAAAATACAGGGGGAAAGGTAAAGAAAACATTGGAAATCTTGAAGTAAATATTACTCTAAACAAAAAATATAATAATGTTAAGCAAATAATTGAAAAAATATACCTTAAGGAAACTTTTTTACAACTTTTAATATAAGTTAGTAGAATTTCTTCTTTCACTTTCTAAACATAAAGTTTGAAATCAGTAATGATCTGTGAAGAAATATATTTTTCAGCTGTTTCACCTGTCTTTAGTCAGAAAAAAGCCCCAAGACATCAAAACAATTTTTTTGTTTATATTAATGAAATCTTGCTAATTTTCACTAGTGATAAATAGATACAGATAAAGCATAGGATCCTATCTGTTAGGGAGAAGTATGTCATGTCAGTGGTGACAGACTTATGGTCTGGGAACATCTCATTGGAAAAGATAATATAAAATGCTTGATATAATCCCTTTTCAAGTTAAGGTTGCTGAACCTGCTGAACAGGAACTCAGGAAAAACTCTCAGTACTTCTCACTCCCAAGGATGAACACTTTAACACATTACACCAATGACTGCAGTGACTTGCAAATCATACTGGGGTGCTACAGCCCAGGATTCTTCCATAACTTCATTTCACAGAAACAGTTACCTCTAAAGCTATTGTCGCTATCACATCTGGGAGTATTTCAGAGTCCCAGAGCCAGATGGTATGAAAAGGGTCATCTTTAAATGTACATCTTTAGTGCAAACTACCTTCTGTTGTGAAATCAAGTTTCACTACTAATAAATCAGCTCTTTGTTTTTGTACAAACTCTGAGTACCAATGAACACATATACTGCCAATTCCATGAGTTATGTATGAACCGGAATGAAACAGGAGACCAGCCACATTGTCAGCATGAACATGCCAATGGAAATTTGGTGGTTTGGTTGTCCAAAGGCTGGCTGTAGATAGAGAGTTGGCAGCCATATTCTTTAAAATTATTATCAGTGTCCTTTTCATAACAGAATATTTTTAGACTTGAAAGTAATCTTCCTATGAGTTCAAAAAATCAATTATGTTGCTGTTGCTCAGTCTTCAAGATTTAATTTTTTTCAACTGAATGTGACTAATCGTATTACATTTGTTTTATTTTAAAATTAAGTGAATTACCAGATTCTAAACTCTCTGACAATGAAGCTATAGACTAGAGTTATTCTAGCTCTTCTTAAACAAACATCAGTAACAACCAGAAGTTTAAAATTTCTGAAAAATCAGGATAGGCTTTTATGTTCTCTTTCAAAATGTCTTCATTTTAAAATATCCTATTTCGTTCACACGGTTCATGTTTGCAGGGCAATTCACTAGAATATCATGCAAGCTGTTGAATTACTATATCATGTGAATCACTTTAACGTACAAAGATGGTAATAATACATCTTCAGCAATAAGATGAGGGAAGTAGAATAGGCCTTTTATGAGCACAGGAACATTATGAATCACGGCCTTCTGCTGTTATCTGAAGAGTTACTCTTTTGATAGGTAATCAAACTGAGTAGTAATTATTTCTTTTTTATTTGTGGGGGTTTTTTAACACTCTTGCCTCTGTCTCTGACTCCACATTCCTGACAACCTTCTCTGTGGCAGTACTAATTTTCTTCAGAGGAACTGGCAAAGAGATGTGGATAATGACTCCTCCCTTTTCCCTTTGAAATTTTCCAAACAGTTGTTGGAAATAATACTCATATATTTACAAATTAAGTAATTATTAAGTATAATTATTACAGTAGTAATAACTATTATCCATAAATCCATAATTAATATATGTAGGATTTCATTTTGATTTATTCTCCGTTTGATTTTTCAGTAAAAATTTTACAGAGCTGCCAGCACTCTGGAACTAGGACAAAAGCCCGGAGTGAAAGAACAGTGCTCAATTTTTAACTTCCCAATCGGGCAAAACAACACTGAAAGTTCTTACTAAATGCAGTGTCATAGTTGCTATAATCTAGTGATATAGACCTGATGTTTCTAACCAAAAATTTGCATTTTGGTCTGTTTTCTGATAAAATCTTTGTCAAAACTATCATGCTTTTCTGTACTAATTTGAACTTCAATGATAACTAAAATAATCACAGGTTTTTGCTAGGTTTAGCAGGCTCTTAACAATTAAGGGAGAATAACATCTGTGTTATGCTACTAAAGCACACAGAGAAATATTTTAACATTATTTTAATATTAAAGAGAGCAAACAGTTCCCATATATTTCTATTTCTATATATAAGATTTAGAGAGCAAACAGTAATGAATGGTGTCCTTCAACAGTCCATACAGGAACCAATGCTATTTAATATCTTCATCAACGACATAGACTGCAGGATTGAGTGCACCCCTGGTAAATTTGCAGATGACATCAAGCAGTGTGGTGCAATCAGTTTGCTAGACAGGAGGGTTGTCATCTAGTGAGACCCTGTCAGGCTTAAAAAGTGGGCCCTTGCTCAACCTTGTTGAACTTCATGAGATTCAACAAGGCCAAGTGCAAGGTCCTGCACCTGGGCCAGAGCCATCTCCAGTACCAATAACAGACTGTGGGATGAAGGGGTTGACAGCAGTCCTGTAGAGAAGGATTTGAGGATTCAGGCAGACAAAAAATTGAATGCGAGCCATCAATGTGTGCAGCCAGCAAAGCCCATAGTATGCATAACAAGCCCTGGGCTGCATAACAAGAAGTGTTGGCAGCAGGCTGAAGGAGGTGCTTCTCTCTCTTTGCTCTGCTTTCATGAGACCTCACCTGGAGTCCTGTATTCAGCTCTGGGGCCCCAAGTATAGGAAAACATTGACATATTAGAGTGGGTCCAGAGGAGGGCCACAAAAATGATCAGAGGGCTGGAATAGCTTTCCTAAAGGAAAAGCTGAGACAGTCGTTTAGCTTGCAGAAGAGAAAGCTTACAGGACATTTTATTGTAGAATTTAAACACTTAAAAGTGTTTTGTAAGAAAGACAGAGATTTTACCAAGACTGGTAGTGACAGAAGGGGCAAGTCTTGGACTGAAAGAGAGTGGATTTAAATGAGGTACTAGGAAGAAATGCTTTACTGTGAGGGTGATGAGACACTGGAACAGGTTGCCCAAAGCAGTTGTGGAAGTCCCATCCCTGGCCAGGCCAGGCTGGATGGGGCTTTAAGCAACTCAATCTACTGAAATATGTCCCTGCCCACAACAGTGGGCTTGGACTAGATGATCTTCAAAGATCTCTTCAAACCCAAACTATTCTACTCTCTGATTATATGACTCTATGAACATCAAAATTGAATTTCTGATTCTTCATCTTCTTCACTGGAACATCTTAATATTATGAAATAGATGGGTGAAATAGCTCTACATGCATTACAGTGGCAATGCAAAATGTCTTTGAAAGATTTCCATTTAATCCACAGACTCAGGAATCATTAGTATATTCAGGAGTTCTTTGGATGACAAGACTGAGGTTAATTTCAAAACTATGACATTTACATTTAGATGGATGTTTCTGTTATCATCAGTGGAGATTAATGGAGCTCACAGAACAAATGGCATGTGAGGGTCAACTCAGTTGTCCTGACATAACTGATAATACCTTTTGAGATGGTCAAGAATATGTGAGAGATCCACACAGGGATGACAGATATGACACTCAGGAGACCAACATCACTGTAGAATTGCAGCTGGAGGGCAGCCAGGATTTGCTGAGGTATCACTCAACTGCCTGGTCAACCTTACTGAGGGATTTGAGTAGAGGCCAGTGTATCTGTTAAATGTCTTCATGGAAGTCCTGGGAAGAATTACAGTTGGCAAAGCTGAAGTTTAAAATTCTTTTTGTGGTTCATTTGCAGTTTATGGGCAATTTTCTTAATGAAAAGTTTTTACTGATCAGCACGACTGGATGCCAGAAAGGCATAAAAAACAACAGAGATGTAAAGAAACTAATTAGGTGCACAAAGAACATTCTTGAACAGAAGAGTTCAAAATGGTAGCATTAGTACTGGTTCACATCTTTAAAAGTCCAAGCTTGTTCACTCTTGCTTGCTGCAATTGTTATTTTCAACACCAAAATTATCTATAGATATAGAAGAAGGTATATAGAAGAAAGCATAGAATATGCTGATACAGTTTTGTGATGCAAAGATAGTGTACCAAAATCAGATACCAAACACTTTCAAAAATATAATGAAGTCCAAATGCCTACTGATGAAAAGTATTTCTTAGACAGAAGAAAAAAAAAATATAAAATATTGGGTCTTATAAGAAGATCCTCCATTACTGAAGTAGTTTAGCATTTTGTCATTCCACTGAAAAGGCACAAAATTCAATATTTTATCTTGAAATATGTGTAGATGATAAAATTTTAGAATATCATATATATGCTACAATATTAGTCAAACTGCATTATTTAGTTCCTTATCTAGGGTTTCATTTTTCTTTGCATATTAACTAGGCAAATACACCACCAGGACAAGTGTCACTTATTCTAAATATGATGAATTGTCAATGTTATGTAACTTGACCCTGTTGGGGCTTTTGTTCTGTACACAAAAGGCAGATTTTTGTTCTCAGCCTTGAAGAACATGCATGTGAACTTAATTTTTTTTATGGATGTTTTCAGGTAGATCTGTTTTTAGGAATCACCACAGCTCCACAGGATAAAGGAGAGCTACTTCTTTTCATGTCTTTTTACTTATGGGCCAATTCTGTGTCCTGCCATAGCTGTGAAGATAGTAGAGAAGTTGTTATGCCCTTCCAGGTCATATTTGAATCACAATACAAATACCATTCCAGTCTCTTGAAAGTCTTTTTTTTTCAGCTACAATAATAGTAATAATAATAGTAACATAATAGTAATAATAGCAATAGCAATAGTAACAGTGGCAGTAATAGTAACAGTAATAACAATAGCAACAAACTTTAATTTTAATGGCTAGTCCTTCAGCGTAGCTTGTGATAGAATTTGGGATTTTCCTCAAAATGTTATCAGGCTATCTTTGTATCAATAGGACTGGGAAAAATGAATACTAATTTTATTAAAAATGAAAGAAAACATTCCTTGATGTTATATTTTTAAACAGAAGACTAGAAATATAAAAGTTCTGGTAAAAGTAAAATGCAAGATTCTGCAGAAGAAACTTCAAAATAATAAGAATACATAAAGCTAGGCACGGAAGCATCTTTTGGCGAACCAGACCAGAATCTGGTATGAGGCAGCCAGTTGACACAAGTTGTCAAAAATCCACTGACGTTGTCAAAAATCCACTGACGTCATCAAAAAATGTTGTATTGAACCAACAGAAGAGCTGATTGGATGTTAGAGTGGAAAGACACTCAAAACCCTTCCTGCTGTTTTTTGTCCAAAATGTAACAAATGAAAGCATCAGTAAATGACAAACATACACATGCATTTTAATTACTTATTATTGTATTTTACTATGCAGTTGTAAATTATGGAGGGTTTGCATCTTAATTAGAGGGCAGGACAGATGGTAAAAACTTGCTCTGTATTAAAATAACCTCAGCTGCCCACTGAGTATGCACTTCAAGCAACAGGAGTTTCACAGTAACAGAGCTAATTGTCCAGCCAAAATACTTAGGTGTTCTATGGAAAAATTTAGTAGAAAATGTCACTGAAGCTATGTGGCTTCTGAATGTATTGTTTTCTTCCAGTTTCATATCATCTCATAATTTAATTTAATCTTTTCACTATGAAATAGATAAGCATTGGATTGTTGAAGGAGGCCAGAAGTTTAGTTCCCAAGCCTGTGCAAAAAGGAGAAATGGATTGAAAGGAAAATCTAACCTCCTTTTCAGAAACATAAGCTGCAAAGATGTTCCACCTCCACTGTATAAATGGATGTACACATCACCCAATAAAAAGGTCTATAGCTTACATTCTTTACAGCTATAGTGCTGTACTGGAGCAGCAAAGAAATGTACACCTCACCACAGTCTCCTCTAAGACACAAAGTTTAATGCTTCCTCCTCTCACTAGACACTTCATAAGATATAGTGGTAAGAAGGATACGGGGAAAGCAAAGCAATAGAAAATGGTGATTAAAAAAAAATAACAATGATATGCTATTATTTTAGTTTCCTGCAGTACTCCAAAACCTTGGCTTGTTTCCTCTGGATATTTAAAACGTCATTTTACAATTCTGTGTTTTCTGGCTAGAAGAGTCCATTATGTTAATCTAGTATGTCTAAAGCAAAGACTTAGATTATCCAAAAGAATCTAAAAGGAACAGTTTATTATTTTAAACTGTACCATGCACTATTGTGAAAATGTGCATTTACTCATTGGGAGCTTATGGGTTTTTGAAAAACTTTTTTTGTCGTGAATGTTATATAGATAGAATGAATGCCTTAGGTGTCAGGCTAGTAAAGTTTCTTTCTTCTGATCTGAAAATTGGTGAATGAACCTATGAAACAACAGGTTTGGGAAAAAAACAACTGAACAACAAACAAACAAATAAACAAAACCAAATACAAACTTACTACCACACACAAAAAGCACCCCAAACCAATACCAACACTTTCAGATTTTCAAACTTAACAAAAAAACCCAAAGCAAAACAAGAAAACAAACCAACAAACAAAAAAAAACCCACCTTTTTTTATTAATAATAATATACTACTGCCTAATCAGAAGTTAAAACTTGCAAATATTTAAATATTTCAAGAGAGCTTGGTCATTTTTCTTTTTTTTTCTTTTTTTTTTTTTTTTTTAATAAGAGCTGTGATCTGGGTTACATTAAAAAAATTCTGTCTGATACAATTTTTCAGAAATTAAGTCGAAGCTTCAATTATTGTAAATGTTTACATATAGTATTCGATGAAACATGTTGCTCCAGTGGGGACTAAAACATCCAGTATACTGTAAAAAACACATAAACACAAAGTTTGAATGTCAATCAGTAGTGATTAAACCTACAAGTCAATAAACATTCCATGCTTCCTTATATTAAAGTTTTTAACATTTTAATGCTTTCTGCATGTTAAGCATATACTGCAGCTTTTGGGGGGCTTGTGCTGATTTTGTCAGCTGACAAATAACATCTTTCAAATACACTTCTGAGGCCAATATCCTGCACTTTGTTTTCTAAAGGAAGTGAGGCTGCAAATTCAGGTTCAGAACAGTAACATTCGTATACCAGCATTTATCACTCAGAAGTTAGAATAAATTCAAATGCACATATTTGCTAATGTACATTTCCCTACAGAGCAGTACTAAAAGACTTTTACAAATGACTTCACCTCACCCCCATGCTTGGAGGTACTGGAGCTACATAGTGTTTTTATTAGCAGATCTGTTTGTTTTATTCAACCACAGGAAACATTATTGCCCAGATCCTCTGCAGTTACAAACAAGTGTAATGTTGAACTCAGTGGGGTGCTGGGAAAAAAAACAACAACAAAACAACCGCCCTCCAGCAAAACAATAACAAACCCAGCACAGAATCCACAGTAATGCTGAATATGCAAATCTCCTGAAGTTGCATATTCATTATTCTTATATTTACCTTATTAGAACCTAGCGATGTGAACCACGACTGGTGTTGGATGAGCACAGTTAGCTGTAGGCAGGCATATCTGGTAAAAAGCGTTGTTTGTGATAAAGCCTCCCCAGTCAGAAGGGATTCCTGTTGCTTCTAAGTCTGATCATAAGGTAAAGAAATCAAATTACAGAAGCAGGGATTGTAACTGAAGGAAACACAGGAGTTTACATGTAAAATTCAAAGTGAAGCACAAATGACAAAGTTGGAAAATCACTGATATAGAAGACTATGACATTTTGAGTCAGCTCAAGGAGGACTGCAGGGTGCTGTTTTATGGCTGCTAGAGAAACCATTGAAAGAAATGCTGAACAGTCAACATATACTTCCTCATCCTATCTGCAAAAGTGTATTTCTAGGGATGATGCATATTCACCTTTAAATATCATTGGTATAGTTAAACTTATATGCATGTTTCTACAGTGCTTACTTAAAGCAATGGTCTCTATTCATACCGGGATCTGTGTGTAAATGGAGTTAACAGTTTCTTAAATGACTTTTTACAAACTTGTCCTCTGATGTAAAAATAGCAGGGCTTGCTGGCAGAATCCAGTACTCCATAGTTATGCTAATGCCATCCCTATCACTGATATTACTCATTTAAAATCATAGAATTAGTTAGGTTGGAAAAGACTTCAGATTATAAAAATTGAACACTGACAAGTCCACCAAATGAAAAAATTTAATTGAAATTAAGGTCCACATAAGGCAGATGGAGTATGGTTTCAGACTGACATGAATAGGTAAAAAATAAGTATTCTGAAAGTTACAGTTACTGATTATGAGAAAAGCATGCTCCTGAGACACACTATTTACAGAGAATGAAAAGAATCTAGCCAGTATAAGGATGATATTTTGTGGCAAGACAGATGAATTTTTACCCTAAATTAATTTTGACATGTTGGTTAATAAGTTGAATTTTCTAAACATTTACAGAATTCAGGCACAGTAGTCTTGTCAAAGGCATGTTGGTTCTGTTTGACATACCACAGAGCTGATGACTGACAGTGGGTGATGAGCAAACCCTGAAAACAACTTTCAGCTATTTCTGACTATGTAAATAGTTGTAGTCTCCAAATGTCAGAGCCAGAAGCCTTCACAATTATTTTTTTTTCCTACATTTATAGAGTATTTAGATGTGCTCACAGTTATGTGACAGAAGTTAGTTTCTTTTTTAAGCTGTTCTGGTTAACTTGCACAGTGTTGTTTGTGTGGATATAAGGAGCATTCAGGAACTGACAATTTCAAAACCCCATGAAGCTGTGCAGTCATGTAGGTAGGAGGAAAGGCTGGTATGCAAGTGGAGGGTTAGAGAGATGGAGAGAGATAGGGATAGAAATTTACCTATAACTTTGTTAGTATTTAAAAAAAAAAACTTTTTAATATTTTGTCTGAAATTAGGGCTATTAAATGGTTACTGAATTACTCTTTATGTTATAAAAATTTTATCTCCTATCTTTAAAAGATTCTACTCTGTTACTTTTAACTAGCCTTGTGTTCTTCAATCCCCTTGATGCTTATGCATTTGTTACTCTTCACCTATAGGATACAAGTTTAAAGACCATGGATCCTCATATAAGCAAGAAAGAGGAATGTTAGAAGGATTTTAACATATTTTTGTTGAACCCATAGTTATTCTTATAAGTCAAATTTAAAATTTCTAGTTAAAATTTATATTTAGTCTGGAATGACAGGACTTCTCCATAAATTAATATCTGTCTGAAGGTATTAGTCTAGTACTAGCTTTTTACATAGATGTGAAGTCCATGTGCTTAGTTAGCCTGTATCTCTGTAAAGCTTTTGTACATAATTGCTTATGTACATATGCATAATGCTGTGTTTGGTGCAAAAGTAACCTTTGCTAAGACATAGTTTATTCTTTGTAAAGGCCACTGAATCTTACCTGCCAGTCTATGACATTTTGTGTTCCAATGTTGCATTTTATGCTAAGGATAGATGGAAAACAAAGCACGACTTTTCAAAAAAGAATGTGGCTACCTTAAAACTAAAGAAATTAAATTAAAAAAAGGAAATTAGTTTTTGTGTGTGTGTGTGTGTGTGTGTGTGCTAATTTGAGGTGGCATGGAGTGTTTTGATGATATTCCTATTTATTTCCATTAATTGGAGTATGCATACATGACCAGATTCAGTTTCCTTTAATGTCAGTGGAAAAAATTCTGTTTAACAGAAACAAAACTCATAGATTTCATGATATGTGAAATTAACCCATTAGAGTATAACACAGAATGCTTGTGAAGCAAAATATTGTAAACGCTGGGGAAATCAGTGGCACATTGTTTTCAGAGAAGAATTGTTTTTATGATAAAGGTTAACTGTGTTAGTATAGACATGAAATCTTATGCATCAATAGATTCAAATGAGCAAAAGCCACTGATAAGGTGGGAAGACATCATGATCTACACCAAATCCAAAAGTTGTTAGATATGCAATTTTAATAAAACATAGAGATTTGATTTTCTATGTTTGTCAAAGTTATCATAAGAACAGAGCTGTCCATTAAAAGCAAGAAGAATGGGTTAAAAAAACCAACAAACCAACACCAAAATAAACAAAACCACAAACTAGAAGGAAATCTGTCTATCATTTCTTGCTAAAATACAGTTTCATTATGTTGGTTGGTTCACCTGTTATGCATTTGAATTGCTAGGCATAAATAGATTTATTTCTTACAGTCTTATCCCAAAGCATCACTGACATCAAAATATAAACCCAGTACTTCGTAAAGTTACTTTCTAAGGGTGTGTTGTCCTAGGATGGGTCAGATTTCTAGATTACATGATGTTGCTACAGTGTCTCCACACATATTATTGATGATATTATTATTATTCCGTTCATGCTGTTCACTTTAAGGCATGATTATCATGTTTTTCATTTTTTATGTCAGTTTCATTGCCTGTTCTGCAAACTGGAAGACAACAGTCCATGATGAAGCACTCTCCCTCCATTAGTTCTTCATTTCTATGCTTCTTGCTCATACATTATATAATTAGTAACAAGCAATGATAGTAAAGACTTATAATACTTTATAGCTTTCTATATTTTCTATTTTTCTATTTCTATTTTCATTTCTATTACTCTATCTGGAGTATGCCAGTCGTACTGTCTTTTTCTTGTAGTCCACACAATACTGCCAACCTTACTGTATAATATTTTATATTTATCTCTAGGCAACCTGGTATAACCATTATATTTCAGCTCATAGCATCTGGAGAGAGTCATATATTTAGTCCTTTTATCTATGTTATTTTCTACTTTTTAATACATCTTATATAAATGAGATACTGATTCCAGATTTTTTATTTTTCATGACCATTCTTTGACAACATACCTGTAATTTATCAGCGCTGAGTGAATTTTCTCAAAAAAATATTCTAATCCATTCATTTTATGTTCTCCTTCTAGCACAATTTAGTATTACCATCTATTTATGGTCCACAATATCCTCAACGTTGAGTCCATTCTTTAATCCTGTCACTTTCTTCTTTCCAGACCTCCTGTTTGGTTTCCTATGCCTGATCTTTATTCAGTTTGCTTCTACTCAGTAGCAGAATGGTGTAAAAAAAAAAAAAAAAAAAAAAGAGGATCTTAGGATCTTATATACTGATTATATTAGTTCAGTGAACTTTCATTTTAAGAAATTTATTAATCTCTCCACTGACTTTTTTGCCTTTTGCTTTTCTTCATTTTTCCAGCCCTATCCTTTTTGTTTGGGAAAAATACACCTTTAAAATGCTTCTCATTATTGATAGGTCTTTTGTTTCATTATCCAACCTAAGTAAGGGTTAAATCTCAGCTTTATTTCAGCCATTATGTTCATTATTATCTCTATAAAGCAGGCATTAAGTAGCCTCTCATTTTAGTTATCAATCATTTACTCATAGGGTTATTTCCTTTTAAGTGTTAGCATTGGAGGCACTAGAACCTGATACAACAGGGAAGAAAGAAGATAAGGACTCACCAAAGAAACAACATTCTTATTTAGAATTTGAATTATAATTTTGCTATAGTATTTTTCATTCTTTTCCATGATTCCTAGGCATTCATCAGATCACTCTGTTCAAATAGCCTTATAGTTCCTTTATGTGACACTCTATTTGTTGCCCTTTTGTCTCAGTATTACAAATCTATCTTACTGCACATCTACTATACAGAGGCTCTTGAATGTTTCTTTTCATACTGTCTCCCTTCCTATATCTGCATGCATCCGTTTTTCTCTCTCATTGCATTCTTTTTTCAGCACTGAACAACAGAGATACTCTCTTTATCAGACAGCAATTCTCTTATCCTAAATCAAGAAAACACATCTCTAGTTTCTACTTGCTGATTTCATTCTACTTCTAACTTTAACTTGGGATCAGAATTATATATAAAGTTACATATGCAATTAGGTTTTAGTATCAGATCTTTCTTCTACCATAGGCACAGTTCTCCTGTCTAGTGAGCACCACCTTTGTCTTGTTTCAGAAGAATGAGTTCAAATTTCAACAGGGGAGATTTACGTTAGATACAAAGAAGAAATTCTTCACTGTGAGATTGGTGAGGCACTGCAGCAGGGTTCCCAGAGAAGATGTGGTTGCTCCATCCTTGGCAGTTTTCAAGGCCAAGTTGGACAGGACCTTGAGAAACCCGGTTTAGTATGAGGTGTCCCTGCCCATGGCAGTGGAGTTCGAACTAGATCATCTTAAGGTACTTTCCAACCCTAACTGTTCTACGGTTCTAAGTTTCCAAGATTATATGATACCAGAACAAGTCTGGAAAGGGCCACAAAGATGATTATAGAATCTCATAACTGTTGAGGTCAGAAGGGATCTCTGGAGACCATCTAGTCCAAGTCTTTGCACTGTCAGCTTGACAGGTTGCGCAGGACACTGTCTGGCCATATTTTGAATATATCCACATACAGACACCCCAAAATCTCCCTGGGCAAGCTGTTCCAGTGTTTGACCACCCTTGCATTAAATGTTTTCTGCAAGGAAAGTATTGTAGATGTGCAGGGGACTGGAGCATCTGTCATATGAGAAGAGTCTGAGAGAGCTGGGACTGTTTAGCCTAGAGGAGAGAAGGCCCAGGGGGATCTTATCAATGTATGTAAACAACCAGTGGTATGAGTAGTAAAGAAGAGCTAGATTCAGCTCAGTGGTGCTCAGAGACAGTACACAAAGCAGTGCGCACAAATTGGAATACAGAGTAGTGAAATAATCTACTCATCCGTTCATTTCACCTCGCAGTTTGGCTATTTATATCTTTAGAAAGTTGTCTTCCCTGTTATGAAATGTTTTACTCGTTTTCTGAATGGTTTTGGCAGTTTTCTGTACATCTTGTTGTACTGCTCATTAAAGTCCTTCATTTGCAAGTTGTCTTTTCTTCTGCCAGGAACCTAATTACTATTTGTGTTTGTAATTGGGATGGCATGCTTATTATACTTGCTAAGTAAGGCAATGCCCATAACCTGCAGTTTCTAATTTCATGTATTCAGAGCTGTCCATTCTATGAAGGGCAAGATTTTTAATACACAGATGGAACACTTCATGGCAAGTATGGAGGTTTGGGGTTACAAAAGAAGTTACTTAATAATTCTTTGTCAAATACTTTAGTTTTTAAGGTACATAGGTCAACCTGAGCAACCACTACCTTGCTTTGAGAAAGTTTAACCTCATGAAAATTCAAGCAGGAAATATTTCCTTATCTTTATGAAACACACAATATACAAATATGTATGCATTTAAATAATTATTTTTCTTTCTTGCAATTCCTTGGCATATAAAGGAGTTCTAGAGCTAAAAAAATAGTTCTGATGAATACTAATATGCCAAAACCCTACATCTCTGAGGCACCAAAATTTTCATAAATTTTACTGCAATGCGATAAAAATTCTTAGGCAAACACAGGGGAAATTAATGTTGTTGTGGGGGTTTTTTTGTTATGAATAAATTTTATTTTAAGATTACTACAGAAAACAAGAAAGCCAAAATTAAACAGTCAAAAAAAATCTGAAAGAAGAAAAAATGTTTATTGGTAGTATCACAGAACATTACCAATGAAACTAAAAGTGAGTTCCTGTGAGTTGATGTTGTTTCTTTGTTTCAAACTCTGTTGTAGTAGAAGGAATTCAGTTTCAAGTCCAGCAGAATACATTTTTAGGCTTCTCTGGATACCTGAAGAGAGAAAGAGTGGTTACAGAGTTATTCCTCTGGAAATACAGATGTATTTCTTTATGTTTTAATTCTGGTGGAATTTACAGAGACCCTTGATCTCTGCTGCTTTCCCTTTCTTCTATTTTCTTGCAGCTTGGGATACTACTGGAAGTGTCAACCTTTATTAATATATCACTGTGTAGAAGGGAAAGGACAAGGTGACTTCTTGCATGCTTGTTATTGTAATTCTCACAAAGAACTGGATGGAAAACTGAGTATTCAGTAAAGCAAATGAAAAATGTCATACACAAACCAAGCATAGATTAGTGTTGTTTCATGTAGTAAGTATTGTTGATTCCTACTACGTTAAAATATAGGTAAAGAGGCTTCAGGATGCTCCTGATTATCTAACATTTTGCCAGAAATATCATCTGTAATATTCACAGCTCAAACAGCACCCGGATTAAAAATGCTTCAGAGGCTAGCAGAATATGCCTACGTAAATAATTGGTAAACATCTCCACGCAGCTAAACTTCAAGTTTGACTAAAGTTGACATCCTTCATTGTGGTTTGCTTCCTTTCATGAAGATAAATATGTGAGTACTTCTTCCTGGCTAACTATGCTGATAACGATTGGTCTGGAAACTGTATCAGATAAGTAGCATGCCTCATGTCTTAACCATTAGCAGCTGGAAAGCAGGTGTGGAATTACCTGGTATCCTTTTCTACCACTTCAGGTCCATACTGACCTGAAAAGGCCTGAGAAAGAGGCTGTGATTCATGCACAACTTCCCACAGAGAAGTCCTGTGAAATTAATGTTTAAATTTGTTACATTCATATAAGTGTCTTTTCCTGCCAAAAAAAATATGTGGATGATTCCCTACAAACTTATCAACGCACATTTACAGAATAAGTAACATACCAAAGTGCACCTAAAGTTGCAGTAACTAAATTTCATCCCTGATACTCATTAACTACAGCTGGGATCTAGACACCCAAAGGTTAATTCAACTACTTACTTGAATTAAGGCACAAGACTCTTGCCTTATGGCAAAGTTGATAGATGAGACATAGGATCTGTAGGATATTCTAATCCTTCTGGATAAGCAACTATATGCCAGACTAAGCAACCTATGGGGGGAAGGCAGAGGTGGAGAGTGAGTGAGTGGCTATTTGGACTTAAACCACAGCAGTGCTTTTTGGCACCCAGTATGGGATTTGAGCCTGGGAGGATGCATCTCAGCTCTACTGGCTGAGCTACCTAGGCACCATCCCAATTAAACCAGGACACATGTGATTTCAGCATTAAATGCATTGCTCTAGAGTATCTCATCAGATTCTGCATTACCTCTTCATGGACATTTCACCAAGTAAGTTAATAATTTTCCTGGATAACTGGGTTGAAGTACAGGGTGCAAATCTTGTGGTCTACAGCAGCTATGATGGGAATTAGCTGTATTAGTCTGAACAACTACAGACATAAGTAATATTCTACACATAGAGATTATTTAGTCATTTCACTATGTTTATACCAGATATTTGAGGTTGAATTTGTCCGATAAACTACATAAAATCTCTTTGAATGTTGGTCCATGTAGGATCCCTTTGAAACCCATTAGAAGGTATGTAATTTTATACGTTACATCTGCTTTTTAGTCTTACATAAGAAATAAGACAATTATGCTTCAGAAACTTATTTTCTCTTCAGTGACTATAACTAATATCTGATTATTCAAACATAGACGTCTGCATTACACCTGTCTAAAGCTAGGTGAGATTAATCTCACTGCAGATAAGAAATCAATGAAAATTATAAGGTAGACTTTTACACAAGCAATATGTCCTTCTGGTCCAACAGAAAGGATTTCTAGAAAGAAATTAATTAACAAGTTAATAAATGAATACACATATATATACACATAACTTACAAATAAAAAAGAAATTAATTCTACAGGCTGTTGCTATAATTTTTTAAGCCTTCTTCAGCTAGTACAACTTTTCTGTGCTCTCCCATGTATTTTAATCAGTATTTGAAGGGGAAAAAAAAGTTATTTCCTACAAAATATCCTGAAATTTCCTGTAAGGAAGGCCTAAGAAAGCAACACCTAGATATTAAGAACATTTTATTTGAACATTTCCAACTCTGCTTTCAATATGCAGTGTTCAGAGGTGGTAATCAGCAAGATATCAAAGCATGTAGCTGTGATATATCTTTGGTACAAACGTTTCAGTAATGTAAACTCTAAGTAATATGTGGGAACATAATGGTTTTGTGTGTCAAGCTGTGAATACTAGCTTCTCCTAGAATACAATAATAGGCTTAACCCAGAATGTGTTACACAGTGTTGCATTTCTAAAAGGGCCAGTTATACTTTTAGAACTGACTAACAGGTGTTACCTTTCTTCTCAATAAATGGTGTTCTAAGTCATTAGTCATGCATTCTATCTGAACAAAGTTCAGCTTTCAAAATACTGAATTAAATTAATTACCTTCTAACAGTTTTAAAGCTGGTGTTAACACTTAAATAAAATTTGTCTTCTTCATTTGCCAATTTAGCTCCTGTACTAAAGTACTGTATTTCAGTACTTTATCCTGCTGTACTCATTTTCCTAAATCATTGACTTATAAGTCATTTAAAATCACAGTATTTGAAGTTAACAGACTTCAAAAGTGGGAATACTATCTTAAAAGGGTCCTTCATGTCAGGATTATTCATTCAAAGAGACAGAAGTCCAAAAGGTGTACAAGAGTACTGATATAAAATTCTTGCTACTTGATTATTCCTCGCCTAGAAGACAAATACTGATCATTTATAATAGTTAATTTACAAATACTGCACATAGAAATGTAATAGGAGTAAGAGTAGAATAAAGGCATTAAAACCATAATATTAGGAGAGAGACAACGTGACACCAGTATAGCCTGTGTGACTTAAGGTTCCCATGTAGAGTGAAAATTGAAAGCAAATTGCACATGAAGCTTCCCCAGTTTCTAATTTCCTTAATACTTTTACCTGGAAACTGTGATAATACAAAAGATGCTTAAGACTGGGAAATTGTCACAAATTAAGCAGCTGAGAATTGTAACAATTTCCACTTTCAGACTTTAATTTACTAGTAGTGAGTCACAGTCTTTAGAATTAATCATAGAATCATATAATAGTTAGGGTTGGAAAGGACCTTAAGATCACGTAGCTCCAACCCTTCTGCCATGGGCAGGGACACCTCACACTAAACCATGTCATGCAAGACTCTGTCCAACCTGGCCTTGAACAATGCCAGGGATGGAGCATTCACAACTTCCCTCGGCAACCCATTCCAGTACCTCAACACCCTTACACTAAAGAACTTCTTCCTTACATCCAGTGTAAACTTCCCCTGTTTAAGTTTTAACCCATTACCCCTCATCCTATCACTACAGTCTTAAAGAGTCCCTTCCCAGCATCCTTATAGCCCCCCTTCAGATACTGGAAGCCTGCTATGAGGTCTCCACACAGCCTTCTCCAGCAGGTCAAAGGAGGTGATCCTGCCCCTCTACTCTGCTCTTGTGATACCTCACCTGGAGAATTGTGTGCAGTTCTGGTGTCCTCAACATAAAAAGGACATGGAACTGTTGGAACAAGTCCAGAGGAGGGCCACAAGAATGATCAGGGGACTGGAGCACCTCCTATATGAAGACAGGCTGAGAAAGTTGAGCCTGCTCAGCCTGGAGAAGAGAAGGCTGCGTGGAGACCTCATAGCAGCCTTCCAGTATCTGAAGGGGGCCTATAAGGATGCTGGGGATGGACTCTTTATTAAGATTGTAGTGATAGGAAAAGGGGTAATGTGCTAAAACTTAAACAGGAGGAGTTTAGATTGGATATAAGGAAGAAGTTCTTTAGTATAAGGGTGGTGAGGGACTCGAATGGGTTGCTGAGGGAAGTTGTGAATGATCCATCCCTGGCAGTGTTCAAGGCCAGGTTGGACAGAGCCTTGGGTGACATGTTCTTTTGTGATGTGTCCCTGCCCATGGCAGGGGGGTTGGAACTTGATGATCTTAAGGTCCTTCCCAACCCTAGCTATTCTATTATTCTATGATTCTATGATTTAAAATGTGCTTTGGTTTCAATTCAACTGCAATACATTAAAATGCATCACACAATTATCTGGAAGGTAGAGCACAGCAGGTTAAATAGATTGCCCAGCTATAGATATCTACTGTCACATGAGATCCTCTTGTGTACGATACGTGGCATCTAGCTCTTCCTGTATGACTGTGTAGGTATCCCTTTGCTTCCATGTCGTAGTACTAAGCCCCAAGCATGTATCAGAGAGAGGCTGAGGAGTTTAAGGCAACACTGCATGTGAATCTAGAGTCAGACGAATTAAGTCCTAGCTACCTAAACTCACATTTCTGTTCACTGAAGCGTAGGTGAATATCAAGTGTATTAGAAGTGACTATCTAGTGAATGTGATAACTTCTGCAATATCCAAGATACTGGTCTAGGGCTGACAGATTAGACATATAAAACCTGAATCTTCCTTAAGACAAACCGCATACCAGATAAGGACTCTCTGATAGCACTAAATACCCAATAAATCAATAAGCTCCTTCCACCGTAGAACTCCACGTTAGGTCATATGAAACTCACCTTAAATGTCACTGATACCTCCAGGATAGTTGTTGTGATTATGTAGTTTTGATATTTATATAAGGTATCAAAGGTAGTATTTTTGCATAAGCTAACGTTTTTAAATTTGAACCAAAGAACTTTGTTTTAGTCATAGATTTTTTTATGGTCAGATTTGACTGGAAAAGCCTTTGATTTTCTGATCAACTTGGAAATTTTGATAGATGTAAGGGAAAAGAAAATGCAATTTGTTTTCTGCACAAACATGTTTGATTTATTTTTTGGTATAGCAAGTGAAGATGGAATACCCACTTGAGAAGATCAAGATTCAGTGTGAAATTGAGTTTTCAAAAGTGTAAACGTCATTTCCCTCCAGACTACAGAGAGAAGCAGAAAAATATAGCAAGTTTAGCTATGTCTGAAGTATTTCTCAGACAGCTAGGAAACCTTAATATAATCTAGATCAAGCTGCTCAGCTGAATCCAGGTTCTGATGTCCTGACATGGGTTTAACCAGTCTCAAATGCAAAAGACTGATGCTGATGAATCATTCCATCATTTAGTATGAGAGATTTTGAGTCCTTTTCCTTCTATAAATAAGCATCCCCCCTTTCAATTTTTTTTTTTTTTACAAATATGATTATATGTGAGAATGTACTTTTTTCATGGTTATTGTGGTACATTTCTGGTTGCTAAGTTAAGTCTCAGCCAGTGTACTGACGTTTAAGCTTTGTTGTTAGGGAGAATGCTATTTAAAATGTTACAAAATCTATAATAAACTGTAGAAAGTAGAATATACTTCTTATATAAATATATGACAGACAACTTTAAAGGTGCCATTGAAATAATCTGACCGGTGATTTCAGGGTAGAAAAGATTGGAAACATTGCACTCTATTTTTTTATTTCACTATTCTTGTGAGACTCAAATTGGTCACTGAACAATATGCTGTACAGTTTAAGGACCTCCATCATGAACAGCTTCAAAAATAGTTTTGCTGCTTTTTTTTCTGAGTCAGGTATGTTAAGCAAAGTGCCCTGGATGCTCTAAAATCCATCCTCCACTGCAACAGAGAGTTTTGAGTAACAAATCAGGATACTATTAACATTGATTTTTGAGGGTATTTCTCTATAAGCACGTTTATTTTACAGACACTTGTGGGGTTTTTTATACATTTATGATTTAAAACTTTCCTTTTAAGCTTTTTATTACTTCACAAAATAATTTTATGTTACATTCTTCAATTAGGAAAACTGAGCTTGTTTCTAAATTTCTATGAAATCAAAGAAACTATCTATCTTTCCAATAATGTTTTTCATCCTCTTTTTATAAAGCAGGCAAATCTCACTTTCACCAAACAGCAGCACTGCTCCTCTTCTGCAGTCTGGGAGTTGTCTGTCTGAGTCAGCTGGTTAGCTCAACAACCGCATGGGCCTGGTGGTGGGTCTTGGGCTGCTATGGCCTCTGCCATAGTTGTGAGTCCATCCTTCAAGTCCATAGGCACCATGTTGTCTGACTGGGAATTGTGCCTCCTGGTTGCTATAAGGAGCTATGCTCTCACACCAAGGCAAAGTCCACCAGGCAACTTTTATAGTCGTAGGATAAATATAAAGGATGATGAGAAGCAGTGACTGTCATTGCAGAGCTGAGCAAGGAGACCTAGGCCATTTTTTAATTAAGCATTTGCGGGTAAATGCTTCTTGAGACAAACAGTATTGCCCCCAAAATTGAACTAAAGAACATTTGCTTGCTATTACTCTGATTGCTTTGCTCATTCTACTCCCACTTGCCAAATAATGCATTTCAATACATTTAAAGTTCCTTTAATGAAGCCTTTCTCTCACCTTATAAGATAAGTGCCTTTTAGACTGTAAGCTCTTCAGGGCAGCAACAATATCATTTTATTGTGTGTGACTGTGGGGCTTATAACACCATGAGCCCCCTTTGGAGTTTATGACATTAACGAGTAAGAATAGTGCTGCCCAAATCCTTAAAATTTAGCTTTACTGGAAAGTTTCCACTGCAAGAAAAATGATGGGTGAAACTTTCTCTGATGAATAGCACCAACACAGAAAAGCATCAGAATAATTGTAATGGCCAAGTTCTGCTGGCTGCTGTATAATGTAATGAAGTCAATGCCTGCTGTGACCGGATAAATCATGTATGGCTTGATAGTAGCAGCTGGACTTTTTAGTCAGATTACTCACAACAGTGTTACTTCCATCACGGCCATTATGAACAGCACATTCAGAAAATAAATAAATACACAATATGCTAATGTAATTTTGGGATGATTTAGTAGCAGCATGCAAAATGTTCTCAGTTGCTGCTTTACTCAGCAGAGGAACTCTTAATGCTGGCCAGAATGCCATGACCTATCAATCTTTATACTTCAATTATCCAAGGTCAAAGTAAGAATCTCATCAGATATCTTTTTTCTTCTTTGATCTTAATTCAATGCCCAGGGGTAAAAAACTTTCTGATGGTGTTCATAGTGCAAGTGAAATGGTGCTTCAAGTGCAGTTGGAAGAATTCACTCATTTAAGCACACCCAGAGGCTTTGAGCACATTCAGAATTAGTGAACAGGCTTTTCAGGGCACAGTTTCCACTAACCTAGGCAAATGTCCTAGTTTGTTTTAATGAAGTCCAGAGTCAGATACAAATCTCATCTCTGATTGTTCTTGTTATCATCTGGGTCTAGGATTCTCTTAGTAATACAGCAATAAAGATAACAGGAAAAATATAGTAGTAAATAATGATCATACTTGGCTACAATGTAAAGACGCATGTATTGAGCAAGAATCCTTAAGAAAGGAGAAAGAAAGAAGACGAAGAAGGAGGAAGAGGGGGATGTTTGAAGTGATGATGTTTGTCTTCCCACGTAACTGTTATGTGTGATGGAACCCTGTTTTCCTGGAGATGGCTAAATTCTCGCGTGCCCATGGGAAGGAGTGAATGAATTCCTTGTTTTGCTTTCCTTGTACATGCAGCTTTTGCTTCACCTGTTAAACTGTCTTTATATCAATCCATGAGTTTTCTTATCTTTACCTTTCTGATTCTCTTCCCCATCCCACTGTGGCAGAGGCAGTAAATGGCTGCATGGGACTGAGCTGCCTACTGGGGTTAAACCACAAAAAGTATCTACACACACACACACACACACACACACACACACATACACACTGTTTTGGCCTTTAAATAGACTTACAAATGTGGACTGGTGTTTGGCAATTTGTGATTTATTTTCAGGTACATATCTCACCCCCAAAACAGACACAAACCAATAAAATTAATTAAATCTCCCTTAATGTCATTCTAGTATATGACACCCGCAGATCTGCTGAGATTTTATTTAAATTCCATGTGTTTGGATACACAATCCTTTTAACAGTTAACAGCTGATTTTGTCTTTTGCTATAGATTAAACCTTTGTGAACATTAATATCTTACAAACAGATCCACCTTATTACTACGTACTCAATGCAAAAATGTATATTTTTAGAAAATCAGAATCTCAACTGTATTAGCTAAAAAGGATTAGGTTTCAGTGTTGTAACTGTTGTAACAGTAAACTATTTCACCTGAAAGATTCAACAGTAAAAAGAATAATTTTTATGAAGGAATTATTAATATTCTAACATATCCTTACTGTTGTGTTGGGTGGGGTTTTTGTTGTTTGTTGGGTTTGGTGTGGGGTTTTTTTGTTTGGGTTTTTTTTGTTTGTTTTCAAGCAAGATTTTTTTTTTCCTGTTTTATGAAAAATATGCATATGTGACTTTATCAAAAGTCCAATGAATTAATTGTCAAAATTTCCACTGAAACCATCAGGGTTGGATGAAATAATATTCTCCTGCTAGGAAGACTTATTTTAAATTATTATTCCTTCTTGGTACTAGATATGTTTAAACAAATGTATTCACATGGGGTTTAAGTGCTGTGTAAAATTTAACCCAATATGAAAAAAATGTCATGTATGCTTTAATATTTATGATGATTCACCAGACATCTAGTGTATTTTCACTTTAAGTGAAATTTAAGTGCATTTTCAACTTTAAGTAGTTGTTCTGGTTTTTGTTATTTGGATTTCCACTCTTTGTTTACCTAAGTTTTGGGTTTTTTTGATTTGTTTAGTTGTGATGTGTGTCTGCAATGAAAAAGGGTTTCTAAAATTACACTATCCATCAGTCTGTCCATCTGTCACTATGACTTGTGAGTCCATCAGCTACTTGCAGATAAATTTCACAGGAGGGCTGCAAGTCTAAAAGATGTGGCATTCCTACAAGTTTTGTGACACTGGTAGCTGAAAGCCAGTGCTTTCAATGCACCCAGTAAAATAGTAGTTTTATCTCAGCTTCTTACCAGACAAGCAGCAATCAGGTGGCCAGGCAGTACCTAATTCTTCTTTTTAGGCTTGTACAGACATATCTCCAAAGCATTCACAGCATATATTCCCATTTGTTGAAAAATGGAATATAAAAATAAAAAAAATGTTTTTTTTCTCAGTTCTGTTTAAAGTGGGATACTTATTGACATCTAAGTCAGAATCAAGGGTCCATTGTACCAAATCCTGTATAACATACTGTTACTAATCCTGTAAGAATATGCTTAAATTTAGATAAAGATAATCCCATTAATATGGTTTATGTGGAGATTCCTGTGCTGATTTTCAGAAAATAATAGAGACTTTTGTAGCTTCTCACTTAGGATCAAATAGAAAATATCAGTGTTGTGTAAAACACTTTTCCTGGTTCTGATAGCTTTGTTAGTTTGGTCAGCTTTCCTTCACCTAGCTACAAAATGAGAACTGGTTGTCTTCCTGTGTTCACTTTTGCAGTTTCAGGGTTTTTATTCTAATATTTCTCTTTTAAAATTAACAAACATGAATAGTCCTAAACCACTTTCAGATACCTAAATTCCTTCTGCAGATACCCTTAAGAGCCCATACTTGCAAACACAGTCCATATTGAAAAAAATGACTGCTTTGATGGGAATAGAAGCAAGAAGAGAACATTGACCAGAGAAAATTAAGCCAAGGGTAAGCTTGTGCTTGTGTCAGTTATTCTCCCTAGCTGATAACATATTCTAAGAGGGAAACTTCCTTTTCTTGAAGCTTTCTCAACTTTCCTTTCTGCTGAATTTGAGTTTCATTTAGTGTCTATGGCAAGCAAAACCCTGACACACGTAGATATCCTTTGCTGATCTGCAGGAGGTGTTTTTCTTGGTGCAGTCTTGAACTGCTGCTGCATTTTGTTGTGTGTTGCTCTTTTTTTTTTTTTCTGCAGCCATTCTTTCTGGTCTACCAGATGAATCTGCGCCTTAGGGTTTAGGCCTGACCTCCATGTGCGTTACTTGGTTATAGTGCTTTCATCTTGCTGGTGCTGAATAAAAGCACATCAGTACACATATCAGCAGAGATCATTGAATGCTGTCATTCACTTGTGAATTTTTAGCATCAACAGCTTAGTTCTGAATGTTGTCTACATTTCAGCAAGATCAGGTTGATTTTTAGTTCCAGATTTGGAAGTAGGTCAGTGCAGGCATAAGAATTATCAAAGCTGAAAGGGGTTGAGAGAAGGTGACAGGACGTATTGGACACTACAGAGAAGGTGTCAGGGACCATTATCAGTTGGTGGAAGGAGAAGTAGAGAGGGTATTCTGAATAAACAGAAGAACTGTTACAGTTATGAGAGTAGTTACCATTTTCATCAGGTTCAGATAAGTGTTGGACATATTTGTCCCAGGTCCTGAGAAAAGATCACTTAGGAAGCAAAAAACTAAGAGCTCAGACTGCTGTCTTCTGACTTTCCACAACACAGTTTTTATTAGGTGTGAAGTTTGTCTGGAAAGAATTTTCCGAGAGAGTTTGTGAAATGTCCCTAACAACACAACTTTCTGCAATGTGTTTGAGGTTGTTTTTTTTTTTTTGCTGTCTCTGGAATTTACGTTGCATCTCTATTATGTACAGCAACAGACATATAACGAAGTCCATATTTGCCTGGAAACTTCTGAAAATAAGAAGACCAAAAGACTGTACTGCAAACTCATCCGAGAAGAAAATGACAGAACTTACATGTCACAGATGTTACCCTTGCCTTTAATACGCTGCTGTTCAGATGCAACTGCAATGAGCACATATAAAACCATGCACAAGATGGAGTTAGGATATTCTTAAGTGGAGCGCAATCCCATTTAGAAATGCAAAACAAAACCCATGCCCCATTTTACCTCCAGTAAAATCATTAGAATATGACTGGAGTCTGAATGACATACATGAAAGCATTTTGGCTTTCTCTAGGAGATTAAATTTTACTCATGGTGAATCACTGACAGGTCTAGCCTTTTGTCCATTTTAGTGATTTTCTAGCACTTCTGCTTGTAAATTGAAGTGCCTCTCACTCACAGAGAAAAATAACAAATCCTAATCAAGTCATGTATTTCTGCATAAAGAATATACGTTTTCACTTGGCTATTTGCTGCTTTATTTTATGGCTGTAAAGAAAAGCTATCTTACTGTCGTGGTTTAAACAAAATCAGCCATAAATCATGATGTGAACAAACCCAAGGAGCCATCAGCATCAGCAGGCAACGACCCAACCCTGCCATGCTTTTCAGCCTATCCTCTGGCTCAAAGTAAGATAAGCAGATGGTTTGTTAGCACTCGTCAGTGACTCCATAACATCCAAGGTGCTACATAAACCACTTTAGCTAGAGAGAAGTTGAAACAACAAAAGGGATTCCATATGAGGGAGAGCAAAAGCAACTGATATGTCAAGTAGGGAGTGCAGAAGCAGAGAAGCACCTCACCTTAGCCAAGCTGTCCCTCCTCTCTACACAGAGCTCCAGGTATAAGCTTTGTCCTTCCCACCACCCTCAGCCCCATTCACCACATCCTCCAAACGCTTACAAGAATGCAACTCCCACGTTTTGAGATAAGAACAGTTTAGTAACTAAGGTATAACACAAATCACTACTGCTACCACCAATAATAATGATAAAAGAATAACAACGGAAGAGAATACAACACTTCTCCACCCGCTGACTGATAACTCGCCCCTCCCAGCCCAACCAAGCACCAACCAATAACTCTTCCAACCCCAGAGTCTCTAGCCCTTCCGGGTAACTCTCTGTTACATCCTGGGCATGACGTGCTGTGGTATGGGATACCTCTTTGGTCAGTTTGGGTCAGGTGTCCTGTCTCTGCTTCCTCTCGGCTTTCCCTCCTCCCTGGCAGAGCATGAGGCTCAGGAAGTCCTTGGCCAGACCAAACATTTGAGCAGTAACTAAAAACATTGGTGCTATCAGCACCGTTCCCAGGCTGAAAGTCAAAAACACAACACTGCACCAGCTACCAAGAATGAGAAAAAATGACTGCTACTGTTGAACCCAGGGCACTTACATACAATACTGCCATGATTAATATTTTTTCATTTTTTCCAGTGTTGATTTTCACTCTCATTCCAACTGGAAACAAATAATAATTCAATAATAATAACAACAAGAAGTAAAAACATTAAAATAAAGCATCTATAGTTCTACAGTTCTGGCTGTGGAGATTTTGACAACCTTGACAAATCACAAAGAGAAAAAATATATTAAACTGTCATACTGAAGTTTGTGCAAGGACTAAGGAAAAAATTCAATAGGGAATAAGATTATTTCTTTGCTCTTACACTTTTTTTCATGAAACAGAATATTAAGGACTATATACAAAAATGAGTGTTCAAAGACATTTCCTTAGTGATCATTCAGGTGTGATCAAATTCCGTCCTTGATTTTTCCACCCATTTCTGTACTTTTTGGTTCTAGTTAACAGAACGGTCTGTAAACAAAACCAGAAACCTTTAAAGGAACTTCAAATTATTCTACTGTTTTCAATAACATAATCACACTGAACATTTAGAAATAGACTGACTTGGAAAAAAGGGGGGGAAAGTAATAGGAATAGCTGATTGCTGCTCAAATCAGACCTATTATTCTCATTTTGAATAACTGTCCTTTGTTTTAAGCACCAAAATGGATCTTTATAACTCACATAGAAAAATTAATACCTTTTACAACAGCTAAAGAATTCAAAATTCTATTGAATTTTCAAAAGAAACATACAATAAGGAACTGTGTGTATTTGTATCTGACCAACCATTGTACAAGGTTGTTACAGGGAAGCTGCTTAAAACACGATTTGCTTCAGCAACAATTTTGACCATGCCCTGTCTACTTTCCACCCAAAGAAAAATCTAAAGAACTGTTCTTTACATTTATCTTGCTTTTGATTTTTATGTATATTCTTCCATTCCCATAATATAGACTCATAAAATAGAATCATAGAATAGTTAGGGTTAAAAAGGACCTTAAGTTCATTTAGTTCCACCCCCCACACCGTGGGCAGGGACACATCACACTCAACCATGTCACCCAAGGTTTTGTCCAACCTGTCCTTGAACACTGCCAGGGACAGAGCACTCACAACTTCCCTCGGCAACCCATTCCAGTGCCTCACCACCCTCACAGTAAAGAACTTTTTCTTTATATCCAATCTCAACTCCCTCTGTTTTTTTAACCCATTACCCCTTGTCCTATCACTAGAGTACCTAATAAATAGTCCCTCCCCAGCATCCGTATAGGCATCCTTCAGATACTGGAAGGCTGCTAGGAGGTCTCCATGCAGCCTTCTCTTCTCCAGGCTGAACAGCCCTAGCTTTCTCAGCCTATCTTCATACAGGAGGTGCTTCAGTCCCCTGATCATCCTTGTGGCCCTCCTCTGGACTTGTTCCAACAGTTCCATGTCCTTTTTATGTTGAGGACACCAGAACTGCACACAATAATCCAGGTGAGGTATCACAAGAGCAGAGTAGAGGGGCAGGATCACTTCCTTCGACCTGCTGGTCATGCTCCTTTTGATGCGGCCCAGGATACGGTTGGCTTTCTGGGCTGCGAGTGCACACTGAAGCTGGCTCATGTTCAGGTTCTCATCAAGCCACACTCCCAAGTCCTTCTCCACAGGCTGCTCTGAATCGCTTCTCTGCCCAACCTGTAGCTGTTTCTGGGATTGCTCCGACCCAGGTGTAGGACCTTACACTTGGCATGGTTAAACTTCATGAGATTGTCATCAGCCCACCTCACAAGTGTGTCAAGGTCCCTCTGGAAGGCATTCCTTCCCTCCAGCATATCAACTGAACCACACAGCTTGGTGTCATTGGCAAACTTGCTGAGGGCGCACTCAATCCCACTGTCCATGTCACTGACAAAGATTTTGAACAAGACTGGTCCCAACACCGATCCCTGAGGGACACCACTCGTTACTGATCTCCAGATGGACATTGAGCCATTGACCACAACTCTTTGTGTGCAGCCATTCAGCCAGCCCTTTATCCACCAGCTGGTCCATCCATCAAATTGATGTCTCTCCTATTTAGAGAAAAGGATGTCATGCTGGGCAGTGTTGAAAGCTTTGCACAAGTCCAGGCAGGTGACATCAATTGCTCTACCGCGGTCCATCAGTTCTGTAGCCCCATCATAGAAGGCCACCAAGTTTGTCAGGCAGGATTTCCCCTTAGTGAAACCATGCTGGCTGTCACCAACTACCTCCTTGTTTTTCATGTGCCTTAGCATGCCTTCCAGGAGAATCTGCTCCCTAATTTTGCCAGGCACAGAGATGAGACTGACTGGTCTGTAGTTCCCTGGGTCATCCATTTTCCCCTTCTTGAAAATGGGCATTATATTTCCCTTTTTCCAGTCATCGGAAACTTCAGCTCACTGCCATGACTTTTCAAATATGATGAACAGTGGCTTAGCAACTTCATTTGCCATCTGCTTCAGGACCCGCAGATGTATTCCATCAGGTCCCACAGACTTGTGTACGTTCAGGTTCTTAAGATGGTATTGAGCCAGTTCCTCTCCTACAGTGGGCCCAAGATCTTCATTCTCACAGTCCCTGCTTCTGCCTTCCAAGGTTTGGGTGGTGCAGTCAGAGTCTTTGTCAGTGAAGACCGAGGCAAAGAAGTCATTCAGAACCTCAACCTTCTCCAAATCCTGTGTAGCTAGTTTTCCCGAGAGCTTCCTCAAGGGGCCTACGTTCTCCCTAATCTGTTTTTTATTCTCTATGTACCTGTAGAATCCCTTTTAACTGGGCCTTAGCTTTCCTAACCTGGTCCCTACCTTCCCGGACAACATCCCTGTACTCTTCCCAGGCCGCCTGTCCTTGCTTCCACCTTTTATAAGCTTCTTTTTTCCTTCAAAGTTTCCTCAGCAGCTCCTTATCCATCCAATGAGGTCTCCTGACCCTCCTGCTGCACTTCCTTCTAGTTTGGACACAGCACTCCTGAGCTTGTAGCAGGTGATCCTTGAATATCAACCAAGAGCCTTGGGCCCTCCGTCCTCTACGACTATATCCCATGGAACCTTACTAAACAGGCTACTGAAGAGGCCAAATTATGCTCTCTTGAAGTCGAAGGCAGTGAGCTTGCTGCATGCTTTTCTGACTGTCCTAAGGATCTTGAACTCGACCATCTCATAGTTGCTACAACCGAGGCTGTCCTGGAGCATCACATTTCCAGCCAGCTCTTCCCTGCTGGTGAGCACGAGGGCAAGCATGGCACCTCTCCTTATTGGCTCCTCTATTACTTGCAGAAAGAAGTTATCTTCCGCACAATCAAGGAACTTCCTGGCTTGCTTGTGTGGGGCGGTACCATCCTTCCAACAGATATCAGGGTGATATTACTTTTAATTTTTAAAAAATTATTTTTATTATTATTATTATTTCTATTGTTGCTCTATTCTTACTATTAGAAACAATAAATAAAAAAATAGAGAGCGAGGGTTGGAATGATACTCTCATAAATTATTATTGATCATGTAGCGGGTATTCAGCAATCAGTTGCCCACACAGAAATATCTACTATTGGTTTATACACACCTGGATAACTTTCCTAGGCTTCAAGCTCTGTTGTAAATGTGCGTGGTACACCCAGTAGACTCTTATTTTGTATTTGCAGGCTTTGTCTCAAATGAAAAGAGATTTCTGTGTTTAAAGCCCACCTTTAAATCCATATGAGCTCAGCCTTATTTAAAATGTTGGTGCGTGTCTTCAACAACATATTAAAGTAAAAATCTGCACTTTTCAAGTCTGTTCAAAGAGCCAGCAAACATCCAGAGGAAAATAAATCAGTGGTCCATAACCACATAAGCTCTCTGCTGCTTTTGAAATATTTCACTTGTAATATCTTCAGCAGTAGGCCAAAACACATCCTCATTAATTTTACATTCGTTGTTGACACATGTAAGTTGTACAATAATTTAAACATTCTTTCTTTTCTGCTTAAAGTAGTATTTAATATCCATCAGCATAAAACTTATCTTGAAATGAAAAAATATTATGTCTTACATATTTTTTATCATTATATAAAAGCATAAAAAGCTGTAAAGAATATTTAAAACTCAACAGCAGCTAAGTAATTTTCCCCACAGAATAAACAGAACTCTGATTAATTTATTATCATTTCTGAATGATATAGACTAGTAACTGTATTTTCTTTTTTGCAGCAACTGTGTTATAGTAGAATAAGTCAAAAGATGAAACAATAGCATTGAGCAAAATTTGAAACAGGGTCACAAATACAATTATGACATCCTAGAATATTGTATAATAATGCAAATTCACATTGTCCTTTCTAGAATTAAAGACTTCAGGTAAAATGATGATTTTTCAATGAAAAGTATCATCATTTTAACAGAAAAAAAAAAGTGATCTATACACTCAAACCACTTCAAAAAATATTTGCAGCGTTTTGGTCGGTTGAACTTGGCTGGCCACCAAAGTTCTTTATCATCTTCCTTTCTACACAGAACAGGTAGGAGAAAACATACAATGGGAAAGTTCATGGGTTCAATATAAGGACACGGAGATCACTTACCAATTACTGTCACAGGCAAAACAGACTCAACTCATGGAAATTAATTTACTGCCAATTAAACAGAGTAAGATAATGATAAATAAAAACAAATCTAAAAACCACCTTTCCCTCATTCCTCCCTTCTTCCCAGAATAGATTTTGCTCCAACATAGCTCCTTCAAGAACTGGGTCCTTTTCACAGGGTGAAGTTCTTCAGGAACTGCTCCAGTGTGGGTCCCCTGATGGGTCGAAGGTCTTGCAAGAAAACCTGCTCCTCTGTGGGCTTCTTTCCATGGGCCACAGCTCCTTTCAGGATCTTGCTTCAATATGGTTTCTCTGTGGGCTGCACCTTGCTTCAGGTACATCCACCTTCTCTGATGTGGGATCCTCCACAGGCTGCAGGTGGATATCCGCTCCACCATGGACCTCCACAGGCTGCAGAGGCACAGTCTGCCTCAATTATTGTCTGCACTACAGGCTGCAGGGGAATCTCTGCTTCATCACCTGGAGCAACTCCTCCTCTCCTTCTTCACTGATCTTGATCTCTGTAAAGCTCTTTCTCTCACATATTCTCACTGACTGTCCCCGCTGCTGGTGCACAGTAGTTTTTAGCCTTTATTAAATATGTTATCACAGAGGTTCTATGACTATCACTGGTTGCCTCAGCTTTGGCCAGCAGCTGGCATTGCTCTGTCAGATGTAGCAGAAGATTCTAGCAGCTCGTCACAGAAGCCACCACTTAAGCTACCTCACTACCAGAAACAAACCATGTGAACCCAATAAAAATGTGGTGGGGGGTTATGTTTTCAGTGATTGAAACTTACTCTATAATATACTTAATTATAAGTAAGAACTTCAATCTCAACTCTCTTTTCTCCACAGTGGTAAGAGGATCAAGTACCTATATATAAATTTAAAGCTAGTCTACTTTTTAAACATCTTAGACAGCAGAAATATTGAATGAAGAATCACATTTTTTACACAGTCACATTTTTCTGAATAGAACAGTTTATGAATTCTTTAATACTCAAATCTGCAAAACTCATAAACTGCAGATACCAGTGAAATGGAAAAGATCACATTCTGACATACTACTCAATATAACTGGAGACTGGCATACCTAATATACTTTTAATAGTAGCCAGTGGCCTAGTTAGATAATCATACACGTATGTCTAAAGGAAATATGTATTTCACACATTTTTTCTGCTATATCAATTTATTGCATTCTATCAGAGTATAAAATATTGCTGGAGTGAGCTCTTTGCCAATAATCTATGTGAATAAACCCTTTGAAATTTACCTGCTCAAAAGTTTCTCTCTGCATTTAATTTTTAAGATCCTTAATGCATGTCATTCTGTAAGAAACTCTATGAATAGGAAAAAATCATAATACTGTGTTACTGGCCTATCTGTAACTCTACTAAGAGTTCAGACTATAGTTTTATGGAAGTTTATACAGAACCAAATTCAAAATTGCATGAAATAATGTGTATGTGTAGCAAAAAACCTACACATTGGGGAGGAGAGGTGAGGAAAGGCAAGGAGAAGAGAGGAAAGGAGAGGAAAGGAGAGGAGAGGACAGAACAGGAGGTGGTAGACCTTGTGATGGTGGACATTGACAAATAAACCTTATGTAGTAACACTTGAAAGCAAGAGCATATATTTAACTCTTTTAATAAATGCTGATATCTGAATGTCTATGGTATCTGAAGACCCACACGTTTATATGATAGATGCAGATGTTCAGTAGAAAACTGGGAATCTTTCTATTCGGAAAGCAGATTTCTAGAGATCTGAATCTGTATCAAACTGCTCTGACAGTATTAATTCAAGCACTCTGATCTTTTTAGAGCCACAGAAATTTCACAAAGAAAAACTCATACTGGAAAAAGTAGAAGGGCATATCAGCAATATGCACCAAGAAATGCAAAGAAAATGAGAAGATAGGATAGTTTTAGTGACATCAGTGGAAGCATATTTAAAATATTCAAAATGAAAACTTTAAAAGGATTGATAGAACAAATCATATTTAATACCTTTAAAATACTTTTGGTATTTGTAGATATTTCTGGATTATAAATAATTGCTTTCACCAACCTTTCTAGCTTCATAATATATTATACATACCCTGACTATGTGAGGCCACTTTATTCCTCAGAAGACTGCACTAATAAAGAAGTTACAGATTTTCAGTGTTCAACCTTTAGTTCTCAAATGCTTTTATATATAATATAAAATCTTCTGAGGTTCTGGAGTAAATATTGAAAGCTGAATCCCATCTGAGAGCAAAGAATGGATGTTTCACAGTTTTCTTTCTTAGTGATGTATCAGTAGCATAATCATTGCACACAGAGAAGTTATATTACTCTGCTAGCTCTCTTTCAGAGATCTTTCTTCTTCATGTGCAATAAAAAAAACCCAGTTGTTTGTATTATGATTGAATATAGCTAAGGATTATAATGTACAGCTGGATATACCAATTTAGGCATCTAGCTTGCATCTGATTTTACATTGCTAGTGGATGAAGAACTTGCCTTGCTAAATTTCCATTAAGAATAAATAATCAAATTAGGCACAAAATGTTTTTATTGATTCCACAGGTATTAAATGGTTTATTTTAAAGTATGCACCGTTGCATAAAATAGACATATAAGATCAGTTCCTGAGATTAGTGGTCTGAATCTCATTGTATTTCCCAGGTGAGTCCAAAGAACTGCTTTGATCAGTATTTTTACCATTCCCCTTCTTGCCAGAACAGTTATATCATGTATAGTCCAAACTTATTTTTCTGGAGATATATTTCAAGTTTAGCTAAAATGACCTTTGAACATGCTGCTGTTGATGCAGCCCAGGATACAATTAGCTTTCTCGGCTGCTAGCTCACATTGCTGGATCATGTTCAGTTTTTCACCTACCCATACTCTCAAGTCCTTCCCTTTGTGGGTGCTCTTGATCCACTCATCACCCAGTCTGTATATGTTTTGGACTGCCATGAACCAAGCTCAGAACTTTACACTTAACCTTGTTGAACTTTATGAGATTTGCATAGCCCACCTCTCAATCCTGTCAAAGTTCCTCTGAATGGGATACCTTCCCTCCAGAGTATGAACCACATGACTCAGATTCATGTCATCTGCAAACTTGCTTAGGGTGGACTCAATCACAATAATATTTACTGTCATTTATATAAATATTAGTATATAGCATTTAGAAATTCTGTTCTCATCTGTGAAAAATGCCAACTACAGAGATCCCAGAAGATAGCAGATTTGTCTTTGTAAAATAATTATATTATTATGAATATATTATATGAAGAATATATGAGAATTATATGGTAGCCAATTGAAAATAGCCATGAGAGTCCACTGAGTATTTCTATTATATTAAATACACGAAAGTCAAAGACCATCAGTGGCCTGGAGGTGTAAAGATCAATTTTTTCATGTCTAAAAAGCTTCCAGATATTTCCTTCTAACGCTGATTTGTCTAGGAGAGAAATTAATGGA
Organism: Neopsephotus bourkii; assembly: GCF_033783945.1. Classification (NCBI taxonomy): domain Eukaryota; kingdom Metazoa; phylum Chordata; class Aves; order Psittaciformes; family Psittacidae; genus Neopsephotus; species Neopsephotus bourkii. Next base: position 94,663 of record NW_026901454.1, on the reverse strand, counting down.
CACAGTTAACATGCTTGCTTCTGACCACACTATAAGCAAATGTTTGCTTCCCCTTAGGATTTAAAAGTGCATCATTTGAGAAGACGCAGATCAAAACCTCCCACTTATGATGTAATATTCTCCAGAGAAATTAAATTTTTTAGGGTGTTTCATCATCTTTATTATTTTTTTTCTGAAGTGATATTTCCTAGGTCACCATGTAAGTTTACCTTAAAAATGAATTTATTATGTCAATTCTGCTTAAGACCATAGAAATGCTAGTTATATTCTGATCAGGCATCCTGACCAGTCTTTTAAAATATGTTGTTCTGAGTTTGACAGTCATTCTTTTAAAAATATTCCCTTCACAGAAGTACAGTATTGGAACTGTCACTTTCTTGTGGTCAAAATGAAGCTTTTAAATAGGTGTTTCTGTCCTTGTCCCCAGAAAAGGAAAGAATGGGATAGGAAGACCACTGGAATACACGTGAAGCATAGGGTTAGATAAACTGTCATGTAGGAGGTCTACTATGGATTTTACTGTACCTGTTAGCATTAATTCAGTAACTGTAGTTTTTAACACATGCACTGACAGATTTGGGACACCCTTCCACCACTCTTAGATTCACAGTATCACAGTATGTTAGAGATTGGAAGGGACCTCAAAACTTTTCACTACAAAAGGTATGCAAAGCAAGTTCCACATACCAAAATATATATACACACATGTGTATTTATATACTTATACCTGCATATAGATGAACTACAGTTTTGTGTAAAGAAAGGAGATTTAACTTGACAGGTAGGCACAAATATAGCTAAAATTGCAGTCCTGTATTTGATGTGTAATATTTAAACTGGATATTGTGATTCCAGTGATTGTGAAATAGTCTTAAAAATACTTCATTTCTTTTAGTATGTCTCATTGGTCTGTCATAGCTTATTACAGTAATACCATTCAGGACAGTTTGTGACATAACACAATGTGACATGTTCTGACCAAAAAGCAACATGACTTCATACAGAATGTCAGGAATTTGCATTAAACACATGATTTGTTTTGAACTATCAATATGAATTTCAAGTAGTAAGTTGATTTCAGTTTGCATAAGACTTAGAAATTCCAACTCTGTGCTGCAATACTGGGGACTTCAGAGTAACTTAATTAATTAAAAGATTAGAGAAGTTTAGTAATGACTTATGGATGAAGCTTCATTTAAACTGTATCTACAATTCCATCTACAATTTTGTTGTAAAAGTAATTACAATGTTAAAATCAAAATTCAGGCATCATTTCACTCAATGGTAAATCAATACTTTCAGCTTTCTTCATAGCCTTCTAAAATATGAAGAAGTATATTGGTTGTGTGTACTTTTAATTACTGTTCCCAGATTTTTAGCTGCCAGTGTTGTCCGCAGAGGACATCAACTTAAATTGCTTTCACTTCTTGTTTCACTGAAGACTTGAGGGAGTGGTTTATTAATCACCAAACAATTCTGCTACCATCTCTCTTATAATTAAAAAGAAAAAAAAGCATTAGAAACAATGGTTTTGCTGGATGATACTTTTTGCCCACCCTGATAGAATATTTTTATGTCATTGTTCTTCTATTGCTGCTTCATTAAAATTCCATTTATAAGAAAAAGTTTCAGGATGAAAGCATAGTTTCAGAGGAATTTCTTTAAAATCGATGTAAAGAAATAAAAAGTCCTTATTTTATGGGAAGATTTTTTCCTTCAGATAAAAGCTATTTCATAGATCACAAGAAGGACCATTAAGCTTAAGGTGAACAAATTTGCTTTTCTTAGGTAATGTTTGTGTTCTTAACTACGACTAAATAATAAAGGGATTGGAGAGTTTTTTATAAAGCAAAGGAATTAGAAGTAAAGCATTTGATACTGTCCTGCACAACACCCTTGTCTCTAAAATGGAACACATTGCCCAGAGAAGTTGTGGATGTCCCATCTCTGGAAGTGTTACAGGCCAAGTTGGACAGGGCTTTGAGCAAGCTGGTCTAGTACGTGTTGGACTAGATGGACTAGACTAGGGGAGTTGGACTAGATGATCCTTAAGGTCTCTTCCAACCTACCCCATTCTATGATTCTGTAAGTAGGTAATAGTTGAAATATTTTGTAGTGGTTTGACTCTGAAGTGTTGTTTATACTTGTTGTATTTGCATTTGTTCTAGCTTATACTACATGCAAATATGCAATACATATATAAGATCAGAAAAAAAAAGAAAAGATCCTAAATTTATGGACAGAAATTTTCTGCTGATGCACACCCATACAGTGATACACTTTAGTCCATGATCTTACAGACATATCTCCAGAAATCTTGACTTTAGCTGGTAAAGAACAGCATTCAGTTATCAAACACAAACACCAGAGAATGTTGTACCACCACTGGGCAAATTATTTATTGGAGATAAACACTGACTAATAAAATGCACAGTGTCTTCGGAATCAGGCACATACTGATTCTTCAGTCAGAAGTTCTCTACATAAAATTTGTGATTTTTATCAGAAAGGCATCATGGATTTTGCTTCAGTGCCTGAAAGAAGGCCATAGGGATTCACTAACCTTTATAGTTATCCTTACTTTATAGCAATTGTTACTGGCCTCCAGCTGGACATTGAGCCATCGACTACAACTCTGTGTGCAGCATTCCATCCAGTCCAGCCAGTTCTTTATCCACCGAGTGGGCCATCTATCAAATTGATGTCTCTCCAATTTAGAAACAAGGATGTCATATGGAACAGTGCTGAATGCTTTGCACGAGTCCAGGAAGGTGACGTCAACTGTCTACCCGTGTCCATCAGTTCCATAGCCCCATCATAAAAGGCCACCAAATTGGTCAGGCAGGATTTCCCCTTAGTGAAGCCGTGCTGGCTGTCACCAAGACCTCCTTGTTTTTCATGTGCCTTAGCATGCCTTCCAGGAGGATCTGTTCCAAGGTTTTGACAGGCACAGAGGTGAGACTGACTGGTCTGTAGTTCCCTTGGTCATCCATTTTCCCCTTCTTGAAAATGGGGTTTATATTTTCCCCTAAAAGCAACCCTAAAAAAATACTACTGGAATTCTATTTATGAAATAATATGCAAACATGTCACATTTTATGGACTCACTACTATTTAGGTACAGTAATTTCTTAAAAAAAAAAAAATATGCTTCCTCGCTCTCTTTTAAGTGCAGTATTAACAGGCTGATTTTGCATTTTTTGCGATCAAGTTTTGTTAGGAAACCTATTGGATTGTTGTTCTAACTTATTTTCGCATTATTACTTATTAAAGAATTCAGTTGATATCCATTCTAACAAACCAGGTGAGTGTAACCTGTCAAGTAACAGTCATGGAACTTCACAAGTTCATAAGAGAATCAATGCTTATCTCATGCACATTTATTAACAATAGCTTTATTCTCTAGCATAAATTCAACGGAATTAGGAAAAAAAGCTAGCAGAAACAGCTACACCATGCTTCATGTAAACAAATTCATTCAAACACTACCAGTGGTAGGTTGTTTCTAAAATACTTTTAGAGCTTTAAGCTGAAGTCTTTATAATGAAAAGAATTAAAGGTAAAAATGTGCATACTTTTTTTTTTTTTTTACTATACGATTACTAGTTTTGTAAATGGCATGTTATATTATAAATACCTTGTAATTTTCATGTAGAACTGGAGTTTCAAATTAGATATGAACACTGTGTTGCATACCAAGCTAATCACGTCATGGTCATTCTTTGTAATGCTGTAGAACAGGATATGAAAGTGGCTGTGTTTGCTATAGGACAGGTACTTTCCCTTGTGCAGCCCCTAAATCTTGGTTCCCTATGCATATTCTGCTTAGATCAAGACTGTATAGACTGACAAGATAAGCAATGGCATTATCCTAGGTACTTTCATTTCTAGTCAAAACAAATCCAGAGTAGAAAAGGAGTTCTTTGAAAGCAGGAGTATGTTTAGGGAATTGTTGCTGAATATATTAGCTCTGTAGCTCAAGTCTGTCATTAATAATACAAGACTAGAAAGGGAGCTTTCTGTATCTTTTTCTAATAAGCTTGGCAGTAAAACCTGGAGTCCCTTAAGAACTGTGCAAAATAACGGCTATCTGAAAAAAATAGGATGTAATTTTTAGCAAAGTGCCAGTCCCCAGAGGAAAAAAAAATAATGGCACAATGCACCAAATTCAGGACAGACCTTAAAAGCTTGTCCATTTTAACAGTAACCACACTGAGCTGACGGACAATGAGATCTAACCAAGAATGGTATCTTGAAGTCTGTGTTTTCAGAGAAGTTTATTAGGATGAAAGCGATTTTGTAAGCCAGTATTTTTTGTTTTATTTAAAATTTCTCTTCTGAGTTACCTCAAATAGAGTTCTTTCATACTGGTGGTCATCAGGGAAAATATTTGAATTGGTATTTGGCCCCACTGCATCTCTGGTCATGTGATGTTGGTGCTTGGATTAGTCACCTGGCAAAAGAAACAGAGGAAATTCAAATATGGGATCTCAGATGCATACCTGAGAATGCCCAGAACAGGGATCAAAGTTTGTTTTACCATTTCTGTTTGAAAGGCTTATAGAAAAGAATGTTTTAAATACAGGTATCATCTTTTTTATTGCTTTCTGTCGCAGGTACCCCTGAGAATATAAGCAAAATATGGTAGTGAAAGCCTTGAAGGAAAATGCAGTGGTTGATGTCAAAAACCCCAAAGGTACAGAGATGTTTTATTACTGGTCATGAAAGAAATGCAGCTTTGGAAGCTTGGGAGAACCAATTTCAGAACTTACATATTTACAATGTTCTGTGAAAACATGTTTCAGCTTCCCATGACTGAAAACTTAAGCATACTACCTAGTTAACTGCAAATATCTATTGCACCTTATGTTGCAATAAGGCACCTATCTTCAGAATTCAGCAAGCAGAATGGATCAGTAAGATATCCCATGTTGTTACCTTGTCATTAAATGAAAATACACCACTATGATTTGTGCGCCTGTGTTCGAAGTATGCTGGGTAATTTGGGTACAATTCTTGTTTTTCCATCTCCAGAAGGGGAGTATAGATGCATGCTTACAAGAATAATACAGGGATGAAAGAAAGGAAGTGCACAGGCAGTGGAACTTGGAACATGTGTCCTCAGGAGAATGCAGGAATGTTGCCTGAATATGTGTGGATGGGATCATGAAAACTATAGCACAGGTGGAGTTGAATTTGGCAGGGGATGCAAAGAATAATAACTAAGGCTTCATCAGATATGTTGGGCAGGAAATAAAGTTTTTTGTTAAAAACAAGTACCCTCCTGACAAATAAGACAGGAGAACTAGTGACAACTTTCATGGAGAAGGCTGAGGTACTGATCAATTTTTTTTGCTTCAGTTTTGACCAGTGATCTCCACATCTCTAAAACTTATGAACCTCAAGGCACCTGGCCAGTGAAATCCCTACCACTCTAAGAGAAAATCAGCTTCAAGACCACCTGAAGAGCTTGGACATATACAAGCCTATGGGACCCAGTGAGATGCATCCCAAGGTCCTGAGGGAATTAGCTGTGCAATTGCCAAGCCACTCTCCATCATACTACAAATGCTATGACCTGTCAATACTTAGAAGGGCTTTTGAGAAAGTTGAAGAGACATTTTCCAGGGCCTATAGTAACAGGACAAGCGACAATGGTTTTGAACTGAAAAAGGGTAGTTTAGATTGGAACACTCCCTAAAATGTAGTGTTATAAAAAGGAATAAATTGTAGGCAGATTGTGAGATCACAATAAGACCACACAGATGTGCAGATGTATAACTGGCACACTAGATTTTATGAACAGAGTTTCCAGAAACATTTGGTTGGATTTGAGTCAGAAACAGACATTTCAGTGCATTCAAAAGAGAGGAAATCTCCATCCAAGGGCTAGCAGAATATTTTCTTCAGGGCAAATGTATCCATTTCTCATGTCTCCCATTTTAGTATTTAGTTGAATGCACATCATGTATTTGGCTTCTGCGTATGCTTTTCTTTCCCAGCATAATTTTTGCAACATATTTGTCCTGCAGCATTAACTACCCTTGATAGTTTTCTTTCTCTTACTGTGTGATTACTTGCTTAGCATAATGACTTTTCTGCTTTTTTAAATTAGTATGGTGTCACAGGAATTACTGGCTAAAAAGTTCATTTTAACGCAGTATGATAATATCAGTAGTGGAAAATACATATAGAAAGTTAGTATAACTACATTTCAGATGCTCTTAGTAACCTTTCAGAATCTCCATGTTTTATTTTTGGACAACTAAAATTTGAAAAGGTGTTTAAATCATACAGAATTATAATATGAAAATAATCAACCACAATTGGACAAAGTTTATTAGCAAAACATTTTTTTTTCTCATTTGAAAGAGATGTAAAAAACCCCCACACCATATAATGTCTCATTAAAGAAATGCTGATTTTATCTGTGTTCTTTTAATGCTAACATTACTTACCATAACACTCAAATTATGATAATTGTCACTGTTCACTAAGCTACATTCTATTTCAGTAGCAGAACTCTGTTACAGTTTTTTTTATTCTTATAGTATAAGTTATGCATAATTTTATGCAATTTAAAGATAGAATTATTTTATATTTCCAGAATATATTTTTTCAAGAAACTTCTGAGATTAGTTCTCTATTTTTTATATATTTGTAAATTTTGAAGATTTTTACTTTAGACTCAAATACTGAATGCACCTATTTTTTAACAGTGATGAGTTTAAGCAACATTGGAGTAAATGTGAACCAACATAATATTTACATTCCTTGCCTTCCCAGTGATTCATGTTAAAAAAATAATGCTGTGAGAAAACTACCAAAGGGCAGAAAGATAAAGCCTTTCTTTTTAGAAACATTGAGTGGTTAAATTGTATAATCACACATTGTTTTGAATGAATCTGTATATAAATGCATAGATAAGCTGAGAAACGAACTTATGAATATTCTTGTTTTACTATGTCAGAAGAAAATATGTCCTACATCATGTGCTACACAAGAACAAAGTGAGTGTTTCTTAGAAACAATGCACTGAAATTCTGTTCTTTTGCATAGTAAAACTGGATTAGTTCTGTTCTGCTTAGTCTCCAAGGCCAGGGAAATGCAGGCGCATGTGTGGGTGAGTAGCTAATAAACTATCTTTAACTCTGTTGAAGAGATCATATAAATACTACGTTAAACTATATTGTTTCCAACATGTAATGTCATATTATGCATATAAATGCTGATACACTTACAAAAGGGTTTTTCTAATATAAGAAAGAATCCAAGCACATTTATATATACTAGTCACAATATTTTGGTGTTAAGGTGGTTAATGTAGTTCAGCTGTTATGAAATTATGACTTACATTCAAGTACAGGGAATGTTTAATGTAGTAATTATAAAGAGACCTTGAGAGAAATATGAAACAGACTGTGATCTCAAAGAAAAATAAAAACCTCTCTTAAAATAGCTAACCTGAACAAGCTTTTAACGTTTTGTAAGGATAATGAATGTCTCAGTGTATATACTGTCTATTTTATTAATTATGCAAAATTTTGTGTTTTCCAAACAGCCATTAAACTGAAATGCAATTGTAAACATAATAGCTGAGAACAAATGTGAATGTTTTTTGAAGTATGAGAATAGCAGCATTGGCATGACTTAACCACTGTGTGGGTTACATTGGTATATTTTTCACATACAGCTTTGCCACTTCATTTCATTTCTGATCTACAAGACCCTTGCTATTCAGCACTTGTATCTCAGCCAATTAATGAGTGGCATGTTTGTGAACAGATTCAAATAACTATTTCAGATAGTAAGGAAATATCATCTAACTTTAAATTATTGAAGGGTTTGACCCAGGGATTCTGAGGTAATGACACAGTGTTCCTGAGGTTTTTTGACCCTTTCTTTATTAGCAAACAAACAGAGATGGATGAATGCTTTTCCTTATTTTTTCCTTGAGTCTGGATGATTTATACAAATACATTCTTGTATTTTCCACACCTTCATTTCTGTTACCTAATTTAAGTATTTTTCTTTAGTTTTTCATTATATAAATCTTGGTGGCAAAGTATGGGTCCTTTAGGGCTTTTATACACATCATAAAAATTCTTCAATTATTTTTCACAGCTTAACATCCAAAAATCTCCATCACGCCCTGTGACTGGATCAACATTTCAGTACATCCTGCTCTAAGCAGATTGGACTCACTGGCCTCATTTCATTTGCAAAGAAAATGTGCTCCAATTATCTCCATGATGAGACCTGCTATAACATATTTTTTGTTTCCTCCCTCTGGAAGGAAATCTGCATGTGCAGTGGTGTGGTGAGCTAATACGATTTCCCATAACATGGAGCTGAGACAGACACAAAATACACTTTGTGCCAGAATTGAAGGATGTACTGCAAGGCATGCTCACCTCATAGCTACAGCCTTTCACTCCATGATATATGTTGGACAGTTACATGGCGCTACCCTGCTACACTTTTTAATGTGCCAGGTCCTCATGGATTATAAGTCAACTAATAATTTATTTGTGTTTGGGTCATGAGGTAAACAAGCACAAAATTATTCACAAAACCCCCAACACGGTAGAAAAGAATATTGTTCCTGCGGTTGAATTCTCTTACTTCCTAAAACATGAAAATATATGACATGAATTGTCTCTGGTCAATGCTAATACTCAAATGAGGATTTGGAATTTTCTGAGAAAAGCAGCTAGCATAGGTTAGACTGTGCTGGGGATCAATCCAGCAATTGAACAGGATAGTTGATTGAGTTCCAGTGCCTGGGAACTTTGCCTGTTTCTGTAGAAGTTTCTAATAGGAAGATAGCTAGTATATATTTTTATCATTATTTTTAAGGAGAATGACCAAGCGTATTGGGACCCCCACTCAACTCACCTTTGGACTGCCTGTTTTCTCCCATGGCACAGGAAAACTGTCTAAATAACCGCTGCTCTGACCCATATAACTAACTTCCCTCCCAGACTGTGCCATCTCTCACATTGAACACGAAAGTCATGTAATTTCTAAAATTTCATATATCTCAGATTAAAGTACTTTGGTGTCCAAATCCTTTTTTTATTCACATGTTCATTTAGTTTTGGACTGCAAAAATGGCATCATTACAAAATGAATGATCAACAAGAGATTTTTCTGATAAGAGAAAACAAACATAAGCTTCCTGTTTATATTCATTTCACATGTGGCAGCAAAATCAGAGAATTAAAGAATAAAACAATAAATTCAGCAACATTATCTCAAACTCTAGAATACCTCCTGTAGAGCTGTTGGAAGATCATCTGATGGAGACTCCCACTGGAAGCAAGACCAACATCAATGTCAGGTCAGACTCCTCGGGGCCTATCCAAATCTTATGCAGGCCTATCCTATACTTGAGCCCAGAATAGCTCCAGAGATGGAAATTCCTCAGCCCCTATGAGGAGCTTTTAATATTGCCTGCTTAGTGAAGAGTTTCTTCTGTTATGAACTGCAGAATTTTTCTTGCTTCGACTTGGGACTGCTGCCTCTTGTTTTTTTTTGTTTCCTGTGTGCCACTGTAAAAAGTCTAACTCCATTTTCTGTATAACAGGACATTAGAGCCCTGAAGAATGAAATTAGTTCTCTCCCTTAGATTTCACAGCCATGAATTCCCCTCTTCTAGCATATAGCCTCTACTTATTTTCTGTCCTCCATTTATTCAGTTTAACTGCTAGCTGAACCTATGCATATATAGAAACAAACAAATGAGAAATTGAATCAGATGTTCCACAGTCATCAGAAGGGAGCACTTTGGGCATCTGTTCGCTTCAGGTGACTAAAAGCAGGGCTAATGTCAAAGTTTGATCCAACTATTTTTGTATTTTTATTTACTTTTTTTTTTTTTTCAGTAAAATATAGTCTTCAGTATATCACGGACTATGAATTATCATCTGGTTGTTCCCATATGGAGCATTATCATTTCAGTTAGACTGTGCCATTTCAATTCTCAAGACTGTAGTGGTTTTGAGAACGGTAGAAAAAGATGAGACACTGAATTTAAAGCCTTAGCCATGTAAACTATCTACTTGAATGAGGTATGGATATGTAATTCTTGCAATTAATCCCTGTTCCATGTAGAGATAAACAGGAAAACCCTCAAAGTTCTTTCTGGACTAACATGGACAAAGCCTCCTTTACATTTTACATAACCAGTCATTATTTATATTAAACTGACCTATGTTAAGGTACCTTGCTGAATCCCAGATTTAGGATTCCTGTTCAAGAAGAGAAAGTGCATATTTCCAGAGAATTATTATAATCTCAATTAACATGATCTGGTTATGCCTGAACTGAAACATGACAACCTCCTTCTGTGGATTCAATAAATACCTCACGTGACTAAGCTAAGTAATTTAGGTACCAATAGTATAAAGGATGAAAACAGGACAGCAGTCTTAAAAAGCTTTTCATTGCACTGTGTAGAAAGATCACATTTCTGTAACTTTTTAAAACAGACTTAAAAAAATCCTGGGATTACTGTCTCATGATATGGACTGTCAATTTCTATGTGGTTGATTAACATTTACAATCTCCATACTCAATAACTCCTTAAACAATAGACTTAACTATTAAGATTAACAGAAAAATATTTAAATCTATACTTAAACTGTAAGCTTAAAGCTAATACATAACAAAAATCAGTCCCTGTTTAAGATTAGTATTTACTTTTTACCAAGAAAATAATCCATAAAATTTGTTACTTGTTGGTTCCAGTATACAACTGATTATTTGAAAAGCAGTCTGATAGAAATTCTTTCTTGCTCAAATATGTTATTAAATAATTTTTCCGACAACTTCATAAAGGGTCTTATCTTTGGATTCTATTTTTAGTGTATTGTCACTCTAGTGTATCAAGCTCAGTCAGTCTATACTATGTTATTCTTCATTTTAAAAATCATAGAATCATAGAATAGTTTTATTCCCAGAAAAGAGGAAAATTCAAATGAAAAAAGAGTCTTACAGAAAGTGGAAGCAAGGACAGGCAGCCTGGGAAGAGTACAGGGATGTTGCCCGGGAAGGTAGGGACCAGGTTAGGAAAGCTAAGGCCCAGTTAGAATTAAACTTGGCTAGGAATATTAAAGATAACAGGAAGGGATTCTACAGGTACATAGCAAATAAAAAACAGACTAGGGAGAACATAGGCCCCCTCAGGAAGCTCTCAGGAGAACTAGCCACACAGGATTTGGAGAAGGCTGAGGTTCTGAATGACTTCTTTGCCTAGGTCTTCACTGGCAAAGGCTCTGACCACACCACCCAAGTCTTGGAAGGCAGATGCAGGGACTGTGAGAATGAAGACCTTGGGCCCACCATAGGAGAGGAATTGGTTCGAGACCATCTTAAAAATCTGAACATGCATAAGTCCATGGGTCCTGATGAAATCCATCCGCGGGTCCTGAAGGAGCTGGTAAATGAAGTTGCTAAGCCACTGGCCATCATATTTGAAAATCATGGAAGTCAGGTGAAGTTCCCAATGAGTGGAAAAATGGAAATAAAGCTCTCACTTTCAAGAAGGGGAAAATGGATGACCCAGGGAATTACAGACCTGTCAGTCTCACCTCTGTGCCTAGCAAAATCTTGGAGCAGATTCTCCTGGAAAGCATGCTAAGGCACATGAAAATCAACAAGGTGCTTGGTGACAGCCAGCATGGCTTCACTAAGTGGAAATCCTGCCTGACCAATTTGGTGGCCTTTTATGATGGGGCTACAGAACTGATGGACAGCGATAGAGCAGCTGATATGATCTACCTGGACTTGTGTAAAGTGTTTGACACTGTCCCACACGACATCCTTGTCTCTAAATAAAATCTAATAATCATGCAAAAGATTGCATATGGCAGGGTTTCAAATAGCTTCTGCATTACATTTTTTTTCTTTCAGAGAAGGGGGGGGAAAGGGGACCAAGTTATTCCATAGACATCCTTTGTAATATGGAATTAGAGATTAAACCCTTTTTAATAAAGTAACATAGGAAACTGATATGATGCCACATTATTCTGAAAGAGAAGTAATTAGAAAATACTGCTAAAAAGGGAGTTTGAAATCATACAAATAAACTTCCTGTAGATAAGATAATTTTCACTTTTCATGTAGTCACTTAATCTAATTTCCTGAAAAAAAACCACCTGTTTAATGTTATTATCATTTAGTAAAGCTTTACCAAGGAAAGGATAATAGTATGCACTGTTGTGAGAAACTATATCTGAGCCAATGAACCTTAACTTGCATAGAAACCTAAATCAGTCACAAAATTTTATGCAGAAATAGGGGAATACAGAGAAAATCTGGTGTTTGATTCCAAGAGCACATTCTACCAGGGAGAGATGAAATTGCATTTGAATGACTATCAATCATAGTGGTCATATTAAAAAGCTGTATTTAAAAATGTACCACCATCTTCCCCCTCTACTTTGGACTTAGTGATGGACTTGGGCTTTAATACTCAAATATTATCTCCTAATGTTAACTTTGCTAAGGTTTTCTCCTTTTTAATGAACATCTTGCCTCTTACCAGTCAACGAATAGATAGTACACAGACAACAGACAATATTTATATATATAGAGTCAAAATTTTATATATATATTTTATATATAGTCAACATTATGTGATTACAATGATGCTGTGTTAAGCAGTAGCATCAAATAATTTTGCTTGTTGAATATCCTCCACATTCAGGATGCTTTATATCAATAAAGCCAGCAGTTTTAAGTAAGTATTAAGCTACTACCAACTCATACATCACTTTGAATAATATAGTGCACCATGTGCCCAGCTTTACAAATTCATTATATAAGAGTAAGTAGGAAGAGGTTTTATTTCACAGATTTATAACTATTTCTAGTATTTACAAGCATTGTAGAATACCATTTTTTTTCAACTTCTTAGCTTGTTTTTGAAAAAAACAATACTCCAAACTACCAAACTATCCAAAAGATATTCCAAACTACCTGTGTAGACAGAGAGGATATATTATCCCCTTGTTTCTGACCTATAAAATTCTATTTGATTTCATTTTGGCTGGGTTTACAAGATGAGCATAATAAGTACACTTGTAAAACATTCTGTTTGCCCTCCAACCTTTCCCTTTCCCCCTTTCCCCCTTTCCCCCTTTCCCCCTTTCCCCCTTTTCCCCTTTCCCCTGCCCACAGCTTTTGTTGCTGAGCATGATGCCACATGGTATGGAATATCCCTTTGGCAGTTGGGGTCAGCTGTGCTGGCTGTGTCCCCTCCCACCTTCTTGTGCACCCCAGTGTACTCACTGGTAGGGAGGTGTGAGAAGCAGAAAAGCCCTTGATGCTGTATAAGTGCTGCTCAGTAATAGATAAAACATCCCTGTGTTATCAACACTGTGTTCATCACAAATACAGATCACAACACCACAGAATCTACTATGAAGATATTTAATTCTTACCAGCCAAAACTAGTACAATCTTCACCCCTTATTCCATGCCATTTATGTCATGCTGAGGTCCCAGATTATCCAATACAACCTTATTAATTAGTACCCCCTCCCCTTCCCTCAATATATACATAGATACTATTTGTCTTAGTCTACCAACCAGTCCTGCAAAACGTCATTAATGTCTACAAAACGTCCACTGAGCTCATTTAGTCCATAACTTTCGGCTCCATCTGTTGCAGTGACTACTCAGACAGGAGGTGGTGTGTCATGTAGAGTTATTGGGCACCAAAGCCATCTCAGGTAGGGTCACTTCTGCGTTGCATTGCTCCACTGCTTCCAATCTATACGCAGTACTTTGTCTAGGATTAAGAGACAAAACAAACAAACAAACAAAAAAAACAACCCAAAAAAAAACAAAACCACCAAAAAACCGGAATAATTTACTTCTTTTAAATCTTTCTGCAGCCAAAAGAGAGTTTTTACGCTATTTAGTGTGGAATCAATTCTGTTAGATAGATACCTAGACAGCTTTTCAAAACTACATAGGCAAAGGTGTAAATTGTTCACCTAATGTTCTCATTGTATTCTTTAAAAATCTGTGAAGTTATTTGGATTTTCTTATCTCTTTATTTCTTCCAATACTTCCTATAGCTAATTTTTTAAACTGGAAGTGTTTATGTTTTCAAATTCCTAACAAATATTTTCTTTTTCTATGTTTAATGTCTTTAAGAAAACTGAACAAGTCTTTTTCTCTACAAAAATGTATGTTACAGAGAATATATCCAAGCCTTAAGAGAAGCTCTATTCACATAGCTTCTAGCAAAAATAACTGATTTAAGAAAAGTGAAATCATGCAGACAGAAAAAATAATTCTGATTATAGTCAGGAATGACATCTTTAAAAAAGTTTTTTTGTTCTAAAAATATATAACTTTTTGACTGGTATAAGCATTCGCACATGGCTTTAAATTCACTTAAGACAGAAAGACATATACAATTTAATCAATTGTATTGATTTTTAGGAAACACTCTAGTCCTTTTTTTTCATGTAATCAGTGTTCATCTTGAAAATTAGATTCATTGCACTTTATCTTTGCAAATCTTGGCAAGAGTATTTAATTTATGATATTCATGAATTCTACAATCAATATGTTTTTATTTACATAGACATGTAATTATTGGATATCTGCTAGCTTGCATGTGTTTGGGCCTGTGTATCTGTGTGGAATGTGCATGTGTATAAAGTATACATATTAAGATTGCATAGTGCAAAAATAACAATGGGAAAAATTAGCCTGAAGTTCAAGCTGCAGAAATAACTGAGATTGAAGTAGAGTAGCCTTTGACTACCTCTGGGAAACAGTATAACCTTCCTACTTCAAAAGAGCTGTTCCACTCTAACGAAAGCAACAGTCACAGTCTACACCTACAGATTTCCCCAAAATATTCTCTTTAGAAATGTCAAAAAAAGAAAAAAAAAAATTATGCTGTCCTTTGTTTGAAGGAATCTTCTGTGACTACAGTTCAAACCACAGCTCCCAAGGGTTGGAGAGTGGGAGACTTGTGTCCTCTCCACAGTACAGAACTTCACCAGGACTGGAGTAAGCAAACATTTTTGCAAAGCAGAATACATTCTCATATTCTTGATGCAAGGAATAGTGATGGAATAGGGAAAGGGTTAAGAGTTTTCTTCAAGTTGTGTATTGATTGTCTTAACTGTTCTTGCTAGTCTTGTAGTTAAACTATAACCCAGCATAGAATAGGTAACCAAAACACATTGTTTAAAATCAGGGACCCTTTTCCCTCAAGAAGATGAATGTCTGGCAGTAACCTGTTTCAACTAGTCCCTAAAAGACTTGAGGTTGCCAGCTGGGGAAACTGTGCCAAGGGTGAGAAGTGCATAGCGAGGAAGACCTCTTACTTCATCCAGAAGACCCCAGCCCAGGACCACCAGATGGCAATGTGCAGGCATAGAGGGGAGGGGAATGGTATTAATGAGTTCTTGGAACTAATTGTAATAATCTCCTCCTATGCTTGTGAAATCTGATGACTATGTATGTTTGTGTAATAAATATCTAGCTTGTTGAGCTCTCGGTGTGCAAGTTAGGAGGAATGATCCCCCTCGCACCCGGCACTGCAGTAAATATACCTGCTTTATAACTCTTCCTGAGTTATTAAGTTCTGTTCCGTAAATCATTCCTTCTGTTGGATGTAGCTTTAAAATCCACTACGGACATGGAATTCACCAGTATTTATTGCATGTAAGATGCAAGTAATGAGTAGTAGAAAAAGCAAAACAAATAAAAGCAAACAGATAGCCTTGCCTTTGGAGCTTGATTACTCATGTGTAAATTAAGCTCATACATAAATGAGAGTTTTCAGGTCTAGGGCCCTAGGCTACCATTTGTGATGTCTGATTTGCAAGAAAATGATTTTCTTCATTGTGCCAATTACTTTCTGCTCAACTTACAACAGCTTCCAAATAGATCATTAACCAAATAACAATTACCTTGGGCAAAGAAAACCTCTTAACAATGCCCAAACTATCTGGCTGATGGAAGCAGTGTTACTTGTTAAATTAAGATGCAGTTTAAAAAAGAGGTTTTTAACAAGAGACTTACAATTTTAAGTAATTTCAAATGGGGTTTATTTTAAGTGTAATTTTTGGTTCCAGGCATGTTATAATTTCAAAGTTAGCAATATGAGGTTTTCATTAGTATTGAATCATTTGTTTTGGAAAAATCTGGTATCCTGTGAACTGAATGTGCCAGCTGCTGGCTACCTGCAGTTTTACTTTAATAAGATCATTAATTATAAACCAAATTAAGTGCTAAAAATTCATAATCTTAAATAAATAAAAAAGAATAATCAATAGGACTGCTGATTATACACCTGACATATTCATCTAAATTTATGAATATTTTACCATTCAATTATAGGCACTTATGTACAATAATGTTACAAGTCAAAATAACTACAAATGCTGCTGAAGAATGAGTAGCAAAAATTGAAGTCAAAGCTTGTAAATTAATGTATAATTTATAGAAGAACAGAAATTTTTCAGTAGTCCTTATTAGGAGCAGGGCCAATTCTTTCTGTATTCAAACTACAGATACTTTCCTGCTGAGCAAATTGAAGACTAAAATTAGACAAAATTTCTCATAAACAGAGAAAGGAGTAAACTACTACAATACTTTGGATCCTTTATTCTATTCTTCAAATAAGGAATGCGGATTTATATTTAAGGAGTCACTGCTAGTAGACCTTATAAACTACTGACATTAGATCCCATAGGAGCTATGGAAGAGTAATTCCCTTCAGTCTGAGAAAATGGACTCTCAAGGAGCACATAAGTGGTCATCTGCTAATTCAAAATAAGAAGAAAAAGTCTCACACTAATCTATACCTCAGTTGCTTGAGTTCTTTGGAAGAGATTCCAGAAAGCAAATCCCATACCTCTTCAATTTGCCTAGGCTGGTCTGGGAGCCAGGGAAATGTTCCTCCTAAAATTACTATCAGCCTGGTTCTGAGTACCTCCTGGCCCTCCTGACCTGGCCGATTATTGTATGAGATTATGAAGTGGCACCCTATGTTATGAAGCTGCATCCTCAAGCAGGGGAAAAAACACATGCATTCTTCTCCTGAGGACCTGATCAGCCTGCAATATTTTCAGTACAAAGTGTTAACAGAAGCCTCTGTCCATCTCTTTCCCTCAGGCCTGTGTAGGGTGTGCTTCTCTCACAGAGGAAAGGAGAGAGGCTGCGGATCCTGATCACAAAGACTGCAGTTCCTTGTGAAGAAAGTCTGCACTATTCAACTATAACGTGTTCATGCTCAGATTTCATTTATTCATATCCTGAGGGAAACAGACACTTCAGACTTACTGTAATGCTATTTTGCATATATTGTGAAATTAAATTGTGAAATTACCCCATAGAATATTTACAGTTTGAGTAGAAACTGGGTCGAAAAATGGTTTCAGAAAAGGGTTGCTTCCTCTTTTTTGATTTCCAAAAGATCAAGCATTCAAAATTGTTGATTAAAAAATAGCAGTCACTGTCTTGTTTTATGTCTTATCTCCCTTTTATCAGTTCACAGGGAGGAAAACGACCCAGTATTGCTTTTAGTTGTCATGATGGTTAAAGTATCAGAAGACCCTTGCCAAAAAAGAGCATATGATCATTTAAGTGAAGAGTAAATAATGATGTTTCCTCACTACAGGAGCTTCCTGTTAAAATTCTCTATGTATTTTTGGCAGAAAGTTGAACAGGTAACCTTTAAAAGCTAAATCAAAATGCAGACATGTTCTGAGGTAGTTTTTAGTTTGGGCAGTTGAATCTGGGAAGTTGCAATTGACTGAAAACATGATGTTACCACTGTAAATATATATCAACACTATAAAATGGTAGTTAGTGAAAAGGTTCAGAAAGATAATTTTCAAACGAACACTTCTTGTCCCTACCTATTTTATTTTTTAACAATTTAACAGAATCTTCTAACACAAAGCTCATGATATTCTTAAAATAATATTAATGAAAAAAATAGTGGGGTGTATTGATTAATGGCGTGAACCCTGTTATCTATAATACAATTTGGGTGGAAAATTCTATGTATCGTACTAGAAATGTAGCTTTGTGCTGAGTTTAGTCCAATCACTAAGTGTAGAAATCATGGGGAATATCACTACTAAATTAACCTGAATTTTCATCAAAAATTTGGTTATATCTGAATAATTATGCTTCAAGCAGTGCTGTTTGGTCCTTTCTGAGTGCTTTTCACAAGTAATTTTCACTCCTCTCTGCCTATTACCAGAAGTAACATATGTCTACTTAAAGAAAGAGTAACATAAACCACATACACAAGTACATTCCCTTTGTCAATTTTCTTTTTTTTAATGTATTTTGTAATCAATTATCAGAACAGTGTAATAAGTTTTACACATAGAAAAAAAAACTATACAAGAAAAATGTAGAGAGGTTTTGTAATCACAAATTTAAATTGATATTTCAAAAGAAATAACACTTTTTACATTGAAGATTTGTCTGCTGATTCATTCCATGACTATTTTGAACAGGTAATTTTTTAAATTAAAAATAGTGTTCTGAACAATATTGGGGGTTTTTGAATGTGTTTGATAGTTTGTTGTCAGAGATCTGCTGATACCAGCTGTGCTATCTGCCAATACTATGATCACAATAGCTTGCTGCAATCTAAGCACCCCTTTCCATATTGCTTTCAGAAAACCAGCAAGATCTGGGTATTACTATGGTACCTAGAGCAGATGAGTGGTGGCACCTTGCCTGTCAGTGTTGGTAGCTCTTGTGTTCAGCTGCAATTCAATATGTCCATTAATCTCTTCCTATTTCCCCTTCCACCATCTTCCCACCACATTTTTTATCTCATCTATCCTTACTGTTCCTTCAAAATATATTCTACAGGTATCAGATTTTTAAAAGGTCAGTGATATGTTTCAGGTGATACACCACAAAAGTTCTAAATTTTCCCCTTTGATCCATGCAAGTCTCATGGAGCACCACTGTCTTGTTCCCTCCTTCTGCCCTCTAAGTTTCTCTGAGCCGAAGTACACTTCAGAATACCTAGTAGGAAAGAATCATAAGTGTGATTCTGAGTGCAAAAAATTATGGTAGAATTGTTTTTTTTTTTTTCCTTTGTCCTTTTTTCTTTATAGAAGGTCTGTCTATGAAGTGAAAAAGAAGGAGAACTGCATAATGCATAGATATATTCTGTCTATCAGAAGGAAAGTCAGGTCAGCTATGTTCAACAAGATCTGCTTCGTGCAAATATATTTGATTAAATACACGTATTTGTCAAAAACTGTTTGAATTCTACTTTAGAAATGAAATTTTCATTTCCAGCTATATACTGTTAATGTCATATTAGAAGCAAAATAATTTTTCTTTTTTTTCTTGTGGCACCACCTTCATTATTTTATTGTCCCCTGTGCTTTTTATTGGTACCTGAAATCAGGGATGTTAATTTGACTTGGGTAAGAAAGAAACTGATTTTGAAAGAGACTTGCTTGAAGATTAAAACTAAATTCTAAAAAAAACCTGCTATAGCTTAAGGTTTATCAAGATTTCAACCAACTTTGATGCAACATTGTACATTCAGTTTAAAAGTGCATGAGCAGAGAATTAATTCAGACATTTAAGGCACATAGAAACGAAAGTGCAAAATATTAAAATCTTAAGAAGACATTGGAATGCATTGTGTTAAAGGACTACTACCCCTTCCACAAAGATAGATAGGAAATGGATAAGAAATGTATTTTTTCCCCTGCAGCATAAAATGTGAGGAAGCGGGTTTAACTGAATCTTCTGAGTACAGTTCTAAATAGTTCCTCTAAAAAGAGCTGTAAAAGGTTTTCCATCATGGTCCTCAACAAATTATCAAGTTCAAGTCTTACTGCAAAATGTTGTGATTTGTAGAACCAACTAGTTAACCCTGTCAGTACTTAAACTGAGCAGTGTGGACACAAACTGGAAGACTAATTAACCTGGAAATAAGGACCAGTCCCTTCACTCACCCACAGAACTAGTTGTCAGCAAACAGCTGACTGAAATCCAGTCAAAATTCTGAGTATTCACCTCACACTACAGTAGATATCCAGCTTTAATTAACCTTTGATTTCTTCTTAGATTCTGTTACTCGTATTAATTGTAAGTTCAGCTTAGTTGTTTAAATGTATGTAGCCATTTCTGTATATCTGAGGTCTCCAAAACACATGCACATGGCTTACAACATGGGCTATACTGTAGACCTGTGCTCCAGTGGTCTTGCACCTGGAGGTCAAAGTATATCATGAGGCATACAAATTTTCATCAGAAAGCCATGTCGAAGCAATTGAATCACACACTAGGGCTTTAATGATTATAATGGACACCTTGTTCAAATGTAGGCACATGAATACAAATCTTGAGCCAAATCCTTCTGTTATTTTTTTTCCAGAAGAGCTCAGGGTGTTAAGAGTTCTTGAAGAAAACTCCACAACAACAGTTGGAAGTAAGAATGTATTTCTTTATGATTTTATATGATGAAAAAAACAGATAGCTTGTGCCATATGTTATGACATACACTGAAATGGCTAACATTAATAAAAAATGTCACAGATATGCTGAAAGGGCCAAGAGCTTTGAAGTGGGATGGAGCAAGATTAGGACGTAGTTTTAAATTCTTATAAAAGGTGAAAGAAGCGGGGAGATTAGTTTGACCAAATAGATAACTACAAACATGATGACATCAGAACAATGTTGATATAATTAGTAAGGCTAATGAAAATAAAAAAAAAAAAAAGAAACTGTTATAAATATATTTAAATAATCAAGTAAGTGTAGAAAATACGCTAAAATGTAAATAATCTGAGTACTTGGTTTTTCAGTAAGGAAATTAGAGCTGTGAAAAATAAAGCAAAGCACACCATTACTTTTCAAATTAATCTTAATCAAACTTAATTTAAAAAAAAAAAATCAACACAGCAGACTTGTATGTAACCATCATGAACTGAGGTAAGATTAAATTCCTTTAAAGACTCTCATACATATTAGATAAATTCATTTGTGGTTATTGTTGTTGTTAAATCTCACGCTGATTTGTGACAAACAGTAAATCCATGTCTAGTGCCAGCATTTTTTTCTAGTAGAATTTTTCTTCATACAGGTAGCAAAGTTATTATCACATGGTATGTGTAAAAATGTAAGAAGGCAATTAAATTATATTCCACATATCCATGATATCCCAGAATGTTCAATTATCAGAAAATGTTGAACCAGAAACATATTCACATAAAAAAAATAATTTAGCAAAATAAAAGTAATGATGTTTTAAAACAGATTTCTTCAGAATTTGCAGCTTAAAAACAAATCTTGGAATTAAAACAAAATAAGAAGTCATATTCCCAGTACTGTGGCTATAAAACAGACATATCATAAGAGATTATATGCAATTTCCTATTGCTTTAAATATAATGTTTGTCTCTGATAGTTTTAATTGTTTAAATGTTGAATAAACTGGACATCTCAAGGGATCAAAATAGTATATTTTCTTGTTAATATTGAAGAAAATAAGTGGTAGTAGACTGGATTTTTATATTCCCTAAAGAGTTCTGAAAGACCACTGCCTAGTGTTGGAATCTGGGCTATTCTGAAGGATGATACAGGAAGGAAATAGTCATCACCTTCTATAATCTTCGTATAACAACCTTGAGGTTTTTACTGGCAACCAAAAGTTGGGGGAATTTGCTAAACAAGTAGATCTGTTAGAAGCTGTGCACACAGCATAAGCAATTATTAGTATTAGCATCAGCAGCTACTACTAATACAAAGGCTGTTTATTATGCAGGTGCACTAGAGGATTCATAGTAAGGTCCTTTACCAGTTTCTATAAGAAAACATGCCTTTGATTTCTCGTGTGAGAAAAATAGCGTAGAGCATTACAGAACTACTGTAACTTTTTCTTCTAATTAGTCTGATGGAAATATCTGTAGATCTGGAAGCTTGATACTTGCCAAAAAGTCTTCAAATTAGTGTGCACTTTATTCTAAGTTGTGACATATTATATAAAGACTAATATGGCAGTTGTCCTTGGAAATTTGGACACAATAACTTCAGCTCCCTGGAACAAATTCAAACATTTGTGAACCTTTAATGAATCATAGTTGATATGGGATTTGGAGGTGTTTTCTTTTTTTTTTTTAGGGAAACTGTCATCTGTCCTTTATTATCTATAAAGGGACTTTCAATCTGTAGTGCACTGTGGAGACTTGCATATAGAGTCCTTAGTTTGGACATTTCAATCTGGATCCCCAGACAAAGCCAGAACCACGCCAGTAGGTTTCTTGGGACAGAAGCTAGACAAATATCCACAAAACTACATATGTCCTGGATTTGTAATTCACTACCACAAACTGACAGAAAACTGCTAAAAAAAGTATCTGTTGCTATTTTGCTAAAAAATGTAACTACAGGAAGAAAATAAAATCATAATATATCAACAGGTTAAGATTATTTTATTTTTCTTTAATCAGACTAATAAATTATGTCTGTAATTATTTTTACAATCTCCTTCCCCAAATTAAGGACTTATGCAATCTAAGGGTGATACATACATGACAGTTTTAAGATAGCCTTTGTATTTTTTGTTTTCCTTCACAGCTTTCAGATTCCTGTTACCCTTACATGAAACTATGAGTCTGCATTTTCATGCATAAAAACATTGTACTACCTCTTGCACTGTGTTACTGTCTTTTTTCTTTCACAGTCCTGGTTTGATTGCTGTTTTAGCACATTAGTTGATCATGAATTTTATGCTACATTTCTGACCAAATTATTTTATGTATATATATATATATATACACACATTTCTTTGTCTGCTTCTGAGGTATTTAACAAGGTTTTTTTAGCCTTTTGGGTTCACTGAGCTTGTGAAAGTTGCAGCAATGTCAGTTTCCAATCCTACGCCTTGAGAAGCAGAGGGAATTGAGGCGGTTAGGGGTTGCTGGGCAGCAGTCAGCTATTGCAGTATAAAAAGTAATAATAGCCTTGCTTGCTAGAGAAAGTGGCAGGAGAACACAGAACCCAGCACACAACAGAGCAAAGAAACATTGACATTGTAAAAGTAAACTATATATAAAACACAAAAACTCTCATGAAGTAACCAAGTTGAGGTAAGACCCCGACTAATTTACCACAAACCAATTAAATTAGCTATATGAGATTTTTTTCTTTCCTGTACTATTCAGGATATTAGACTGTAGATAGCTTGATAAACCTTTGCTCTTTAACTTCCTTTCATTACGTTCCTTCTGAAGCCTACATGATGTTATTTAAAAAAAGCTAAAACATATGCTAACAATTGGCACATCAATTGAGAGACTGCATTTACCCAGTAGTTGTTACAAATGAATGTAATTTTACAAATCAGGGGAAAGTTGCTATCACTAAAATATTTCTGGATTGAATTAAACATGTAATCACAGGGAAAAGATCTGGAAAAGAAAAAAAATACCTTTAAAAATAGTGTATGTTTTTAGAGCATGTAGTGTTTTTTTTAAATCCAAGATGAACTAGAATCGGCTGCTTCTGTTATCAATTGTTAGATAGAGTCACATGTCCACCAAAATTAGGACAGATAACTTACTATAAATCACTGCTATACCAGTGAAAATAGTTTTGACCCTTAAAAAGAATTATGTCAGTCAGTAACTTAAAATGTTATGTATTTTCTAATCCTTTCCTGTTTATATTATTGTGGAAAAAAAGTTTTCAATTGCAATGACAGAAATGACAGAAATTATAGATACAGGGTAAATGGAGCACTGTGTATTGCAGCCCTCTGTTTTAAGATAGGGAGATCCATGACTAGAAATACAACCTAATGCAGACTTCAGGATTCCAGTTTCTTTCCCATGGCATCACTTATTACCAGGATTGTACAGCAGGATACCAAATTTGACTGGAAGGAGAAAAAAAAAACCCAAACAAAAAAAACCCAGAACAGAATGCCTTTTTTACATGTGAAATACATTGGAGGATTCAGAGTGTGTTTCAGATTGTAAGAATCTGGTTTCTCTGTAGCATATTCCATTCAGTACTACCATGTCATAATGGTACTAAATATGTTTTACATTGTTCCCCCCCAGAATTCTATGGGTTACTTGGTATCTTGACATGACTTTTTTTTTTTTATTTTTTATTTAATGTATGTCTGAGATTTGGGTGAATTCTGCCAGGGACACTTTCAGTTTTCTGTGCCTTTAGCTGCTCAACATCCATTGGCTTTCCTGACACATTGTTCACATGTTTCACAAGAAATGCAAAAGAGCAGATTTTGAATGCTGTAAATGGGAACCTAAACAGTGACCTGCTCAGTAAATCCCTCTCCTTGCAGGAACAGGTATCAGCACCTTTCCTCAAATTTGGGGGCACTGTTCCCATTGCCACGATGATGAATGCTTCTGTGTGATGTTGCTTCCTTTGTGGTAGTGCTGTACATGGAGCAAATGTGTGAATAGGTATGAGTTTAGCAATAAAGATGATCTTCCTGTCTCCTGATTTCTCATTATCTCTGCCTGTCTGTTGCTACAGCCTTTTCCTCGATGCAGTCCTTTTCTTTTTGTCAGGGAGCAACAGCTGACAATGAAAAGCTAGACAAGAAGGGAGATAGATATATTATTACAATTACTACTGGAAAGCCAGCTGAGAAAACTAAGTTTTAGGGAAATGAAGATGGCAGGTGTATCATGGTACAGCCTCTGGGTGGGAGAATGGTAATTTTGGAACTAGTGAGTTATTTGTTTATTTTAACAGATTGTTTTAAACTTCTGAATTATAATGAGGGATTTTGCGGTCCTTGAAAACAAGAGATTTTAATTTACTTTGGCCAGATCTTCTGTGCAGGTACACCCCAGACATACATTCTGAGAGATTATTATTTTTTTCTTTTTTTCTTCTCAACAAAATGAGAAACTGTCTCTTTGTCTCAAGTAATTTAAATTGAATATATCATAGTATGAACTGGCTGGTTTAAATATTCAATGATGAAATTTCAGGCTTAACAGATACATTGGTGTTCTTTTTTCCATACAGATATCTATTCCCATTACCTCCCATTTCTTATTTATATACACTCATACTTTTCTTTGCCTTTGTCTTTGAATTAGCTAACCTGAAAAAACAAACAAAAAAGCAAACCTGTGTTGCTCCAAAACCCCCTCAATCTTCTAATATACTGCTTTTAACCTGCACACAACATACTGTTTTATTAAGTGACTGAATGTTTCCTCTTATTACAATTTATGTCAAGCTAAATAAGAAATTCAGTGTTAGGGAACACCAGATTAATGCCGTATTGCTCAGCATAGCGAATCTTTGTCTCAAAGTTAAATTTACAGAAAAAAAAAGCATTGCCCTACTAATTATTACAGGGGGGGTGTTAAGATATTATGATAACAACTGAGATGAAAGAAATGCTTTCTTAAAATCTGTGGAATTTATGATCGTCTTTTTTTGTTTGCTGCTTAAAAAAAATAAGCTTCTTTGCAATATCATGTCTGAAAAAGTTTTTTTCTCTTTAAAATCTAGCCTTTTCTTCCATTAAAATTTCCTCAAATACTTTGAGTATCCTACTTAAGATACAAATACGAAAACATTGCTTCCTAAAAGGAACGTGACATCTTCTGTTGTAGCACCTAGATTACCTTGCTTTGGAAATTCAACTGCAATGTAATTTTCTAGTTCCTCTGGAGGTTTCCTAGTTTCATACTTAAAGCTGAAAAAGTAATAAAAGTAATTATTTCTTTTCTTTAATAATCTAAAATTTTGTTTGTTTGTTTTGTTTGTTTTTGTTGTTTGTTTGGGGTTTTTTTTTGTTTGCTTCTTTCTTTCTCTCTTTTGGGGTTTGTGGTTTTCGGTTTTGTTTTTGTCTTACCTGCACCTATATAATTATCAACATTATTTGCTGTTATATTAATTTCTAGTTAAGTGATGCATGGAAAAAATAGACTAATTTAGAACACTTTAAATTTTCATACCCAGTGTTGGCCAACTGTGTATAGTAGCAGTGAAATAAAAAAACTAGGACTGTATATCTGAACCACTGAGGATAAAAACAAGTTTTAGCACAATTCTGATAATCACTGAGAAAAAAAAAACAAGTTTCAATACAATTCTGATAAATATTGAGATGTTTTCTTAACTATAAAGCATCTATCTGTCTTTGAAGGAATAAGACATGCAGAGACTTATTTTTTTGCTCATGGGTGCTCATTCTGCTGATTGTCTGAATTATGTTGAGCTTATCCTAATTATAAAACAAGTTCAGATATTTATCCAAACTTTGGTTGCTTTGGAAATCTAACATAAATTGTGTCCCACTTGAAAGTCTCACTATCATTTTGCTTTGTGCAAATTGGATATTTTTTTTTGCAATGTTGTTGAAAATAGACCATTCGGTGTAGCAATAACATAGGGTGAAACATGTTAACACGTTAACAGAACTCTTGCAAAGCATGAAGTCCCATCTCCTTTAAGTCTCAAGGAACAAGAATAAGAATTCATCATCAAAGGAGCTCGTGCAATGATGTAGTGAAGAAAATATGTTTATTCTGTGGACATGGAGTAGGATCTCAGGCACCGGCCTCAGTTTCATTGTCATTTTGTTATATTTTACTGTTGTTTCGGAACATCTACTTGTTTTCTATAACATCTGCTGCTCTGGTGCAGTGTAATGTTTCTTTCCAGCTTGGACTGTAGGAGGTAAAACTGTGCGAGGCAAACCCGTGTAAAGTAAACCTGGATCCCTCTCTAAAAAGATTTAGACTTGAATACATAACTCCATGCTGGGATCAGGTAATGAGTAGACAAGACCTGGAGTAATGACAAACTTCCAGGCTTGACTCGCCCACCTTCCCCTAACACCAGTCAAGCTAATTCCCTCCATTTGTCTTGTTGCTTCTCTGAACATATATCAAATCCTGTACTTTTTGTGTGATTGCTCCCCCTCTGCCCCTTGTATGGACATCAAGATTAGATTTGCCAAAGAAATGAGAAATGTATCTGTTTTTGCTTCCCTACTGGATTTTTTTAAGTACACTTTATTCACTATATTTTTTTCAATGTTTTTATATCAAGCATATAACATGATTGGAAGTTCCTTCATTTTAATGCTACAGTAATGCTACAATTGGTAAAGTACTGTGACATCACGTTACATGAACAACAAAATAGCATCGTCCCATTCTCTATACATGGATTGTTTTTTTATGAAAATTAATGACTGCGAATTAAAGAAAGAGAGCACATAAAAGGAGACATCTATAAAATTCAGTGTTTAATTTTAAATTGATCTAAGTCATTAAGGTAAATCCATGAGGTCAGCCTGCATGGAACAAACTTTTTATTTATGTTTCAAAAATAAATTCAGCACCAGGTCGCAGGTACAAAACCAAACAGGACTGTACAATACTGCTTTTCTGTGGCATTAAGGCGGTACATACTCATGTTCTCTAAACATCAGTCAATAGAAAATTATTCTGATAGTGTCAGATACTGTCTATACAGCATGACATTTCTGATATTTTGATTATATTTGAGATGTTATGTAAAACTTTGCTATTACTGTAAGAAAGGGAAGTAATTGTAAGAGAATGGTAATGTTATATATGATATTGCTTGTGCTTTTTTAGTTGTATGGCAAAGCTAATAAGAGGTGGAGGAAAAACAAGAAAAAAAAAAAAGTATTATTTTATTCCACAACTCAAAATCAACAGGTACTTGCTCTATATGATTTTTTGGCCTTCAGAACATTTATCATATTTTGAAAGTGTTTAGTGAGTTTTTTTAATTCTTTCCCTTTTTACTCTTTTTGACACTTATACTTCTGTATGATCTATGAAGGACATACATTTTAAATAACGCTTTCATGTTTGTATGACAGTATGACTATTGATTTCCTCTACTCATCATAATTAATGAGCAGACATTTTTCTAAACATATTCAAAGAGGTGTATAATTTTTTCTTTATCCTTTTGAAGTAACACATTTGAACTCTTTTTAGCTCCTAACTGATCAGATCTAAACGAGAATGTGGAGACAGTGTTCTCACAGGAGAATGGATAAATGGCACATGAACTCTGAATAATCCTAAAAAATACAGCAAGGCCATGAGAGGCCCAAGGAAGCTTAAGCAAGCAAGATAAGAAGAAGCTGCAATTCACTGAGTTATGAGAACTGTGGGCTGTTGGCAAGCTTTCGAGGTCAAGTTCTCACACCTGTGCTTAACCAATTATATCTTAGTCACTAAGGGTCTTCAAGACATGTACCCAATCATACTATGCCAAATCACTGTAAGTACACGTAAGAAATAGTATATAAGGCATTAAGGCTTTGCAATAAACGGCTTTTGTCTGATCATATTCATCTCTGACTGAGTCCATATATTTTCTGTGTCATAAGAAGCTCCTGAATAGATTTTTTTTCTTTATACTAAGCAGTGTGCTCTCTTTTACTCCTTTTTCCTCTTTTTTTCCCTTTTTTTTTTCAGCATGTCAGATATTCATTTATGCTATCATTGTAATTGTGAATTTTTATTATTTATATCTAACTTATTTCCTCCTGTCCTATCACCTTTTCTTCTTTATTTATGCAGAATGATTTAAATGGTGCTCAGCAAGCCTATTATCTTTTTCCTGCCTCCTCAGGTCTTTGTTTCATCATTTCTTCCCTACCTTTTATACTTCCATTTTCTCTTTTCCCTTTCTAACCACTTTGTATTGTTGCCTGCCCCTTTCATTTTTCTCCCCAAATAAAAAGCCTCTGGCTTTACATTCATGATAGCCTTTTGTCTCTTACACTTCTATTGCTCACCTTTTTTACTCAGCATCTCCTTATACTAATGATTTAAATAATATTTGTAAACATATGTTGATATATTTATTTTCTTTGTAATTTGAAAATATTTCTGGCAAGTACACCCTTAGTACATTCATCTAACCTATTTCAGATTTCTACAATGTAGATGTCCACATGTTTTGGTCACTTTGCAGACATGTTAGAAGGAATGAAAATATCTACAATTATTTTTTCTGATCTCTAGGTGGAAATTTTTGGTTTTAGCTTTTTCTGCTTTCAGAAAATGGTATTGTGGTTGAGGAGAGCTATCTAACACATGTCATGGTTTAACCCCAGCTGGCAACTAGCATCCAACCTCCATGCACACTCTGTGGGATGAGGAAGAGAATTGGAAAAAAAAAAAAGTAAAACCTTGAGTTGAGATAAGAACAGTTTAATAATAAAAAATAATGTACAGTATAATAACAATAATAATAATAATAATGAAAATGGAAATGGAAATAATGTGGAAAGCTATAAAACTAAAAAAAAAGTGATGCACAATACAATGAATTATACAATAAGGATTAGGAGACATCTCCCTCAGTATGTAACTAAAAGGACATATTTGCTGGCTTATTGTATACCTATACTTAGAAAACTCTATGTGATCCTCAGCAGGAAGAAAGCTGTTATTTTCTGTTTCACCTTGTGATGTTTAGTAGTACATGTGTTAGGATATGAGCATGTAAGTGTCACGTAAGCGTATATATTTAAACATGATTAATAGCAGGCAACCTGAGGTTCTTAACTGAGATGTCTAACTCACAAAGCAGAGGGACTTTACCCTGGACTACAGAGACTCAGGAAATAGGTACATAAATGTTTACACTATAGTTTGCATATTGCAAAAATTTATTTCTCACCATCCCTGTTGGCATGTCGTGCTGCATCTTAGCTACAACAGACAGGTAAACAGATTGGAAGTGATATTTTACAGTGGGTTTAGGTATCCAGAATTGAAATGATTGTCAGTGCTTGTAATAAAATGAAAGTGGTTAATACTAGTCAGCAGGCATATTTTATCATCTATAATGCTTGAATTTGGGCAGTAACAAAACACCAAATAACTACAATTTACCAATCACATCAAGAAAAAAAAAATCCTTCAAATTAGAAGCTGTTGACATTCTAGGGTCATATAAACCTTTAAATTCCGCTAGGCCATAGTTCACTCAGGAAACTGGGTAGTTGGACTCAATTTGTAATACAAAACTCATTTTGCTTAGTATCAAAAAACTATTGCTATGCAACTGGCAAATCAGTTATAAAATAAAACTGACAACCATTGTCAAGGAAGTCAAGGAAGAGGTTCAGGAGACCTGCGTGGCTAAATAGGGAATTGCTGGGTATGCTCAAGTGGAAGAGGAGAGTTTACAGGTCATGGAAGGAAGGGCTGGCCACTTGGGAAGAATATAAGGCTGCTGCTAGAGGATGTAGGAAAGCTGCTAGGATGACTAAGGCCTCCTTGGAATTAAAGCTGGCAAGAGGGGTCAAGGACAGCAGAAAGAGCTTTTTCAAATACATGGCAGATAAAACTAACACCAGAGGCAATGTAGGCCCGCTGATGAATGGGACGGGTG
Organism: Neopsephotus bourkii; assembly: GCF_033783945.1. Taxonomy (NCBI): domain Eukaryota; kingdom Metazoa; phylum Chordata; class Aves; order Psittaciformes; family Psittacidae; genus Neopsephotus; species Neopsephotus bourkii. Next base: position 64,237 of record NW_026901454.1, on the reverse strand, counting down.
CCCTGGTGACAGAAGATACAGAGATGGCAGAGTTACTTAATGACTTCTTTGTCTCTATCTACTCTGCCGGAGGCAGTCCTGAAGAGCCCTGTACCGCTGAGACCTCGGATGAAGATAGGTCAACAGAGCGGTCTGCCTTAGTCGATGAGGAATGGGTTAAAGACCAGTTGAGCAATCTGGACATCCATAAATCCATGGGTCCAGATGGGATGCACCCGCAGGTGCTGAGGGAACTGGCAGAGGTCATTGCTAGACAGCTCTCCATCATCTTTACCAAGTCTTGGGAAACGGGAGAGGTGCCTGAGGACTGGAGGAAAGCAAATGTCACTCCTGTCTTCAAAAAGGGCAAGAAGGAGGACCCGGGTAACTATAGACCGGTTAGCCTCACCTCCATTCCTGGGAAAGTGATGGAACACCTTATCCTTGGTGCCATCTTAAGGCATATCAAGGATAAGAGGGTTATGAGGGGCAGTCAACATGGCTTCACCAAGGGGAAGTCATGCTTGACCAATCTCGTAGCCTTTTATGAGGAAATAACACGGTGGATGGATGATGGCAGAGCGGTGGATGTGGTCTACCTTGACTTCAGCAAAGCGTTTGACACGGTCTCCCACAGCATCCTTGCGGCTAAATTGAGGAAGTGTGGTCTGGATGATCGGGTAGTGAGGTGGACTGTGAACTGGCTGAAGGAGAGAAGCCAGAGAGTTGTAGTCTATGGGGCGGAGTCTAGTTGGAGGCCTGTATCTAGTGGAGTGCCTCAAGGGTCGGTACTGGGACCAGTATTATTTAATATATTCATCAACGATTTAGATGAGGGAATTGAGTGTACTATCAGCAAGTTTGCTGATGACACTAAGCTGGGAGGAGTGGCCGACACGCCAGAAGGCTGTGCTGCCATCCAGCGAGACCTGGACAGGCTGGAGAGTTGGGCGGGGAATAACTTGATGAAATATAACAAGGGAAAGTGTAGAGTCCTGCATCTGGGCAGGAACAACCCCAGGTTCCAGTATAGGTTGGGGAACGACCTGTTAGAGAGCAGTGTAGGGGAGAGGGACCTGGGGGTCCTGGTGGACGACAGGGTGACCATGAGCCGACACTGTGCCCTTGTGGCCAAGAAGGCCAATGGCATCCTGGGGTGTATTAGAAGGGGGGTGGTTAGTAGGTCGAGAGAGGTTCTCCTTCCCCTCTACTCAGCCCTGGTGAGACCTCATCTGGAATATTGTGTCCAGTTCTGGGCCCCTCAGTTTAAGAAGGACAGGGACCTGCTGGAGAGAGTCCAGCACAGGGCAACTAAGATGATTAAGGGAGTGGAGCATCTCCCTTATGAGGAAAGACTGAGGGAGCTGGGTCTCTATAGTTTGGAGAAGAGGAGATTGAGGGGTGACCTTATTAGTGTATATAAATATATAAAGGGGGAGTGTCACGAGGATGGAGCCAGGCTCTTCTCAGTGGCAAACAATGAAAGGACAAGGGGAAATGGGTACAAATTGGAACACAAGAGGTTCCACTTAAACCTGAGAAGAAACTTCTTCTCAGTGAGGGTGACGGAACACTAGAACAGGCTGCCCAGGGAGGTTGTGGAATCTCCTTCTTTGGAGACATTCAAAACCCGCCTGGACACGTTCCTGTGTAACCTTATCTAGGTGTTCCTGCTCTGGCAGGGGGATTGGACTAGATGATCTTTTGAGTTCCCTTCCAATCTCTAACATACTGTGATACTGTGATTGTCCACCTTGTATGGTACTTTCTGACAGTTTCTCAAGGTTATTTAACTTCTCTTGCCATTTATTTGAAAGCTTAAGGAACAGTTATTGAAAAAGCTGCCAGTCTGTTTGTTATTGTAAGAATCCTGCATTTACTTCTCTGAAAGACAGAAATTCAGATAGCACTGAAACCTGAAATTATTGGTTGCACAGTATATGCAAGGAATACACAACAGATGAAGGTGTTGATTTTAATTTTTTTTGTATTGTCGGTAAATAAATCATCTCTTCCAGAAGCCATTTTAAAACCGTATTTCCTTATCACAGTGAGGTCCTGCAAGTTTTCATGGAACAAAGATACTGTTTATAACTTTTTTTGACAAGTATATAGCCACTCTTATTTTTTAATGATATTTTAAAAATGAAATTTTAAATGGAAAATTAAAAAATTCCTTTAACAAGATCGTAAATTGTAGTTTATAATAATTTTATTTTCTTGAAAAAATCCATATCAGATAATCTATGCTGAACCTATCTTTATTAATATCATTCAACTATGTTTTCAGAATACAACTTGAAGGACTATTTGAATAGAGAATCTAGGCTACACAGCATCCTGTGGTATATTGTAAGTTATATGTTAATAGGGGAAGTGGTCCCAAGGAAAAAAATTGTTTTTAAAAAATGTAATAAAGTCGAAAAAAAATGGTTAAAAGTGAAATCCCACATATTCTTACCTACCAGATTGGCAGGTGGGCTGCTTTAGAACATTTTTATGACTCACCAGTGTGTTATTACTACTGCTAAAAGCAGATGGATGAAAATGCCAAGCATATGTGAGTAAGGTCAATAGCAAAGATTCTAAGAGAAAGAAAATGCACTGTTCTTGTTAATATTTTTATAGCACTCTGATAAAACTACAGGAAATTGGCTTCTCAAGATAGCTAGAAAGAAAAACCTGAATACAATGTCATTTATGTGTTCTACGTTGTAAAGCTAAGTTGACCATACATTTGGTCTTCTACTTTCTTCACTGTTTTATTTTTTTTCCTTCTTCTCTTAATTAGTAGTCCTGAATAGAACTACAAGAAGAGATTTATTTATAGATCTTCATTTTCCATGTGTCAAATAATACTAAATACTCCAAAGATGGACTTCTGGAAATATACAATAGAGAATTCTAGTAGAATTTTAATATTAGCTAAATTACTGCACTTTTATGACAAAACATCTTACTAGAATATGGTCTCTCATTTTATCAAATTGATGTGTGTACCTTTTTTCTAACTTTTTATGTCTTCAGAAAATAATATGCTAATGCATACACATACATATTGATATATTTGTATTCCAAATCCTTACACTACAGATAGTGAAGAATTAGGCATAGTAGTAATCTTTTAGTCCTTTTTGTATTAGTATCTCAGTAGGAAGATTTTGGTCTCCGGTTGCCTCTCCTGCTTCTTTGTAGCAATTAGACCCCAAAATAAGCCAAACATTCAAAGAACAGGGACTTCCTACTATGCTTACATTTAGAGATTTCTTTATTTTGGTTTGGTTTGGTTTGGTTTGGTTTGGTCCGGTTTGGTGTGGTGTGGTGTGGTGTGGTTTGGTTTGGCTTGATTTTTTACTCCAGCCCCTGAATAGTTCTTTTCTAATAGATTTACAAAGAAGGCATTTCTGTTCTGGTCAGCTCTGGTGCTATCATATTTTTATGTCTGATGTTATGACTGGGAGAGATTAGGGTGTCAGAAAATCTGGTAAATTTTATAGTCTGAGTTTGCCTAGTAGCTCAAGTATACTATATCGTGTGTATGCATCTGATCAGTTGGTGGTAAAACTGTTTTTGTTTTTTTATATTTTTTCTTCTTTAGAATTTTAATGACTTTGCTCTTCCATGCTCTTTATTTATTTTTTTTAATGTAAGTTTCTTTTCAACAGCAAGAAGACACTTTTTGCATAAGGTTAATTATTTGGCTTGCTCAATATAAATTATGATCTCCATTACCAGCACATGGATATGCTCTTTAGCATGTAGTGTAGCCTGCTGTATACATAAAAATTTCTGGCCAGAGACCCCTGAAGTTCCTGTTCAGCTGCAGTACTTGGATGACTTTGGCAGAAGCCAATGTGGAGGCAAGTATACGGAGCACACATCCTCCCAGGTTTTGGTCAGTTCTGGCTATAGCATACAGTTGCTCTGACTAACCTAGGGAGACTAGGAGTGTTTCCAAATATATTGGTTTAGATATAGCTCTGTGTCCACTCTGTTGCGAAGCTTTTAAAGAATCATTTATTCTGTTCATATTAATTGCCTTGACATAAGCTTGAGAAATACTTCAATGATATACGTATCTGCTCTTCACTTTCCCCCTGCTTCAGGAAGTACTGAAGGAAAGAATGGACCCTTGCTCTTTGATGTACTGGAGAAGCAGTTTGACTATTAAAAAAAAAAAAAAAAAAAAAAGCAAAACCCCAAAACTAAAACCAAACTTAAAAGGTGGTAACAAGAGAATAATATAATTTCTGGCCCTGCTGGATACTAGTAGAAGACACTTTTCTTTAAATTAGAGCTAATACGTGTTTTTCTGGTCACCAGATCTCAAGTGGAGCGTCTCTAAATGAATTGTGAGTGGAGATTTGAAGAAAAATTTCTGCCATCCATCCAAACTTTCCCAGTTGCTAGCTTTGGATGGTATCTCAACAAGAATGCTGGCTCTTGGTAGCTTCCCCCAGGGTGTCCTGTTGGTCCTGGATGCCATTATGAAACATGATGGATTTGCTCCTACAAACTAATTAAACTAAAACCCTTAAATAAAAAGGAGTGGGGTGGGATGTATGTGGGTTCTTTAAGGTACAAACCTGCTTGTTAGGTTTGATCTGGATATGAAAAAGTCTTAGCAAAGTAATGCAATTACTTTGGAGGTAATTACATTTGGAGGTACAGGACTATCATACTACCTTTTTGGATAGAAGCAGATTTTCTTTAAGAAAACTTAATATTCTAATGGGCTTTGGTAGTCAGAAGAGGGAGCTCTTGAACTACGATACAGTGTTTCTAATAGTTGGATTCCAGAGTACACCTTTATTCCTTGCGTTATTAAAATTATATTATTGAATGCTTAAAATACTTGAAAGTAGCCCGCTCAGTCAAAATGGTGTATCGAAGATGTTAGTGGTGCCTTTTAAATACGTATGAGCATATAAGGAAAGGGGGCAAGAACAGCGAAACCTGAAACTAAAATTTAAAGCAGAAATAATGTGTCATCTCCTATTAAATAAAAATCATATATATGCATGTAGTCTGAGATAAGATATTCATGTATGTAAATAAAATCTTCTGTAAGATGTTGCTGAGAAAGATTATTGGACTTACATTATAATAATAAACCCCCCCAAAACTTGTCTCAGAATGTATGTTATTTATCTACAATCAATCAGTCAATAAATATGTAAATAAAGCTTGGTCACCTATTAAAATACAGACAAGGATATCAACATAAATACATGCATAACACAAACTGAATCTGATATTCCAGTGTCAATTGTCAGGAAGATTTTTCAAAGCCATGGATAGAATTTAAGCTAATGCTACTGACATACGTAGGTCACTCAAGATGGGTTTTATTTTACTTGCCAAAGCCATCTAGGAGTTAGGTATCTAGTTGTTGAAGCCCTCCCTATTGGCAGTATTATGAGATTATACTATTAAGGAAGGAATGATTTAACCATTCTGATGAAGGTTGAGATACAAAACATCCTTTCAGTGAATTTAATTCCTTTAATTCCTCAGACATCTAGCTTTAAATGCTTTCATTTTAGACTGGTAAATATGGCCGAATACAATGACCTTTTTTTGTCATTTATTAGACAAGAACTCATCCTTAAGTTATCCAGGCCATCTACACAGCGCCATAAAACATTATAGACTTATGAGAGACACATGTTCATCTGGTAGATGGAGACAGGTCTCAGGTCTAGGGTATATCAAATAGCATCTATTACTGAATTGTACACCTGAATTTTGTTATCTGAAAAGAAATGTCAACATAAAGAAATGGTGAGCTTTAAAATGCCATTTATTGACAAATAAATTCCAGAACATTTTTAAACCCTATGTATCAGTCCATTCACTGAAGAAATCATTCAAAGAAATCATTCGAAGAAATCATTCAAAGTAATAAAGTGATTTAGGTACAGCAGCAATGAAGGCTAATCCTTTAAAAGACTGCACAAGCAATTAGGTCCCCAGCAGGTCAAGGGAATGATTTTTTGGTACCTATGAGAACCCATGAACCAGCTTTTGGTCCAGTAGGATCACGAAGGTGCTGACATATTAGCGTAAGTCCAGAGGAGAATCACCAAAGATTAGGAGGTGGCACACATAACAGACAATAAGATAGTCAAAGCTTAACTGAGAATGAGTCTAGGCCATCGGAACTACTTCTGAAGTTTGCCCTTGCTTTGTGCAAGGAATTAGAGCATGGGTCCTCCAGAGGTGCCTTCCAACCTAAATTATTTTATGTATTGATGATTTTATATAGACCTTGAGGGTTGATTCTGAACCTGTCAAGGTACTCATATGTCCTGGTTTATATTTCCATAATTTTCTTCCTAGTAACTGGTACAGTGTTGTGTTTTGACATTAGTATGAGAGTAATGTTGACAACACATGGGTGTTAGCTTTTATTAAGTAGAGCTTACTTAAATTAATGACTTCAGCCTCTCATGCTCTGTCAGTGAGGAGGAGCAGAAGAAGCCAGGAAGGAGCAGAGGCAGGACAGCTGACCCCAGCTAGCCAAAGGGGTATTCCATACCATGGCACATCATGCCCAGTATATAAACTGAGGGAAGTTAGCTGGAAAGGGCTGTTCACTGCTTGGGCACAGGCTGAGCATTGTTTAGTGGGTGGTGAGCAATTTTATTGTGCATCAATTGCCTTTTTATTCCTTTTTGTTTCCTATTATTGTTGTTATTATTGCTGTTATTGTCATTGCTATTATGTTTTACCTCATTTCAATTATTAAACTGTTCTTATCTTAATCCATGGGTTTTTACCTTTTGTTTCAGTTCTGCTCCCCATTCCACGGGGAATGGTGGGGAGTGAGCAAGTGGCTGCATGGTACTTTACTTTCTGGTTGGGGTTAAACTGCAACATCATAGAGTATCTAAATGTCTGCATGGCTTCTCTAATTTTTGCTATTCCAAACAGGTGGAATTATGGTTGGAAAAATATCTGTCCTGTATTTTGAAGTACTTTTCCCATTGAGAACATGCTGGATGGAGACATATTTGGAAGCACCTGAGCACAGCAGGGATGGAGAGGGCTTGCTATAATAGCTAGCTGATTTCCCAGGTAGTTCAAGTCACCATGTACTTCTGTAGGATTCATTTACATTATAGCTCTTCTTGTGCCGGTGGCAGAATCAAGACCAGACACACAAGCCTCTTTTCAGAGATGTTAGTAAAAGATTTAATTTATTACCAGATGTGAAGTAGACATATCTTTTATTGAAACACAATGAATATAAATGAAATTTCCCAAAGGAAGAAAAATACTGTAACGCTATATATCAAAGGAGTCTTTTAAGCCCAACAAGAAATACATTTGAGTAGCAAAACGAGTGGTCATGTTAAGTCTATAGTGTATGGCCAGTCTCCTGAACTAGGTTGCCATCTGTGTTATATATCACAGCCTAAAATATAACAATATGTATTACTATAGTAATGGATGATAAATAAACTTATCATTTAGCTACATTAGGAAAGCCTTTAATGTAGCTAAGAAAAATATTTAAAGATACATCCCATATAATGACAAAATGTGCATCAAATTATGCAGAAAATTCGAAAATATACCTTCCGTTACAAGAAAGAAAATCCTCAATGGGTTTGCTATCCTAGTGACTTGTAAAAAAATAAGTAATTTCTTGTAAATAGGAACATACCTAGCTAATCAGTATTCTACTAGATTTCATGAGAATCAAAAAACCCTGAAAGCTTTTGTTCCTGGAGCTATCAAACTTGCACCATACGGCCCTCTGTCATTCAGATGTACTGAAATGACATTTATGTGATTCATTATAATATGACATCACTGGATTAATTACAGGCACTGCTTACTGGTAAAACATATTTTTAGCAATTAAAACAATCTAGAAAAAGCAAGGAAGCAAGTTAACAAATCTGATCAGCAGTGTCTCCAGTGACATGAAGCACAGTGTGAGAAACACTATGCTAAACTGCATTAACATTTTTTCTGACCTTTTTGTTTGTACTGTAATACTCTTTTATCCAGCATCCTCTTGATGTTAGAAGGGTGAATTACTTCTTGCATTTCTCAAATAAAAATTCTCTACCTTGTACAGGCCTAACAGCCCCTTGCAAAGTTCAAGAATGCCATTTAATACACTCTATTAAGCTTGATGTCAAGGTCAGATTGCTGTGATTTTATTCTTCAGTAGGTAGATTCTGACAGTTACATATTTTAGAAATATTTATTAAAAAATCAAAATGATTCCTGTTATGCATCTATAGTATATGGAGAATTTAAAAAGAATTACGTCATTCCCTTACATATTTTCTTTCTAACATTTTTAACACAAAAAAAATTTACCAAAAGCAGTCAATTTTTATATTTACTCCTCCAAAACATATTCTCTCTCCCTCTCATATGAGGGTGGGTAGAGCGTTGGAACTAGATGAACTTAAGGTCCTTTCTAACCCTAACTATTCTATGATCTTCATTATGTGCCACAGATGTGAAATGTAACAGATGAATTAGAAAAATATCATGGTAAAGTGACTTCCTATGTGACACTATCAATAAGGGATAAAATACTGAGAAATTGTGAACAACCATGAAAGAAGTAGAGCACTTCAGAAAAATTATTCTGGTTTCCATTACTGGTTATTTGTGAACAGCAGTAAAGGTAATTGGTAAATCTCACCCACCAAGCTGGGTAAAATAAACTCTGTAAATCTGGAAAAAAAAAGGATAAAAATCTTTGTAATCCAAATATTTCTAAATAAAAATTTACCCATAGAAGAACATGATGAGTTCTTCCTGAGCAAGACTAAATGTTCAAATCAACTTTCTATGTTAAATTCACATTAAAATTTTAAAAGATACAATAAACATGTATTGAATTAATTTAAAAAAATCTACAAACGAGTAGGGTATTTATATGTAGAGGGGGAGGGAAGAACTATATTCAGAAATTATATGTAAATAAAAGAAAGAACAAAAAACAAGTTTTAAACTACCCTAAATATAGCTTAAAAGAAAAAGTTATTAGTGTTTCAACATTCTGACATGTAAGCCCTTCATAATCAAGAAAGCTCTATAATAAACACTGTGCATATCAATTTCAAAAGAAAAATAGTATAATCACTCATAGCCAGATAGCATTGTATTCTCAGTCACTTCCTTACTACTCAAGAAGGATGTTTCCTTTCTTTGTGTGCAATTGAAATTACAAAGATCCCTTAGCCTAATCATAGGCACAGAATAAGGGCTCTTCCCATGTTTTGTTAATTATAGTTTCATAGCACGCATAATACAAAATTATAGACTGAAAGATCTAAGGGAAAATTATCTTTTCTTCTAAGTCATTGAGCTATTTTCAAGAATTCTGTTCATTGCCCATCGGTGGGACCCTCTTGGCAGATTTGTCCCATAGCTTATGAATTTCTCCATGATTTTTGTGCTGGTCTAGCAGTTGGATTATATGCCCATGCAGTAGAAGATATCCCAAAGCAAAATGAGTTTATGTCAGAACCTGAGCATTTTTATACTAAGTAACTGTTACTGAAGGATTTTTCTCCCAGCAAAGACAGGATTTAGAGTGGTCATCAGTGATGTTACAGAGAAACCCCCGATTTTTCATCCTTTGCTTGTTGAAGACTAAGCAATTATAACACACCTTTATGTCACAGAAGTCATTATATTTTAAGCTAGGGGAAAAGAAAATGCATTAAACCCAAGTGTAATAGATACTATATTCAGTCTTCCAATGCACCCCAAAATATCCCCATTTTTTGGTATGTTTCTTTGCATGATTATCTCATAACAGTGTACTTTTGTCTGAGTGACAAAAGTACTGTGAGCTATTACTCCAGATTTTCTAATTTCTGTAAATTACAAATAATACATTAAAATAAAAATAATGTGTATTTATAACAAGTTTCAGTATTTGAACATCTGAAGATATTTAAAAGACATGGAGTTAGGTATTGCATCATGACATAAAAAGAAACTATAATTTGCTTCTGTTGTATTATCTATTTTTTTTTTATCTTTAATGCCTTGAAGACTTGGGCAAAAGAAAAGTAGACATAGATACATTAAAATCTAGTATAAGGCATTACTTTATCTTGAAAAAAATTAATTAATAGATCCCAATAAACCCACATAAAAGTTATAAAATGTGTATTTTATACATTCAGTGGATTTAATTTTATTCATTTTCAATATATTTATAAAAAGACGTAGATATACAAGTTAGTAATAAATTATGCATTTCAGTCATGCTTTTTCAGTTCGAGTTCATTTCATTGGGTGTAATTTTGTAGTCTTAAGGAAGTTCTCTTGGGAGAACTAGCTACACAGGATTTGAAGAAGGCTGAGGTTCTGAATGATTTCTTTATCTCGGTCTTCACCCTCAAAGGTTCTGACCACACCACCCAAGTCTTGGAAGGCAGATGCAGGGACTGTGAGAGTGAAGACCTTGGGCCCACTGTAGGAGAACTGGTTTGAGACCATCTTAAAATTCTGAACGTGCACAAGTCCATGAGTCCTGATGAAATCCATCCGTGGGTACTGAAGGAGCTGGCAAATGAAGTTGCTAAGCTGTTGGCCATCATATCTGAAAAATCATGGAAGTCAGGTGAAGTTCCTGACTGTCCTGGGTTCAGCAGTAGCAGTCAGTTTTCTCTTTCTTGGTAGCTGGTGCAGTGCTGTGTTTTGACCGTCAGGCTGGGAACAAAGCTGATAAAAATGATATTTTGGTTTGGCCAAGGACTTTGTGAGCCTCATTCTCACCTGACCCAAACTGACCAAAGAGGTATTCCATACCAGAGCACGTCATGCCCTGGATGTAACTGGGGAGTGACCCGGAAGGGGGAGAGGGGACGGCAGGGTTGGAGGAGGTATTGGTCGGTGCTTGGTCGGGCTGGGGGGGCGAGTTATCGGTCGCCTGGTGATGAGGTGTTGTATTCTCTTCCCTTGTTATTTCCTTTATCATTACTATTATTGGTAGTAGCAGTAGTGATTTGTGTTATACCTTAGTTACTAAACTGTTCTTATCTCAACCCGTGGGAGTTTCATTCTTTCTGATTCTCCTCTCTGTCCCTCAAGGAGTAGGGGGAGGGCAAGAAGGGGAGGGGGGAGTGGGTGAACAAGCTGTCTGGCTAGGGTTAAACCACGACACCAAGAACTGGAAAAAGAGAAATATAACCCCCACTTTCAAGAAGGGGAAAATGGATGACCCAGGGAATTACAGACCAGTCAGCCTCACCTCTGTGCCTGGCAAAATCTTGGAGCAGATTCTCCTGGAAGGCATGTTAAGGCACATGAAAAACAACAAGGTGCTTGGTCACAGCCAGCTTGGCTTCACCAAGGGGAAATCCTGCCTGACCAATTTGGTGGCCTTCTATGGTAGGGCCACAGAACTGATGGACAGTGGTAGAGCAGTTGATGACATCTACCTGGACTTGTGCAAAGCGTTTGACACTGTCCCACACATCCTTGTCTCTAGATTGGGAAGACATCAAATTTATGGAAGGACCACTTGGTGGATAAAGAACTGGCTGGATGGCCGCACACAAAGAGTTGTGGTCAATGGCTCAGTGTCCATCTGGAGACCAGTAACGAGTGGTGTCCCTCAGGGATCAGTGTTGGGACCGGTATTGTTTAACATCTTCGTTGCTGACATGGACAGTGGGATTGAGTGAGCCCTCAGCAAGTTTGCCGATGACACCAAGCTGTGTGGTTCGGTTGATACGCTGGAGGGAAGGAATGCCATCCAGAGGGACCTTGACACGCTTGTGAGGTGGGCTGATGCCAACCTCATGATGTTTAACCATGCCAAGTGCAAGGTCCTACACCTGGGTCAGAGCAATCCCAGACACAGCTACAGGCTGGGAAGAGAAGTGATTCAGAGCAGCCCTGCTGAGGACTTTGGGGTGCTGGTCGATGAGAAAATGAACATGAGCCGGCTTCAGTGTGCGCTTGCAGCCCAGAATGCCAACCGTATCCTGGGCTGCATCAAAAGGAACATGACCAGCAGGTCGAAGGAGGTGATCCTGCCCCTCTACTCTGCTCTTGTGAGACCTCACCTGGAGTATTGTGTGCAGTTCTGGTGTCCTCAACATAAAAAGGACATGGAACTGTTGGAACAAGTCCAGAGGAGGGCCACAAGGATGATCAGGGGACTGATGATCAGGGATATGGGGCACCTCCCATATGAAGATAGGCTGAGAAAGTTGAGCCTGCTCAGCCTGGAGAAGAGAAGGCTGTGTGGAGACCTCCTAGCAGCCTTCCAGTATTTGAAGGGGGCATACAGGGTTGCTGGGGGTGGACTCTTCATTAGGGACTGTAGTGATAGGACAAGGGGTAATGGGTTAAAACTGAAACAGGGGAAGTTTTGATTGGATATAAGGAGGAAATTCTTTCTTGTTAGGGTGGTGAGGCACTGGAATAGGTTTCCCAAGTAGGTTGTGAATGCTTCATCCCTGGCAGTGTTCAAGGCCAGGTTGGATGAGGCCTTGGGTGATATGGTTTATTGGGAGGTGTCCCTGCCCATGGCAGGGGGGTTGGAACTTGATGATCTTAAGGTCCTTTCCAACCCTAACTATTCTATGATTCTATGTTTCTATGATTGTAAGTTTTTGAAAAAAAAGAAACAATTAGAAAAAGAAAAGAAGAGCAATTAGAGAATTCTTACATATAGGATTTCTTTTTTTTGTTTGGTCTTGAATTAACGTCAGTTTTAAATTACCATTTAATATACTTGCTAAAATAAATAGAGGTGTGAGGTGTAAGGTTCAGTAACACTTACTACTCCAGTGATTTAGCACCTTTGTAGGGTCTGTGCATGCACACTTTAAGAATATTAGTTTGTTAAGCATGTCAAAATTTTTAGGGGTCCAAAGCAGAATGATTAGATTGAACCTGCTATTAAATGAAGGATGCTAGAAGGCAAGAAAATTATCCAGGAGACCTCAGGAAGTTAACAAATAAGGAAACAAAAAAAACTAGAAGGGTCTACTTATGTGTATTGAACTGAATAGATTCCATCAATTATGCTAATGAATACATTAATGGAAATTCAGTACTGCACATACATAGTGTCTGATACTCCAGCCTTTATAGTAGTATTATTACTTGCAAACTGAGAGTCTTCAAGTGAGTCAGACACTTATTTTCACAAAAGGTAAAGACCATAGCATCTGTAAATTTTAAGCCTGTCTTTGAATGAAGTGCCTTAATGCATTCACAATATATTTTTCATGAACAGACAATTCAAGCAGCAATATCTAGAACATTTCCCAGTTTAATAAGCATAATCGAAATGGCGTCTTGAAAAATGTTCCTCCAAATAGGGAAAAGACCTTCAGTTTGACAAATAAATGGCACTGTTATGATTGCCACTAAAACTTCTGATGCTGACATCTGCAATTTAATAGAAAATATCTGTATGTATATGGAATTCATTAAAATAAGAAAAAATAAACATAATAGTAATAAAACCACAAAAAAAAATTATTCAATAGGTTTTGATGAGAAACATTTTTATATAATCTGGGGTATTTCATTAGAAAGTAGATACACACTTTTGGGCTTTGATACATTACACAGCAGTTACATGGTATAATTCCTTCATCTCATGCTTCTGTTCTTTTCACCCATCAGCTCTTTTATTTTGGTTAATGAAAAGGTAGTTTGAAGTGGTAATTAATAAAATATTAAATATAAGAAATATTTTTTCCAATGAAAAAAAAGAACAAGAGTCCAGCAATACCTTTACAAAAGCATCAAGTAAGCATAAAGAATTTTATTAAAAATTAAATTTTATCTTTTCTAAGAAAGAAATACAGAATGTAAGTGCCAATGAAAAAATGTGCCTGAATGTTACTTTGAATGATTGTATGTTTTCTGGTAATAAAGATGTCTTTTTTAAACTGATGCTACACAACCATTGTTCTACTAACTTCAAATTATTCTTCCTGACACTGGCTGTTGCAAATAAGGGAAGAACTGGTTGCAGAAACATCATATGTCAAGCAATCATCCTTTGGTATGCATGATTTTAGAATTATTCATGATTACACAAAAATATTTTAAAGGGAAACTCTTAAAATCTAAGATGGGCTTTACTTAAATCCTATTTCTAGGTGAGATGATTAAACCTATGTTTGCTAATTAACTGGTCCATTAGTCTTCTGAAATAGCAGGGGGAATAAATACAGATTTGTAATATATTCAAGGTAAGACAGTCTTGAAAAGTAGGAGACCAGTAAGTAATGACAAAAAATGCATGTTCCTTTATCTGCTAGAGTAATCCCTAGGGTAATACTCCTAGAAGGAAATCTGAATATGATAAAACAAGTCTTGCAGCAATATTATCAGTTAAATGGTTGACATCGGTAATTTTGATATTTTACTTAAACCTGCAGAGTTTGCTTCTTGAGCTACCTTGGCAGCCAAGCTTCTGAAGAAGAAAAAATGTGCTATTTTATATAGTGCTACTTTATATAGTAAGATTGTACACCTGGGATAAGACTGACTGAACTGCAATTTTGAGCAGCTTTAGGTGTCTTCTGTTCGAGACATTAAAATACTTTGCAGTAACATGGAACAATAAAAGCAGTTTTACCCCTTTGATGTGACTATACATAAGATAACCAGGGATTCTGCTATGAATCTGCTCTTCAATTAACATGTCATGAACAAAGATGATTACAATAGAACTTTCTGATCATGGAAGGTTTGATATATTGCATTGGGAAGGTGATATCTAGAGTAAGTTCACACACAATTTTTTAATTACAAACTTATTCAACTTAAAGTATTTTCCAAAGACCATTACACCTCTTCTAAGCACAGCCTTTGAAAGGGTATACCCTGGGCCTTACACAGTGTTTTCATAATTTCTCAGCAATAATGTCAAAACATTTACCCTTTAAATTTATTAAAAAATAGAATTATTTTTAAAAAGTTTTAGTAAATTTGTGTCGTGGTTCAAACCCAGCCACACAGCTCGTTCACTCACTCTCCCCCTTCCTCCCTTTCTTTCCTTCCCCCCCCCCCCTTCCCTGGGGGATGGGGAGGAGAATCTAAAGAATGTAACTCCCATGGTTGAGATAACAACAGTCCAGTAATTAAGGTATAACACAAATCACTACTGCTACCACCAGTAATAATAATGATAAGGGAAATAACAAGGGAAGGGAATACGATACCACCTGCTAAAATGAGCCCGACCCAAAAGAGAGCCCGTGCACTTCTGGGTAACTCCCAGTTACCTCCCTGGGCATGAGGTGCCATAGTATGGAATACCTCTTTGGCTAGCTTGGGTCAGGTGTCCTGTCTCTGCTTCCTCCCGGCCTCCCCTCCTCCCTGGCAGAGTATGAGACTCACAAAGTCCTTGGTCAGAGTAAACATGACTTAGCAACAAATAAAAACATTGGTGTTATCAGCTCTATTCCCAGGCTGAAAGTCAAAACACAATGCTGCACCAGCCACTAAGAAGAAGAAAAAATTGACTGCTACTGCTAAACCCAGGACAATGTGCTTTTAAATACACGTGTCTGGATATGCATTTTCTTAACTGATCACTGATATTTCAATACTCCATTTGCATTTTTATTTAGATTATAGCATTATGCTTGTAAAAACACTTTGATATAAAATTACACCAAATAGAAATTAGTATCACTAAAGTAAATTAAAAGTAGGCACAAGACAAACTTAAACAAAAATATTCAAATACATGTTATCATAAGAGTTAGGCTTGCATCTACCTTCCAGTAGATACTTAAGTCACTGCAAAGTTAAGTGTCTTTTCATACAGTAATTAATCATTCTAAATACTAGAACTCACCCTGGGAATGTTTTGGGGGCAGGTAAGAAGACATTGATAAAATAGGGCAGAAAGAGACAATGTATGCATATGGCTAAACTCCAGATACAGTAGGCAGCAAGAGACAAAGAAGCTTCTTGATAATGTACATTCACATGTACATTATCACAGGTGACAGCAAGCCAAAGCAATCACATTGTCTTTATGAGAACTTCAAAACATTTAAGATCTCCTGGTAAGTGGGGAAAAGGTTTATTCGTTGGGTTTTGATTTGTTTGCTTTAATGTTTTCTTCATAAATACTGGTGTAAGTGGTATGTTCTAGCACTTATTACAGGTATTTCTCCCTGTTGGTACTGAATCCTGTATATGCTTAATCATACTGGCAAGTTTTCTCTCACCAGGGAGTGAGTTCAGACATAAACTTAGCCTTTTAGTATCTATTTCAAATAACCTAATATGAGGATATTTGTAACAGTATATAACTATTTATATAGTTAAATACATGTGTATATATAAACATAAGTAAAGTTTGTTGTATATATGTATATATAGCTCTGTGTATAGTTATATACTTGTGTGTATTTAAAGTATATAACTTCTCGGTTTTCAGTATGAAAAGCAGTTTGAAGTTTGATACTCCCTTATGCACTGATAACACTGGTCTGAAACTACTTACACCAGTAATCCCATAAACTTTAAAATTAATAACATCATAAATACATTCTGTTTAAGTGATTACAGAAGCTAACTGACACAAATTGGGAGTTGAGTAACACAATGACCTTGAAATTACTGATTTGGAGCTGCAACAAAAAAAAACAGAAAATCCCACCAAACCTAAGACCTCACAAGAAACAGTCTAAAGAGAGTTTCTGTAGTCTCATTTTATAGTTTAAAAAGGATTCTTACACATTTGGTCAAAAAAAAAAAAAAAAAAAGGTTGACTATGTGGTATCTAGTTAACTTTGCTTAAAAAAGTTGGAACACCTTTGGAGTATTAATTAAATGGTTCTGTCAAGAGCTACTGCGAAAATGGTTATCAGAAAAAACTTTAAATTAAAAAGATGCGATTTAATTTTTATTAAGCAAAAGGAAAATGTTTTATTTGTCTCTAATCTCAAGGAGTAGATATTTACTGAGTCAGCCTATTAATTAGCTATGTTTACCAAGGGATCATGTACGCAGCTGAAGAAATGACCAGCTGTAATTGGACTATACCTCGGGGGATCCAGGGACAATCCTTGTTAGACTAGAATGACACAAATCTGGATCCTGACCAGCTGGAGCAGACTTTCCTCTTCAATATGCTCATATTTCCCTGCTGAGAAGCCTTCTGCCAGAACAGGCCCCTGTCAAAGTTCTCAATGTGGCTTGTCCATCACCATCATGAACCAACATTTTATTTTGCAACAGGTTTGTAATAAGAATTAGTTACTTATCTGCTTCCAGCTTCAATGAAGAATGATATTTATAATCATTTAAAATCAAATTGGATTCAAATTAGTTTGCTTAGGGAGCTTCACAACAAAATGTTGTGTTTCTTATAATACTGTCCTGTATATGTCACATACCTACTTGAAAGAGAAACTTCAGGCCAGATTCTGAAAGAGACAGACTGCATCTGTCTCACATAAAATCTTTTTTTATGTCAATAGAAAAGTGTTATTAAAATATCAAGAGAGAAAAATCACATAATAGCCAATAAAACCATAAACTGAATGTTGTTTTTCATAAAAAAAAATCAACAAAAAAACCCAACAGACAAAACAAAAATCCAATTGGTAACTACTTAAAGATGTGTACCTTCAAAATACTGTTTTCTAGTTGGAAATCTGCTTGCTACAAATTATTCCTATTTCCAGGTGTCCCCATATCTCTGTCTACATTAATTTATCACCGTTTTCTCTTATGATCATGCTAAACAAAAGGAAATTTGTAACACAATCTCTTACTTTCTTTTACTTTCACTTTATTGAGAAAATGATGTAAAATCTTAAATTTCCACATATAGTGCTAATGAGCATTTAGACATCCTTTATTAGGCACCAGGAAGAACTAATTAAATTTTGTGGGTTTTTTTGTTGAGCTCTTTTTTTTTTTGGACAGAACTTAGTTTCTCTTTCCAAATTAGAAATAATTGTATTGTTACCTTCCTTCTTCTAAAATTGTTTACATGTGATTGATATTGTAGTTCCCAGTGCTGTACACAGTATTTTGATTTAATCAGACTATTTTCTTATCTTCTTTCATTTATTCTCTCCTTCAGTTTGTGCCTGTGCCTTTAAATACACAGGTTTTGTGGTTTGGTTCCCCTCACCCCCCCTTGAATGCTTCTTTTCTTTAATTCTGTAGATGGCTGTAATAAACTGCCTGGTCAAGAGGTCCTGTCTCTGTAATACTTACAAGGTAAAGGAAAAAGGGAGAGAGTTTAATGGGATATTTTCCTCTTGTCATGCTTCTCCACTGCTAGGACACAATATCCAGTTTTATTATGTACTGTACATCATCTGGAAGTTCCAGACCTTAGCAGTCACTCAAATGCCTTCCTAACGTCACAGGGAAATTGTGGGTGTAGTGGCTGCAAGAACTGTGATATTTAATCTAACATTTATTTATTAAGCAAGGTGGGTAGTGGAGAATTATTTCTGATTTTAAATTTCTATTCCATCTTATACACAGAGTCTCTCCCTCTTTCTTCCCCTCTTTCCCCATCCCCTCCCCAGTTGCCTCCCCAGATCCTCCCATTGGGGTTGGACCTGCAGTACAGATCCAGGGAAACCAGACACTCGCTCTGACAAGTGACTGGGACCGGGTCCCAGTCTCACACACAGCTTTTCCATCTTGGGCTTCATCTTCAGCATGGAGTGGAAAGTCCAAGTACAGAGTTTTCACAGCAAAGGGAGATTGTCTTCACTATGTATTGGCTTCTGACTTAGATTACTGAAGCAAGCCTTAGAAGTTACTAACTCCCAGGTCAAATTCTTTATCTAAGACCAATTAATGGTTGTTACTAGGACTCATATCACTCTCTTAGGAGGGCTAGGGACTCCTATCACTCTCAGACTCTCTTGTCTCTGCCTCCAAATCTGCAACAAGGCCGTGAAGCTGACAACAGTTACATAACAAAGTTCATTTATGCTTCTCTATTTGCAAACTGATACTGGATTAACCTAGTAACTTTAAGCTCGGCAGTTGTAGTCCCAGCCTCTCTTGCCTCAGTGGTGCTTTCAGATATGCATGACCCCGTGGTACCAAAGTACCACACTCTATGCTTGTTCTGCCTCAAACAGCTTACTAAATTTCCCAGCCTTGTTCCACTGTAACCTACTGGCCTTTATTAGATGTTTATACATCATCAGAGCCTAAGTACGTTACTGTTCTAAAAAATAATCTCATCTTTAGGTTTATGGAACCCCACACAAAGACGTATCTTCCACTGTACTGTGACTTTTCCAGTCTTCAATATGGCTCATTTTGATTGGCTTGCAACCTCTTCTGATTTTCAGTTGCAACTACTTGTGAAGGAGAATACTTATTAGTCTGAGTGTTCAGGCAAATGAGAAACATGTAGCTGGGATTCATTTAATTATATATATGCATTTCAGGTGGAAAATAAAAGTATTAAATTACATAGCTGGAATATCAGCTCTTGAATATAGAACACCTAAGAACAGTTAACTAGCAAGACATAGGGTGCTTGTTTTGTGTTTTGTTTTGTTCTTTCACATAAAACCCTTGTCAGGTAAAGACAAACATTTGAAAGCAAGATATTCGTACCAGATTCTGCCAACAGAAACAAATTAAATAATCAGATTGAATGTAACATTTCTGTTTTCAGCTGTAATCCATAATGATACTGATTTCAAGAACAGTAATCAGAGATCCAAATTATAGGTTTAAATTAACAAAAAAAAAAAAAAATTTAGAATGCCACTTTGTCTTGTACAGAAAATCTATATTTTAATTTCCAGTATATTTCTGTGTACGTTTTAAAATTATAGTGGATAAAAAAAAAATCACAGATGTAAACATATCTGTAAGCGAGATCTCAGAAGTTTCAGAACAGCATGAAAAACGCAGCAATAGACAAATCAAACAACTTGGTAACTACATCCTTCTTTACCCTTTTCTCCCTTTAGAATAAAACCCAACCATTTTACAGAAAGCTTCATTATTTTGGTAATCTTCAAACTGTCACACAGTAGATTAATTCACTGGACTCCAAATAAATCACAATGGTGATGAAAAATTGTTTTGGAATACATAAATCATAGAGTTATTCAAATTTGAAGGGATCTGTCAGGAGTTGAACCTCCTGCTCAAATCATGGTTGACACTGAATGCAGGCCAGTTGCTCAGGGCTCTGTGCAACACTTCAATGAACAACCAAAAGCCTAAAACAGATAGAGCTTCAAATGACTGAAGAAAATTCTCAAAATATCTATTCATTATTCTTAATATATAATTTTCCTAAGAGTTATAGTTGAGTGGTGTTTCAAATATGTTTCATTTCAAATAAAAATATGTCTAATTTTCAAACAAAGTTTAAAGACATGTCAGTGACTTCTGTAAAACTGTAGAAAGAGAAACCAAGCGGTCACGAAGAATGACCTAATATCTGAAATGGAGATGTCATGAAGAATGACTCTATGCAATGATAAATGAATGAGATGGCAAAAAATGAAAGGAGGATAACACAAATAATTAAATACAACTATAAATTATAGAGTAATACCATCAGGGAAACAAACCTTTTGCGCCCATCTTTACTGCTGTTGTATGGTTTGCTGCTCTTGTATATGTAGTTTCTTTTTTTTCTCATTTGCATACATTGCTGTTCACTGTGTTCTCTTTAGTGAGAAATATGTTTCAGTATAACACTCCTTAATATTATGATGTGACAAGTGGTTTATTATGTTTTTAGGAAGATGGAGAAGTCAAAGTGCATTCACTGGCTGAAACCAAATGTTGTACTTAAGGAAATATTATACGGTGCAGTAAAGGTTTTGCTTGTTTGTTTAAATTGTACATAAAATCTTAAATCCTGTAGATTGTTGTTTGTACAGGGTAAGGTAAATACCTTCTGCTCAGCATTAAAGAGCCAGCATCCCACTGTTCTCATCTGTATCTGTTAAAAGAACAGGTGCAAGACATTTGTATACCAATAAGACTCCCATGATAGCTTCAGTTTGAGTGTATGAATTGATAGAAGCTTTCCTGAGTTGCAAACAGCTTTTTGTTGAATGTATTTTGGCAGGAAGATAACATCTTGTCATGTAGATGTGTCACATCATATTATACTGTAAAATGTAATATTCTAGAAAAAGGTGCTCACATGAAATCTTACCTTCCTACTTAAATTAGGCAATGCTAAAAGACAAATCCCAGTGTTTGGCCTTAGGCACAGCATGTCTCCCAAGTGTATGCTTGTCTGTGCTCAAGACTACTAGATACAGTGCAGCTGTGCAACCACAGGTAACTGAGAAGGTCTGGATAAGAAGGAGCTGCAACAAACCTGTCTGGCACCTTCTCTGCTTCATGTGGAAGTATTTCCATGCAGATACTCTGTGTCATAGCCAGTCAGGCTGCAGCTGTACCTTCTTGATCCTCAGCCTGGCCCTGGCCCTGGTCTTGCCCCACAGCCATAGATTCCCTGCATGGCCTCAGGACTACAGTCACTGAGGACACGCCTAGCCATCAAACACGCTGGTTCATATCCCTGTCCATCCCTTCTCTCCTAGTCAGATAACTGTGTTACTGTGCCCCTCAGCAAGCTACTGCTCTGCTGATTCCCTTACCCTCAGCTCCCATTTTCCTGACCAACCTCACTGTTCCCTGACATCTAAGATAATGTGCAGGTTCTATCTTTAAAATATATTTAAAAATATAAATTAAAAAAAAAGCTCCAAAATTTTTGATCTGTGATCTAATATCAAAGTTTTGAAGTTCAAGATTAGAACTGATAATTAACATAGTAACTTTACACTTCTGTGAGAAAAAAAATCACTCTGTAGTAATAATTTTATTTGTAACTTGTGGGAAAAGTGTTTTTGTAATTGTAAAACATTGATGCAGAACCACTCAACTAATATCCCCAAATAACTTCATCATGCTATATAAGCAAAGTTTGATCACTGAAAAATGAAGAATAAAGATGACAGAAAATTATGTTCTGATTCTGGGCAAATCGTTCCCAACAAATTTGGTGTTCCTTCTGTGATGGAGTTACAGTGCTGGGAAGAGTGACTGGTGTCATTTATCTGCACTTTTGCACAGCATTTGACACTGTCCCACACAACATCATTGTATCGAAACTGGAGAGGTATGGATTTGAGAGATGGACCACTTAGTGGATAAGGCATTGGCTGGATGGTCATTACTCAAAGAGTTTTGGTCAGTGGATGGATAGTCTTCTTAGTGTCTAGGTGACAGCTAATTCAGTATGTGCATCCTGTCTAAGCCATTTATTGTAGCTGATAAATTATGAACAGAGGGCATGCAAGGCAGATGTTTTGAATGACTTTCTCCTTGAATGAATCTGAAAGTGGGATATGCCAGTTGTTCCAGACTTCCTTTTGCATTAAGGCTTTCTGGTTTTCTTTTCTAGAAGATTTTGAACATGCAGAGCTGTGCTCCTGTCAAGGAGAGGAAAGCAATTTATTCTATACTGCTCTCTCACTAATGCAACATAGAAGATGCCTTGTTTTATTACATCACATTGATCAGATCACCTATGCCATCTGGTTTAAATGGCCTACCTACATTATTGATTACGGTTTCCATCACTGTCTCAGTTAATACTGAAATTTAGGGTTAGTTTTATCAAGCTGCTAATACATTGATCAGATCACCTATGCCATCTGGTTTAAATGGCCTACCTACATTATTGATTACGGTTTCCATCACTGTCTCAGTTAATACTGAAATTTAGGGTTAGTTTTATCAAGCTGCTAATACTAAAGGTTAGCACATAAGCCCTTTAGTTTTATTCTGTTTATTCTGGTTTTTTATATATTATGTTGGAAAAAGCAGAAGTTGCTCCCTCAGCCTCATCTCATAAGCCAAGTGGTTCAGTCCTGACCATTCTAATGGTTTATTAATGTCTTTTCTGCACACTACACAGTAATTGGATGTGGTATAATCAGTCCTGAGTAAAGGCATGAATAATTGCTTCCCTGGACCTGCTGCCTGTGCTTCCATTAATGTTGCTGGCTGCCTTTGATGCTAGGCACACTGTTGGCTCATGTTCAGTTTATTGGACCCCAAGGCCTTTTTGCCAGAACTTCTCCCTAGTCTGTCAGTGCCCCATCTGTAGAGCTGCCAGGGGTCTTCCTTACTTGGGGCAGGACTTTGCATTTTGCGACATTGAGTTTCATGAGGTTTCTCTCAGCCCATTTCTCCAGTCTCTCTAGGTCCCTCTGCATGCCAGCCTGTGGATGACCTCTTGTGTATTAACTGGTTCCATCTCCAGACATATTTAGTGTCATCTTCATGAAAATTAACCAAAGCTTTTTTATGTAATATTCTTGATTACAGGATGGACATGTTTTGGAAAAAAGAAGAAAAAGTTACTAATTTTCTACTCCAAACATCATTCATTGCCTTGCATTTTACGTAAGTCATGCCCTCAGACTGTTGCATTATCTATAGTGATTCATAAATAAATTTAAAATGAAACTGAAAAAATATTATTTGATACAGCGTAGAAAACTCTGAATGTTTTATGCACTAGATCATTTTGCAAATGCATTCCTTATAATCTCCCTTTAGGCAGCTGGAATTGATAATATTCCTATTAACAGGTGCTCTAGGCAGAAAGAGTCAAAAAGTAGACATATACACACTGCTCAGAACCACAAAATCTTTGATATGATGCAATCTTCCATAACATTGTTTTCCATCATGAGAAATAAATGTGACAAAGACTGACTAGATCAGCAATGTCCTTTCTTCTAGTTTAGTGTTGATAAGAGGTACGTTTTACTTTCTTACCTTAATGGTGTAATAGTTTTCATGAAAATGTAAATGTTTTATTAGTAAGGAATTTGCAGTACATATGTGTACAAGCACCTTTAATTAAATTTTCAGACTTCAAACATAAGTGTTTAACACTGTGAGTACTCAGTTATTCACACAGAGAAATAATTTTTGGTATATTAAGAACTGTAATAGTCATCCAAAAACAACCCTACAATAAAACAACCAACCTCACACACACACACAAACACAAAAGTTATCCCCATTCATTAGGCTACACACTAATTATTTCAGGTTTGGACTTAAGAAGTGAGAATTAGACTTCTCCTTCTGACAGTATCTAATGCCCTTCTAGAGGTTTGACTTCCTCACTGAGGTATGGCAGAGTCCCTAAAAAAGATTACTACACAAGGACTGCTTGAGCTATCATAAAACTCCCACAAAAATAATTATGTGCCAGGAATAAAGTGAAGAGTAAATGGCATTCTTCAATGATTGCCTATGTAAACTTTAGTATCTCTGGAGGATACCTTCCACATTTTCCACTACCTTATGCCATTTACTTGTAGCAAAACTATAAAAATATAGGCGTACTGGTGGCTTTACACAATTAACATTACTTGCGTCTGGTTTTCTGGTGTTGGATAAAGACATGGATGGTGGCAAGGCAATGTGTTTGTTCAAACTGTCAACAAGTGTTCAATTAGTGATTACTAGTGTGTGAATATCGTGCCATTGAAAATGGGTTCTTACTTTAATCTGCTGTCACAGAGACCTTAAAAGATCAAGAAGATTTAATAAATTTTCACCGATATACCACATAAATCGAGTTTGAAACAAATGACAATCATAATAAAACTTTTCCAACAAGCATGAAGAAGGACTCAACCTCCTGTTTTCAAAGTATACTCGCTGACTTTTTTTGAGAATAACCTTTGACTTAGAGACATTTGAGGTCAATACTATATTTCTAACCAAGAATTCACAGAAGAAGGAAAGGAGTTTACTTTCTCTTGTCAAATGCAAATTGTGCAGTCACCTATTGAAAGTGGGAGGCAATATTTTCTGTATCATAAATGGTATATATCAACAAAACCTGAAAAATCAGGGATAAGAAGGAAAGAAGTTTGTTGTTTTTCCTGGCTCTACTCAAACGTTTTTCTTAAGAGAAGGACACAGCAGACTTTGGTTTTAAGGCTTGGTTTGTTTTGTAGAGGCAAAATTCAATTAACATTCCAGATTCTCTTTAAAATTTTTCCAATAGGAAACTTTTCATGTTGAATTCATGCCATGCCTATAAACATGATAGGATTTTATTGTAAGCATTCTCTTATCTTTTTAATGTCAATTCAAGCATTCTCTTATCTTTTTAACATCAATTCAAAGCTTAGGGTTTTTTTGTTACTCATTATCCAGTTATCATGGGGTTTTTAGGGGTGATCCTAAGGTAGTAAGTGGCTTGCCAAAAGTAATTCCCATTACAGTTAAAAAGGTATGCACTGTAAAGCTGTTTGACCTATTTAAAATTTTTTTCATTTATTTTTTGAAAATCAAAACTGTGTTATTTTAAGATTATCAGTCTTCACTGTATTCTCACTTTCTTCTCAACAAGTCAGTGCACAAGATCTGAAGTAAAGTTTCACACATTTATTCTGGAATATTCTTTTCAGGCTTGTAGTATTGTAACAAAGACAGGAGTGCTAGAGGTTTGACAAGGTATTACTAATCCATTTCCTTTAAAAAGGTTAACCTTTTAGCTTGTTGTCTTCTAATATGGCCCCTCCAGAGGCATATCACATACTTAAGGAACAGTGCAATGTTACAGTTATTGCATAAATTAATATCAATAATGACCATTATCTTCACCTGATGTGAGTCTTTATGCTTTGTTATGTTATTTGCAAGGCAAATTAAGAGGGAGAGGGAATTAAATTTTGTCATAATTCTAAATTGAGAAACTGGAAAAATTAATCGTACTATGAAAAAATCCCCTCATTTTATAAAAGAAGAAGCATATAAAGCATTAATTTTGATGAATGCACAGCTAGAGAGATTCTGACTTACATTCCATATGCCTTGTCAGTAAGATACATTCTTCAATAGCTAAAAATGCAGTGTATGTTGGTTTCTTCTCAGCATAATGAAATCTGTTTTGTGGATGTAAATTTATTTGATAGGAGACAAATGACAGTAAAAACTGAGTGATTATGTCAATGATCGCTTATATTAAGAATATGTAATAAGATGTAAAAAAATAAAATGTATTAAGAAAGCTCTGCTCAATTTTTTTAAATGTCACATTACATTTGCAGATTCTTTAAGTATGAAATCAATGTCTCTCTAAGCAGTAGTGCCCTTAGTAATAATACTGAGTAAATTACCATAGATATCCTGAAGGAAGACTTGCATAATTCTTACTAGACACAGAAAATTGAGTATGTCCCCTCATGAAAAAGTCAAATATTAATGTTATTTAAAATATGCCCTCTAGGTGATGTTATTTACCATTACTGAGGTACATCTTTAGTAAAGAACATGGGAGAATTCAGCTATTCTTACAGTTTAGGGAGGAAAATGCTACCAATTTTAATCTCATTTCTCAGGATCTTAGAGATAAGAGATAGGAAAGAATTGTTATAATGTCTAAACAACCTTTTGTAAGTGCAGAATTATTATGTTGCAGGATGTTTTCCAGTAATTTTGCTAGTCCAGATTTGAATGATGTGCAAAAGTTTTCTCTCAGTAAGGTCTTTCACAATTTCCCTGTGAAAGCTTATACTGCTCTGATGAGAAAATAAGCCAGGAGGCAAGGAAGCTGCTGACCAAGAAAATCCACTGCAGCTGCAATTCTGAACTTGCTGGAGCACTTTACCTAATTGTGAACCCTGACTGTAGGACAACATCAGGTTCATGTGACCTGCCCATCTTGATTCCCTTCCTGTGGCACCAGACCTGGGAGGCAAGGCTGCTGCATTCCTGGCTGTCACACTGACAAAAAATCAAGACTGAGCACCTGTCAAGACTTAGAAACTGGAAACTTTGCTAGGACTGTCAATACAGACATGGTCTGTGTGGTTATTCTGCCAGAAGGAAAATCTCTGCAAAACCAGAGATAGGTTATCAAGTTTTTCTCTAGGACCCTTCCACACCCTTTGGCTTTTACTACTCAGTGCCTTAAATTAGAGTTGTGTCTAGTAATTTACTTCACATTTAAAGGCATGAAAAATACTAATTGTGTAATGGTACTGATTTAGTTAGAGTGTCAGCTGCTTACTTTCCAGAGTGTATAGTGGTGATTCTGGGATAATATTAGCAACCAAGCAACCAATGAAGCACTTGGTTTTAATTCCCTTTTACCACCTACATGACAGAACATCACTCACAGTAATTTTCTTTATTATTGCTGCATTTTTATGAGAGCTACAGTCCTTTTACATTTTACAGTTTTACCAAACTGCCTTAAAAGCTGGAGTTTATTATGAACAAAATCAGCGAATTGAAATAAAAGTTGTAGCAGCTGTGTAACAAAGAAGTTCTTAGAAATCTGTGGACATGAACCAACTGTGCATATTTTTCTATGGGATTTTAAATTAATCATATCTGCAGTACTGAATTTTAATTAATAGTTCCAACTATTCAAGACTCACACCCACATTATATGTAGTGAGTACTTGAGGAACAGCTTGCTGTCAACCATGACCCTATCCTCAAAAAAAAACAACCCAAAACCTGAGAATTAATGAAATAAAAGTTTGCCAACGATGAATTATGTAAGGAATTTTTGTTGGTTTGTTTGTTTTTTTTTAGTTTATTTCCCCTTTCAATGATAAAATATCTCTTCAAAGAGCACAAAGTTTCTCTTGTTCTTCTTTTCTGCTTTATATGCTGCTAGCACATTTCACTTCATAAAGCACACGGGTAAAATGCATAATTAGTCCTGGGAGGAGGAACCTAAAACCTCCACCACGTCTCCCTTTCCAGTTTATGCAGAAAAAAACTATGTCTGGCCAACTGAGTCTTGTACATAGACACCTCAATGGGGGAACTGGTCTGAATGCCCCTTCAGATATTTGATTACGGTGTTCTGTCAAAAGTCAGTCCTGTGGCTTTGAAACCACCCTGCTAATAAAGGTTGATTTCCCAGGTTCCCTGATTTGTAAGTGAGCTTTCACTTCATGGCAGCAGTTCACAAAGGTGAGAAGCGCATGGCATAATGAAGTTCCAGGTAGTCAGGAACTCAGACAAAAGGCCATGCAAATAATCTGCTTCAAAAATTCCTAGGCAAGCAGTGGATCCACTAACCAATGGATTAGATAACCTTTCATTTAGAACTATAAAGAGTTTTATATTCCTCTGAATTTTGATCATAGACACCATAGGCATGTCTGCAGTATGGGTATGTATAACCTAATGCAGACTTCACCTACGCCAGTGTGAGTGGCTAGATAAAGTGAAAAAAACCCACAGTTTGGCCTGTTTAATCATCAAAGGACTCTCCTGGGAAATGAAAACTTTATTTGAAATAACAGTTATTAACTTGGGTTTAGCAAAGGCAAGACTTCTTCAGTGGCTGAGACAGTGAATGTGAGCAGTGCTGAGTTGAGTGGATTTATCAACCTAACTGGCAGTACCATAGAGGTCACAAATATTTGTTCAAGACCAGAAGGGAAATCTGGGACAGATCATGCTAAAAATACCAGATCTTAGGACCATCTTTCATTTTTTTTTTGGCAGAAATGGATCCCTATAAGTGCATTATACTCTGTATGTAAAAATGGTGAGATCTTGTCATCATTTGAACACACACATTTCAAAGATGTTGGATTGTGAAAGAAGATGTCTCAGTAAATCATAGGAAATCACTGTTAAAGACCAAACTACTAATATGTCACTGAGAACATAAAAAATGTATTACAGAGTAATATAACATAGTTTCACACTTTTCAAAGGTTTTCATTAATTAGTATTTTCAAGGACACTGACGTTTTTCAAGAAACAATTACAAAACATTCTGAACAGTAAAATAGCAACTGCCTCCTAACTAAACACACCTGACTGTTTTAAAAATTTGTTCCTGTTAACTTTGAGCAAGGTGGCAGAACTGCTGCATTAGTGACAAGGGATGTATTTTACAGCCCCTGAAATACACTGACATGAGAGAATTCTGTTGAATCCATGATACGGAAAGCTTTGTGCTTGTAACTGAAGAGTCTAGCTAACTGCTCTTTCGTTAAGGGGCCTGAGAAAGAAGTTGTTTTTTGCTTCCTGTGAAGAGCCATAACGTTATAAGCAGCTCTCTCTTCCAGCTCTCAGCATGGCACCTTGATAGGGAGGACACAGCATATGCTCATTAAAAAAAAGTGAGGGGAGGGGTTCATTTTTTCCCTCATTGTTCCATTTCCTCACTGGGTTCTGCAGAACATATTGAAGATTAGTCCTTAAAATGTCAAAAGCAGGTTTGAAATGCTACATAGGGATTATTTTTAGGAGTGTCCTTGATAAAATATTGCAATTCATGTATATGCAATGTGTTAAGTATACTTCAGTGTTATAATCTTAATTTACATTTGTAACAGATGATAATTAGTGTACTAGGAGGGAAAGAAAAGGAGAGATCATGATGTGGTGAACTTGATTAGTGACAACTATGAAGAGGGTAAGACACGAGAGCCAAGAAACTCATCAGCTTACAGTTTTCTCTTTTCCCTTTCTCTTCCTTACACTTCCCTTTCATTCTCTATTTTACATTTTTCCTGCATTTTCCCTTTTTCTTTCTTTAGTACATTTTAAATGTCTCCTACTGTCTGTGAGTCTAAACCAGTATTTTTTTCTTTACAGCTATAAAACCAGATTCTTACTGGGACCATGCACTATTTCACTCTGAACGTAAGAAACCAAAAAACACTAGAAGTTTAAAACATGATTTTAAAGTGGGGAGGGCTCACACAAGCTTTTCTCCTGTGAAGATCTCATTATTCCCACAGCTGGCAAGTCTCTTCAGAGCTGTACAGTTATTGAAGCCTCTTCTGTCTCAGAAATATCTTTGTTGAGTCCTATGGAACCATGTTCTTTGAGGAATATTGGAATAATCTTTACATACCCACAGCATACAGAAAATAACCTTAAGGATCAGACAGGAATATAAAGGTATTATGCAGAAAAAAATGCATAAGATTTTCACAGTGAAGTCAATATTTGAATGTTCTTTTTGCTTAACAGCAATATAAATTTCTAAATAATGAAGACAATGTCCAGAAACACAGCTACAAATATGAGATAAAAAGAGTAAGAATATAGTTCGTTGGGGAAATACATAATAATAATTTTAAATATTTTCACATTGAAAAATGCAAAAGAGAAATTAACAAAAACAGAGAGCAAAGTAGCAAGAAAATATTTTAAATTTCCTTGCAAAAGCAAAGGAGTTTTGGGAAATGAGGAGGTTAGGTGATGAGTGAAGGATAATATCTGGAAAATTTTAAAGAGAAGGGATGTTAGATGTTCTACAAGAAGAAAAAAGAAAGAGAGAAAGAAAGGAAAAAAAAACATTGGATTTAAGAGTTATGTCAAAACCAGGAAAAGGTTATGTGAATGGAGATTGATATTACAGAAAAATTAGCAAGATAGAAAGTAAAGAAGCATGGGAAATTAAAAAGCAAAATTGGGAATATGAAACTGAAGTTGAAAAGACTCAAGATAGAGGTGTTAAAATAATCCATAGTACATTCTTCATTTTGCACAAATTGATAGATCTTTCAACTGATGGAGAAAGATGACAGCAAATGTGGAATTGCTCAAAATAATGAAGATTTAAGGGTTCCTCTGTGGATTTCCTGAGCAAACAGAGAAAAAAGCAAAAATAAGATGAGAAAATGAAGGACAGCAAAGTTACTCAATACATGCTGGGATGGAATTTGCAGATGTATGACTTCAGTTTGATTTTCAAGACAGACACATGATTTCACCCTGATGTGTGGAATCAAGGATGATACTATTAATGAAAGAAGATGAAAGCCTTTTTTGTTATTTTTTCCCCCTGAATAACTATTATACCTGAATTTGACTAGATAATATCAAACATCTGTTTGTTGGCTATGTTTAGGCTATGAATAAGGCAGAAAAAAAAAAATTACCTTCTGTCTTATTCTTGTTGTGATATAGTTTTACTATTTCTAGGTCTGGGCTGCCACTGAGTATCTTTACTTGACTTTATTAGCTATTCATGGAGAACCATTGGGGTGATACTTTGACTTTTGTGAGGTTGCTCATTCATAGAATCACAGAATCATGGAATCATAGAATCACAGAATCATAAAATGCCATGTTGGAAGGAACCTCAAAGATCATCTAGTGCAACCTTTCTAGGGAAGCATGATCTAGACTAGATGACCCACCATTATGTACCAGTACATTCAGTACTACTAGGCTGTAGGTATGATGCAATGGTCCAAGTGATCCATGTTTACTTGACTGTTTTCAGTACTTCAGAACAACAATCATGTTCAGCTTTTTGTGGGTTTTCAAAACATCTGTGATGCTGAAATCTGATGAACAGGAATGTCACTGTAAAAACACCATAACACATTTGGTATGCTAATATAAAAACAAAGGAACTGGGTTTTTCTACAGTGTGATTTTAATATATCTTTCCAATTTTACTTTTTGATTCAGTCTATCATTAGCCTTCTAACTTCTCTAGCTGGCCAAACAAAAATCAAGGATTTGGAATCAAATTATTGTGGCTTTGAGTGATGCATCAGATTTATGGGTTTCCTGACATAGCAATGTTTTTACCTGCCAACACCTGAAAATTAAGGCACCCACAGTGCAATTCTGAGTAAGAAAATATGGCATTTGTCTCAGTATTTGACTTGCCACATTAAAATAATGTATTTGACGTGTTTCATTATTTTCAATTTTTCATGTACAAAATTATATACAATTTAATACTTGCGATTTTAGTAACTTCCCTACAGAAAGTTACAATAGCACATATAAGGCATTACTCTGAAAACCCTTCAATTACCAGTCATTAGAGTAATTTCCTGTACCTACCATAGAAAATAATGCCTGTGCATAATTTCAGTTTTTTGCTTAACATGTTGTTGAACATTAACTTTTATTGGCAACCAAGAGATTCAGCAAATAAACACAATTAATCTTGCTTATGCTCTTTACTATGCCAGAGTTTTGAAATAGGCAGTCTTTGACATTTAATTCTAAGTGGTAGAACTCCTACAAGAAAATGTTTTTTTCTTTTATTTTATGTAATATAATGTTTGTTAGAAGTAATTTGCTGATGCAGGCATACTTATTATTTTAAATAATTTTGCATGGCTCATTACAAAAATCTTTTTTCTAAGCAGATTGATTTATTGCTTGCATGTCCTACATATCAAAATCTGGAAAATACAGGAATGAAGATTTGAATTAATATTAACACACCCTTAGCTACAATTTCTTTCTGTATTAAAATATTTTTGACATTTCATATATACTCCATTCATCTCCTACAGAGACTGTAAATTAATTTTGCTGGAATTTCCTCTGTACAAGTTATAAATCCTAACATGGTTATATAGATTCTTAGTCATATTCTTTATTGCCAATTCTCTTTGCTTCACTTAAAAGTATGTTGTTTG
The DNA here is from genome assembly GCF_033783945.1 of Neopsephotus bourkii. Lineage (NCBI taxonomy): Eukaryota > Metazoa > Chordata > Aves > Psittaciformes > Psittacidae > Neopsephotus > Neopsephotus bourkii. Next base: position 31,829 of record NW_026901454.1, on the reverse strand, counting down.
CATGATAAAAGAAAAATAAAGGAAGACACTAAATAAAAAATAATCAAAGATAGTAATACAAGTTGTTTATATCCACAGGCACCACTTCTTTTTCAGTGTATTCTGACAGTCCGAGAACATCAGTTTCTTTTTTTTTTTTTTTACTGTTATCATCACCAGAATAACCTTCATGCAAGGGGAGGAAATATAGGAAACAAAGACAGTACAGAAAAACAAATTTTAAAGAATTTCTGTCAGATTTGTCTTATGTAAAAGTTATGAAATATATATCTATTTGTTTAGTTCATCTGATAATTTATGTAAGAAAAAATTGTGTTTCTCTCTCCCTTCCTCCTCATTAATCAGAGAATATACCTGCTCATTAAATGATTCACTGAAATATTAAATTACTTAGCACCTCTTTACCTTCTGCTACAGGGAGACAGAAACTCTCCTAAAAGTATAAACTCTCCTAAAAGTATAAACCTTGTGGTCATTAGAATATTTCAGCCCTATAAGGTACCCAAAATCTTTACATTCTACATGTTTGTTTTGATCCTTACCATCTTTTAGGATATATATCATGTCTTGTTATGTTCCATAACTCAATATAGCTCCATCACACATGATTACTGATCTTCAATTTTTAGTGTATTTTCTGTTTGTATAGGTATTTTATATCTCCTGCCTGTCATCTCGTTTCCCCTCTTCTTGCCTGCAGCAGGAAAACTCAAGGCTATCAGCTCTGCAATCTATTTGTGTATGTCTTGTTGACAGTTTATGATCAACCCTGCTGGGGTTAATAACCAGTCTGGGTTTGCACAATTGTGCCTAACAATGACACAATTTATGGTGAATAGATGTTCCATAGTCTTTGTCAGGTTATCTGGTAAAGGCTAATTGAATAAAATGAAGACTTGGCCAGGATGAGACTTGTCCAGTGAACTTAGAACACTGAGTTGGCAGCTCCCTGGGGCATCCAAGGATAATGACCAGCCCATGGGAATAAGCTGTCTTAATGCCTGCATGAAGGGGTGGGGAACTGGCAGCAGCCTCCCTTCCACCAGACTGGGACAGCAGGATTCACCTGGATCCTGAAGATGTCTGGAGATGACAACCCCTAGGAGCTTTGTTGTATAACTATACTTTTTATTGGGGAGTTGTGTCCACTGTCCCTTAAGAAACCCTCTAAGTAATTAGCTATCTTCCTGTGTCTGTATCTTTTGTACTGTTACAGTTTCAGTGCTGTTGAACTATTATGCAATCCAAAATATTCTTTACATATGCCAAATATTCTATCTTATTTTTTCATCCAATGTGTAAAAATGTATGTGTAGTGTCATTTCCCTCTCTTCCTCCCTTCCACCCTTCCCTTCTCCTCCCCCCTTTTTATTTCTTTTTCTCATATGAAATCAAGCTTTGCATTCTGCACACTGGACACTTGCCTGCTTCAGGTTGATTTACTGATGGATTTTTTTCTTTTTCAATTTTAGTTTTCATGACAGGATAAAATCCATAAGCATAATATCAGCTAAATCCTAGAAAATGCCTGTGTGAGAGTCTCTGCTACTCAATAAAAAAAGCTCCCAAAGTAATTAATTTTTTCATAGATGAAATATCAAGGTCTTGCTCATGCCAATGCTGCTGAGGTTAGCTCTCTCTGAAGTAAACCGGATGTTACTGCAATAAACTGCAGTAAACTGTGGTAGACAGAAGCTGGCTCTAGCTGTTCTTTCATTTTATGGTAATGCTTCTGACACCCTATGATGTAACTGCTATTTAGATTTTATTTCAGTGCAAAGTTTTTTTAAATAGCTTTCTCATGGTCTTTACACTATTTTGGTTTTCCACTCAGGATAAATGCTTCATTAATTTTGTTCCTGCTGACATCTATTTATTATACGGGGATTGGAGCTGAAAACTGAAGAAGACCTAGGTTTTGTATAGGCTACTGGAGAAGCAGGGAGTGCTTCTGAGTTCTTGGAGAACAACCTAACACTCACACAGAATTCAGCTTAAAAACATCTCTGAGTCAGGTTTATCTGGCACATCTTCCTGTATAAGCACTTACATAGATATACGCTTTTCATGTAGCTCATGAACAGGATTAAGCACTTAATTTTTTGTAAGGTAAATACCTAAAAATGCCTATTTCCACCATCAATTCTGAAGGGGCTTGATTTCCTCATTTGCATATTCTGTACTATAGAAGTCTATGGTTAATGAGGTGTAACCTCCCTCAGTGCCTGAATCCAAACTGGTTGTGAATGTGCAATTTGAGTTTCAGCTGTTTCAAATTTGTTTATGTCGAAATAAGATCCTCCACTTCCATTACCCATGTTTTGTTTGGTATAGAATACGCTGAGTGTGCAAGTAATATTCTATTACAGGTGCTGGGGAATCTTCAGAGGCTTATATTTGAGAGCTGTCCTCCCCTCTTAAAATATGCTAATAAAAACCAGATACATTTTATATCATAAAGACCAGCAATCTTCAAACAATATATTACAAATATTTCAATATCCTGGTGTCCAAAGCAATTCATTTGCTGTTGTATTGATCCATTCAAACAAGTGATTACAAGTGTTTATAAATTTTATTCTCTTCTTGGTACAATAATGTCATGCAAGAAATATTACGGCTACTGTTCACAGCATAGTCTAGAGATTAGTTCAGCTTGTGTGATAAACAGGTCATAAACCCCCTGAGAGACAACTGGCAAACATCTGGAAATGTCAAAGAATACCTGGTTAGACCCCAAGTCAGAACTGACCTTTACAAATGTACAGTAAAGAAAATACGGTTTTCTAGTTGAGCAGGCTTATATATTTCTTCCAAGCTTTTTAACACTTTTTTCACTTTTGGAGTCCTCCTCAGCTTCCCAAGACAATATAATCTCTCTCTTACTAAACTTGCTATAGCATTTCAGTTACAGGAGATGCTAAAATGTCCTGTTAATTACTACCTAACCCTTTAAATTAAAAAAAAAAAAAAAAAGAATCCATTCCATTGTGAATTTTGCATAAATATTAAAATGAAATCATTTGCTGGATTCCAGGCAGTTTAAATGAAACCTGACTTTTAATCAGATAAAATATTAAGTTCTTTCTACATTGACTATGACCAGAGTAACACTTTATGCCTAAATGGTTAAAGAGTTTTCTCTTCAGTGATAATTAAAAATTAAATTTTCTAAATGTTCAAGTCAGTGGCTCAGTGCATGCTGTACACATGTGGAAAACAGCCAGGTCAGAATATTAGAATATTATTAGTGGTCAATTATGTGAATATTATTTATTTCAAGCTTCATCAATTTGCTAAGCTTTGCTTAGAGTAGTAGTACTGCTAATGTATGTTATACAACTCTGATAAAAGCTGTTCACTTATAATGCCTAAAAAATACAGTAACATTAGAAAAATGCTACAATATAGAACAGCTGTTGCTTGTTGCCTTCAGTCTTGTTCATGCTGAGTAGGAATTATTCCAGAAGTATTACGATATGTTTGGATTACTCGAAGGCATAACTGAACTCACAATGTGGTGACATATTTCCACAAACCCAGCCTATGATTCCATAAGTACTTTTTTCTGTTGGTGAAGCTGATTTACTTTTTTTATTTTCCTGCATCTGCTCTTACATGTGTCATCACTCACCTGTCTATGAATAGCATAGTTGTACTTTTGCTTCAGAGAAGTGCTACAAGCCTGGCCATTAAAATGGCTTAAACAGCAACAACAAGAAAAAAAAAAATTATGAATCCCATTTTAGTTCATTAAGGTATTTTGTTATTGAGGTATTTGTTCATTAAGGTATATTGTTATTATATGTTAAGGAGGCTTCGGCTTCTTCTCTGTGTTTGCATGTGGAAGAACTGAAAACCAGAGGAAAAAAAATTTACTTGTTTATTCCACAAGAGGGAAGAAATACATTTATATTCACCTAATGCTTAACATCAAAATTCATATCGGACATGTAAAAAACTCAGACTGATAGTATTTTTCTTTGAATGAGCTATAAAAAATATCTATGTCATAGGACTGTGCATGGACAAGTTGCTTTCCATCTTCTACGTAAGTCATTGTCATGGATTTAACTACGTGACCAAATCTGTGAATTGAACTGCCATTCAGATACCTTTCCTCAATATTTTGCACTTTTTTTCCTTCTGCTTTTGTCAATATTTTCTACCGCTTTTTCCCTCCAACTTTCAGGTTTTTTTTTTCCTTTTAAAAGAATATTTAATAAAACAAATAAATGTTCTCATCAGGGTGTCATAATCATAGAATCATAGAATTATAGAATAGTTAGGGTTGGAAAGGACCTTAAGATCATCTAGTTCCAACCCACCTACCATGGGCAGGGACACATCACACTAAACCATCTCACCCAAGGCTTTGTCCAGCCTAGCCTTGAACACTGCCAGGAATGGAGCATTCACAACTTCCATGGGCAACCCATTCCAGTTCCCTCACCAACCTTACAGTAAAGAACTTCTTCCTTACATCCAACCTAAATTTCCCCTGTTTAAGTTTTAACCCATGACCCCTTGTCCTATCACTACAGTCCCTAATGAAGAGTCCCTCCCCAGCATCCCTATAGGCCCCCTTCAGATACTGGAAGGCTGCTATGAGGTCTCCATGCAGCCTTCTCTTGTCCAGGCTAAACAGCCCCAACTTTCTCAGCCGATCTTCATATAGGAGGTGCTTCAACCCCTTGATCATCCTCCTGGCCCTCCTCTGGACTTGTTCCAACACTTCCATGTCCTTTTTATGTTGAGGACACCAGAACTGTACACAGTACTCCAAGTGAGGTCTCACAAGAGCAGAGTAGAGGGTCAAGATCACCTCCTTCAACCTGCTGGTCACACTCCTTTTGATGCAACCCAGGATACGATTGGCTTTCTGGGCTGTGTGTACACAATGCCAGCTCGTATTCAGTTTTTCATCGACCAACACCCCCAAGTCCTTCTCTGCAGTGCTACTCTGAATCTCTTCTCCTCCCAGCCTCTAGTTGTGCCTGAGACTGCTATGACCCAGGTGTAGGACCTTGCACTTGGCATAGTTAAACTTCATGAGGTTGGCATCAGCCCACCTCACAAGTGTGTCAAGGTCCCTCTGGATGGCATTCCTTCCCTCCAACATATCAATCGAACCACACAGCTTGGTGTCATCAAGCGAACTTGCTCAGGGCACACTCAATCCCACTGTCCATGTCAGCGATGAAGATGTTGAACAAGACCGGTCCCCACACCGATCCCTGATGGACACCACTTGTTACTGGTCTCAAGATGGACACTGAACCATTGACTACAACTCTTTGCGTGCAGCCATTCGGGCAGTTCTTTATCCACCGAGGGGTCCACACATCAAATTGATGTCTCTCCAATTTAGAGACAAGGGTGTTATACAGGACAGACAGTAAAGCTCCTTTTCTAAGCAATAGTCTCAAAATCTTGTTACTGGTTGAATAAATAAACAAAGATGAAGTAGCGAATAAATAGATATGGAACAAGACCAGGATGTTATTGTTTAGGAAAAAAAACAAACAACATAAAAGATGAGTATATATTAGAATTTATTTTGCTTTATGTCCAATATTAATAAAACCTTAAAAAAATCTAATTAGATGATGCTAAGTAAGGCTATGCATCCAAATTGTTATTGCTGGAAAAGCTAAAAATTTCTAATGATTAAAGTAATTAGTTGCAAAAGTTTGCCACTGAAGATTTTAGTGATGCTTGTCAAATGAGGCTACGCAGGCAATAACCATTAAGTATGAAACCCAGAAGCTAGCATACTCTGAATCATGAGAGATTGAATCATTAAAAATAGGTTTTTCCCTCCCTCCCCCTAGAAAAATTATTTGAAGTCTCCTTGGAAAAAAACTTGAAATTTGATCCTTGAAAAATTATTTACTGCGTAAGTATCAGATGAATTGCACAGAATACAAATTACATCACCAGCAAGTTTTATTAAATATCCCTTCTCCTTTCCTTTCTTCATTCCCTTCCCTTTCCTCTTTTTTCTCAATAAGTTGTTTGGATGCAACATTAATAAATTTGTGGATGGCTTTCCTTCTTATTTTAAAACTCATTAGACTTTCTTTGTAAATTTGTCCTATTTTGTATTTTTATTTGACAGCCATCATGATTAAAAACAGAATACAGGAACTGCACCTGTGTTCCTAGTTCTAGTGGCTTTTAACATTATTTCCCAGAGAACATTCATGATAGTAATCTTTCAAAAATGTGCAGAGTAAATTGATGCTTCATACAGCAAGGAGTATAATGTGTCCAGAAAGAAAAGATAAATTTTTAATTTGAAATTTTTCTCAGCAGTTTTGGACACTCTGACACATATATGGCTTTCTCTTATTTTTAGCACTTAGGTTAAGCCACATCCTTCCATCATGCTGAAATGCAGAGAGGAGTATATCTTTAAATACAATTTAATCGACCAATTTCCAAAAGAATTGTAGCTTTCACTCCTCTCCTTTTAGTATTTAAAAACTTTTTTATTTAATCCTGAGGTGTCCTAATCAACATGTACTCTTTTAATCTCACTTTGCTGATAATAGAAGTCATTTCATTTCCCCTCCAGATTCCCCTTACCCACAGTAACCTACTGATGATAGCTAAATTGTTCCCACTGGCCTGTTCGTAGTTCATCTCTCCATCTCATAGTTATTTCTTCAGGAAAAGTAGTGCAATTGGAGGGACTCACTTTTAATTACTCTTCATTTTTAATTCAAATCTCTAGTGGCTTTGCCTTTTCTTAACATTTATAGGCAGATTTATATCTGTGTAATCATTATTTCCTTTATGTCCAAACAGTATTGGGTGGTTTTGAACCCTAAACAGAAAGAAAGAAGTATTTTAAGTGTTTTAAACTTTTCTTAGTCTTTGAAAAAAAGCTTTGATCTTCAGAGTTATTTATGTTAACTATTGAAAGCTATTATTAGTTGACTCATTAATTACAATAATAACAATATGGGGAAAACAATTCCAACTAATCACAAAAAAAACCTCTTTGTTTCATCGATTTCCTGTTAATAATGAGTGCTTTAATACTTGAAAGCATGTTAATTGCATCTCTGATTAACCAGAGCAATTTGTTATCACAGCATTTTTATACTTTCATGTATTTCACAAGAAGCTCTGGTGCACTGTTTGTGTAGATGAGGTAAAAATTCCACAGTAACATTGCCCTGCTGAAAATGGTGATTGTAGAGCTTTTAAATGTCATTTCCTATTCACTACAAAAAAAAAAAAAAAAAAAAAAGAAAAAGGAAAAGATGACTCAAAAAGAATAAGACCATAGTAAAGTACTCACATTGTTAAATGAAGTAGTTCATAACAGCCAAAGAAACTATTTCCAGATGATTTCAGATGGCAAGCTCAGTGAGCATAACTGGAAACAAAAGGACAACAATGCAGAATAGATGTTTAAAAGTATCTTTTCACCTGTAGAATAGGAAATGCATAGAACTGTCTAGTAGGCAAAGATGAATTGGAAACACGAGGATCAGTCAAGGAACACTTAGACTACATCCAAGAAACAGAAAACTTCATAAAGGTGTTTTTATAAAGGTCCACAGCTTTCTTGTAATGCTTTCCAAATTTCTTCTGTTTTTAATGCATTTCCTTCACCACACTGTTTTCAACACTGCCAACATTTGTGATCTAAACAGGCAAATTCATTGATGGATTGATAGACCGGTTGTAAAAAAACTGAGAAAAAAAAAAAAGTATATAGACAAAAATTTACAACAGAAGAAGTCTTCTTAAGCAGAAATTAGCAACACAGCTTTATGGAACTGATAAGTACAAAACCTGTTGTCCTATGACACTTATATCTACTAAAAGATTAGAATATTTTAAATCTAGAATTTCCCGATGAGAATATGATAGCTACAATGGACTTAATAACCATATATAGACAGATAAAGTTTCTTCCCTCATTCTCTTTGTGAGAATGTGTTGGTTTTCCTCCTTCGATGACCATGACCAAGAAAAGAGATGTGCAAATTCTAACTGATCATATGGGAAACAAAATACATGTTACTCTAAAAAAAGACAAAAGAGTCTATGTCCAGTAAAAGCTTTCTAATGAGGATGGTGCTAACCTTAGAAATAAAGAAGCTGCAGAAATACTCCTGTGTAGCAATGAGAATGATGATATACTACTGTTTAGAGGAGAGTACAGCGCTGGCTAGGATAATGGGCTGAGGGATCATGCTAATGCCTCATCCAACACCCAGTCACAGTCTCATGGTTTTACTAATTCATTGTGACTGGTTCCACCTCAACTGTGTAACTATACATTCACTGAAAAGATTCTAATACCTTCTGGCAGGATCACATAGATCCAGCAGCACTATTTGCTGAACAGCAGCCTGAAGAAATAGTATTAGTTATTCCCATTTCTGTCTGACCTTTTTACCAGTTATTTTGCTTCTGTTTAGAATTTACATTTGCACATTCAGGCAATCAGCAATGGGAACCAGAAATTAAATTATTCCTTATAACAATGTTTTAAACGTCATTAATTGGGTCAGTTGCTGAGGTGACTAACTCGAGAGAGAATGCCTTCAGCACCTTCCCTGGGGGAAGCTTGGCATCCAGGAGCCTCAACTCAGAGTGGCAAAAGCCACCGAAGGAGCCTCAAGGGAGGTGTGTTGCCTACCAGGGGTTCCGAGCAGGGATATTGCATAGAGGCTGCCTGCTCTACTAAGTACCACTGACTATTGCAAACTTCTAGTAATCCTTGTGAGTGCTAGTGATGTAGATAGCAGTAGCCTGGAGAACATGAAGAAGGACTGCAGAGCCCTGGGAGAGGTGGTTAGGGGCTCCAGATCTCAGATAGTTTTTCATCAATTCTCCAGGATAAATGGGAGTACCTTAAAAAAGTCTAGGTGGATTTGGCAGGTTAACAGCTTGTTAGAGCACTGCTGCCATAGTCAGGGGTTTGGGTGTCTAGAACATGGGACCCAATTTAGGAGGCCAGGTCTACTGGGGACTGGTGGAGCTGGACGAGCAGTTTTAGTAGGAGGCTTGCCAAGCTGGTCAAGAAAGCTTTAAAATACATCTGTTGAGGGAGGGGGGCATCATTCCATCCCAACACACCCAGTCAGTTGCCAGCACCTATAATAAATGCTTGGAGCAATGCAGAGATATTTCAGACGCTCCAGCCAATGAGCTGTCTTCATTTGGAGCTGGGCTCAGACACCTCTGTACAAACACCTGTAGTATGGGGAACAAACAAGAGGAATTAGAGATGTGTGCATGTCTGTGGGTGTATGATCACAGAAACATGGTGGGATGGCTCCTATGAGTGGAGTGCTGGAATGGAAGGTTACAGACTCTTTAGGAAAGAAAGGCCCGGCAGACGGGAAGGGGGAGTTGCTGTTTATGTTAGGAATAGGCTGGAGAGTATGGAACTCTGCCTGGGGACAAGTGAGAAGTCAATAGAGAGTTTCTGGGTCAGGGTCAGAGGGAGAACAGCAATAGGGGACATTACTGTGGGGATCTGTTACAGACTGCCTGATCAAGAGGACTCTGTGGATGAAGTGCTCTATAGACAGATAGGAACAGCCTTATGCTCGCAGTCCCTTCTCCGCATGGGGGAATTCAACCACTCTGGTATCTGTTGGAGGGACGGTACAGCCTGGCACAAGCAACCCAGGAGGTTCCTTGATTGTGTGGAATACAGCTTCTTTCTGAAAGTAAAAGAGGAGCCGACAAGGAGAGGTGCCATGCTTGAACTCATGCTCACAAACAGGGAAGGGCTGGTTGGAAACATGGTGCTCCAGGACACCCTTGGCCACAGTTATCACGAGATGGTTGAGTTCGAGATCCTCAGGACAGTGAGAAGAGCATGTACCAAGCTCACTGCCCTGAACTTCAAGAGAGCAGACTCTGGCCTCTTCAGGAACCTGCTTAGTAAGGTTCCATGGGCTATAGCCCTAGAGGGCAGGGGGGCCCAAGACTCTTGGTTGATATTCAAGGATCACCTACTACAAGCTCAGGAATGTTGCATCCCAACCAGAAGGAAGTGCAGCAGGAGGGTCAGGAGACCTCCTTGGATGGATAAGGAGCTGCTGAGGAAATTCTGAAGGAAAAAAGGGGCTTATAAAAGGTGTAAGCAAGGATAGGTGGCCTGGGAAAAATACAGGGATGTTGTCCAGGAAGCTAGGGACCAGGTTAGGAAAGCTAAGGCCCATTTAGAATTAAACTTGTCTAGGGATGTGAAAGATAACAGGAAGGTACAATATGAATAGAAGACAGAATAGGGGCAATGTGGGCCATCTCTGAAAGCTATCAGGAGAAGCAGCTACCCTGGATTTGGAGAAGACTCAGGTTCTGAATGACTTCTTTGCCTCAGTCTTCACTGGCAAAGGCTCTCACTACACCACCCAAGTCTTGGAAGGCAGATGCAGGGACTGTGAGAATGAAGACCTTAAGCCCACTGTAGGAGAGGTTCTGGATCGAGACCATCTTAAGAACCTGAACGTACACAAGTCCATGGGACCTGATGGAATCCATCTGCGGGTCCTGAAGGAGCTGACGAATGAAGTTGCTAAGCCACTGTCCATCAAGTTGCTAAGTCACTGTCAATCATGGCAGTCAGTTGAAGTTCCTGACAACTGGAAAAAGGGAAATATAATGCCCATTTTCAAGAAGGGTAAAATGGATGACCCAGGGTACTATAGACCAGTCAGTCTCACCTCTGTGCCTGGCAAAATCTTGGAGCAGTTTCCCCTGGAAAGCATGCTAAGGCTTATGAAAAACAAGGAGGTGATTGGTGACAGCCAGAATGGCTTCACTAAGGGGAAATCCTGCCTGACCAATTTGGTAGCCTCTGTGATGGGGCTACAGAACACATGGATAGGGGTAGAGCAGTTGACATCACCTACCTGTAATTGTGCAAAGCTTTCGATACTGTCCCACACGACATACTTGTCTATAAATTAAAGAGACATCAATTTGATGGATGGACAACTTGGTGGATAAAGAACTGGCTGGATGGCTGCATTCAATGAGTTGTAGTCAATGACTCAATGTCCATCTGGAGACCAGTAACGAGTGGTGTCCCTCAGGGATCGGTGTTGGGACCGGCCTTGTTCAACATCATTGTTGGTGACATGGACAGTGGGATTGAGCGTGCCCTCAGCAAGTTTGCCGATGACGCCAAGCTGTGTGGTTCAGTTGATACGCTGGAGGGAAGGAATGCCATCCAGAGGGACCTTGACACTCTTGTGAGGTGGGCTTATGCCAACCTCATGAAGTTTAACCAAAGCAAGTGCAAGGTCCTACACCTGGGTCAGGGCAATCCCAGACATAGCTACAGGCAGAGCAGAGAAGAGATTCAGAGTAGCCCTGTGGAGAAGGACTTGGGGGATGTTGGTCAGTGAAAAACTGAATATGAGCTGGCATTGTGTACTCACAGGCCAGAAACCAACCGTATCCTGAGCTGCATCAAAAGGAGTGTGACCAGCAGGTCAAAGAAGGTGATCTTGACCCTCTACTCTGCTCTTGTGAGACCTCACTTGAAGTATTGTATGTAGTTCTGGTGTCCTCAACATTAAAAGGACATGGAACTGTTGGAACAAGTCCAGAGGAGGACCACAAGGGTGATCAAAGGCTGAAGCACCTCCTATATGAAGACAGGCTGAGAAAGCTGGGGCTGTTTAGCCTGGAGAAGGGAAGGCTGCGTGGAGACCTCATAGCAGCCTTCCAGTATCTGAAGGGGGCCTATAGGGATGCTGGGGAGGGACTCTTCATTAGGGACTGTAGTGATAGGACAAGGGATCATGGGTTAAAACTTAAAAAGGGGAAGTTTAGACTGGATGTAAGGAAGAAGTTCTTTACTGTAAGGTTGGTGAGGGACTGGAATGAGTTGCCCATGTAAGCTGTGAATGCTCCATCCCTGGCGGTGTTCAAGGCCAGGCTGGACAAAGCCTTGGGTGAGATGGTTTAGTGTGATGTATTCCCTGCCCTTGGCAGGGGGGTAAGAACTAGATGATCTTAAGGTCTTTTCCAACCCTAACTGTTCTATGAGTCTATTCTGTGAAACTGCACTAAACTTTTCCTTTTTTTTTTTTGGTCACATTCATTTCTTGCAACATTAATGTATATGTAGATTGAACTATGTAACCTTAATGAAAAATTTTAAAGTCTTTTTTTAGCCATTTAAAAGTTTATGCGGTAGGATACACTATAAATCTGATTCTCTACTGATTTAAATCCCTGTTTCTCTCTCGCATGTAAGTACTTCACTCTATACACATAGGCAAAGTTAAACAGGAATATATGTGGAGTATTTTTGTTTCGGGTTTTGCTGTTATTTTTTTTTCTATTATTTTTTTTCTCTGGATAAGTCCTCATAGCTCCTTTGACCTATGGTAATCTAAGTATGTTCAGTGATGGATTATTTTCATATTCTCTCTGACCATCTATGTATGAATTAATACTGATAAATGTATAAATGTGAAGAAAATATAATAAGGCATATTCACCTGCAAATGTATATTTTTAGTTATTTATTTTTACTCATCTCTAGGGAATAAGATAAAATGCCCACTACTGGAAAAATTAACATTTTTAATGTAATATTATCACACGTTTTAGGTATTGACAAATTAGTGAAAATTACAGAGGCAAAAAAGGAGGGGGAAAAATTATATCTTACAATAAATATTTGAAAAACAAAACCTGAAAAAGTAAGATCCAATATGTTAAATAAGTTTAATGCTTCCATAGAGTTCCCAGTCACCCCAGGGAGGAATTAAAATGAAGAAGAAGAAAAAAACTTTACTTTTTTACTACAGCTTTAGCAAGCAAATATTAGAAATATCTGCTATATGCCTTGCTTTTACACTGTGCAATACAAGAATATTTTTCATCAAATTGGACTAAAAGACCTATGCCCATGCGTAACACAGATTAACAGTGACACTTGAGGAGGATTACATGATAGAGGCATGCTTCTAATGATCTGCATATGTGTACAGTCTGCCATCCTTAGGAGAACTTTTTGTGGCTCAGAAACATCAGAAGCCGAATCTTGTGCTTTCCTATGTCAGTTGATTCAGCAACCTTTTAAACCTGTACAAAATTATTGCATCCAAAGCATCTCAGAAAAGCTGTTCCTGTTCTCTATGAAAATCAGATATCTGAGCACCACTATGTAAGGAAATGACTCCGCTTATTTGTTCTAAGACAGCATCCCAAGTCTCATTCATACTCCTGTACTGCAAACAATAAACAAACCCTCCTTACCCAGGTTCTCCAGGATACTTGCAATTTAAAACATTGATCATCTTTTCATTCAGTTGTCTTTTTTACAGGCTGGAGAGCCCTAATCTATTAATTGGTCCTTGAATGGAAATAATTCTGTCTCCTTCTTGCCTCTATCAATGTTTTTTTCTGCATTCTCTGTCTGCTAAATCCTATTTAAGAAGAGGGGAACAATAACTGAATATGATATTTAACTTTTAGGTACACTGTAGACTTGAGGAGCACTGCTAGATTTAGTACTCACCAACAAGGAGGGTTTGGTTGAAGAGGTGGTGATCAATGGCAGCCTTGGCTGCAGTGACCATGAGATGGTGGAGTTTAGGATCCTGTGTGGGAGGAATAGAATACCTAGCAAGGCCACAGTTCTAGATTTCCGAAGGGCCAACTTTGGCCTGTTCAATCAACTGCTAAGAGAAGTCTCATGGGAAAGGGTACTAGGCGGTAAAGGGGCTCAAGATAGTTGGTCAGCATTCAAGGACCACTTCTTCCAAGCTCAGGATCTGAGCGTCCCAATGGTCAGGAAATCAAGTAAGGGAGCTAGGAGACCAGCGTGGTTAAACAAGGAGCTGCTGGGCAAACTCAAGTGGAAAAGGAGAATCTATGGATTATGGAAAGAGGGGCTGGCCACTTGGGAGGAATATAGGACAGTTGTTAGAGGATGTAGGGAGGCAATTAGGACAGCTAAGGCCTCCTTGGAACTTAATCTTGCTAGTCGGGTTAAGGACAATAGAAAGGGCTTCTTCAAATACATAGCAAATAAAACTAACACAAGAGGCAATATAGGCCCACTGCTGAACGAGGTGGGTGCCCTGGAGACAGAGGATATAAAGAAGGCAAAGGTGCTGAATGCCTTCTTTGCCTCTGTCTTTACTCCTGCAGACTCTCCCCGGGGGCCCCAGATTCCTATTGCCCCAGAAGGAGTCAGGACAAAGGAGGAGTTTGCTTTGGTAGATGAGGATTGGGTTAGGGATCAGCTATGCAATCTGGACATCTATAAATCGATGGGTCCGGATGGAATGCACCCACGGGTGCTGAGGGAGCTGGCGGAGGTCATTGCTAGGCCACTCTCCATCATCTTTGGTAAGTCGTGGGAAACGGGAGAGGTGCCTGAGGATTGGAGGATGGCAAATGTCACACCAGTCTATAAGAAGGGCAAGAAGGAGGACCTGGGTAATTATAGACCGGTCAGCCTTACCTCCGTCCCTGGAAAGGTGATGGAACAACTTATTCTTGACTCCATTTCTAGGCATATCAAGGATGAGGGGGTTATTAAGAACAGCCAACATGGTTTTATGAGGGGGAAGTCATGTTTGACCAACCTTATAGCCTTCTATGAGGAAGTGACTAGGTGGAGGGATGATGGTAGAGCAGTAGATGTGTTTTTTCTTGATTTCAGTAAGGCATTTGATACTGTCTCCCACAGCATTCTCATAGATAAGCTAAGGAAGTGTGGGCTTGACGATCAGGTAGTGAGGTGGATCAAGAACTGGTTGGAAGGAAGAAGGCAGAGAGTTGTGGTCAATGGTGCAGAATCTAGCTGGAGGTCTGTGACTAGTGGAGTCCCTCAGGGGTCGGTGCTGGGACCAGTGCTGTTTAATATTTTCATCAACGACCTGGATGAGGGAACCGAGTGTACTCTCAGCAAGTTCGCTGATGACACTAAACTGGGAGGAATGGCTGACACACCAGAAGGCTGTGCTGCCATTCAGCGAGACCTGGACAGGCTGGAGAGTTGGGTGGGGAGAAATTTGATGAAATTCAACAAGGGCAAGTGTAGAGTCTTGCATCTGGGGAAGAACAACCCCATGTACCAGTACAGGTTGGGGACTGACCTGCTGGAAAGTAGCGAAGGGGAAAGGGACCTGGGGGTCCTGGTGGATAGGAGGATGACCATGAGCCAGCAATGTGCCCTTGTGGCCAAGAAGGCAAATGGCATCCTGGGGTGCATTAGAAAGGGTGTGGTTAGTAGGTCAAGAGAGGTTCTCCTCCCCCTCTATTCTGCCTTGGTTAGGCCGCATCTGGAATATTGCGTCCAGTTCTGGGCCCCTCAGTTCAAGAAGGACAGGGAACTGCTTGAAAGAGTCCAGCGCAGAGCCACAAAGATGATTAAGGGAGTGGAACACCTCCCTTATGAGGAGAGGCTGAAGGAGCTGGGTCTCTTCAGCTTGGAGAAGAGGAGACTGAGGGGTGACCTCATCAGTGTTTACAAATATGTAACGGGTGGGTGTCAGGATGATGGAGCTAGGCTGTTTTTCAGTGATATCTAGTGATAGGACAAGGGGCAATGGGTGTAAACTGGAGCATAGAAGGTTCCACGTTAACACCAGGAAGAATTTCTTTACTGTGAGAGTGACAGAGCACTGGAACAGGTTGCCTAGGGGGTTGTGGAGACTCCCACACTGGAGATATTCAAGGCCCGCCTGGACAAGTTCCTCTAGGTTACCCTGCTCTTGCAGGGGGGTTGGGCCAGATGATCTCTTGAGGTCCCTTCCAACCCTTGGGATTCTGTGATTCTGTGAAGTGAAATAATGCACTTCATTTGGTTTTGCTTCTTTCCTATTAGTACTCTGTTTTTTCTTTTTTTTTTTTTTAGCTATTTTTGAACATCAATTTAGACTGCTTTGCAGAGCATTTTTTATAAACTTCTTATAAGCAATACTTTGATTCCTTTTGTTTTTCAAAATAAATTCTTTAGATGTTCAGGATAAACAACAGAAAAGCAGCTTATTACTTTGACCTGTGATGGGTGCTATTAGAGAATTAACTCTAATGAACAGCTCTGACATTTTAAAGTTCAAAAGACTGCTGCTTAGGATAAAAAAATTAAAGAAAATGAAGGAGTATGTAAAGTTATGAACACAAATGTTAATACTATCTGTATGTTTGGATCACTTGAAAGATAACTACTTGGAAGTTTAACAACTTAAAAATGAAATTTATTTTCCAGCTTGATGGGTATGTTTCTAGGATGTTTTTAGGCTTAGCTGTTACTATAAATTCAAGTTAAATATTATACTTGTTAAGATGGGACTGTAGATACAAGCAATATAAAAAAGTACCTTCTTTTAACTGTGATAGTCATGGTTCCAGTTACTCCTATAAAGACATTCAAGTATTATCAATGCCATTATCCTCAATACTTATTTTAATAAAAATAGTTTACTATCAAGAGAGCAAGTATCTGGTGCCCGAACAGTCTGGATAGCTGAATTCTAAGGAAAATTAAGCAATGCATTCTCCAGTTTCCTAAGGCTCTATGTGTGTACACATATTGGAGAATGTATCTCCCACCAGCAGATGTTACCATTACCACCACCATAAAGAGCAAATGTATCTAAAAGCCTGTTGTAAGAAGCTCTTTCCTAAACTTAATCCTTTATTGCCATAAGGCAAGTAGTAGACTTCAGAATGGATTGCCTGTTGTTTTGTGCTAGTAATTAGGAATGCAAGCAATAAGAGAGGTGTAGATAGAGATCTCTATTATTTACGCTAAAACCTAAGCTAGAAAATTAGATGGATGGATGGACAGACAGACAGACAGACAGACAGCTAGCTAGCTGTCTATCTATCTAGATAGATAGTAAAATAAATGAATTTACTCTTCTCCAAAAAGAAGCATTCCAGGGACTTCTGATCCTATATTGTAGGTGATGTACAGCAACATCAGGGACCTTAAAACAGTACTGCCATGTGGGGAAGCAGGTTGGATTAACTAGTTCATGACAAAATCTGTCTCCTTCCTTGGTAATATATCATGAGTTAGAAAGTTAATAATGTAAAAATTGTTGTGAACATGCTTAAGAGATAAATATCACTTCTCTTGTTTTAATTGTTTGGTATTGGGAGATCCACAGGACTGCCTGGAGTGGAATAGGTAAAAAGGAGATTGAGTATCATGGATGACAACCCAAATTTCTCTGAGATACTCAAACTCTGAAAAAGTTACCTGTATTTCTGCTAGCTAACAAGAAAGGAAACCAACTGGAAAGGAAACTCTGCTGGGGATTAGAGATGTTCCTATCGGATTATCGCCTCGAAAATGAGTCCATAAGACCTCAAAGCACCTGTATGCATCAGACAGAAGTGGATCTGAATCCTAAAGGATATGTTACTGGTCCTTCATTTTAAAATTTACTACTTTAAAAATTAGTAATACTCACTGCATGCGGAGGAAAGTATTCAGCAGATGTAAACTGCATGAAGAAATGCAGTCTCTGGGATACACATAGATACAAGCTAAGTAACTAGTGTTGTAAGCAGTGGAGAAACTAGACTTGGATTTTCACTTGTATTTGCTCTGTGGTGTTTTTGCTTACACAGCAAAAACCTAACCAGTTGTTTCAACTTTGTAGCAAGATGCCTGCCCTTAGCCACTGAATAATAAATCATTTTTATATTAATGAGATAGTTACATAGTACAGGGGCAAAATGAAACTAGAATATTTTGAATCCACAGTAAATCTGGAAGTTTCTACTCCAAGATGAGGTATTAAATCTCAGTAAAGGAGGACATACATGAACCCTGAAGAAAAATGTGCCTAGGGTACTGGGTACTAATTCTTGCAAAAGTTAGAGGAGTTGATTCTTTTTTTGTTGATAAATTTTAGGTAGATGATTTGTAGTTCCTGTGGCTCTAAGCAAGCCTTAAAAGTCTGATACTGAAGTAAAAATTCCAGAAAATCAACCATTCATATATATACTTCATTAATTTCTAGGGATTGAAAAAGCAGAGTAGAAAAATACTTGGCATTAGAATGGCATAGAATGGTCAAAGTCTCCTCATCTCCTGTGAATATGTGCTTGAGATATGTATTTAATCATCAAGTTTTTGTTAATACAAAAATTTTATTACTTTTGCCTTATAAATCATGGTGCATTGTTGCTCCATGCTTGAAGACCTCAATTTCTGTGGACATTTGTGTAGTCTGTAATGCTAAAGAAACTACACAAATTTTCTGCATTTTTGTTCCAAAGTTTAGAACTAAATAACAGCACGGATGATTTAGAGATGAAATTATGCAAAATATCTCTTTATTACATCTGAAAGGCAGATAGATTTAGATGGCCATTTTTTGATGACAGAATGCAGCAGTAGTTAGAGTCCCTCAAGCTATTCTAGAGCTAGCTGACATGTCTGCTTTGTACAGTGTAACCTTAGTGAACTCTCAAAGTAGTAGTTGCATTGGAAGGTAATTCAGCCTTTTTAGCTCTACTGCCACGCCAATGTGTATAGTCCAAAATCCATCCATTGTGTCTTACCTTGGGAATTGTACTTGTATTCTACACAGGGCAGGTAATGCTTGGCAGGATGGTTTTTTTGCAATTCATTATATGTCAAAAATGCATTGGACAAAATAAAGTTTGCTAATGGCCCCTCAAGACTGAAGATTTTCCTTCCAGTTATGATGTTTAGTCAAGCATCATATGTTTGCATTGAAGAGGAAATACTGCATATCCAGATATGGCAGTGAAAGAAAAAAAAAAAAAACCCACAAAACCCCTAATTTTAACACCTCACATAAAAATTAGAAGATACTGTTTTGCTGATGATACTTATTAGGTATGTGATAACCACCAGTGCTTTCACTCATGTTTTATTTGCAGGTAAATTATATAACTGAGAGTCAGAACTAGAGGATTGTTAAGCATCACTGCCAAAAAAAGAAACCCTGTCTGCCAGAACTTAAACTTTTTGTCTCAGTATATCTACAGTCATACTTACCTCATAAAATTTCCTACCCACTCTAATCCAAGAACACTGCAGGAATCTTATGTCCTGGCTTCTTTCCCAGTTGTTGCTGCATATCCACTCAGGGAAAGTAGTTTCTTCAAGGAAAAGAGTGCTGCAGTGAGCTCTGTCATGTAAAAGATTTGTACAGGCTTTTCCAAAACTCTTCTAGGCCAAATATTGTCTTCCGTTCCCTTAGCTGGAGTTGCAGTTCTGCTGGTGTCTTAGGGATATGAATGTAGCAGTCTGTGTTACTGGCAGCTCTTCCCTTGGAGCTAGGGAAGTCCATGCCCACCAGAATAACACCTGTTACAATGTTCTAAGTTATCCTGAGTCATATTTCCCTCTTGCACTAAGCATGGGTTATACATGCAGTCCATGCAGACTATCACGGTGTGTACCTATCACATACCCTTTTCCATCACATTGGGAAAGGAAGTGTAATGAATCTGCCTATCTTCCTTTTCCATCACATTGGGAAAGGAAGTGTAATGAATCTGCCTATCTTCCTGTAGAAAACCTCACCTGTGGAAAAGTATCGGTCACTGCTGTTTCCCATATGCATATAGAATTGTACAGGAAATCACTAGCTTATCACTGGTTAAAAAGTGAGACAGTTTGTTCCCTTCCTTATACTGTCTAGAAGCTACTCTTGATTCAGATAAAATCTGTATCTCTGAAATTAAACCTGTATGAACAACAGACTTCAGATACTTCTCTGTAAAACATTGCAAATGCTTGTGCTGCAAACAGTAATTCAGTGATCTCAGCAGGTGTCATTCAAGACATATTTTAAGACTAAGATGGGTTCTGAGAAAATCCTGTTTGGAGTCTCAGTAGATATACTAGATTGATCATAAAATAGCCCAGGTTGGAAGGGACTTCAGAAGATTATGTGGTCCTACCTTTCATAGGAAAGGGAGCCTAGATGAGATGATCTACCACCCCTCCAGTTGTATCTTGAAAACCTTCAGTGATGGGGACTCAATCATGTCCCTGGGGAATCGTGTTTCGGTGGATGGTTGTTCGCATTGTAAAAAGATTTCCTTCTTATGTCAAGATGAAACCTCTCCCAATGAACTTATACTCAGTGTCCTTTGTCTTCTCCATGCAGCTTCTTTCAAAGAGAGTGATTCCATCCTCTTTGTAGATGCCCTCTAAGTACTGGAATACTGTGATTAGGTTGCCCCTTGAGCCTTCTCTTCTTGAGTGAGAAAAGATCTAGCTCTTTCATTCTACCTTCATAGGCCTGGTTCTCCAGCCCTTTGATCATCCTTGTGGCCTTCCTTTGGACCCTTTGGAGTCTGTCAGTGTTTTCTTTAATTGTGGAGACCAGAACTGGACACAGTAATCTAAAAGCGAACTGACAAATGCTGAGGAGAGTGGGATGATCGCATCTCTATCTGTGCTAGTAATACAGCTGCAGATGCAGCCCAGGATCCAATCTGTCACTGTTGCTGTTGTGGCATACTGATGACTCATGTTCAGCTTGCTCTCCACCAGGACCCTTTCAGCAAGGCTGCTCCCCAGATATACAGATCCTAATAAAAAAGATGATTTATTGAAACCTGAGGAATAGTTGGATGAAGATGGACTAGCAAGTCTTAAACATAGTAGGGGACCTTGAAAGTTGGTGATTTCTGGTCTTGGAACAATTGCATTAAATGTGGTCCTACAGAAGAATATTAATCTAAAAATCAGTAAAACTAAAATTCTTAGGCAGAGTTCTCCAAAACCCTTAAGAGGTTCTTAATGATTTTTAAAAGTTTGATTTAAATTCAAACCAGAGTAGGAAAGTTTAAAAAAATCCTATAAATACTATTTTTTTAATTAAAAAAGAGACTAATCAAACAATTTAGAATAACTTTCCAGGGTCCAAGTGGTCAGTTAGAGCAAGCAGAGTTTTGAGCAGGTGCACATCTTATGGGTAAAATACTAGAAGGTGATATATGCAAGTGCTGGAGATACACTTAAGTTCAATGCAGTTAAATTGCAGCACTCAGAATGAATAAATCATTTCACTGAACATCCCTTTCTATATATGGTTTGAGACTTTATCAAAGTGAGTAACGCACCAAGGTATATGATGTTCACCTCTTGGCTCCAGTTCCTTTTGGAGGAACCAACTCTTGGAAGACCTGATTGCTGAAAAGAGCACCACGGGTGATTGCCTTCTGATTATGTGAGCAAAAATAGGGCTGTGGTGACTTATAACTGATACACATTCTACGAATATTTGATGCCTCTACAGTTCAAACAGTTTAATCAAAATCAGAAAAGAAAGATGTTAAACTTCTTAAAGCTTCTGATTCATACTTCATACTTAGGAGTTTGTCTAAATTACGGTTATTTTCTTTGAATTTCCTCATCCTTGGCATCAGGTACTGTCACCAGTAAACAATAATCCTACCTCAGGTGTCTTACCAGATATGGGAAATTGATTTTATCTTTGAAGCGTATCTTTCCCTTTCATCAATGTTGTTCTACAAAAGACTTTAAGAAATGTGCAAACTCTTTTATAGACATTTTCCTTATGTATGAAACATAATGTACATTTTTTTCATCAATATTGTTCTACAAAAGACTTCAAGAAATGTGCAAACTCTTTTATAGACATTTTCCTTATGTATGAAACAATGTACATTTTTCTGTATAAAATCAAGTTCATAGCGGCAGTTATTTCTCAGAAATGTTGTGAATAATGATTTTTTATTCCTTCAGTTGTCATACAACAAGGAAGTATATTTTGGGGATTGCTTAGCCATCACTTCCAATTTCTGTCAAGTAGATTACTAAACAAACAGGATGAACAATTTTAAGCTGCTAAAAATTCAAGTTAATTGGAATATTGTTACTATGTCTTATTTTTCAAATAATTTGTCTCTCAGAAAACCTTTCCAAATTTTAGTGTTTCAGTGGGGAAACTTACACTATCTGATTTCTAATATTTTTATACTGCTTTATCTGTAAACAATTCCATCAAAACGGGTTAAAACTGAAGTAAGCCAAAGGACACTGCACAGTGTCTTACTCAGTTTAGGGAACTTAACCTATAAGATTATGAGGACAAAAATAACAGGGACAAACCACACTAAACCATGTCACCCAAGGCTCTGTCCAACCTGGCCTTGAACATCGCCAGGGATGGAGCATTCACAACTTCCGTGGGCAACCCATTCCAGTCCCTCACCACCCTTACAGTAAAGAACTTCTTCCTTAAATCAAACCTGAACTTTCCCCGTTTCAGTTTTAAGCTATTACCCCTTGTCCTATCACTACAGTCCCTAATGAAGAGTCCCTCCCCAGCATCCCTATATGCCCCCTTCAGATACTGGAAGGCTGCTAGGAGGTCTTCACGCAGCCTTCTCTTGTCCAGGCTGAACAGCCCCAACTTTCTCAGCCTATCTTTATATGGGAGTTGCTCCAGTCCCCTGATCATCCTCGTGGCCCTCCTCTGGACTTGTTCCAACAGATCCATGTCCTTTTTAGGTTGAGGACACCAGAACTGTACACAATACTCCAGGTGAGGTCTCACAAGAGAAGAGTAGAGGGTCAGGATCACCTCCTTCGACCTGCTGGTCACGCTCCTTTTGATGCAGACCATCATCTTCTTAAATTACAGTTTCAGCATTCTGAATTTTCTTTTTCTCAATCATGACCCTTTATAAGTGGAATGTGCTCTTTCCTTCCGTTGCTGTAGAGGAAAATCTAACCTCCATAGTCCTACTCTTCAGTATTTTCTGATTTTATAAGTTCAAAGCTGTTAGTATTTTCAGAAAATCGGGGGGTTTTATTGGCTGCATTCTGAGCTATTTAGTCTTCTGAGTATCTCATGAAATTATGGCTTACCATTCCTTGCAATTAATGTTTTCTACTGCTAACCTGTAGGTATTAAGGGGGGGGGGGGGGGTGTTAAAGACCTTTTTCTTATATAATGAATTGTAGAGTCCTAGATAGTAGTGTCCAAATTTTATTATGAAAACATTGAAGGATCCCAGAGTGTGCGTAAGTGGTGGATCACTGATTTTCCATAATTAGAATTAAGAATTAATTCATTCACTGTTTCCACACAAGTCCAATTCACACCAGACAGATCAGTCTCAGAGGAAGGTAGTCCTAAACAGTGTTAATGCCAACTGCACACACCACTTAGACTCAGCATTACTCAGCAATAATCTTACTGCTTGGGGCTATGATTACAGTAGCAAACTGAACATAGTCAAGATGCAGGACTAAGCACTGGTGAGTCCATTACCTGTTAGTGTGCCTACTGGTTCTGGGTCAGTAATCATTCCTGCAATCCAGAGCTGCAGTAGGCCAAGCTGCAGGCCTACATAACACTTTGGCATACTTCAGGGGATAAAATAGGGTAGAGAAGTATTGATGAAACCCTTGTAAACTATGGATGTTATAGTTAGCAAAGCCTTAAGATAGAATAGTATTGGGGCAGCATCTTTGTTAAAGAAATAAAATTTAGAAAAAGGAAAGACCTCAAAAGGATTTGCTTCAGGCTAGCATGGTACAGTCTCTTTATATGGAGTTTAAGATATATCTTATTTCAGGACACGTAATTTATGTAGAAAAGCATAATCTGAAAAGTCTTATGCTACTGGGCTCCTTGAACAGATAAAGAAAGAAGTTATTTTATCAATCTGTTCTTACTTGATCTAGCCATCCATCTTTCTGATTAGTATACAGAAAGATATCACTTTCAGAATAAAACAGCAGCTGAGTTTACCATCACTCATGATGGTAACTACGTAGGCCACATTTTGCAGACCTGTGCTCTGTTGGAATCAATTCATTTTTTGTGTGATGACACTGTGTTATCCTAGACACAGCAGAATTACACTTATTTAAAAAAAAAAAAACAAAACAAACTACAAATACTTTAGAAGATTATTATCTTTTGACTCTAGACTATTTGGTTTTTTGAAAGGAGTATTCATTTTTAAGGACAAATTCTACTAACTTGCCTGCTTTTTAGGGAGTTAAGTATGCTTCATTTCCAAGATCCTGATTACCATATTCCACGATCTGATAATTAAGTTCATTTAAGAAACTAAATGTGATTTTTGAGTCCTATCAGTTTAAATTGCTTCTACTTTAAAAACAAAATTAAAATATTCTTAGACTATTATGGTATCTGAATTTTTCCTCTGAATGAATACATACCAAAGTCAACAAAACCCCCTTATTATTTATTTTCATCTCCAGCTCTTCTTCAGCCTTCACTAGTTGGAAATATGAACAAATTGCTAAATGTAAAATTGAGCATTGTGTTCCTCAGAATTTCCACTAAATAAACTCATGAAAGGAGTAAGTTACTCCCTTAGACAATCTACTTCAGGTATATGGCAAATTCTTATTTCTCCAGTGTTGGTTAAAATGCTCTGGGTTGGTTTAGCTGAGAGCTGCAGTTAGGATAAAGAGAGTTATTCAGTTTTTGCTTGTGACCTTTAAGTGTTCACTCATTCCTGGAATTCTATGTCCTGAAACAGCAGGGAATTAGTGGTAACTATAGCTTATATCACTAAATGTTTCCTATTGCAAGATATGCACTGTGGTTTTGAAAAGTTCATAGCAGGTAAAGCAGAGTAATTCTGAGGCAAAGAAATTTTTTTGTAGCAGCTCTTTTAAGATTTTTTTTGTGTTCTCAAGGCACATATTCAAATGCTGTGATCCAGTATCTGGTTGGGTAGAAGTGTATTCTTTCTTTGGAAATAGAAAGTATTTAACAGCTGCTATGAGTTCACATACAATGAGATTCAAACAGTTGGTTTTTTTTAACGATGCATCTGTATACCATTGTGTTGGTCAAAGATAACCACAGAGCTATTATTTCTGTCTGATAAAGCTTGTGTACTCAGATTACCCTCGGCTTTGTTCTAACTCTACCACAGATTTCTCATCTGACATGGGTTAGGGTTAGTAACATTTGGCAGTTAGAAATGTAGTAACATTTTTTCACCTTAGGCATAGTACAAAAATAATGTAACTTTATCCGTGGTTTTTCTTATTCAGATTGAATTTTTTTTTTTTTTTTTTTTGCAAAAAAGGGATTCTCTCCTTTCCAGTTTAAGTTGGCAAAACGAAGCCCTTACTTTTAAAGGTAGGTTTAAGATAGAACCATAATAAAAACTTCAATTCCTCAACCAGAAAACAGATTTTTTTTTTGTTGTATGCGAATCTATGATGGACTTTTCCTACCTACTTTAACACAAGTTATCAACTCTTTTTTTTCCAGTGATTTTTTACTAATTTGTATCAGGATAAAGATATACATGTGATTTTACAATTAATTTCTAAATTGCCATTATGAATACTATTAGTAATAAATTTTAGTCTATTCATAACTTAAAAATGAAAAAGAACAGAAATATTTTTTTTTTAATGGTTTCGATTTGGAGCTAATATGATTGAAATTAAAGCACAGATTTCCAAAGCTCAGGAAGTGAGATGATCCTTCACAGTCTTAGAACAAGTACTCCATAGCAATTCATTTCATCACTCTCAGTACCAGTGAGGAGACTAGAGAGACATTAATGCTCAAAAAGGAACTGATACAGTTTTGGTTATTACTAAATATGTATCTTACAGCTCAGATTTCAGTTCGATCTCAGTTATGCCCAACTATAAGTCAGTTAAAATTTTCTTTTAATTCCAAATGAAATAAATCCACATAAACTCTAAATATTTTTTAAATCCTGAGTTCAAAGAGAGAAGAAACCACCTGGAATCACTCTTCGATGAATATAACTAATTCACATAATGCTGTTCTAGGTATTATTCATTTGTCTCAAATGTGTCCATTGCTCTTTAGTGTGTGATAGTTGAACCTTCATTTTAATTGGGCTTCAAGAGAGGAAAGATATCTTTGCTAATCTGTGCCAATTTTGTATTACAAATAGCACTCTTTAAAGTCTTAATTGATGTCAACAATATAGATGCAATATTATAGTATGACTAATTTTTCTAATATTTGCAAACAATCTTTTCTTATTTCTCTAAGGAGACATAAAATCCAATATTTAATAAATATTAGTTTGAATTACTGTTTACCTTTAGAAGTAATGTTTGTAAATTATTAACTGTTCAACTGTAGCCATTCGTTTTACAAAGTATGCTCATTACATTCAGATTTATTATTAGAATTATTTTGAAGGTTAATAATCTCCTTTTGGATAGCTACCTTAGCATGATAAACTGTTGAGAGATCTGTTTCAGGTTCAACATGTTGAGATTCTAGAACCATACTTCTTTATGTTCTTTGGACTGCTGCACCATTTGGATTTGTTAAATAATCATGACTAAAAATGCTATCAAATTTTAGAAAAGAGAAGCCTTCTGTAGGAAAACCAGTTAGCCCTGACTAGGACTTCACCAGAAGAACCATTGAAGCCTATGATAGCTAACAGTAGGGGAGGATCTGCTTTTGGAATGAATGTGCAGCCCATAGGCTTGCTTGTTTTACAGGTGCACCAGCTCTTCATATGAAGTATTTGGAATAAATCTTCCTTAATGCCAGGAAGTCCTGGTGCCTGGCCATCCTTGGCTAAACATCAAAGGAAGGTGCCATTGCAGTGGTTGAGGGGAATGGCTCCATCCCTGCCCTTCTCCAGGCTGTGTGTGTGTGTGTATATGTGCACAGAGGGAAGACTGGCTGTTCCCCACAGTGCTAGCAGAACCCACAGTGGGAAGCAGCAAAGGGGCAGGGAGGGCATTCCTGGTGTCTCCTTCTCATATCCAAGCATTATTCCATTATTATTGAGGCTTGGGTCAACAATAATTTAAATCCCTATCTACTTCAGAACCTGTTTTACCTTTTTAGACTCAACATCCCCTGCATCATTGACATTTGCTATGGGGTCAGTAAGATGGGGCTATATTTGGGATTCTTCTCCTATTAATTTTTCACCTGTTAAATTTCTGGGGACGATCACATTTTGCCAGCTGTCGTTTCTTCCTTTCCTTGTGCAGTGATGATATTCTCAATTTGAGATTGAGGCTTTTACTGTGTTATTAGCAACAAATTGGTAAACATACTGCTTTAGCAGCTTGCTTAAAAGTTGGTTTAAATATTTCTTTTTCCCAGTGAGTGTGTAATTTCTCAACCATATGAACCCTATTAAAAATGTTTTTAAAAGTCCCTCCATCTTGAGAACATTTTTTGCCTTTTAGACCAAAGGCTCAGGTATGGTCTGCCTGTGATTGTGCACCCACCTGTACCAAAACCACCTCGTGTCTTCTAAAACGTTTTTGCCACCTTGTGTAAGCTATATTGAATTGCTGAGGTGAGTAGCTTGAGAGAGGACGCCCTGAACACCGGAGCAGGGGGAGATCAGCGTCCAGGAGTCTCAACTCAGAGCGCCAAGAGCCACCGAAGGAGCCTGAAGTCTTCGACAGGACCTGCCCAGGAGCCGGCAGCTCAGCTGACGTGAGCAGGGACTCACAGGGGGTGGAGCCAGGAGGAACGACACCAGCCCTGATTGGTTAAAAACCTGCTCCAGGGGGCAAACAGAGCGGATCGAGGCAGTTTGCTCAGGAAGGCGAGTGGGATGGTGAGCACTCCCCGTATGACCAGGGCCCGGTCTGGGAGCTCTGCTCTGGCTGGCCCGGCAGTGGCCACCGTAGGCACTCAGAGCCGATGAGAGGGGAGGCTGCAGTGCAGACTTCGGGGTGTAGAGAGTGCCTGCACTGGTCTGGTGAGGGAAAGGTACACAACGGGCAGGGCTGCACTGGGTCCTCCCTGGTGGAGGTCCTGCTGCAGCAGGTGGCTGAGCTGCAGGAAGCTATTAATAGGCTACAAGATGTCAGGGTAGCTGAGAGGAAGCAGGAATGCTTGCTCCCTGCCCAAACTGTGCAGAGTCCTGAAGCTTCCCCTCTAGCTCATGGAGGAAAGAAGGAGGTTGTTAACCCTCGAAGCTGGGAATTGGTGACAAAGAAATCCAACAAAAAAAAAAAAAAAAAAGGAGGAAAAGGACAATTAAAAGCAAGGGACTGCCTCCTAAACCTGTTGCCCCCACACAGAACCGCTCTGCTGTCCTGCAGGGGGCTCATGAGGAAATGCACTTGTGCCAGAAACAGCCGGCTGATGCACTGGTAAAGAAGATTTCTACTGGTGCTGCCAGGAAAAAGCAGGGGGTCGTAGTGGTAGAGGATTCTACTTTGAAAAGGACAGAAGCACTCGTCTGTCGGCCTTACCCGGTCTCAAGGGAGGTGTGCTGCCTACCAGGGGCACGGATCAGGGATGTGGCAGAGAGGCTGCCTGCTCTTGTAAGCCCCATGGACTATTACCCACTTCTGATGATATATGTGGGTGCTAGGGATATAGATAGTAGTAGCCTGGGGAGCATAAAGAAGGACTGCAGAGCCCTGGGAGAGGTGGTTAAGGGCTCTGGAGCTCAGGTAGTCTTTTCGTCTATTCTCCAGGATACAGGGGAGGACCTAAAAAATGCTAGGAGGATTAGCCAGGTTAATAAACGGTTACAAGGGTGGTGTCACAGTCAGGGGTTTGGGTGTCTTGAACATGGGACCCAAGTTTGTAGGCCAGATCTAGCAGGGGCTGGTGGAGCTGGTCCGATAAAGAAGGGGAAGAGCAGTTTTGATTGGAGGCTTGCCAGACTGGTCAAGGAGGCTTTAAACTACATGTGTTGGGGGAGGGGGGCATCATTCCATCCCAACACACCCAGTCAGTTGCCAGCACCTATAATAAATGCTCGGAGCAATGCAGAGTTATTCCAGATGCTCCAGCCAATTAGCCGGCTTGATTTGGAGCTTTGCTCAGATGCCTCTATACAAATGCCCGTAGCATGGGGAACAAACAAGAGGAATTAGAGATGTGTGCACGTCTATGGGTGTATGATATTATAGGCATCACAGAAACATGGTGGGATGGCTCCTATGACTGGAGTGTTGCAATGGAAGGTTACAGACTGTTTAGAAAAGACAGGCCTGGCAAGTGTGGAGGGGGAGTTGTGCTTTATGTTAGGGATAGGCTGGAGAGTATGGAACTCTGTCTGGGGACTGGTGAGCAGTTAACAGAGAGTTTGTGGGTCAGGCTTCAAGGGAAAACAGTGATGTGAGACATTACTGTGGAGATCTGTTATAGACCACCTGATGAAGAGGAATCTGCGGATGAAGCACTCTATAGGCAGATAGGAAAAGCCTCATGCTCACAGGACCTCGTTCTCATGGGTGACTTCAACCACCCTGACATCTGTTGGAATGACGGTATGACCTAGCACAAGCAATCCAGGAGGTTCCTCGACTGTGTGGAAGACAACTTCCTTCTGCAAGTAATAGAGGGACCAACAAGGAGAGGTGCCATGCTTGACCTTGTGCTCACCAACAGGGAAGGGCTCGTTGGAAATGTGGCACTGCAGGGCAGCCTTGGATGCAGTGACCACGACATGGTTGAATTTGAGATCCTTAGAGCAGTGAGAAAAGCATGCAGCAAGCTCACTGCCCTAGACTTCAAAAGAGCAGACTTTGGCCTCTTCAGGAAACTGCTTAGTAAGGTTCCATGGGATATAGCCCTAGAGGGCAGGGGACCTCAAGACTCTTGCTTGGTCTTCAAGGATCACCTGCTACAAGCTCAGGAGTGTTGCATCCCAACTAGAAGGAAGTGCAGCAGGAGGGCCAGGAGACCTCCTTGGATGGATAAGGAGCTCCTGAGGAAAATTCAAATGAAAAAAGAGTTTTATAGAAAGTGGAAGCAAGGACAGGCGGCCTGGGAAGAGTACAAGGATGTTGTCCGGGAAGCTAGAGACCAGGTTAGGAAAGCTAAGGCCCAGTTAGAATTAAACTTGGCTAGGGATATTAAGGATAACAGGAAGGGATTCTACAGGTACATAGCAAATAAAAAACAGATTAGGGAGAATGTAGGCCCCCTCAGGAAGCTCTCGGGTGAACTAGCTACACAGGATTTGGAGAAGGCTGAGGTTCTGAATGACTTCTTTGCCTCGGTCTTCTCTAGCAAAGGCTCTGACCGCACCACCCAAGTCTTGGAAGGCAGATGCAGGGACTGTGAGAATGAAGACCTTGGGCCCACT
The DNA here is from genome assembly GCF_033783945.1 of Neopsephotus bourkii. Classification (NCBI taxonomy): domain Eukaryota; kingdom Metazoa; phylum Chordata; class Aves; order Psittaciformes; family Psittacidae; genus Neopsephotus; species Neopsephotus bourkii. The sequence continues at coordinate 1,769 of NW_026901454.1, read as the reverse complement.
GTAGGAGAGGAATTGGTTCGAGACCATCTTAAAAGTCTGAACGTGCACAAGTCCATGGGTCCTGATGAAATCCATCCGCGGGTCCTGAAGGAGCTGGCAAATGAAGTTGCTAAGCTGCTGGCCATCATATTTGAAAAATCATGACAGTGAGGTGAAGTTCCCGATGCCTGGAAAAGGGAAATATAACTCCCACTTTCAAGAAGGGGAAAATGGATGACCCAGGGAATTACAGACCAGTCAGCCTCACATCTGTGCCTGGAAAAATCTTGGAGCAGATTCTCCTGGAAGGCATGCTAAGGCACATGAAAAACAACAAGGTGCTTGGTGGCAGCCAGCATGGCTTCACTAAGGGGAAATCCTGCCTGACCAATTTGGTGGCCTTTTATAAGGGGGCTACAGAGCTGATGGACAGCGGTAGAGCAGCTGATGTCATCTACCTGGACTTGTGTAAAGCATTCGACACTGTCCCACACGACATCCTTGTCTTTAAATTGGAGAGACATCAATTTGATGAATGGACAACTCGGTGGATAAAGAACTGGCTGGATGGCCGCACACAAAGAGTTGTGGTCAATGGCTCAATGCCCATCTGGAGACCAGTAACGAGTGGTGTCCCTCAGGGATCGGTGTTGGGACCGGTATTGTTTAATAATTGAGCGTGCCCTCAGCAAGTTTGCCGATTACGCCAAGCTGTGTGGTTCAGTTGATACGCTGGAGGGAAGGAATGCCATCCAGAGGGACCTTGACACACTTGTGTGGTGGGCTGATGCCAACCTCATGAAGTTTAACCATGCCAAGTGCAAGGTCCTACACCTGGGTCAGAGCAATCCCAGGCACAGCTACAGGCTGGACAGAGAAGTGATTCAGAGCAGCCCTGCGGAGAAGGACTTTGGGGTGCTGGTCGATGAGAAAATGAACATGAGCCGGCAGTGTGCGCTTGCAGCCCAGAAAGGCAACTGTGTCCTGGGCTGCATCAAAAGGAGCGTGACCAGCAGGTTGAAGGAGGTGATCCTGCCCCTTTATTCTGCTCTTGTGAGACCTCACCTGGAGTATTGTGTACAGTTCTGGTGTTCTCAACATAAAAAGGACATAGATCTGTTGGAACAAGTCCAGAGGAGGGCCACGAGGATGATCAGGGGACTGGACCACCTCCCATATGAAGATTGCCTGAGAAAGTTGGGACAGTTCAGCCTGGAGAAGAGAAGGCTGTGTGGAGACCTCATAGCAGCCTTCCAGTATCTGAAGAGAGCCTGTAGGGATGCTGGGGATGGACTCTTCATTAGGGAATGTAGTGATAGGACAAGGGGTAATGGGTTAAAACTTAAACAGGGGAAGTTTTGATTGGCTATATGGAGGAAATTCTTTCTTGTTAGGGTGGTGAGGCACTGGAATAGGTTTCCCAAGTAGGTTGTGAATGCTTCATCCCTGGCAGTGTTCAAGGCCAGGTTGGACAAGGCCTTGGGTGATACGGTTTAGAGTGAGGTGTCCCTGCCCATGGCAGGGGGGTTGCAACTAGATGATCGTAAGGTCCTTTCCAACCCTAACTATTCTATGATTCTATAAGTTTACTGCTTTTTCAACGAGGATGCCAATAGTCTTTGTTCAGACCAGCAGTCTTTATCTTTGTGACTTCAAAGAGAGGATTTATACTCTGGAAGCTTCCCAGCTCCCCAGAAGCATAGAAAAATATACGTATAGAATCATAGTATCATAGAATAGTTAGGGTTGGAAAGGACCTTAAGATCATCAAGTTCCAAGCCCACTGCCAT